>NC_045552.1:36960420-37560420 GCF_009769535.1 Thamnophis elegans
TTTCTTGCAGGGTCAAACTAGGTAACAGCATTAGGGCCAGCGAGTAGTGGGGTTTGGTCTCAATTTATATTCTATTGGATTGCCATGTCCATATTGGTGGCAGTGGTCTTGGAGGTTCTTTGGTTGAGCAGTTTACAGTTAATTTGTTTGACAGTTCCTTGATTGGGAGAGTATTAATTCTTTATTGTTGCTCAGATGTTAATCTTGGTGTTAATCTTTGCACCTCTGGGTGTTGATTGCTGGTGAAATGGTGCTTTGGTCCTTGTGTTCCCTTTTTGGCTTGTTGACTGTCTTTTTTGCTCAGTATGTAGATTTCTTTATGTGTCTATTGATAGCCAGTTTGTCAGAGTGCCAGGCTTCCATGATTTATCTAGCATTTTTGAACTTGGCTAGATCTAGGATGGCCAGTTTCCCAATTTCCCAGTTCTTCATCCTATGAGCTAAGTTTTCAGGGTGCATGTGAATGTACTATGGCTGTGATGGTCAACCTATGGCACGCATGGCACAGGTGGCACATGGAGCCCTCTCTGCGGGCACGTGAACTTTCACCCAGCTCAGCTGGGTGTGCACGCCTTCCACCGGCCAGCTGCTTTTAGGTCTCTGCTGCACATGTGGGAGATGTGCGCGCATGTGTGTGGGGGTGGGGGGGAATGCAGTGCCACATTTTTGGTCCCAGGAGGCTGCAGGGAGGCCTGCTAGGCCCAAAAAGGGGTGCGGGAGGGGTTGCATGTGCAAGTGCAGGGCGGGCACACAGGGGTTGTCACACGTGCATTGCATTATGGGTGTGGGCCAGTGTTGGGTTTCAAAAATTTTAGAACCTCTTCTGTAGGTGTGGCCTGCTTTGTGGGAGTGGCTTGCCAGCCATGTGACTGGGTGGGAGTGGCTTGCCGGCCATGTGACTGGGTGGGAGTGGCTTGCCGGCCATCTGATTGGGTGGGCATGGCCAACTTGTAAAATGTGGTGAAACTCACAACAACACTCTTGCTTAGCAACCAAAATGTTGGCTCAAAAACTGTGGCATTTTAAGCACGCAAGTCTTAAAGCTGTCAAGTTACAAGACCCTTGCACTCCTAATCCTTTAGAAAAAAAAAACCAGGGATGTTCAAACTTGACAGCTTTAAGACTTGTGGACTTCAACTCCCAGAATTCCTCCTCTCGCTCTTCATCTTGATGATGTGTGGACGGGTGGGGAGAGGGAGTTGGAACTGGTTATAAATGGCACTGTAGATTTGTGGAACCTCTTCTCTAGAAGAGGTTAGAACTGGCAGGAACCCACCCTTGGTGTGGGCATGTGCACATGTGCTATCACCCGCGTGCACACACTTTTGACACACAAGGACAAAGGGATTAGCCACCACTGCACTACGGACTCTCAGACCAACTTATGAAACTTTAGGTGTTCAAACATGCCCAGCTGTCAACCAGTGGAAAATATCTTGATTCAGGTGGGATGAACCAAGTTTAGGCAAAACACCGGCACATGTTTTGCATAGTGAACACCTGTTACACACAATACACACCTGCTCTAAAGGAAGGCAAGCCAATTCATGTTCCCTTTCATAAACCTTAACCTATATGTATACCCATTCTCATGCTTTTTCAAAGAAGTAGGCTCCTTTCAGCAGAGAGGTGGGTTTAATGTGCTTAATTCAATCCATGTCATCTTAAAGCAAGCATTTTTGAACTGGGCCCCAGGGCTTAATTAGATCAAACAGCACTCTTGCATATATGTATTACAAACGAGATTTATTCATGATTGCCTTTATTGGTAGCTAAACATGCGGTGATTTAATTAGGCAATTAAAGGGTGCCGTGGTCTCTTATTCTAACAAACAGAGAGACGAATTCCATTTGATTTCCTCTCTAAGAAGCTGAATAGGAGGAATTTTAATGATCTGGAGAAGCCTTTGGTTTATTTCACTCCGTTTTGCCTCATTGCTGGGGGAGGGGAGTGCACTTCCCTCGTTCTCTAAGCAGATGGTCGGGTGGCACCTGTCCCAGGTCTAGGTTGCCCCCCTGTTTGTGCTGAAAGAGATTGGGGTAAGAAGACCTTCTGTGAAAATGCTACTGCTATGCTTAGATATTTGAGGGTAAATTCTGTGCTCTAGAATCTCCAAAACTATAGAATGTACCTGACACCAGAGAACACTCAGCAGGTTCTGACCAGTCCTGGAGAACCAATAATGGAAATTTTGAGTTTGGAGAACCGGTAAATACCACCTATGGCTGGCCCCGCCCCCTTCTATTCTCTGCCTCCTGAGTCCCAGCTGATTGGGAGGAAACAGGGATTTTGCAGTATCCTTCCCCTGGAGTCGGGAGGGAATGGAGATTTTGCAGTATCCTTCCCCTGCCACGCCACCCAAGCCATGCTTACCAAGCCACCCCACCCCCACAAGCCCCGCCCACAGAACTGGTAGTAAAAAGATTTGAATCCCACCACTGGTCCACACCAATATCAGAACAACGACAAAGATACGTACGAGGACCAAGAATTCCCTGCTCTTCAGGATGTTCATCTAGTTCCCAGAATAGAGTTTGTTCAATTGCACACAGTTTAAATGTTAAATGTTAAGGGGGGTCCCTCTTAAAAGCACTCCCATTGCTGAAGTCCTCACCCACCCACCCACCCAAAATATCCCGAGACTGAGGAAGGAATGGAAAAAGCCTAGAGAACGACAAAAGTATGCTAATTTAAAATCTGAATGAATGAACCCTGGGAGACTCAAATCTAGTCACAGATTGGTTGAAAGGATTCTTGTTTTGGAGAGATTGGGGGCTATCAAAGGAGTGTCCTTAAGAAGGAATGTGAGTTGAGCAAAGATTACCAGACCAGGTTTTATTACAGGAAATAGTACATTGTCCTATCACCTGGCTAACTGCATCTTATCAGGAGGCCATAAGCTTTGCATGTCTATGCCAGGAAGAAAGGCAGAAGTGAGTAATCTGAGATTAGAAATTTCTAACCTGAGATTAGAAATTCTGTAGACACAAAACCTGGAGAGTGATAAACAAAGAGGATGTGACTAAACCCTTTAAGCTCTCTATCTCCTACTGCCCCATTGTGGAGACTAAATCTCAAGGTGAGGAAGAGTCTGTGCTGTTGGATCTGGACTTCCAAGAAATGGAAGATTCACTCAGCAATTCTGATTCACATCTTATTTAGGCAGAAACTTAGATCAGTGGTTCCCAAATTTGGCAACTTTAAGACTTGTGGACTTCAACTCCCAGAATTCTCCAACGGCTGGAGAATTCTGGGAGTTGAAGTCCACAAGTCTTAAAGTTGCCAAGTTTGGGAACCACTGTCTTAGATGTTCAGAAATATGTTTGATTTTTATTTTGTCAAATGCTAGACATACATGAGGAGGAGGGCTCAGGATTGGCTTTGTCTACCAGCAAGAAGAGACTGAAAACAGAAATGGACTAAATTTACACTCTACATAGAACTGAAGTGAATCTGAAGCACACTGTTAATTGTAAACTTTCAGACAAGTATTCAACATCTTATTCCATTATCAAAAAGAAAAACAAAAAAGTAATCAGATGCTTTGGAGAATAGATCTTTTTCTTTCTTTTAGACCCCTCAAATACTGGATGATATATTTTATTGCCAATACTAAGCAATAGTCAATGTCTGACCTGCCTCTTTTAAACCAGTCTGCTCCTGAGAGATCCCCAGTTTGAATTAGAATAAAAGAGTTGAAACAGACCTTGAAGGTCTTGCTTAGGCAGGAAACCCTATAGCATTTCAGACAAATGGCTATCCAACATCTTCTTAAAGACTTCCAGTGTTGGAGCATTTACAACTTCTGGAGACAAGTTGTTCCACTGATCAATTGTTCTAACCGTCAGGAAAATTCTCCTTAGTTCTGGGTTGCTTCTCTCCTTGATTAGTTTCCATCCATGATTCTTGTCCTGCCCTCAAGTATTTGGAGACTATCTTGACTCCCTCTTCTTTGTGGCAGCTCCTAAGATATTGAAACACTGCTATCATGTCTCCCCTGGTCCTTCTCTTCATTAGACTAGCCATGTCCAGTTCCTACAACCATTCATCATATGTTTCAGCCTTCAGTCCCTAATCATCTTTGTTGCTTTTCTCTGCACTCTTTCTAGAATCTCAACATCTTTTTTACTGAATGCAGACCAAGGCTTTACAAAGTGGTATTAGTATCTCACAGGATTTTGATTCAATCCCTCTGTTGATGTAGCCTAGGATTGCATTGGCTTTTTTGGCGGCGGCTGCACATGGCTGGCTCATATTTAAATGATTGTCCACTAGGACTCTAAGATCCTTCTCACAGTTATTGCTATTGAGCAAGGTACCACCTATACTGTACATTTTGTTTTTCTTGCTTAAAAGTAGAACCTTACTTTTTTCACCATTGAATTTCATTTTGTGAGATAGTGCCCACTGTTCAAGTCTGAATTCTCCATAACTGAGTCTCCCAGACCTTATCCAATGCTTGTCTTGTGCCCCAACCTCTTCAGTAAAGGTTTCTATGCTCACACTGCTCTCACACTGCTGCCACTTGGCTGACTGAAGAATTAGTTGGACTTCAGGTCAGCCCCCTGACATCAGTATCACTTGAGTGACTTGGCTTCAGTGGATTTGTTACAAAGAGGATTGAATCATACTGATTAATATGCAAAGTGCATGAAAATGTTAGCCCTTTGCCAGAAATCGGAGGGTTTTGTTTTCCACGGCGGTGCTCAAACCGAGAAAGCTGGGTGACCAGCCACAGGAGATTCGGGGTAAAGCATGTTTGCAGAAGGTGTGTGAAGGTTCTCACATGTCCAAGAAAGGTGGAAGTCTATGATTCCACCTAAACGACCTTCCTGGCAACTGCAGAAAACAATAACTGCCAGAAACTCCAGGGTGGCCTGGGGGAAATAAGTGTGCACCCAAGAGAGCAAGTCTGAGCTGGAGGAGACAGCATGGTTGGCCAAGCAGTCCAGAGGACCAGTGATGGTGCAGCAACAACACTGATTGGTTCCTTAGTGGTGCTTTACACTGAGTTGGAGCCAATGACAATCAACTGTTGAAAATTCAGAAGGGAGCTCGTGGTGACTGTGGGCTGTGACAATGGCGGCAGGAAGTTTGTCTGCAATTGATCTCCCATCTTTCAATGACAACTGGCTCTGCTAGGTGTGGTGGAAAAAGTGGGTGACATGGATGCTCAGATGCAGCATTATGGAACACCTAGGCCAGGGGTGTTCAAACTTGGGAACTTGAAGACGTGTGGACTTCAATTCCCAGTATTCCCCAGCCAGGCTGGGGACGGTGGTTGGATGAGGAACCAACCCAAATTCTGCAACTATTACTCTGGACACCGACCATCTTTTTTCTCACTTGTAGCAATGGACCCAGAGAAAGAGAGGTATGGTCTAGATCAGTAATGGTATTCTATTCTCTTCACTACCGGTTCACTAGCAGGAGTGTGTGTCTTAAAGTTTGGGGACCCCTGTATTAAACAGTGCCACTTGATGGGACCCTTCTCTGCAACACCATCCTCCCCAAGATCCAGATGACTCTGACTTGCCAGCCTCTTGTGAGGTGCTGAAGACTTGTTTTTTCCCTTCGGCGTTGGGCCAAGTTATCAAGTGAGCTTCTTCTGTGAACTTTAGTAATAGGGATACATTAGCATGAATAGTTGTTAATTTTGTTGTGGCCATTTTGTTGATGCTGTTGTTGCGTTTACCTGAATGTTGTGGCCCAGAGTATAATGTATTTTTCAGAGTATAAGACGCACCAAGATTTTGAAGAGGCAAATTTTTTTAAAACGGTTTTGCACTCTGCAGACCTCCCAAAAATGGCCCGGTTTTTGTCCAAAAAAAGGAGCATGAATAGCCTTTAGGAAGCTTATAGAGTGCTCCTGGGGGCTGGGGAGCAAAAACAAGCAAAAAAGGCCCCTAGGAGCACTCTGGAAGCCTCCCAAAGGCTATGCACAGCCATTTTTGCAAAGGGGGTGGGGTTTTGGGAGGCCAAAAATGCTGTATTCAGTGTATAAGACACAGATAGATTTTCATCCTCTATTTTGAGGGGAAAAGGTGCATTTTATACTCTGAAAAATACGGTAAGTATAATTAGTGGGCAACCATATAAATTAAATTAATTAAAAATAAATCAGGGACCTCACTTTTGAATGGAACTGATGGTCCTTTCAGAGACCCCAGTTGAAAATAAGCTGCTTAGTTAAATGAAGAGCCCTGGTGGTGCAGTGTTAAGAAGGCAGAATTGTAGGCTAATTCTGCCAACTGCCAGCAGTTCAATCCTGACTGGCTCAAGGTGGATTTAGCCTTCCATCTTTTTCGAAGTGGGTAAAATGAGAACCCAGATTGTTGGGGGAAAGAGGCTGACTTTGTAAATCACTTAGAGAGGTCTGTAAAGCAGTTTACAAGTCTAAGTACTAGTGCTATTGCTAAATGATCCAGGAAGGAAGAAATAGAATTGCCCTCCTCCCACCCACCCCCTGCCTGAGGCTGCCTTTTTGACCCCTAGACTCTGGCCATTTAAGGAAAGGGATCTAGGCCTGAGGAGGCCAAGACTTGGATTATGCCAGCATGCCCAGCTCCTGAGTAAGGGCAGGCCTGCCTCCCACCCCAGATGCCCCATGCCAGAATGCCAGCAGGTCCTCCAGCTTCATCTGAACTATGTCTCCCGCAGCTGGACTGGCCTGCTTTTCAGATAGGTGACATGGCCATCACTTGCACTTTTTCTCACATTACACAGAGCACATCAACGATGGGATTAAGGCCAGATGTGGACATGTGGAATTCACTGAGTAGAGCAGGATAATAATGCTTTTGGCTTCTTTTTGTTCTCCCTTTGACCTTCATTCAGAGAAAAATAGGCCTGGGCAAAAAGGACACGGATTCATGTTCTGATCACATGTGAGGAAATCAGCACAAGTCCTGCTTTCTTCTTGTCACCAACTCAGGTGCCTCCCTCCAGCCATGGTGCAACTTGTAAGCAGCAGCAAAGCTTCTCAAAGAAATGCCCCCTTCCATGGCTCTGGGTGGTTCTTCTTGCAGTCACAGCCAGCCCCCTGATCTCTGTAATCAGCTAGGAATTTTGCAAGGAAGGCTCTTAAAGAGGATTTAAAACCACTTTATTGCAATAAAGCATGCACTGAGTTCATAACAGGGGAAGAACTACGCCCTTTGAAATCACTTCCAAGTGTAATTCTGAGTTTTAAAAGCAAGCTGCAGAAATTGTCCGTGAGGATTTATTCTTCCTCACTCAACCCAATGAACCCGAAGTGCAGGGCTCCTCCCCACTTCTTGATCTGCCCAGTTCACACCATGCCTGGAGCACCATCATGTCATTGGGAAGCCTTAAATGCCAACCCTTCAGGAACAAAGATGCCCATCCCTTCCTTCCCTCCCTTCCTCGCTCTCCTCCTCTTCATCATCCCCCCTCCCCCCCTCTCTTTCTCTCTTCACTTTCAATATTCCCCTGACAATATCAAAGCTTTCTTGTTCCTTGGCCAACAGTTAAGCTGTCATGGGCTTTGAGCAAGAATGTAGTTTTCCATCATCCACCTGTGAATGCCCTGGAAGCCCCTGCTATTTGTGATCTGGGGGGAACAAAGAAAGGGCCTAGCTCTGGCCAAAGTTGGACCTGGAATAGCTCAAGGAGCTGCTCTTTATCCAGCTGTAATGACATGAACAGCCATGAACCATAGAGAAAGTCATGGGGCAGAGCGGCAGCCAGGCAGGCCAGTCTTGGAGGAAGAAGGAAGACACAGCCTGGTGCACCCACCTCCAGTTATCCTCCCTTGATATACATCCTTCCTTCTTTCACGTCTTTTGATATGAAGCCTTCTTTGGCTTTGCAGAACAGCCAGTATTGCTTTAGAAACCCTAACCTTTTGGCATGTCCCTCCTTCTCCCCCCACCTCCTACCCACCCACTCACTCTCCTGAAGAAGGCCTCCTTTAGCTTGGAGAATTAGCAGGCACCCAGGATGACCAGGCAGAACGAGAGGAAATACAGATTTTGAAATGGTAATTGAAGTCAATGTGTTGGGGGGGTTGGTTTAGGGGTTCCAAGATGCTAGTGGTATTTCTTAGTCCTCTCAGTGCTAGAAGTGCAATGAAATCTCACCAGGTGGATGGTGAGTCCTGCCTCAGTTCAAACACTTCTGAGAAAGAGGAGGTCATCCCCCTGAGGATCAATGACCCCACTGCTAAACTGCACTTGGGAAGACTTGGAGCCCTTTCATTGTTGGTGTCCTCCTTTGGCTATTTAATCCAGTGATGGGATTCTGATGGTGTGGCTTGGTGGGTGTGGCTTGGTGGGCGTGGCAGGGGAAGGATACTGTAAAATCCCCATTTCCACCCAATCAGCTGGGACTCGGGAGGCAGAGAATAGATTGGGGCGGGGCCAGTCAGAGGTGATATCTTCGAACTACTCAAAATTTCCGCTACTGGTTCTTCAGAACTGGTCAGAACCTGCTGAATCGCACCTCTGATTTAAATCCAGAATTCCATGTCCTACTTACAGCAGAGCAGGACAACCTTCTTTTGACTATCCTCCTTTCAGGGGCAGGAAACATTCATAAAACATGCTGAATCTGTTTGCAGAATTCATACACATTCTGGGGTTCACACGGTAACTGAATCATCAATTAGCCCAGGGGTCAGCAACCCATGGATGGCTCTGGAGCTGCATGTGGCTCTTTCACCCCTCTGCTGCGGCTCCCTGTCACTCAAAATATGTGTCACAACCGCTAATGTGCGACACCCGCCGGCACGCGATTTATTGAGCTTTTCAACCCCCAGTAGATGTTGTGGTTCCCGGTCTTTTCTTTTTTTCTGAGAAATGGATCCAAATGGCTCTTTGAGTGTTTAAGGTTGCCAACCTGTGAATTAGCCAGATGTGCTACCCATCCAGGGCAAGGGCTCTGTCTCTCTGAACCCTATCTAAATGCTCCTTGCAGTTGCTTTCTTAAAGATGTGTTTCCCGTATTCCCTGGCTTGACAGCCTGACTATTTTGCCCATCTCTTTCCCATAAAAACAACGTCTACCTTTGGTAAGAGAAGGAATGGCAGAATCTGGGGGCAGAGTGAAACATGGGAGCAGCCTAGAATCCCTACATAGCCACAACACAACTAAGTTCAATCTCTTCCAAGTGCTGTTAACCTTTAGCTAAGTTTAACAAGTACTCACTATTAGTTGAAAAGATTTCTGTTCATCGGCTGTGCAGCAATAAATCAGTTTCATTGAACCTTCACATGTTGACCTGGTCTTTTACACCTGACAGCTTCTGATGTTAGAAACTAATAAAGACAAGCAACCAAATCGGTGGCAGATTGTGCATCTGAAGCTTGTGAAAAGCCAGAAACTCAAGACTTCAAAGTTGGAACTGCTGCCTAGATCTAATCCTACCGGGGTGTTCCATGAAGGACATTCTCCTTTGGTCAGTCCTGTGTGAATCCAAGTCAGTAGCTACTCCAAGATGAAGAGCCCCTAGGAGAGAACCTGCCCCTCTTTCCACCCAGCCACTGTGAACACCCAGGAAATTGCCCCCTCCTCCCCCTGGAACCCAAAGGCCAAGTGTGTCCCCTTTGACTAGGGAAATCTGGGCAGATTTACTGCCTCCTTATTCACAGAAGGTAGCATTGGACAAGAGGCCACAGCAGTGACGTGCAGTGAGGGGAGGCAGGGCCTCACCACTGTCATCATAAAAAGAAAAGGAAATTAAAAGGAAAAGGCTGAGGTAGATGCTGCCAGAGTCATAGTGGATGATTCTGCTTAGTGCTTAACTGTTTAAAAAAGCCTCTTAAAAAGGTGCCCTCTACAGGAGGAGGCAGGAGAACCACGTGCCTCATTTAGTCTGACTTTATGATCACTCGAGCAGAGTTAAGCAAGGGTTAAAAGCCAAAAAATTCCTTTTGTAGATGAGGCACGTGGTTCTCTTGCCTCCTCCTGTAGAGGGAGTGTTTTTAGAGGCTTTTTTTAAACAGTTAAGCAGAGTCATCCATTGGAGACTCTGGCAGCAGCTAACGCAGCCTGACTTCAGCAGTTCTTGCCTTTTTCTTTTTATACTTTTACATTTTCATCATGGCAGACAAGAGCAGAGTTGAAATCCTCTGTGACACAGCTGGGAAAGGTATGTGGAAAGGAGGGGGTGAGGAATTCAAAATTAATGTAATTTGTAAGTAATTGTATCATTGAAAGTAGTGTGTGTGTGTGTGTGTGTGTGTGTGCGTGCGTGTGTGTGTGTGTGTGTGTGTGTGTGTGTGTTTTATCCACCTCTGGCACTTTATTTTTTATGTGGGACATACGGCCAGCAGGGCTTTTGGACATAGCAGCAGGCCAGGGCTTTTTGACATAGCGGCAGGGTGGCTTTTGCCTCTAGCGCCAGGGTGGCAGGGCAGTTTTGGTTCCATCCAGCATTGATTCTTTGAAGCTTTCCATAGGTCCTCTCTGCTTTTAAAGTCTTCCATTGGTCTAAGGAAGTTTTTCCTCTATAGTGGACACAGCACTGGGGCTTTAAAGCTTTAAAGCCCTGCCGCTGTGTCCGCCATCCCGCTCTATGGCGGACACGGCGGCAGGGCATCCGAACACCCTGCCGCTGTGTCCGACACAGGGCGGCTTTTGCCCGCTTGCCTCACCAGCCATAAACCTCACGGCACATCACTGGGCCACAGCGGTGGCCCAGTTGCTCTCTAACTCTACCCCGCCAGCCACAGAAAGGAGGATGGAGGTATCTTTGGCAGGAAAATTTGGAAGAACCTGAAATGACTGTCCTGCTGTGGGGCTCATTGCACATGGGGCACCTCAAAGCCTTCAACAGCACTTTTGAACTGGAAGGTTCTTAAAAAAATATAGAATAAGAGACTTGGAAGGTACCTTGGAGGTCATCTAGCCCAACCTCTGGCCCAAGGAGGAGACTCTGTGCCATTTCTGATAAATGGCAGTCCAGTCTCTTCTTGAATCCTCCAGTGATGAAGCTCCCACAACTTCCAGAGGCAACTTCTGTTCCATCGGTTATCAACTAATGGGTTGGTCTGGTTCTTCTGCTAGGCTGGAAGGAGTTTTCTTCCCTTCGTGTCCTTTTTAACTGCTGCAGTGCAAGTTTTAGTATGTAGCCACTCTGGAATCGGAATCTGAACTGCCGAGATGAAATCTTTGCACCCAAAAGTATTTTCCCTTCTCCTTCGGCAGGGTGTCACTCCGGGATCTCATTCCCTCTAAACAGAAAACAGGCGGCTCAACCACCTCCAGCGTCCTGCTCCATTTTCCACCCTGTAATCACTTGCAGCCCACGCTCCGTCAAACGCCCATTTCTAGAGAGCTAGCCTTGAGTTAAGACTTCGATTTGAAAGTTATTCTTTGCAATCAAAGAAAGATGAGCCTTGCCAAAAAAAGCAGTTTCATAAGATGCTGAACATAACTTGCATTCTGTAATTGCAGGCCTAAGAGACTTTCAGTAATTGACATTTTGGACGTATGACTGGGTATCATATTTAATCTGGAAAAGCAGGTTCTAGGCGAAGAAGGGGATTGCCAAACCAAACTCAGACTCCTTGCCGTGAGCCTTCTATAACTCATGCTCAAATCCATTCAGCACAGACCTAAACCTAATGTTTACATTTTTGATTTACTAAGATAACATTAAAGGGTCACCAAAAGAGGTTGTCAGAAAACATCTCAAAGCAGGCGGCCCCAGTCAGCGAAATGCCATTCATTCTCATTAGGATGCAAAATGCGGAGGGTCTCCCACCCTGTACTGAGAGGGGCTACGTAGGGTGTGCAGTCCTCAGCTCCAGTCTTTTTTGAGCCCTCTGGACTCTTAACAGATTAACAGAGTTGGAAGGGACCTTATAGGTCATCTAGTCCAAACCCCTGCTCAAGCAGGAGACCCTACACCATTTCTGACAGATGGCAGTCCAATCTCTTCTTGAAAGTCTCAAGTGATGAAGCCCTCACAACTTCCGAAGGGAACTTCTGTTCCATGGGTTGATTGTTCTCACTGTCAGAAAGTTCCTCCTTATTTCTAGGTTGAATCTCTCCTTGTTCAGTTTCCATCCATTGTTCCTTGTCTGGCCTTCAGGTGTCTTGGAAAATAGCTTGACCCCTTCCTCTCTCTGGCAGCCCCTCAGATATTGGAACTCTGCTTGCAACTTGCCCTGAATTGCCTCAGGGTGGATGGAGGGTGGGAGAAGCGGGTGACCAAGCGGAGCTCTTCCCCAGTTCCAGAAGGGAAGGAGAAAAGGGCAATGAGTGAGAAACACAGGGAGGGCGGATTGTGGCATAAGGTTTCCATTGCAGGTTATGGATGGACAATAGCCTCCCTTTGAGGCAGAGCACTCAGCAGCATTTGTGAAGCTGCTCTTAAAACATTTTGGGATTTTTTTATTATTAGTTTTATAGAAAATGCTTTCTTTTTAATTAAAGATTTTCCATTTACCTTTAGCATTTTTCCCCATTACCTATAATCTGCTGCAGTGGTGGGATTCAATTTTTTTTACTACTGGTTCTGTGGGTGTGGCTTGGTGGGCGTGGCAGGGGAAGGTTCCTACAAAATCCCCATTTCCTCCCAATCAGCTGGGATTCAGGAGGCAGAGAATAGATGAGGCGGGGCCAGTCAGAGGTGGTATTTGCTGGTTCTCCAAACTACTCAAAATTTCCACTATTGGTTCTCCTGCTGAATTTCACCCCTGCCTCGCATCCTAGACATAAATTGTTCCAACTTCTACCCTCAAAACGAAGCTATAGGGCACTGCACACCAGAACAATTAGACACAAGGATAGTTTTCTCCGAATGCCATCACTCTGCTAAACAACTAATTCGCACAACATTGTAATATTACCTACTAAGACTGTATTACTATTATTCTTCTCTTCCTTCCTAGTACCTATCTCTTCCCACTTACGACTACAACCATGTTGCTTGTATTTTTAAATTTTACATTGTTGTATTTGTTTCCTAGTATAATTTGATTGCTTATGTGTAACCTATGACTACCACTAAGTGTTGTATCTTATGATTCTTGACGAATATATTCTATTTTATTTTTCTTTACATACACTGAGAGTATACGCACCAAAGAAAAAATCCTTGTGTGTTCAATCACACTTGGTCAATAAAGAATTCTACTCTACTCTACTCCACTCTTTTCTATTCTACTCTACTGTACTCTATTCTATTCTATTCTCCTCTCCTTTCTTCCACTCTACTCTACTCTACTCTATTCTCTCCTAATTCTTATTCTATTCTATTCTATCCTCTCTTAATTCTTATTCTATTCTATTCTCTCCTAATTCTTATTCGATTCTGTTCTGTTCTATTCTATTCTCGGGTTTTTTTTTTTATGGGGCACATAAAGCCCAGTTAACAAATGACTGTTCACCTCTACTTAAGATTAGCCACTTTTTCAGAATGTCTGCCTGGCAATCTGAAGAAATTGTTCACCAAGGGGAAATCCTAAATGAAAATGAAGCAGTTGTCCATCCGCAAACAACATTTTGGGTACATCCAGAACAGCAGCCTTGCTCTTCCTTTCAGCTTCTCTGACTGGTTCTGCTTCTGTTCTCTTCAAGAGATCCTTTATGATGGTTACAGCAAAGGGGTATAATTTTCTTTTTTCTTTTTAATATAATTTTAATTAAAAAGTTTTTTTTACAAAGTTAAAGCAATATAGAAAAAGAAGAAAAATAAAGAAAAAAATGTTGAAAGAGAAAGAACAAGAAAACAGAAAATGATTTTTGGATCTTTACAGCCATTATAAATGCACTTGAAACGGCTTCTTCCTTCAAAATGTCATAACATGGTTCTTCTACCCAATTCAACCCATTTTAATCAATTAATTTAGAAATCATTTGTTCATTTTTATCCCTTTTCAGCAAAAATCCATAAAGAGTTTCCAGTGCTTTATAAAAATAGTTTCTGTTCCTTTCCTAATCCAAGATATCAGTCAAAGAAGTCACTTTGGCTACTTTTGTGAGTTTTACCATCTTCACAATTCTTTCCTCCATGGTGGGTATTTGTCTATTCTTCCTCTTTGTGCATCTAGTAACCTTGCTGCCATCACCATATATATAGCCAATCATCCAATCCGTCTTTTCTAATTGACTGTCCATAAATCCTAATAGGAAAAAAATCTGGTTGCATCTGAATGTTGATGTTTAAAACTCTGAATCAACAATTGTTGGAAGAAATGTCCATCTGGGTTCAGACACTGGAAACATGGAGGCTGCTTGGAAGGATGGTTCATTGGTAAATTTATTGATTAATATGGGTTGAATTGGGGAGAAGAAAACCATGTTATGTCATTTTGATGGAAGAAGCAGTTTCAAGTGCATTTATAATGGCTGTAAAGATCCGAAAATCATTTTCTGTTTTCTTGTTCTTTCTCTTTCAACATTTTTTCTTTATTTTTCTTCTTTTTCTATATTGTTTTAACTTTGAAAAAAAACCTTTTTAATTAAATCCCTCTGCAATGACTTGTTCTCTTGATTTCACCTTGTTCTCCATTTTCCTAGCAATTCTTGAAATCTTAACCATTTTTCTTTGCATGTTGTTTGTTTTCTATAAAATTTTTATTTTATAGTATCTCAGTAAAGATCTTTTGGGGCACAGCCTGGGTTTATACCTGTTCCATATTCTTAATAAGGCATTCCTAGCATAACGATTTTGAAAGTAAACTTTGTCATACCATGGATAACATGCCACCCAAACTTCAAATAGTGCTCTTCTTGTTCTAGAATTTTCTTATTTCTTAGCAACAGCCATTCTTTCATCCAACAGCATGCTGCAAAATGCGGATTAAAGTCTGGGAGTCCTAATCCGTCCCTTTTCTTTCCCTTCTGCAGAATTTTAGATTTCACTTTTATTTTCTTGCCCTGTCATATACGGCAAAGCTAGATCTATGCTTTTGCCATTGTTTCAAAGGTATAATAGTATGTTATTTCTAAACAATTAAGTTAAGGTATGAAGTGAAATGAAGAAGGATTTATTAAAATGGGAAAAATTAAAATAATTGTTTGGAAGAATTAATCTGGTAATGAATATTATCTAGGATGATGCTTTTATTTTAGACAATAGCTAATGGCTGTTGTCAACCCAAGAAATCAAACAATGACCAAATTGCATAGTACTCCAGATGTCAAGAGGGTCTTAAATACTCAGCAACATCTGGAAGGTTATTAATTTACCATAAATTTCTACAGTTCCTTCATAATTGGGTATGTGTGGGTGTGTATGTAGGGATAGTATGTTTGCTAAAATACTGCTACCTCATGCACTGTAGATAGGAGGATTCTCTTATATAAGGATTCTCTTATATAAGGACCATACCGTCAACATTTGCTTGACATCACAAAATACACACACCCCTTTTTAAAAGGGTACGATGTTCACAATATTCTGTGAAATTCTAACTCACCTTGAGGATCTTTTCTTGTCAAAGTCACCTCTCCAGTGACCACAAGTTATTTATTTATTTATTTTCCTGCTAAAAATAGGATGGAATCAGAAAGGCAGTGGCTCATTGTGAGCAATTCCCTTGTTCTTTGCAAAGAACAACTTGACCTGGATTCTAGAAAGGACACGCCAGAGGGATGTGATCATAGTTAGTACTTTTCTTGGTACTCTGAGTTCTCAAATTCTCTTGTAAATCACAAGGATGTGGGCAAGACCTGCAGAGAAGGCTATAACTATCAATACATTACATTTCTAGTTGGCTTACAAAATGCCTTAATGAAACATGCTACAACTTGAAACATCAATCTCACTGCTTCCATGGGTTGTAGCTAGAAGCATCTAGGATAGTGCAGGGACTCCAAATACGTAATGTGAGAATTGGACAATGAAAATAACTTTTATACAGTTTCATAGCCATCCCTCCCCCATTTTATAGCAGTCTAGCCATTAGTATCTCACCAATCAAGAGATTGTCATTGAGAAATTCCAAGGGCTGTGTATGTTGCAAACTTTTATACCTTGGACCTTTGTGGCTCTGAATGGCACATTACAGACTATCCAGCCCGGCACGCATGTAGGCTGGTACAAAGACCTCTATGATAGAGCATGTTCCCGCACAGGAAGCTTTAGTCAGACATCTGCTAAAATTTATAATTGGTGCACATCCTGTCATCACTTCCCAGCTGTTCTTCATTTAAACACCCGAGAACACGAAGTACTTAGATGTTAATGCTATTCCCCAAATGCATTATGAAGCAGGCCCAGTGTGGGTTAAATGCTCATTTCAGCAGGGCCACTTGGCAAAAGGCATATTGGGCTCGAAGGAAGCTGCATGCATCTTTTCTCCAATTAACAAGGGATGAATCTGTCCCAACAAAGAGCAGTAAATTATCACTGATGGAAGAAGGAATGTTAAATAAGACAAAGGTCCATAAATTCAAGAACATGGCAGCCCATTCCAAATCCTGGTTTGATGCTGATGGCCGCATGGCAGAAAGGGCCACGATCAGATATTTTATTTTCTCTTAGCAAAACACAGTTGAATTGGTACTCAAGAACTGTGACAGCAGGAAAGCAATGGCAATGAAGAGGTGATGGCAGCTGAAGGAGAGAGACAACTGAATGGCTGTTAATGACTTTATCCCTATGGAAATCCTACATGGTAATCCAGATTGGGAGAGCCCATTTTAGCTTCCCCTTTTGCTTAGACCAGGGGTGTCAAATTTGCAGCCTGCGGCCCGATGTGTCACACACTGTGTTTAGCAAAAGGGGGGAAGTTGTAATATGTTGCAATATGTGACAATACAAGTTTGACACCCCTGGCTTAGACTGACAATGCCACAAAGTTCCCAGCCATCGTAGAACCCGTTTATAAAAAAGGCAAAAGGAAGAATGTTCCTTCCAACCATCAGCCAATGAGTTTACTTACTATGATCAGTACAATGTATGTTCTTCATTTAAGGGAGAAGCTATTGGAAGAGGCAGAAGGTGCCTTGACAGGTGAGTGGGGCTGGCTTTAGGGAAAGATGCTCCCATGAGACCAAACCCTAAAGCTACAATTTTGGTTGGAAAAATGTATAAATGACCCAAGGTCAACTTTATATAAAATTTAGGTCTCAATTTCCAGAAATAGCTTATGGAAAAATTGAAGGAATGCCCTAATGATAGGCATTTATTTTTACTTTTGCCAAAAGTCGAGGGCAGTTCAAGAGTCAAACTCAGGTGTTCCACCTGGGACCATTTCATTAGGAAAAACCTGATGAGGATTTAGGCAGAATTGTGTCCTGGCTCTTGTTCAAGTATTGTTCAATTATTATTTTGATCCCTTGAGCTCAGCCTTCGATCATCTGGCGCATCACCCACCAAAATTGGCACATCAGCATGTCCATGTGTTTGTTTGGGTGCAGATAAGATGCATGATGAGGTCAGTGTTAATGCAGGTCAGTCACAGAAGTGCCTTGCGATCCCTTGTGGAGTTCTACTCAGAGGAAGCCCAATTAGAACAAGACCAAAATACTATACCTTCCCTCTGGAATGAGCTGCCCCCGGAGCTTCGTATAATCCCCGACCTCCGGTCCTTCCGAAGCACCCTAAAAAGTTGGCTTTTCCAGCAAGCCAGCCTGGCCTGAACAAAACAAAATAAATTATTGATCAGTGTAAATTTTAATTCGACTTTTTTTAAAAAAATGTCATTGTCAATTTTAATTGGGTTTGGGATATTCTATTTAATTTTTTTTAACTTTTGTATTATGTGTTTCTTTTAATGTTGTACGCCGCCCTGAGTCCTTGGGAGAAGGGCGGCATATAAATCTAATAAACCTAAACCTAAACCTATGCAAAGCCCAAAGAAGGAAACAAAATTGGCATGTACTACAACAGTTCAAACTATTTAAAATTTGGAAGTAATATTTCACCCTATTAGGGAGATGGGTGTCATATACATTTAATAAATAAAATAAATATTTTCACCCATAGGAAGCCACATTGGACATATAGAACATTGTATAGAATGTCATACGTTTTTTCTAGGTCTCGGGGAGCATTATATATTGTGGCCAGGGACGTGCAGTCAGGGGAGTCAGGGGAGGCGGGACCTCACCAGTATCATGAGGAAAAGAAAAGAAAATTAAATTAAAAGGAAAAAGGCTAAGGTAGTTGCTGCCAGAATGACTGCTTAGTGCTAACTGCAGGGAGAGGCGAGAGAACTACGGGCCTCCTTTGCATAAGGAATTTTTCGCCTTTTAAACCTTGCTCAGAGTTAAGCAAGGGTTAAAAGGCAAAAAATTCCTTATGCAAAGGAGACACGTGGTTCTCTGCCTCCTGGTCTGGAAGCAGCAGGTCTTACCTAAGTTGCCTTTTTTTTTTTTTTTACATTTTCATCATGGCGGACAAGAGGAGAGTTGAAATGATCCTCTGACATAGCTGGAAAAGGTGGGTCTGAGGGAGGGGGCAGGGGGGAGGAATTCAAAATTGCAATCATCCATCCCCTATAATATGCAGCTATAAAGTGATATTTGATGTTTGACCGAGTATATAAGTGTAGTAATATGGGACATCATTTTGAATTGTCAGTTTCCTATAGAAAATTATAGCTATTCTTGAACACTTCCCAAAATTCACTGCAACATGTATGTATTATTTGGTTCACCAGGAAACAGAAATAGTTCCCTGAAGAATATTTAAAGTGGTAAAAAGAAGCTGATTTCTTCAAATGAGGAGCTCAGACGAGGCTAGAGTGAGAGCCGCGGAGGAAAAAGGTGAAGAGGGGTGGTGGTGGTGGGCCAGCCTTTCGTCTCTGCGGCTCTCGCTCCAGCCTCATCCGGGCTCCTCCTCGGCGGGCCTGCCGGAGCTCTGGAAAAAAAGCAGCAGGAGCCAAGACTGGCCACTCGGGGCTTGGAAGGGGGAGTGGAATGTGGGTCCTCCGCTCCCAGAAAGTCTGGGGAGGGAAGCGGGGCTGGCCGGTTTCCTCCTGGGGCTGCTTGGCGATGAAACCGGGGCTGCGGAGACTCGCCCACGGCCGGCTTCTCTGGAGCAGATGCGGGGGGCGATAGAAGCAGAGCTGAGCCTCTTGCCGCTGCAGGCCTGGCTTGCGGAGTGCAAAAAGGGGAGAGGGCCTCTTGGAACAACCCCCCCTCTTCACCTTTTGCCTCCGCAGCTCTTGCTCCAGCCTGGGCAGGAACCGGCGCTCTTCTGCTGCGGGCGGGACGTACTCCTGGTGGCCTGCGGCTCTGGCGCCTGCAAGGTGGAAGTGTTTGCCCTGCAGGGTGGTCCCACCGCTTCTGTCTGACATAGAGGCACCCCGTGCCCCACAGCTGGGTCAGACATAGGTGCGGGGCGCCCCTATTTCAGACATAGCTGCTGCGGGGGGGAGCCGCTTTCTTTCTTTTTCCTCACCAGCCATAAGCTTCACCTCACGTCACTGATTGTGGCTGCAGTTTAAATGATTGCTAAAATCTGAGTACTACTTCTGCATGGTGCACATATAAGATTACCTGCTTGATTGAATCCCTGTAGTCTAAATGTTTGAGAAATATATTCCAGGTACCATGACGCATACCCTGAGGTATTCTCTGGCTGAAGTTGGTGTGTACTCAAATCAATAGGATATGTCTAATCAAAACAAAATGTCTAATCACAAAATGTCTACTCACATTCCCCTCCCCTCCCATTCCCTTCCCTTCCATTCACAATGTGGTTCAATAGCTGAACTATTGGTTAAAAGCAGTCTCTTACCCAGTGGTGGGAATCAAATTATTTTACTACCGGCCATGGCTTGGTGGCTGTGGCATTGCTTGGTGAGCGTGGCAGGGGAAGGCTACTGCAAAATCCCCATTTCCTCCCAATCAGCTGGGACTTGGGAGGCAGAGAATGGATGGGGGCATGGGCAGCCAGAGGTATTATTTACTGGTTCTCCGAACTACTCAAAATTTCCGCTACTGGTTCTCCAGGACTGGTCAAAACCTGCTGAATACCACCTCTGCTCCTATCCCAGTGGTCCCCACCCTCTTTTCCTCTGGTAAAGGCATCAACAAATGGGAAAAAAATGTTACCTTATATAGGTCACCTCACTGAGGGCGAAGCCTTGCTTGCCCTAAATTATGATCAAGCCAAAGGCAAGAAAAGACAATGGGTAGTAGTTACAGAAAGCCAGGAAGCTCCATCCTATGTGCCAGAAGCTGCTGCACACACCAGCCTCAGCGGTCCAGGCAGGCAGGAATGTCCAAACGCAAATGGTTGGGTCATCAGTGCAATTTGGCCTTTGGTCTACAGCTCCAGCTGTCTTGGCAGAAAGATCTAAGACTATTGCATGCAATAAAGAACTTTGTCCATGTTGGAAGCGGTCTGCTTGCTCTGAAACAACTGCTCTTTTTCTTCTATATAATCCCTTTTATCAGGTTATTTCTGCATGAGGTTTGACACCCTTAATCTCAAATTATCCAAGACATCCAAATTTAGTTAACGTCTGTTTTTTATTGTCACTCAGAAGAGGCATAGTCCCTCAGAAAGTTGCTAAATTCTTCACATTGCCTGCAGATGTTGAAAGAGAATCATTGCAAGAACACCCTGAAGCAAAGTATTCCTATTCTATTTTAGGGGATTGTTGTTATACTATGCTGTACATTAGTTTTAACATTTTAAAATAATAGATTTCTTTAGGTCTAATTATTTAAATTTGGATTGTAGATTTTATAGATGTAATGCTCATCATTCAAATAGATAATTTATAGTTCTGTATTTATGCCTTGTTGTATCCTACTATATTTTATTTTATTTTATTATTTGATGGTCCTTGTCCACAATATACCGTATTTTCTGGAGTATAAGATGCACCTCTTCTCCCCTTAAAAGAGCGTGAAAATGTTGGTGTGTCTTATACACTGAATACAGCCATTTTTGGCATCCCAAAGCCCCACCCTCACATCATATTTTTGCAAAAAGCAGGTGAAAAACAGACCATTTTTCGCAAAAACTGAGCTGTTTTTGCCTTCCCTCAGCCCCAGAAGCACTCTGCAGGCTTCAGCAGGGCTGGGAGAAGGCAAAAATACCTCTATTTTCTGCCCATTTTTTGCAAAAACGGAGGCATTTTTGCCTTCCCCCAACCCTGCTGAAGCCTGCAGAGTGCTTCTGTGGGCCAGGGAAGACAAAAACTTTTTTTCTTACTTACCTCTTCAAAATCTTGGTGCGTCTTATACATCGGTGCATCTTATAGTCCAAAAAGTACAGTAGCTTCTCTCTTCATTGGGTAATCTTTTGCAAAGGAAAATAGAGCTGACTTTGGGGAAGGGGAAAGAATGAGAAACAATTAAGAAAGACAAGACGATTCAGCCCCAGCATCACGAAAATCTGCCTTGATTTTGTTTTGTCTAAGAAACTCTTCCAAAGTTCTGATCTTCTTCCCTAGAGTGATCACAGGGCATTCCTTCAATCCCCATGAAGGACCCCCTGGTGTTTGTTTCTTAACACGGCTGCCTCCCTCAGCTGCTGGCCAACGGAGTGCTTGGGGTCCTTTCCCCTGCTGACTTGGCTGGGTAGCTCCCACGGATCCACAGGGTGTTGTGGAAGGAATGGCAGACCCCAATGACTTCACTCCACCCCCTCTGCAGGCAGCAACCTTGCCACTCCCAGATGGCAGGTGCTTCCAGCTCACATCTGGACATCTGGAGGAAAGGCATAGTAGAGACCCTCCTGGGCAGTTTTTAAAAATAGTATTTATTGAATTTTCTAACATTTAAAAGACAAAACACAAATTTACACTTATAACAGCTTTTCCATATCAGTATCCACATATTTCGTAACAATCTTATTTACAAAAAAATCTATCTCTATAGCATTATCCAAAGTTATATGCTTATTTAAATGCACTCTATATATTATACCTTTACCATTTGTACCTTAAGTTTTACACTTACTCTCAAGTCAGGAATACCATCTACTCCAGATTTGATAGTACTCAGTTTCTTCCCTCTCCTTCATTTCCATAGACAGTCTGTCCATTTTTGCACATGAATAGATGTTCCTTCTTATAATTGGGTCTGGGGGAGTATCTGTTTGTTTCCAATTCTGTGCTAAAATGATTCTGCTTGTGGTTAATATGTGTAGTAATTGTAATTTTTTCTCCATTTTCCCATCAAAGATTCCCAGGAGGAACAATTTCAGCTTCAATGCTATCCTCTGTTCAATTATCTCTTCGAGCCACTTTCTTATCTTATGCCAATATTTTCTGACCTTAGGCCAGGTCCACCACATGTGATAGAACGTTCCCTACTTACTCCTGGGCATTTTCAAGAGCCAACCAACAATGGAGGACCCTGCATTTTCTTAAGTCTCCTCATTTTTGAAATTGCAAGCTCTGCTCCCCTCCCCCCCCCCTGATCTTGGCTACCAAATGCTAAGTTGGGGTCTACCTTCCCTGAGCACCATTAAGGCTGCCCCTCACTGTGTCTTTCTCCAGCCCTGAGCAGTTGCAGTTGCTCTCCCAGAAGGTCCTCCCTCCTGTCCCTGAAGTGATAAAATCACTGGATCCCCTCACTGACAGCTGGACATTGAGGGAGGCAGAGAAAGCCAACAACAGATTTCCCTGCTGCTCTTCTGCACTGCTCGCCTGTTGTTTCCTATGGCATCCCAACCCCCTATCTATCTGCTGGGTTTCAGATTAGTCTGGAAAAATATTAGAAATTCCTGGGCATCAAATTTCTCATCCAGCCATAACTTCAGTTGCTGTTAAGGTAATGATTAGATCACAATGCTCTGGAAGGTATTGCCAAGATTGGGAGCGCTGCTGCACCTGAGGGCAGGTACAGATTTGGCTTCAATACATTGGAGAGAACAGGTGCCCAGCAGTCAGAGGATGTTTCCTGTGCATGCAGCTCTGAAAACAGATTCCGCATTTTTTTCTCTCCTGCCTTACCTGTGCAGATGATTCAGTAACAAGATCCAAAACCATGCCCCATTGAAGATTGTTCCTCCCCAGTGCAACAGAGCCAACAACCAATGATAACTCTAAACAGGCCCTATTGAAGGACCCACAGCCTGAAAAGAAATGTTGGCCACGCCAGAGGAACAAACATGAAGAGAAAGCAATATGAGAAGTTAGTAGAGAAAATGGAAATCACCATCTCATCTTTCACAAACAGTTGGGAACAAAGAAGTCAATTTAAGAAGAAGGGTGTTTTTTTTTTAAACACGTCTCACACAGTTAAACCTTAGAAGAAGGGAAGGAGGCAGAAGATAGTCCATGCTTCCCCTTTCTTTCTTTCTTTCTTTCTTTCTTTCTTTCTTTCTTTTTTCTTTCTTTCTTTTTTCTTCAATAGTTTCCCATTCTAAAGATAAGGCAGTTACAATTGGCTGCTTGGGCCCTGAGATGTCCTCCTCCTTCTCTCCTCCTATGTAAGGGTGAGTGAGTGAGGACGTGTTTGCATGAAATAAATAGATTTCACTTACAAGTACTGCAACAAGCTACTTTGTTGAAGAGTGTCAAAGGAATTTTTTCTGGAGTTGAAATGTCATATCTCACATGACCACAATAAAGTTTGTTATCATCAATCACTCAAACTATGAAAATGGTATTTTAAAAAGGATATAGCAATAGCACTTAGACTTATATGCCACTTACAGTACTTTACAACCCTCTCCAAGCATTTACAGAGTCAGCATATTGCCCCCAATAATCTGGGTCCTCATTTTACTGACCTCAGAATGAAGGAAGGCTCAGTCAACTTTCAGCCTGGTGAGACTTGAACTGTGAAACTGCTGGCAATCGGCAGTCAGCAAAACCAGCCTGCAATTCTTCATTCTAACCACTGTGCCACCATGGCTTTTATATATTCAATCAGTTATGGTAAATCAATGAATATCCCAGAAACATGTGTTTTAAAAAATAATTTTAATGACAAATGATTAAATAAACACATATCAAAAGGTTGCATAGACACAAGGGGAGAGAGAAAGAGAGATGATGGATGGATGGGTTGGTGGGTGGCTGGGTGGCTAGGTGGCTGGGTGGATGGATGGATAATAGACAGTTGGCCCATTGTACCCATTTTCCGCCGTTTTATTTTCCGGAGGCTTTCCTGAAGCCTGTGGAGGGCAAAAACGGCTTCCACTAGCCCCCTGGAGGAAATACCAAGCTCAGCTTGGAGCCAAGTAGTGTGACGTGTATGGGGGAGGAGCGTGGGGGAGATTGTGCGCACATACACATGTGGGGGTGCACTTTGCACTATGGGTGCCAGCATGCACGAGTGCCATTGTGTGCATGCCCTCGCATTTTGGGCACCCATCAACAAAAAGGTTAGCCATCACTGCCATATACCATATACCATATACCATATCCTATCCTATCCTACCCTCCTGCCTTGCCTTACCCTGCCCTGTAATATTATTGGTTGCTTCATTATTCCTTCTTGAGCTCCAAGTTCTGCTGTCAGGAACACTCCCACTAGAGTTGTACCTTCAGCATCTTCCTTCTTTTGTCCTACAGTTCTTTGAGAAGGTAGCTGTCACAGATGTTCTGATGTGCTGGTCAAGTCACTCTGTGAATTTAAATTGCTTGGGTGTCCTTAAAAAAAGGTGTCCCAACTGACAAAATGCCTGAGGTTTGGCATACTTGAAACACTAGATACTCTTCTTGAGGTTTTAAAAATCATGCTGAGCCATTTAATTAGATTTGGGGAAGGAGGAAGGGAAAAAGTCAAATAAAGAAAAAAGAATAGTGATAGTCAAAATATCATATGGGCAAAATATATGGAACTGGAGAAGATCACAGGGATGATTTAGTGCAACTCTTTGTAATGTGCAGGAAAATCTGTTCCATTGTTCATGAGACATGGCTCTCCAGCCTCTTCTTAAAAACCTCTCCAGATATGGAGAACCCACTCCCATCTCCACAGGTGCTCTTTTCCTTTTTCCAGATCTTACATTGCTATATTTTTCCTTATGTGGAAATGATATCTAGGTAGCTGCAGATTATGCCCATTATTCCTGGTTGCAGGTCCCCAAGTCCCTGTAACACCTTTGTGGCCTTCATCTCATCCTTCCTAATCGGTCAATAATCTTCTGGAAATGTGAGGTCAGAATCCTGCACAAAAATCCAAATTCAGTTTCACCAGTAGAGAGGACTCTGTCTTTCATGTGATGCTGAGGTAGCCCAGAACTGCATTAACCCTTCAGGCATCTGCTCACCCTTCCGATTAACATTCAGCTTGTGGTCAGTCATCACAGCCAAGTTCTTCTCCAAGGTAGATGTTTCCAGCCCATTAATCTCCCGTCTTGTAGAAGTGCCCTATAGTTTTCCTTCTTAATGTAATCTCTTATATCCTCCCTGTTGAAGAATGCCTTGTTCGTCTCAGCCCAGTCTTCCAACCTATCCAGATTAGACCACAATCTCGTTCCGTCATCCTATTGGCTACACCAGTCTTGCCTCATCTGCAGACCTGATAAGCAGCTGATCGGTCCCATTCTCCATATCATGAATCAAAATTGCAACACTAACCCCAAGATAAATCTCTATGGGACCCCACTGGTTACTGCTCTCCAGTTGGCATCAATGCCAACTCTCATAGTGCAGTCAACCTTTGGTGTGCCACCTTCCTGTAATGTTACCCAAACCACCCTTTAACAGATTCTCAGTGGAAATGTCATATTTGAATCACGTCATATCTGATTCTTGTTAGAAGCTTTGCTGAAATAAAGATTAATTATATTTCCGACATTCCCCTTGTTCACTACCACCTCAAAGAAGGTGATGAGATTTATCTCGTATAACCTATTTTTTATTCTTAACACCATTATGGCATTCTCTCTGAAAGACTTAAATGTAGCCTGCTTTGTGACTAGCTCTAACATCTATCCCTGGAGTGTTCAGATGGGGAAGAAAATATATGCCCATGATGGC
The DNA here is from genome assembly GCF_009769535.1 of Thamnophis elegans. Lineage (NCBI taxonomy): Eukaryota > Metazoa > Chordata > Lepidosauria > Squamata > Natricidae > Thamnophis > Thamnophis elegans. The sequence continues at coordinate 36,986,241 of NC_045552.1, forward strand.
GAACCAATGGCCTGTGTGCCACAGGAGCCCTCTCTGCAGGCACGCAAGCTATCGCCCCAGTTCAGCTCCACCACCCCTGCGCATGCGCACACCCCTCCTGCCAGCCAGCTGATTTTTGGCTTTAGGCTGCGCATGCACGGGGGCACATGCAGAAGATGTGCCCACATGTGCCGGGATGTGTGTCAACCCCCCCTGCTGCATTTTTGGTCCCAGGTGGCTGCAGGGAAGCCTGCTAGGTCCATAAATGGGCGCCCTGCTACAGGCATACCGGAGCCTGCCTGGAGCACCGGATACCATTCCAATACAGTGCTCCAGAGGGCCTACCCGAGCTCCTTATCTGTCTTTTAAGGCTTCCGCGCTTCCGCGCTTCCGCGCTTCCGCGCACACACATGGTGCATACAGCACTTGTGCGATGCTCCGCTGAGCAGATGGAGTGTTGCGGAGGCTCACGGAAGCACTAAGCTCCATGTGGACACCACTGGACCCGTTCCAACCAGTATGGTTGGAACGGGATCCAGAACCCACCACTGATGCACAGAGGGGCAGGGGGAGTGTGAAGGCATTGTGCGTGCATGTGGAGGGGATGGGGTATGCAGAGGGTGTCACACGTGCATTGCATTATGGGTGTGGGCATGCTCGCTTGCGCTGTCACACACACACACTTTCGGCACACGACAACAAATAGGCTATCACTGATATATGCCTTCCTGGGAAAGATTTCATTCAAAGGACATGGAAACATAACCATTTCAAGAATGTTTTAATGATTTAAGGGGTCCTGGGGTCTTGGATGCATCCAAGAATCCTGAGAGGCTCCTATTCTTGATGGTTCCATACTTTGCATAAAGAGAGGAGCGGCATGTAAATTTGGTAAATAACAAAATAAAATGGAACTAATGTCTTAAAGTAAACACACATCATTTTTAAAGCAAAAGTTAAAGAGCTGACATTAAGGACATTTGTGACTTATGCTTGAAGAAATGCAACAGCTGATAATGAAGATCAGTCAATGTTAAAAATAATGTTACATTTGATTTAATGGATATCAGATTTAAATTGATACAGAAAAATATTTTAAGGCACCCGAAAGTACATATTTTAAAGGATGGATTTCAATTTTCTTTGTTGTCAATGTAAAAAATTGAGGGCTCGTTGGCTTGATTTGGAATAATATTTTAATGTACGCAAGCACATTAATCCAAAGGAATGTTATGTATAAATGACTCAGTATGTTCTTTGATGCAGATTCTATGACATTTGCAATAATAGAAAGATTATTTTTAAATGCAGAATTAGAAACTGGTTTCATGCTTGATGAATAAATGACCTACAGGAAGCATTTTCCTCTTTTAATATTTTTCTGCTTTAGCTACAATGGTTGCTTGTTCTTATTTTTCCGATTGTTCTTGTTTTTAGACTAAGTTAGTTAAGAAAAGCAAATCTTTTTTTTTAAATCATCAAACACATGTAAACAATAAATTGACAGATTTAAAACGCTTTAAAATATAAAAGTTTACAAAATTAATGTTTAAGAGTCTCTCATAAAAACCAAGGTAAAATCAAAATGTAAAAATCTTATTTTAAAATGTGAGTTAGAATAAATACAAAACATTAATGCCAGTTAATAGTTCTTGTTTTTAACAAGGAATTTATTTCAACTGTTAAAGGTAGGATAAAATTCCATTATTAGCTTCTATAAACAAAGCATTTTTGGTGTTTCTGAGTTTTTGTAATGTCAGAAAACTTTTTACCAACTTCTAAAGCAGTAAATCTCCTCAAATATTTGGTTTTGTCACAGAAGAAAAGGTGATCTGCTGTTTCATGAAACGGAATATGAACCAAATGTGGGCCCAGATAAGAAGGAAGGGACTTCAACTGACCACCCAGAAGAATCCTTTGACAATCAGATGTTGCCAGATGCTGCGGTGTTCTACAAAGGCTGGGATTAGACCAGGTGGCATGAAAGTCTTGGGAAAAAGTGCAGAGAAGAGCAACTAAGGTGATGAAAGTCCTGGAGACTAAACCATATGAAGAACAATTGCAGGATATGGGTATGGCTACTCTAGAGAAAAGAAGCAGTAGGAGTGACATGATAGCAGCATTCCAGTATTTAGGAGCTTCCACAAAGAAGAGGAGTCAACTTATTTTCCAAGGGACCAAAAGGCAAGACAAGAAACAGTGGATGGAAATGAATCAATGAGAGAAGCAATCTGGAATTAAGGAGAAACTTCCTAACAGTGACGATAATTAACCAGGGGAACAGCTTGCCACCAGAAATTGGGGGTCATGAATCACTGGAGGTTTTTAAGACGAGACTAGACCGTCACTTATCCAAAATGGTATAGAGCAGTCAGTGGTGGGATTCAAAAATTTTTACTACCCGTTCTGTTGACGTGGCTTGGTGGGCGTGGCATGGCTTGGTGGGCATATCTTGGTGGATATGGCAGGGGAAGGATACTGAAAAATCCCCATTCCCTCCCAATCAGCTGGGACTCAGGAGGCAGAGAATAGATGGGGGCGGGGCCAGTCAGAGGTGGTATTTGCCAGTTCTACAAACTACTCAAAATTTCTGCTACCGGTTCTCCAGAACTGGTCAGGACCTGTTGAATAACCACTGCTGGAATAGGTCCTTCTGCTTGAACAGGGGACTGGACTAGAAGACCTCCAAGGTCCCTTCCAACTCTATATCTGATGAATTAATTGATTGGTTGAGCCTTTTTCAGATATACAATCCTACTTTCTGCCAACTAGCCTTTGTGGGCCATTAATTACAGGTGCCAGAGAAGTCAATAACAACTATTTTTGGGGGGGGGGTTACAAGGCACCCACAGAGCGACAGCAGGAATGAAAGCGAGGAAGATGGAAGACGGTCTCTTGATCCACAGAAAAGGTCCCTGCTTTGGATTGGGGGAGCTAATGGAGCATTGCTGCTCCTGCCCTAGGGAGCCCAGTATCTTAATCAAAAGGCCAAGAGCTCTGCTCAGCAGCTGGAAGCTGTGCCTGGCACAGCCCTCCTGCCCCACCTCCAAAGCCATCCATTCTCATTAAGAGCAGCCATTAGATAAGGGGGAGGATAGCAGTCAAAACCTTGAAGTAGAAAGAGAGAAAAATAGGCCAAGTCAAAGGTCCAAGCCTGTCTGTGCTTTCTTCTCCTTCAGCAGTGGCCATTTGTCATACTTAAGCAGGAGAACGGGGCAATGCAGAATGGCACCTGGCATTTCTTTGCTCGGATTCAAAGGGTCACTCTGAACAGCAGTATTGTATCACCCTGGAAGGCATAACCTACTTGGAGGCAGCTGTGTGCATCTTGCAAGGGAGGAGAACTTGACTCTTGCCATGATAATTAACCTTGAAAAGAACCTTCTGCTTGCATGGTCTTCTTGAACCACTTTGGATGCTTATCTCCTGTCCTAATTTTGTGGCATGTTGCTTTCTTTGCTCATGGAGCATCCTGAAAAGATCTGGAGGGAGGGGAAAATTAGTACTAGTCAAATCAAGAACTGATTTGTGTTTGAGCCACAACCCCTTTTGTTGGGATCTTACAAGGAACCTGAATTCATCCTAGATAAACATCTTTTATTCCTTATATAACATCTACATCTTATATTCCAGCATTGGAATATAAGCATTGTTTCATGCTGACCTAGATACACAAAAGAAGTTTTGACTGACAAAGAAATGTAGAAATGCATAGCTACATTCTGGGGAACCTTGCAAGGAAAAATAACATCTGCATCCAAGCAAAAGAGGTGAGCAGGCAGTAAAAGGCATCAATCCAACTCTATGGAGATTCTCAGCCATTTGGGTCATGAGAGTCTCAGAGGTGCTTTTTCAAGAGGCAACTGGACTTTCTGGTTTTACTTTGAAGATGCCCAAAGAAAAATCCAAAAGTCCAGTTGCCTCTTGAAAAAGCACCTCTGGGGCATCAATCCAACTCCAGACTTTCAAGAGAGAGAAATCCTGGAGAAGCTGCTCACTTTGGAAATTGTCACTTATGGCCTTAGTCTGTGTTGGGCCCTGCAGTTAAAGTCTTTAGGAATTTGTCACATGTTAGATGGAGAAAATCTAAAAAAAAAATCCATGTAGAATAGAATAGAATAGAATAGAATAATGGAGTGGAGTGGAGTGGAGTGGAGTGGAGTGGAGTGGAGTGGAGTGGAGTGGAGTGGAGTGGAGTGGAGTAGAGTAGAGTAGAGTAGAGTAGAGTAGAGTAGAGTAGAGTAGAGTAGAGTAGAGTAGAGTAGAGTAGAGTAGAGTAGAGTAGAATAATGGAGTGGAGTGGAGTGGAGTGGAGTGGAGTGGAATAGAGTAGAATAAAGGAGTGGAGTGGAGTGGAGTGGAACGGAACGGAATGGAACAGAACAGAACAGAACAGAATAACAGAGTTGGAAAGGACCTTGGAGGTCTTCTAGTTCAATCCCCTGCTCTCTTAATGCAGCCTAGAACTCGGCTTTTTTGGCAACTACAGCACACGGCTGGCTCATATTTAAATGATTGTCCACTAGGATTCCAAGATCCCTCTCATTGTTGATGAGGCATCTAATATTTCTATTGACAGTCTTGGGAGGGCATATGTGCCAATGTCATTATTGCCCCTGCAGGCCTTTAAGGTCATGGAAAGTTTCTCAGGAAACATCCAAAGTCCCTGGGATGAATGTTAAAGTTACATTTAGGGTTCTCCCTTGCTAAGGGTGTGTGTGTGTGTGTGTGTGTGTGTGTGTGTGTGTGTGTGTGTGTGTGTCTTTATTCAGCTGAATAAACATGTAAAGCATATCGCGGTAAATAGAACTCAGAGGCAAGCCTTGCACTGGCTTTATGGGGAATCCAAGAGATGGGGGTTGCTGATGGATGTTGTATCTGCATATGTGGACTCTGGGGAGGAAATCCTGTATAGATCAAGGATTGCAGATTAGTAGTTCATTTTACCTTCAGCCTGAAGTGTGGCTGACTTCAAATCATTCTCTGAGCTCTCCGGGACTCTTCCTCAGCCATCCCTCTTCTTCTGTCAGCCCACAAGCCCAGGCATGGAAAGGCAGCATCCTGCCTCATTCACTTCTCCTGCAAGCAGCTAATGTCAGGGTTACAAATAGAATCCAAAAGTAAATCAGAGTCCAAGGCAAAGTATTGTTCAAAGTTCCAATTTATTAAGAGAGCCATGTTGGCACATCTGGGAAAACCTGAATCTGAACGCTTCCAGTTTTTCCACCCAGTTGAAAGTTCAAGATCCTGCCCCCACACCCACAAGTCCATCACATGGTCCAATCTTCCACTGCCACGCTGGCAGCTTCCACCCATCCAGTTCCGGCCAAGTGCAGAGACAAAGATGACCTTGTCTTTCTAGAAAGAATGTTATGCTACATACCACCCAACTCTGTATAACCCCCCTCCCATTTTCCTACAATAGAAAATAGATAGTAGAAAGTGTAGCAGGCCTGAAGTCCAAAGAAAAGATGGCTTGCAGGCATGACAGCTGCTACGTCCACTCCTTCTGCCCCAGCCGAAGGATTGGAAGCTTCCATTCTTCATCTTCCCCATGGTGGGAAAAGATTTGTGCATTCATATGACCATCGCCAAGAAGGAGAATCTGACCTGAGCACTGATTAGTGTGACGGGTTTTATAACCACAATGGGAAAGAGGTTAATTAAAGAAACAGATGTGTGAAACCAATGAACCAACCAATTACCTCCTTCCAAGAGAAGAATCAGAACCAAGGGCTGTATGATGTGTTGACGGGAAGAAAGTCCGAAGGAACCCAAGATCAGCAGCCAAGACAGAATGAAAAAGAGGGAGCAGAGAGGAAAGCCTTAACTCTCCACTGGTAGACCTCTTCCACTTTTGGTCAACAGATCAAGAGGGCCAATAAAGCCACACCAATGCTCCTTCTCCCTAGCAATCAATCCACAACTCCTATCATTTCTCAAAGGTTGTGTGTCAGTCTCTGGTCAAAGGTTTAATGAAGGTTTCTGCCAGCATCTTTTCCGATGTACTCCATTTCAATGAATCATTCTTCTTGAGCATGTGACATGTAGGACTTGGTATTTTATTCTGCATAGAGTTTTCTTTATTTGGGAGAGCTGAATGCATCCTTATTTGTCCTCAAGCAGGGATAACTTAGGCCAGTGATGGTGAAACTTTTCATGTGGAAACATCGCACACACACATACACAAATGTTCATTGAGCCCACGCTCCAGAAAAGCTGAACTTCTAGCGTGCATGCACGGCTGACAATCAGCTGGCCAGCGCACATGCATAGACAGGTTTTCTGCACTGCCGCATGGGCGAAGAGATTATGCTCCAGAAAAGCCAAACTTCCAGGTTCTGGCGCACATACACACCTGACAATCAGCTGGCCAGCACACATGCACAGACCAGTTTTCGGAACTGCCGCTTATGCAACGGGGTTGTGCTCCGGAAAAGCTGAACTTTTGGGTTCTGGTGCGCATATGCACCGAACAATCAGCTGGCCAGTACACATGCACACAGCGGTCTTTAGCACTACCACAAGCATGAAGAACAGCTGATCACCACACACGCATGCACGCCAGAAACCTGGAAGACTAACAGACAAGGCAGCACATGCCAGGCAACATAGCTTCGTGTGCCACTTTGGACATGCATGCCATAGGTTCGCCATCACAGGCTCTTTTATTTCCAAGTCCATTGCCACTTTATGTAGCCACACACCCTTTTGTAATACTTCTGATGCAAATATACAGTGCATGAGAAGGCAAGAATGGGCTTGTTTTTCCTCATCCATCTGTTTACGGGCTTATGACCTGCCTTATCGTCTGCATGATCTGCATCAGGGGTGGGTTCCTGCCAGTTCTACCCTCTTATATAGAAGAGGTTCCACAAATCTACCATGCCGTTTGGAATCAGTTCCCTACCCCCGCCCGTCACATCATCAAGATGAAGAGCGAGAGGAGGAATTCTGGGAGTTGAAGTCCACAAATCTTAAAGCTGTCAAGTTTGAACACCCCTGGGGGGGGGGGTTCTAAAAGGTTAGGGATGCAAGGATCTTGTAACTTGACAGCTTTAAGACTTGTGTGCTTCAAATGCCAGAGTTTCTGAGCCAACATTTTGGTTGCTAAACAAGAGCGTTGTTAAGTGAGTTTCACCACATTTTAAAAGTTGGCCACACTCACCCAGTCACATGGCTGGCAAGCAACTCTCAGCCAGTCACGTGTCCGGCAAGCCACTCCCATCTGGTCCCATGGCCAGCAAGCCCACAAAGCTGGCCACACCTACAGAAGAAGTTCTAAAAAAAATTGAAACCCACCACTTGTCTGCATCCAGACTTCTCAAGATTCCTGTTTCTGTCAATCGAAAATCTAAGTGTAAAGTGTCCTTTAGTCCCAAAAGTGCTTTTTTCCAAGAGGCAACTGAACTTTCTGGTTTTTCTTTGGAGACATTTTGCTTCTTATTCAAGAAGCTTCTTCAGCTCTGACTCGATGGTGGGGAATTGTAGGATTTATACTCCTTGCAGACAGGTCTAAATACAATGTATAAATCCGAGTATACATCCTTCCAATTCCGCCCTATCCAATCAAAGTTGAAGAAGCTGCTATACATTGACAGTCTGCCATGAACTGTGGGGTGGGGAAATGAAGGGAGGGAGGGAAATGCTTGGGGAATTGAAAGTAAATTTTGTATCTCCTCGAGATGCTGTCTCAAGGTAACCCAACTGGAAGAAGGAAGGAGCTGCATAGCAAAGTACGCTTGAATTGATCATTATAAAAACATCTTGCCTGAACCCGATTGTCCCAAAGGTGAATTTTTTGAGAGGCAACTGGACTCTGTTTTTTCTTTGAAGACATTTCGCTCCTCATCCAAGAAGCTTCTTCAGCTCTTCTTGGATGAGAAGCTAAACGTCTTCAAAGAAAAAACAGAAAGTCCAGTTGCCTCCTAAAAAAAGCACCTTTGGGACAACCATGACTTGGAGGACTGACAATCTCCAAACACTGAACCCGATTGGTTATATGGGTTGGGTGATGAGAGACAGCTAAGGGAGGAAAAAGCTGAATTTAGGGATTTCAGCACGCAATTCTCAGTTCTGGCTTTGCATTATTGAAATACACTTGACTTCTAATAAAACTGAACCTTTCTCAACCAATGGAGCCAAGGGTCATTTCTACTTAGAGGTTTAAGTTGTGGCAGGTCTAACCAGTGGTGAAATTCTACTACCGGTTCTGTGGGCGTGGCTTGGTGGGCCGGGCAGGGGAAGGATACTGCAAAATCCCCATTCCCTTCCCACTCCTGGAAGAAGGCCAGGATCTCAGCGACAAGAAAAAACACCTTTGGGGGGAAATGAGCTGACGGCACGACGTGCAATCTTGGTGCTCTGAGATCGCAGTCGATATTTCTGCTGCAGGACGGTCCATTCGAATTTGTAATTTTTGTAATTTTAATAGATTTGTATGCCGCCCAATTCCGAAAGACTCCGGGCGGCTTACATAAAAGCAATTAAAATATTAAAAAGAGTAAAAACACAAAACATTACAGTTTAAAACCAAAAAAAACACAACATGCACTCAGTTATAATGGGGCTGAAGTTGGGACAGCTCCAGAATGGGAAGAAAGTGAAAAGAGAAAGTGTGTCGAATTGGTGAAGAAATTTTATTATTAGAAAAAGAGGCTACCCCAAAAAAATTAAGTTAAATTAAAATTGAAGATAGAAGACTGTAAGCAGCGAAATTAATCTACATTAAACTTAAACTTAAACTTAGTGTGTTATCCTGTTTCTAATTTTTTTTCATAGATGGAATTTTTGCAAAGGCTCCCTGTTCTTTAAACTGAATGGGTTAATTTTTTCTTCTTTTTTCACTTTTGCTTATACCTATGGATTAAAATTTTCCTTCTTTTTTATAATGCTTGATTGGATTGATTGGATTGTTTTTGATCTACATTTAAAGTTTTTTTCCTTTTCTTAAGCTTGGAATATGAAGAAGATAATAAGAAGGAGTTTAAAGAGGGTTGTAACAACAGGAGGAAAAGCAGTTACATTGCCACTTAGCGGCTGGAGGCTGGATACATTGTTTTTTCTTCTTTCTCTTTGATCACTTGAGATTCAAGGTTCTTTTAGTTGTTTACTGAGAGTGATAGTAGGAAGAGCACAAGTTGTTTATACAGGTGCTTTTTGGGAGTTCTATCACTAGCTATTGGAGGGAAGACAACATTTTTACTTGAAAGATAATAAATGAACATGTTTGAAGTTTATTAAAATAGCCTTGAATCCTATAGTGGCAGTGCCTGTAAAATTGGAACAATGGTGCAGCAGGAAAAAGAAACTGTAACATTGCAAATTCAAAATCTATTAGTTGTGACAGAGAGAATTGAAAAAATATTGGAGAATATGGAATACAAAACAGAAAAATTTGATGGAAAAACTGAGGATGTTTATCAAATGAAGAATGTGGAGAGAAATTCATACAAGATTTATTAAGAAAGTAACTAGAATATTAATGCTACAAATGGCAAGAGATATAAGACTGCACTATTACTGGAAAGATACAGGTTGATGCAATGAAAATGTATAATAAAAACTAAGCTAAATTTAGTTTACTAGTAGTATGTATAAAATGAAGTGACAATGGCTATAGTTAAATAAAGATTAATAATGATAGCAATACATATAGATATATTAGTTTGATAATATGAAATTTTATATAAACAATACATAGAGAATATGAGAGGAGGTTTAAAAGCTTTATCTAGAATATGTTATAAAGATGTATTGTGATTGGATGATTTTAGGATGATTTAATAGAATGTTATCATACAATCCTATTCTAGTCTCTTCTTAAAAACACCCGGTGGTGAATCAGCCATGATTTCTTAAGGCAAGTTGTTCCACTGGTTAATTGTTTTCACTGTTAGAAAGTTTCTCCTTAATTCCAGGTTGTTTCTCTCCTTGATTAGTTTCCAACCAAGATGAGCAGAAAATACTTGTAGTAGTCTCTGCTTATCTTCTGCAAGATTGTGGAAAGAAGCTGAAGAGTGAGGAGCTTGGATTATTTGAGACTAGTCCAGATGTGAAGGAGATAAACCACTTCAAAGAGACTCCACCATAATTAATTGACTATAGCTGAGGTTGGGAATCACAGTTTCCAAGATTTTGTATTTATCCCAAACTAGCATTAAAGATACCTTCCTGAAATCTGTAATGTTTTTACTTCCTAGGTTTGCCAGCTCTGTGGGATAGGACACACTGTTTACCTGGCCCTGGAGAACAAAATGTGTCACACATGTGGTTCTTCTCTTTTTCCTTATCTTAAGAATAGCAATGCTGTCTATTATAATGGTTTGTGTGGTGGATCCCCAGTATTGTGAGTATTTTTCTCTCTAGAAGCACCTGAGGTGCAATTTTTCTCAATTTGCCAGGAAAATGTGCATTCAGATTCATTGCCTAGGTCAACCAATCTTTTCTGTGATAATCTTGGAGGATTGAAACAGATGTCATTCAGTAGCCTTCAAACTTGTGAACCGAAACTGTTATTGGGTCATACCAGTCCCACGTGAATCATTATTTCTGAAATATAGTCTGTCAGGTTTTACTTTCTAGACTAACTACGTTGCAACTAATTTATCCAAACCTTGGTCACTGAAATAGCGATAGCAGACTTATCTACAGCTTCACAGTACATTTACAGCCCTCTCTAAGTGGTTTACAGAGTCAGCCTCTTGCCCCCAATAGTCAGGGTCCTCATTTTACCAACCTTGGAAGGATGGAAGGCTGAGTCAATCTTGAATAATTCCTTTCTTTCTTGCGTTATTTTATTTAGTCACTTATTTAAAGGTATTGGCTGCCCAACTCCAGTGGACTATGAGCAACGAACAACACTAGGAAAAACATAAAAACAGCTAAAAACATTGGATCCCACAGACAGCCCAGAGTACAATAATGTGATGGGCAGCAAATTGGCTGCCTTGCCTTGCTGTTTGCCTGCTGCTCATTAAAGCTGGACCAGATCATAGATCAGATCTGTCACCAGGCTGCAGCCTTTGGTTCTCAGGTCTTCTTCTGTGTACTGGCCTGGGGAGATCTCCATTCAGATTCTTTCAACTGGAGAACTGTGGCTGATCCCTCCAGCCCAAATTTTCCAAGGTTATTTTTTGCCTTTGTGCCTGACCTCTCTACCTTCATTTTTGCAAGAGATCAGGCTTTTTGTGTCTAAAAACTGGGAGAAGGGGTATTTCCTCTCTCTGAAAGCTCCACCTTTCATTTGCCTCCACAATAGGACCATACTTGGAATACTGAATCCAATTCTGGTCACCACAATGCAAAAAAGATGCTGAGATTCTGGAAAGAATGCAGAGAAGAGCAATAAAATGATCAGGGGGCTGGAGGCAAAAACATATGAAGAACGATTGCAGGAACTGGATATGTGTAGTCAAAAGAAAAGAAGGACTAAGGATGATATGTTAGCAGTGTTCCAAGATTTGAGGGACTCCTACAAAGTTGAGAGGGTCAAACTATTTTCCAAAGTAGCAAAAGGGAAAACAAGAAACAATGGTTGGAAACTAATCAAGGGAGGACTAAGGAGAAATTTCCTAACAGTGAGAACAATCAACCAATAGAACAGCTTCCCCTCAGAAGTTGTGGGTACTCCCTCACTGGAGATTTTTCAAAAGAGACTGTACAGCCACTTATCTGAAAGGGTATAGGGTCTCCTGTTGAGCTGGGGGTTGGACTAGAAGACCTCCGAGGTCCTTTCCAGCTCTCTTATTCTGTGTTGTAGCTTCTAGGTTCCTTGGCTGTTCCTCCCCTGTTTAGAAATAAGCAGAAAAAGGCAAACAGATGTTGAGAAGAGCAACTCCACAAGAAGAAGGCAACATGAAACCATTTCCATATTGCTATCAGGAAGCCAACATGGGCATGTCAACAGGAGTCAGACTTACTTGCAGAAAGACCTTTGATTTTTAGGTTAGAGCGAGCCCATTGCACTTATCCGGCTTTGCACTTAAAAATGTGCAAGAATATATTCTATCAACAACTTCTGATGGAATATATTTTTGCACATTTATTTCCTAATTTAAGGTTTCATAGAGAAATGTTCCAGAGGGGATAGACATATATTTTAAACATATCTTTAAATATCTTTTTGGAATTGTGAGCCAATTCCCAAAAGATCTTGGAAGAAATTTATCTTTCTCAAAACTCTAGCATTTTTTTAAAGTAGGAACAGAAGCAAAGTTTGAAGAGGAAAAAAATGCCACTTCACACGTACACACACACATATGCACACACACAGATCAGAGCTGATGATTACTCCCCTGGATCTCGATTAAAAAATAAAAGTGTCCAAGATGGCTAAATCAGATAACAATAAATGTTACAAATACCACAACAAAAAGGAGGAACATTTTGTCACATGTGGTGATTACACAAAATGGGACTGAAGTACTGCATAGGAGGATACCAAAATATTCAGAAAATTCTGAAAACATAATTGGGAGCATAAATATTTTTATTAGGTATGATCCCGGAAAATATAAATGGTTGTGAAATTCATGCATCATTTAAATATATGTTTCTGCAGCACAACAATTGGTCCATTTGGGAAAGAAGTTATTGCATGCATTCACTCAACTCTGAGATTCAATATTTTCAAATGTTTGTGTTCTTCTGAAATTTATCCTTATCTTGTGGAAGTTGGCATCTGGACAAAGAAATGGATTCTCTTCACTTCTTGCTTGGAGCTAGAAGACTTATTTTTCAGCACAGGAAAGATAAACATATGGTCCCAACTATTTAGTGGTTGCCAGAATTGATGTTACAGCAATTTACAAACCAATACGTTATCAATATACATTAGCCACAGATGATTAAAAGGAGTTATGTCTTCCATTCCTTGAAATGTTTATTGTACAATTTTATTTCTTTTCTTTATGTAACTTTATGTCTTTTCTTTCTTTCTTTCTTTCTTTCTTTCTTTCTTTCTTTCTTTCTTTCTCTCTCTCCTTCCTTCCTTCCTTCCTTATTGTCTATCTTGTATCTTTTTCTTCTTTATATGTGATTATTTGAAACAAAACGATGAAAAAATATTTTTTCTTTCTTGCTTGCTTACTTGCTTTCCTTCCTTCCTTCTTTATTTTCTTGCTTTCTTTCCTTCTTTCCTTCCTTCCTTCCTTCCATCCATCCTTCCATCCTGTCCTGTCCTGTCCTGTCCTGTATCGTTTTCTTCTTTGCATGCAATTATTTGAAGCAAACCAATGGAAAAAATAATAATTGCCAGATCAGAAACCATCCCCTGAAGTGGGCAGAGTATCCCTCAACTTCATCCTCTGATTGCTCCTAGGAGATCCACAGTTAGGCAGCTCAGTAGCCCATTGGAACTACAGAGGCTTCCTGGTACTGGTGAAACAGGGACTGAAGAAAGGCCTAGAGAAGATGCAAGAGACTATTGTATCCTTCCAATGAAGTAACTGAAGTGCAGAAAACCAGTACACTGGTGAACTTGGGACAGGACTCAAACCACCCTGGTCCATGTCTGATGGTCCAGACAAACTAGTGGGACTTCTGCTGTGAGCCCCCTCCCCCACCTCCAACACAGAGGCCAAACGGTTACTCAGGTAATGGAACCAGCTGCAAAAGGGGCTCAGGAACAGCACTATTTCCATGGACTTCCCACAAATGATGTCAGCTGCCATCTTATGCTTGCTTGTGCCTCGCTCTTATACAGTGACAGTCTGCCATGAACTGTGGGGTGGGGAAATGAAGGGAGGGGGGGGGAAATGCTTGGGGAATTGAAAGTAAATTTTGTATCTCCTCGAGATGCTGTCTCAAGGTAACCCCACTGGAAGAAGGAAGGAGCTGCATAGTAGAGTATGCTTGGACTGATCATTATGAAAACATCTTGCCTGAACCCGATTGTCCCAAAGGTGAATTTTTTGAGAGGCAACTGGACTCTGTTTTTTCTTTGAAGACATTTCGCTCCTCATCCAAGAAGCTTCTTCAGCTCTTCTTGGATGAGAAGCGAAACGTCTTCAAAGAAAAAACAGAAAGTCCAGTTGCCTCCTGAAAAAAGCACCTTTGTGATAACCATGACTTGGAGGACTAACAATCTCCAAACACTGAACCCAAGTAGTTGCACAGGTTGGGCGATGAGAGACAGCTAAGGGAGGAGAAAGCTGAATGTAAGGATTTCTGCATGCAGTTCTAAGTTATAAAACTGTACCTTTCTCAACCAATGGAGCCAAGGGTCATTTCTACTTAGAGGTTTAAGTTGTGGCAGGTCTAACCAGTTGTGAAATTCAAGATTTTTTACCACCGGTTCTGTGGGGGTGGCTTGGTGGGTCAGGCAGGGGAAAGATACTGCAAAATCCCCATTCCCTCCCCACTCTGGGGCCAGCCAGAGGTGGCATTTGCCAGTTCTCTGAACTGTTCAAAATTTCCGCTATCCTTTCTCCAGAACCTGTCAGAACCTACTGAATTTCACCCCTGGGTCTGACGCTGCATTTCTGGGTTTGCCTTACTGTGGACAAGGAATTGTAGTACAACCATCTGCACATTCCATGTATTACAGCTGCAGGATGAAATTCAGAGCAGGAAAGAGATGATTTACCCAAACCATCTACCTCATTCTATGGGCCAATTGTCACATATTTGGGTGTCAGCCCTGTGGTGCTAAAACAGGCTAAAGTGTTCAAGAGATAACTGCAGTAATCTACTTCTGGTGAGATGGGTGGCAAATAAATTTAATAAATAAAAATAAAATCTGTTGCAGCAAAACAACAACAAAAATTGCCAGCACTTTGGAGATGAACCAATTTATTATCACATGTGCCTTTTGGGATCAGAGGCAATTTCATCAGACATGGGATGTTATCCTGAGAAATTTGTGTATGTGTGTGCACACACATTCTACATAAACCACTTCATTTTTAATAATGGGAACACCAGTGACGTGCAGTCAGGGGAGGCAGGGGAGGCAGAGCCTCACCACTGTCATCATGAAAAGAAAAAAAAATGTAAAAGGAAAAAGGCTGAGGTAGTTGCTGCCAGAGTCACAGTGGATGACTCTGCTTAGTGCTTAACTGTTTAAAAAAGCCTCTAAAATTGTCCTCTACAGGAGGAGGCGGGAGAACCATGGGCCTCATTTAGTCTGACTTTATGATCACTCGAGCAGAGTTAAGCAAGGGTTAAAAGCCAAAAAATTCTGAGACCTGGCAAAGCCCAGCAGCCTGGCACCAAAAGCCGAAGGCAGCTCAGGGGAAAGAAACTCATCTCATGCCAGCTCTTGGGCAGACTTTCCTGGCCAGGCTCTGAGGAATCTCTCTGGGCTACTTGCAGCCCATGACAGCAGCTAAGGAGCCACCAGGTTTCACGCCAGCCTTCCTATTTCCCACTGCCAGAAGTTCCGAGGGACAAAGTCTCATTTCTCAATGGAGAGAGCCCAGCTAAAATGTTCTTGCTGCCTGATGCTGAAGCGGGATGGAAACTGGGATCCCCTTTAACTCCATTGTTAAGTGAATCATACAATTGTTAAGTTAACAACATGGTGGTTAAGTGAATCTGGCTTACGCATGACCCCGGGACACTGCAACGGTCGTAACTATGAATCACTTGGTAAGCGTTTGGATTTTGATCACGAGGCCATGCTGCAACCGTCATAAGTGTGAAAAACTGTCAAGACACCTTCAGTGCTGCTGTAATTTCAAATGGTCACTAAATGAACTGTCATAAGCTAAGAACTGCTTCCCCCCTCTACTCAAATTCATGTAAAGCCCCAAGTACTTTTCATCCTATTTACAAATTAAAATCCTCACTCATTTTGCACAAGGGTGGCCAGGATAACTGGAACTGAAGCCAAGGGATGCACAAAGGCACCTGAGTGAGGAGGAGGACTCAGATGTGACTCAGTTGGTGCAGGGACTGGTAAAGTCACCTGGCACCTTTTCCAGGCACCTTTTCCCTCATCCAACACTTCCCTGGGAATGAGCTCACCTGTGGAAATGGCATAAGCCAAGGGCTCAGCCCAGAGTGACCTGCCAGTGATGGGCAGGAATTTGCCTGGCCTTCCATCCCTGCCTCCATCTGAGTCCTGGACCAGCTGCAGCCAAACGCCAAGAGAATGGCCCTCTGGTCCAGCTTTTAATTAACCACTGGAACAACTTGCCTCCAGAAATCATGGGCGCTCCATCACTGGATGTTTTTAAGAGTCTAGACAGTCACTTATCTAAAATGGTATAAGTTATCCTGCTTGAGCAGGGGGTTGTACTAGAAAACCTTCAAGGTATTCTATTCTATATTTCTATTCTATATTTCTATTCTCTGCTCTGCTCTGCTCTTCCCTGCCTTGCCATGCTCTGCTCTGCTCTGCTCTATTTTATTCTATTTTCATATTCTATTCTGTTCTATTCTATTCTATATTTCCCTTCCATTCCATTTTATGCATTATTCTATTCTATTGTATTCTTCTTCCATTAGTGGTGGGTTGGGGGAGCCCAGCAAGGCAGGTTTAGCTTAAGGCAGATGAGTTGTCCACCAACCCAGCATTCAGATGGGGGTGAGGGGGTGAGACAATAATACCCCCTTCTGCAGTCCATCTTCTTCTATGGAAGAGATGTGTGAGAAATTCTGGAGCAAATGGCTGGGAAAATAGGGGAAGGGGCAGGAGACATAAGCAACCCAGAGATAGAATCCTGCTTGTAGCTTATCTGATGAAGGCTAACTCATCCCAGGTGGCAATAAAACCAGGAAGAATCCTTTAAAACAACGCAGGGGGGCTTAATGGACTCTTACCATTTCCAAGAATCTGTTCTTATTCACTTATTAGCTTTAGCAACACCTTCTTTAAGCCTCTGCAAGTTCTTGCTTCCCTGAGTTTGCAAGGATTAGCATCCGTGATCAAACATGCACACAATCTCATTCTGCAAACACCACAACCTACACCTTGGCCTCAGACTTATCAGGAAGTAAGTTCATCAGAGCAGCGTTCGCAAGATGATGTCACTCCGCGTGTCTTTTTCTTTTGGCCCCGCTTGGTTTCCTCTGATTGCGGATGACTCCAGGCTATAAATAACGGTGACAGAATGCTAGCCTTAATCTGCCGTTGAAGTTCATTACTTTTCTCCATGCACCATGCATAAATTCTCCATGGATTTTATTTTAAAATGCCTTAGCAACTGTTCATAGAGCTTTGAGGAGCATCATAGCTGATGCCCAAAAGTTTCTTCAAAGAACCCAAGGAAGTGAACTGCCCGCTCTCCCACTCTTGAAAGCAGCATCTTTTTCCAGGGTCCTAGGAGAAGAACCAAATAATGACTCAAGGAGAGCCCTCCAAACAAGCCCACACTGGCAGCTGCCCATCTGGCTGCCCTACTCAGAAGCAGCTGAGACTCTCAGATAGTTTACGAGTGCAGCGTCATGGAGAACAAACAGAGCCATCAAGTGGGAAGATGACCAGAGGAGAAGAAGGACAGCAGCCTGGACCTAGTAGCAGTTTCCCTCGAGCAAAACTCAAAACTCAAGCCTTCTTCCGGCCCTATGCCAGGTGGCACCAGTCAGGCAGGTTCTGCTAAGTCAATTGAGAGCCTGATCTTGTATGGCATTGACAAGACAGACACAAACTTCAGAGGAGAATCAGAACTACAGAAAAAAAACAATAACTGCCAACCTGCCTTCCATTGAGGACCTGTGCACTGCACGAGTCAAAAAGAGGGCTATGAAAATATTTACAGACCCCTCGTATCCTGGACATAAATTGTTTCAACTCCTACCCTGCAAACAATGCTATAGAGCACTGCACACCAAGACAACTAGACACAAGGACAGTTTTTTCCCAAACGCCATCACTCTGCTAAGCAAATAATATCCTCATCACGGTCAAATTATTCACTAAGGCTGCATTACTATTACTATTAGTTTTCTCATCATTCCTATCACCCATCTCCTCCCACTTATGACTGCAGGACTGTAACTTTGCTGCTTGTATCCTTACGATTTATATTGATATTGATTGTTTCCTGATTGCTTATTTGTACCCTATGACCATCATTAAATGTTGTACCTTAGGTTTTTTGACGAATGTATCTTGTCTTTTTATGTACACTGAGAGCCAAAGACAAATCCCTTGTGTGTCCAATCACACTTGGCCAATAAAAAAATCAATTCAATTCTATTCTATTCCATATTTTCTATTCTATTCTATTCTATTCATTGTTGTCGGATTAAAAAAAGGCTTTATTCTGTACAAACTGTACGCTTAGTTCCTGGTTAGAACTTTTTCTTAATGAGGTCCCTGCATCCAGTTGTTAGGATCTGGCTGTCACTTGCTTCCTTTAGGATCAGAAGGATCCCTGTGCCCCATTCCCTCCCTCCTTCCCTTCCTCGATTGGCCCACCCACCATTTACATCTTTCACCAGTCTAACAACTGCAGCAATCCTTCTATCGTTTTAATGTAGCTGCTGCTGCGGAAAATCAGGTGCTTCGTGCTGGATTTAGAAAGTGCCCCCCCCCCATTCACTGGATGTGTGTGTGGATTTTTTAGATGCTGGGCTTTATTAAAAGGGAGAGGAAGAGTGGCTAGAGCAGCCCACCCCATACATTCCTTCCTCCAAGGGAAGGTGGGCATTTCTAAGAATGGCCACAGAAGAAAGGATCCCTGCATGACCCATGAGAGATGGTCACTTGGGAGAACTTCTAGTGGAGCAGTCCCTCCCCCAAAGAAGGGGCTTGACTTGAATCTAATGTCAATCCAGATGCCCCACAGAGAGTTTGGCTGCTTTCAGAACAGGACAGGACAGTCACCCCTTAAGACTTGGGGGTGGGGAGAGGCTTCCTCTTTCCATCCAAAGAACCAACCTCCTTGCAGGGGGAATGAAAGTTGGGGGTGAGGAATTAATCTGGCTTGAGAGTCACTTGGGAAATTGGGATGGGAAAGCCAGACCCAGCCTCCCCCTCCCGCTGTGGGGTATGGAGGCCGTCCTGCAGCTGATGATTGCAGGAGGGGGAATGGAAGCAGCCCAAACTTTGGTATCTCCTGGGCTGTACCCCAGAACCAGGCAGCACCAATTGGCAGGAGCCCCCAAAGCAGAGAAATCACTTTGGGGGGCAAGACTTTTCAGGTTGGCACACATCTCCACTGCCCATGGATGGGGAAGAGTCTCTGAGATCAGTGGTGGGATTCAAAAAATTTTTACTACCGGTTCTGTGGGCATGGCTTGGTGGGTATGGTGTGGCAGGGGAAGGATACTGCAAAATCCCCATTCCCTCCCAATCAGCTGGAACTCAGAAGGCAGAGAATAGATGGGGTGGGGCCAGCCAGAGGCAGTATTTACCAGTTCTCCAAATTACTCAAAATTTCCGCTACCGGTTCTCCAAAATTGGTCAGAACCTGCCGAATACCACCTCTGCCTGAGATCTTTCAGAGTCATTCACCAGGGCCTCTCTCTGCTCTTCTGGGTGATTCTGAAAAGGGGGAGGCTGGGGAGAGGTTTTCTGTAGGTCCAAAACCAGCTGCTGATAAGAAAAAGGAGAAACACAGGAATGCAATAGCCTCAAATTTCCTTATCATCGCACTTGTGCAGAGAAAGAGAGAGACAGAGGGTGGGGGAAAGGTAGAGGGAGGGGGAGGGAAAGAAAAAGAAGAGAGGGGGGGCTTTTTATAGCCAGATTACAGTCCATCCAGGCCTTTTTTTTTAGTAATAAATGATAGACTTGAGCTTTGTCTGAATTGACATCTTCCAGATCTGTCCTGGCTTTGCAACCTTGGGTTCCGGCAAAGCTTCTCCTCCCATGAAGGGGCTTGGCTTCCCTCCTCAGCTTCTAATTCTTAGATTGGCAACCTCTGAAATCTCAGGTTGGAGAAGCAAAGGCCTCTAAACAGCTGGGGCAAATCCAGAACTACCGTGTTTCCTCGAAAATAAGACAGGGACTTATTTTCTTGCCCCGGTAACCTCTTTTAGCCATTTTTGAATCCTTCTCCAGTATTTCATGGCCTCAGTACAAGACCACCAAATATGGTAGAATGTGCCATCCCTTCTTCCACATTTCCAACACAGTGAAGATAACCCAAGAAACATTTTGGCTAACCTCGTTGGGGGGAAGTGCCATCTATAAACCATCTTGTATATGTTTTCTTTAAACGCTGTAGATATTGTAAGTTTAATAGTCTTACTCCATAGATCCCACCATTTGCCCATTTCAATCTCATAGCCAAAGTTTCTCTCCCATGTTATTAGAAGGCTTTTATCCATCTCTTCTTTAGCATCTTGACAGGTCAAAAATTGATAAATCTTCGATAACATTTTCTTATCTCCGCCAAACAAAATCCTATCTAGCCCCTGAGGGTTTGGGTAGATCCCAAACTGTACCTTATCACTTTTAAACCTATTTCTAATCTGTAAATATTCCCACCATTCCAGATTCCTGCCCTGCTGCTCTAATTCCATCTTTGTTTTCATGTTGCCATCTTCTGTCATAATGTCTTTATATGTTATGTTTCTTGTCCAATTAAATACACTGGGATGCATTAAGACCTCCAACGGTGCCAACCAGCACGGAACCCTAAGATAGAACTTTTTCCTCATCTTTTCCCACACCCCCATCAAAATCTTCTTTATTTTCTTTTGACCCCCGAAATAGGCACTTGGCCTTATTTTCGGGGAGGTCTTATTATTTTTGAGGTGCCGGATGCCCCTTAACCTTGGCTTGCAGCCCACAGATCAGCTGATCCAGAGAGAGCTGGAAATTCTGTTTCTGGCACACTCTTGCCTGCCCTAGCATTGCTGGACCTGCTGCTCTTTTCACGGCCACCACTAAGAGAAGGTGGGGCCGAACAGAGAGTATAAAAACCCAGGAACTCTCAGCAAGCTCCTTTTTCTCTCTTTTCTTCTTCACCCAACATCTGGAAGCATGTGATGATCCCCCTTTTCTGTTCAGGAGCTCAAGCCATGTGATCCTGTCCACCATTGAATCATCTTTCCAAGCAGCCTCCATGTTTCCAGTGTCTTTTTCCCCACTTGAAACTGAACCCAGAGGGACCATTTCTTCCAACAGTTTTCAAAGGGGCCTCCAATAATTGTGGGTGCTCCTCTTCCTTTTCGGTCTGCGTCTCACTGCAAAGAGCGTGGACCTAATCAGCTGCTGAGATATCCTTGTTGTAGTTGCAATATGGGCACATAAATTTCCAGAGTCACTGACAGCCATCGATCAATCACCCTAGCCCTAGCCCATTTAACAGGGGTGGGGGAAGAGAGTACCAGACAGCTGGAAGAAGGAGACATGATCGATCGGCTTATGGATCTCTCCTGCAGGCAAAATCCTTTTGCTGGACAAAGCAAGAGCCATTTTGGATGGCAGCCCTGGGAGGCAGGCAATCTGATGAATCCCTGGCTGGGTTACTACGAGCCCTTTGGGAATGAAGCCAAGCTTCCCTCTATCTCTACAACTCTGGAAAAGTAAACATTTGCACACTTAGTGTCCTAGTGTAAAATTTATGGTTATTTACCTTGCTCATATTGGGGGTTCAGTTTCTATTTGAATTGGAGTGAATCTCAGCCACTGTGTAAATGGCCAGGTTGCTCCCCAACTTTTTATTTGGCGTCAGAAATACCCAAACCTCCACCTTGGCTCCTCTTGGTTTGTTGGAAGGATTAGCAGCTTCTCTTGGTAGAAGTGCAACGGTCACTCCCCATCTAAGATTTCATTTGAATCTGATTCCTGAGTCACAAAACATCCTAACCAGTGGTGGGATTCAAATTTTTTTACTATCAGTTCTGTGGATGTGGCTTGGTGGGTGTGGCATGACATGGCTTGGTGGGTGTGGCTTGGTGGGAGGAGCAGGGGAAGGATACTGCAAAGTACCCTTTCCCTCCAAACTCCAGGGGAAGAATACTGTAAAATATCCATTCCTTCCCCATTCCAGGAGAAGGATACTGCAAATTATCCATTCCCTCCCCACTCCAGGGGAAGGATACTGTAAAATCCCCATTCCCTCCCCACTCCAGGGGAAGGATACTGTAAAATCCCCATTTCCTCCCCACTCCAGGGGAAGGATTCTGCAAAATCTCCTTTCCCTCCCCATTCCAGGGGAAGGATACTGCAAAATCCCCATTCCTTCCTGATCAGCTGGCACTCGAGAGGCAGAGAATAGATGGGGGCAGGGCCAGTCAGAGGTGGTATTTATCGGTTCTCTGAACTACTCAAAATTTCCGCTACCTGTTCTCCAGGACTGGTCAGAACCTGCTGAATCCCACCTCTGATCCTAATGCTGCTCAGGGTAGGTGGGTGGGCTTTCGGGGCTGGGGAAGCCATGGAGAAAAGTATGATAGGCCACTCATGGAAAGTTCAGCTTCAGATGGTCCAATGGATTAGCCTCCATTAGCCTAGATCTGTGGAGTTGAGATCCAGAACTTGGCCAGCCAGCAGAGACATGGCTGAAAAACCCTTTTTTCATTCAAGGTAATGAAAAACTATTAATGTACAGTCCAAGAAGTCACTGTAGCAAATAGGGGTTCCATTTATGTTGTGATCACTTTCAGTTAAGAATACTGGCTCATTGTTCAATCTGCAAATCTTAACTGATTTAAGAGTCATTGAACATAGGATAATAGAGTTGGAAGGGATCTTGGAGGTCTTCTAGTCCAACCCTCTGCACAAGCAGGAGACCCAGACAAATGGCTGTCCAGTCTCTTCCTAAAAGCCTCCAGTGATGAAGCATCTACAACTTCTGAAGGAAAGTCATCCCGCTGGTTAATTGTCTTGACTGCTAGGAAGTTTCTCCTCAGTTCTAGGTTGCTTCTCTCTTTGGTTAGTTTCCATCCATTGTTTCTTGTCCTACCTTCAGGTGCTTTGGAGAATAGGTTGAGCCCCTCAAATACTGGAGTGCTGAGACTTCCTGGGGGCGTGGCCTGTTGCCGAGGAGGGCTCCACCGAGCTCCTCAGAGATCTGGTCTGTATATCTAAATAAGATCATAGATAGCACCCCTTTTTGGCTAAGAAAGGGGCAGGGAGGGTAGCTCCGTAGACTAGGGTCTATTTGTAAGCCACAGCCTTTTTCTTTTTTTGGCTGTGGAAGAGATTAGATCCAGCCGAAGCGGAGCTTTTATCTCCGGCCAGTTCTTCTCAGCTGCCTTTTTTTTTTTTTTGGCAGCCCCAGACAGGCTAGCCCCCCCCCAGGACAAAACAAAGTTTTTTTCAAGCTAGATTTGATACGGGAGGGTACCACCCCTGTGAGATTTATGCTTTTATTACTATCTTAAATACCAGCACCATTCGTCTTAAAGACTTCTTTGTTTAAATAGACTTCAAAATGGCGATTTCTCTCCGTGGATGATTACTGGATGTACTTAGCCGGGCTTATCTTCCTGCAGACCGCTCCTTAACAAAATAAACTCTTTTTCTTTGGAAATAGAGGGGAGCGAAGCGCTGCTTACTTGTTTATTTATTATGGCACCCAGATCAAAGAAGCGTCTTGCTACAAATGTGTCTAAAGAATTTAAAGAATCTTTTTTGGAAATACAGCCTTTGTCTCCTACGCCCTCTACTGGAGAAGTTTTAACACAGGAATATCTCTTTAAAATCTTTGATGCCTTTAAGCAAGAACTTAAGGAATTTGTATTGCAACTTTATGATGATCTAAAATCTAAAGTTAATCAAATGAAGGCGAATACGTTTGCAGCCGTGTCTGCCCTGTCGGATTACTCTGCTGAAATAGAGAACAAATTGGAAAGTCTGGAGAAGGCTAATTTTGATTTGACTACCAATATTCAAATTTTACAAGAAAAAATTAGAAATAACGAAGAACAGCTTATGATGCTAAATTTTGATAGGAAGGCATTTTCAATAAGAGTCAGAGGATTCCGTGAAAAGGAGCAAGAGAATTTGAAACAGACCTTTGCTGAAGCCTTCAGCCATGCGCTGGGAAGCCCGGGACTTAACTTTGATTGGCAGATTCGGAAAATCTATCGCCAGAACTCATTGATAGCGGAACAGCGACAGCTCCCGAGGGACATAATTATACATTTCTCTACAAAAGAATCTAGAAACGCGATTGTGCAAAAGTTTCATAATAACAGTCTCCGAGTTGATGACCAGGACGTGATTGTCTTCAAAGATATACCTTCCCAGATGTTGAAAGCAAGAAGGGACTACACTTTTTTAACTAAAGAGCTTAGGAGTCAACAGATTCGATACAGATGGGAGGCCCCTGCCGGCATCACGGTTACATTTGAGAATCAAAGATTTCGTCTTAACTCTGTTTCAGAGGCTCAAGATTTCTATTGTAGGATTCTGAAGGCGGGACTTCCTGACGTGCTTGGAAGAGAGGAGAGACAAGCGGAAGGAGAAAGCAAACGGCTGGCCATGCGGCTGCAAGATGGAGGGGGTAGCCCCTCCTCCCTCGGAGAAGCAGAAGAACGCAGATCGAGAATTTAGATACTTCAAAAGACTTCCTAAAGTTGAGGACTGAATGGGGGTTTGAGACCTCTCTCCGGTAGAAAAAGTGGACTAATTTTTATCAGAAGGGAAAGCTGGGTGAAACTACTTTGAGTTAGATTCTAAAGTAACGTTAGCATAAATTTGATAGTGGTTAAAAGAATGCGGAATGATTTATGTTGTTTAAACTTTGTTAGATGGGACTATTTTAAAATAGAAGGTTAACTGACTCTTGCTGAAAGTATTATTTGAATATGATCCATGCTATTTAACTTTTATTTGAAGGGAAAGTTGGTTGTAATAGTTCTGAGTTACATTTCAAATAAACGCTAGTATAAATTTGATAGTGGTAAATATTAGACAAGCAAGAGATGAGGGTAAAATGCATGTGGAATGAACTACGTTATTTGTGGTAAATACCAGACAAGCAAGGGAAGAGGGCAAAATTTATGTTGTTTAAAGCTTATTAGAACAGGAAGCCGCTTGGGATTATCTTAAGATAACTGTAAAAAGAATGCGGAATGATTTATGTTGTTTAAACTTTGTTAGAAGCGACTACCTTAAAATAGAAGGTTAACTGACTCTTGCTGAAAGTATTATTGGAATATGTGGAATGATTTATGCTACAAATCGCTCTGAGTTATATTTTAAACAAATGGTAGTATAAATTTGATAGTGGTAAATATCAGACAAGTGGGGGATGAGGGTAAAATACTAAAGTTATATTTGAATATATGGCATGAACCACGCTGCTTAAATCTTATTGGAAGGGATCATGAGGTTTAGGAAGGGAACGGGAGAGCCTACAGAAGGTCGGGGTAAATAGCAAAGAAGTAAGAGATGAGAATAAAATATAGATAGAATGATTTATACTATTTAAGCATAGATAAAGATGGGGGGCTGAGATCAACACAAAGAGTGGTTTCTTTTTTTCTTTTTTCTCTTTTCTCTTTTCTTTTTTTCCTTTTTTTTTTTTCTTTCTCTGCTTTTCTTTTTTTTTTTGATATATTACTTTTATTTTTTAATCCATATGTATACAAGATATTTTAGATAGAAGGTAGTGCCAGGTGTGGGCCCTGGGAAGTCGGGAGGATTAGGGATGGGGATTGTGGGGGGTGGGGTGGGGGGGTGTTAATATAGTTTTAATAAGAACAAGAATGTATTTATATACGGTGGTTCTTTTTTTTTTATTATTATTATTATTATTATTATTTTCCTTGGTTCACTTTACTTTTATTAGATCAAACAATACTCGAATAAAGGCATACACCAAGGAGGGAGGTAGAGGGAAGGAAGAGGGAGGAGTAAGGAAGGAGTAAGGGGAATGTAAGGAGTAAGGGGAATGTAAGGAGGGTGTCTGGGGAGTAAGGGGAGAAGGAAGGTTTGAGGGGAAAGGGAAGTAGGAGGGGAGTGTTAGAGGGAGAAAGGAAAGTTGGAGGGGGTAGATGGGGTGTATGGAGGATGCAAGGGTTAGGTGGGGTTGTGAATGATGAGTTGTGTTTCCTTTTTATTTGTTCGTTTTATTCCCTTTTTCTTTTTTTTTCTTTTCTTATAGTAAATACCCTGTATATAAATGATTGCAAATGGAATGTGAAAATTGAATAAAATATTTTATACAGCAACATTGAAACATGTGATCACCTTTTCTGGCCAGGGCTCAAGCCATGTGGCCCTGTCCAACAATAAACCATCTTTCAAAGCAAAAAAAAAAAATAAAAAATAAAAAAATACTGGAGTGCTGCTCTCATGCTTCTAATTGTTGCAAATACATAGGTGGAAATTGCCAGCTCCTGCTGGAAAGGCATTTCTGCTATTTCCGCATTTTTCTTCCCTGCCTTCCAACATATTCTGTTACTCAACTTTTCTAATCAATGTTTCTATTGCGGTGAAATACGTTAGGTGGTAGAGGGAATGGTGGATGTATATGCTTAACACTGGCACAGCAGAGGCTTCGCTGGTCAATTAGAAGCCGGCATCCCTCACTTCCTTTTTTAATGACTGAAAGTCACCTACAGACTCAACTGAAGAGTCTTCTGGAGTGAATGGCCCCTAATCAATAATAATAATAAAATAGAATAAAAAATAATAAAATAAAATAATAAAGCAAAGCAAAACAAAACAAAACAAAAACAAAATAAAATAAAATAATAAAGCAAAGCAAAGCAAAAATAATAAAATAAAATAAATAAAATAAATAAAATAAATAAAATAAATAAAATAAATAAAATAAATAAAATAAATAATAAAATAAATAATAAAATAAATAAAATAAATAATAAAATAATAAAATAATAAATAAAATAAATAAAATAAATAAAATAAATAAAATAAATAAAATAAATAAAATAAATAAAATAAATAAAATAAATAAAATAAATAAAATAAATAAATAAAATAAATAATAAAATAATAAAATAAATAATAAAATAAATAATAAAATAAATAATAAAATAAATAAAATAAAATAATAAATAAAATAAAATAAATAAAATAAATAATATAATAAAATAATAAAATATAAAATAAAATATAGCTCTCGATAGGCAGTGCTGCCAAACTTTTTCCCCATTAAAATTTCACCATCTTGAACATCACAAATTAAACAATGTTGAAGATTAGTCTTATTCTCTACAGAATAGTAGCGTTGTGAGGCTACACAGCAAGTAATTTAAGGTGGCTTTGATCTTACAGCCGTCTAATTTGTCTTCTTAAATCTCCTTAAGGCTTTTCTTTGTTTCGGAAATAAGACCCTTAAAGTGCATTGAAAACAGCTTTATTTAGCTTTGCACAGGTAGTGCAGCCCTAGCTTCTACCTTCTGTAAAAACCGGGGCCAGGATTAGACTCACACGCTATCCGGTTACAAAAAAAGCAGCAATATGGAAAACACATCCGGACAGTGAAGCATTACAGGCTGCTGGTTCTAAATGAAATGCTTGGCTGTTTCCATCATTCAGCAAGGGAGGGGGATGACAATTGGCCCTTCTGCCTAATCTCACTTTCTTTCTGTGAGGGTTCAACCAGGGTGAAAATGGGGAAAACCAAAGGTTTTTTGAATGTTCCAATCTAAGCCACAGTTGTTTTCAAGGCTCAGCACTGACTCAACTAGATTGAAATTAACTGGCAGTTGGATGGGCTTTAAACCTTTTTCCAAGCTCCCAGCAGAGCATTGGGGATGAGTCATGTCTCCTCTGCCATTGTGTTAGACTGGGCATGGCAGCAGTTCCTAAAGCAAAGTGTTCCACTCACATGTTTTTTTGGGGGGAAAGGAGGGATTGTAGGACGTTATCACCCAGCTCTCTCCCAGAAAAATGAACTATCCTAGGAAATATTGAAAAGGCAGAATATTTCCCTGGATGTGAAAAGGGAGAAACATGTTTTAAAGACAAAGTAGCTGCCTGCAGCTCCCTGCCCACCACCTTTGTCAATGGGCCATTGATGCCCAAGCCAGTCCCTTTACATAATAAAGAGTTCTCCCCTTCAGCTCCAGGGTGATGGGATTAAGGCATGATTAGCCTTTACCCACTCATCATATGGCATCTGAGAACTCAACCAAACCTGGAGTCAAAACACAGCCTAGAGAGTTGCGCTTGCATGGCCCCATGGGAGTCTGACAACCAATCAGAATACATTTCTTACACAGGAACAGGAAACAGAGAGGTGGGGCTGAACAGAGTATAAAAAGCCCAGCAAGCCCCTTCCTCGCCCTTCTCTTCTTCTCCACCCAACATTAAAGTATGTGATCACCTTTTCTGTTCAGGACTCAAGCCATGTGATCCTGTCCACCATTAAACCATCTTTCCAAACAGCCTCCATGTCTCCAGTGTTTTTTCCCCACTTGGAGCCGAACCCAGAAGGACCTTTCTTCCAACAATAGGTCCAGGATTGAGGAGTTATATGAGAGCTGGGGGGGGCAGACATCCCCCCACACCACCACAAATTGGAGGCCAAAGCTGCTGGCAGTAATGATTGAGAAGAGCCAGCAGACCCCACAGCCCAGCCAAGAGGGCGTGCCTGAAGCCTGAGGATGATGATGAGTCAGGAAAGCCCCTGAAAACTTTGCTTGGAGACTTTGCAGGGTTTGGAGAAAGAGGAGGAGGAAGCACATGGAGCATTTGCTTAATGTCAGGACTAATATAGAATAATAGAGTTGGGAGGGACCTTGGAGGTCTTCTAGTCCAACCCCCTGCCTAGGAAGGAAACCCTACACCACATCAGACAAATGGATATCCAACATCTTCTTAAAGACTTCCAGTGTTGGAGTATTCAAACTTCTGGAGGCAAGTTGTTCCACTGATTAATTGTTCTCACTGTCAGGAAATTTCTCCTTAGTTCTCAGTTGCTTGTCTCCTTGATTAATTTCTACCCATTGCTTCTTATCCTGCCCTCAGGTGCCTTGGAGAATAGCTTGACTCCTTCTTCTTTGTGGCAGCCGCTGAGATATCGGAACACTGCTATCATGTCACCCCTAGTGGAGCTCTTCATTGGCCAACATCTAAGCATGGCTTCCATGGCTGGAAGCAGCAGGCGACATGCGCTAGAATGGCAACTAGGATGATTAAAGGCCTGGAGATTAAAACATATGAAGATCGGTTGCAGGAAGTGGATCTGGCTAGAGAAAAGAAGGATAGGGGTGACATGATTGAGTTTTCCAATATTAAAGGGCTGCCAAATAGAAGAGAAGGTCAATTTATTTTCCAAAGCACCTGAGGGCAGGACAAGAAACAATGGATTTAAACTAATCAAGGAGAGAAGCAACCTAGAATTAAGGAAAAGCTTCTTAATAGTGAGAACAATTAACCAGTGTAACAGCTTGTCTCCAGAAGTTGTAGATGCTTCATCACTGGAGACTTTTAAGAAGAGACTGGACAGCCTTTTGTCTGAAATGATGTAGGGTTTCCTGCTTGAACAAGGGTTGATCTAGAAGACCTTCAAGGTCCCTTCCAGTTCCATTCTGAATAATAAAGCAGGCTAGGAAACACATGCAACAGCTGAACCCACTCGGAGGCAGTGGCAGGCTGGTCCAAAGACACCAGCCTCAGCTTTTTAATATGGTGGAGCATGCTGGGTTCTGGGCCTGTGGTGAGTTCCTACTGGTTTGGACCGGTTTGGTTGAACCGATAGTGGTTTGGCAGCCTGAGTCGCTGGAACAGGAACTGGAGAACCAGTTCTCCAGGGGGCACTATAGGTGCTGCCATCTTGTTTTTCGCTTCTCTGCAGAACCATTTTTATTGCACTGCACATGCAAGCAAGTGAGCACAGTGCACCCATGAGCAAACTGGCAGTAGTGCCTGCCAGAACCCGCCCCTGTTCTTTGCCCTGCTCCATCAGTTGGTTCCTGACTTTGGATCCCTTGGTGCCATCGGTTTTGAGGCTGTGAGCTCAGATGCAAGCACTCACCCCTCAGTTCACTGCAGACATTTGTTCTTCTACTTCCGACGCTTCTCCTGACGCTTCCCATCAGTGGTTGGTTATGACCGGTTTGCCCCGGTACGGGTATACCAGTGCCTGCCGTGAGCACCAGGTATCGTTCCGGTACGGTGCTCTGGAGGGCCTACCCATGCTCCTTACCAGTTTTTGAGCTGTTTGGGGCTTCTGTGCATGGAGCGTAGGGTGCCTGCGTGATGCTCCGCCAAGCAGCTGGAGCGCTGCGGAGGTGTTGCAGAGCATCGCAGGCGGTAAGAACACATGTGCGTGCTGCGTGTGTGTGGAAGCATGCTGTGCGCGTTCATGTGGTGGACACCAGGCCCATTGCACCGTACCGGTTGCAACAGGATCCAGAACCCATCACTGCTTCCCACGCTACGGAATCTGGGTGCAGGGAGGAGGGTCATCTTCTTCAGAAGGCACTGCCAGATGTGGCTGTCATGGCAAGTAGATGCCCAATGACACTCTGGCAGCCTGATCTTCACTCTTGTAGTAAAACTCCTGGGCAAAGGCTGCTGCTCTTCTGCCTGTCCACAAACCCCTGATTTGACCGTTGACAAAAACGGTCAACGTTTCTGGTGGGCCCTGCAGATGCAATAATGGCCAGGAGGAACACGGACGCACAGGGTATGAATCTGAACTTCCCAGCTGGATTTTATTCTGGGTCAATCAAAGCGAAATGGCAGCACAGCAAAGGGCAGCTTTCCGTTTCTCTCCAAAGAGCGAAGGTGCAGGAGAGCCGGAAGGAGCGCAGGGTTGCGAGCAGAAAAGCTGCCCGGCTGCCTGAAGGAGAAGCTACAACTTTTATGCTGCCTCTCCAGCTAACAGACTGAAATCGGATTTAATGAGCGATCATTAGCCAGAGACATTTCAGATGAGAAAATTGTTTGAAGAACGAGCAATTAAACGCTCACACTTAGAACACGTAACTCATTTCTGATTCAGTTCCCTGTACATTATAGCATTGGTCTTTTACTTTTTAATTAGGAATAAAATTGAGGACAAATTACAACTCTTCAAAAAATAATAGTGAAAGAACGCTAGGAAGGAACAGCGTGCTCAGAAAAAGAGTGGAGTTTGAGTAAGTAAATTGTGGAACAAAACATATTGTTCTGAAAAGAATGCCAATATGTCTGCCAGCCAGGCAGGAATGAATGTCTTTGTTTGACCATGTTTTGTAATTTTAACATAACCAAACAACTGCTTTAAAATAAGCTCTTGTTTGGAACATGGGTTCAAATCATCCTTTATCTCTTTCTCCTAGTCCCCCCCCCCCCACAACTGCAGACAGACGTCTTCATCCAAGTCAGATATGGGGAATGATAACCCCTTGATGATTGTGGAATTCTGGGAGTTACAATACAATACAATAGCAGAGTTGGAAGGGACCTTGGAGGTCTTCTTGTCCAACAACCTGCCTAGACAGGAAACCCTATACCGTTTCAGACAAATGGATATCCAACATCTTCTTAAATACTTCCAGTGTTGGAGCATTCAAAACTTCTGGAGGCAAACTGTTCCACTGATTAATTGTTCTAACTGTCAGGAAATTTCTCCTCAGTTCTAAGTTGCTTCTCTCCTTGATTAGTTTCCACCCATTACTTCTTGTTCTGCCCTCAGGTGCCTTGGAGAATAATTTGACTCCTTCTTCTTTGTGGCAACCCCTGAGATATTGGAAGACTGCTATCATGTCTCCCTGGTTCTTCTCTTCACTAGATTAGACATATCCAGTTCCTGCAACCGTTCTTTGTATGTTTTAGTCTCCAGTCCCCTAATCATCTTTGTTGCTCTTCTCTGCACTCTTTCTAGAATCTAAACATCTTTTTTACATTGTGGCAACCAAAACTGAATGCCATATTCCAAGTGTGGCCTTACCAAGACATTATAAAGTGGTATTTACACTTCACGTGATCTTGATTCTATCCCTCTGTTTATGTAGCCTAGAACTGTGTTGGGTTTTTTGGCAGCTGCTGTACACGGCTGGCTCCTATTTAAATAGTTGTCCACTAGGACGCCAAGATCCCTCTCACAGTTACTACTATTGAGCGAGGTACCATCTATACTGTACCTGTGCATTTCGTTTTTCTTGCCTAAATGTAGAACCTTACTCTTTTCACCATTGAATTTCATTGTATTAGATAGTGTCCAATGTTCAAATTTGTCAAGATCCTTCTGTATCTTAAGCCTATCTTCTGGAGTGTTGGCTATTCAGCTTGGTGTCATCTGCAAATTTGATGAGTTCCCCATTTATCCCCTCATCCAAATCATTGATGAAGATGTTGAAGAACAGAGCCTTGGGGTACTCCACTGCATACTTCCCTCCATGTAGATGCAGTTCCATTGAGGACTACACATTGAGTGCGGTTGAAGTCCACAAGTCATAAAAGGACCATAGTTCCCTACCCTGCCCTAAGGGTTGCTGGCATGTTGCTGGCATGATCAGTATTGTACCCTTATCAGCCTCCTTCAAGAGTTCTGCAATGATTTCACCACCCCTTGAATTCTGCTATTTGCCAGTTGGTTTATAGCCCACCCACCCAATTTCTTACTCAGGTCCTATTAGTTTCTCCTTGTGTCCATACATCTCTGTTCATCTGAGTTGGTTGATCTTCTTTTGCAAGTTTTTCATGCAGTCCTTCACTTTTTTCTCACATTATGTTTTCTTATTGATTTCTTTGCATGATTAATCCTGACTTCCCTGATTTTCTTAAATAGATCCTTTGTTTTTCATTTTCTGTTATTTTCTTCTATTGTTCTATTGAGTTGTACATACTAGGGATGCTCAGCTAAGCTATGCTTCTTTAGATTGTTACATCTGCCACTGGGATTTTACATAAAGAGAAGAACAGAGAAAGAAAAGAAAATCCCCAAGACCAGGGGTGAAATTCAGGAGGTTCTGACGGGTTCTGTAGAACTGGTAGCAGAAATTTTGAGTAGTTCAGAGAACCGACAAATACCACCTCTGACTGGCCCCAGGAGTGGAGGGGGGGAATGGAGATTTTGCAGTATCCTTTCCCTGGAGTGGGGAGGGAATGGGGATTTTGCAGTATCCTTCCCCTGCCACGCCCACTAGGCCATGCCCACAGAACCAGTAGTAGAAAAAAATGAATTTCACCACTACCCAAGACCACCCATCCATAACCCCCAGCCCTCAAAGACAAACATCCCCCCTCACCCCCACCATGTCTGCCTGAGTTCTGCTGCTGCCCCAAGGTTCCTCCTCTCTGACTTCCACATTCTGCAGCTGGGGAGCACCCAGCCTTCCCCCAGAGACCCCCAGTTGGGGTCTCCATCTTTGGCAACTTTAAGGCTTGTGGACTTCAACTCCCAGAATTCCTCAGCAGCCATATAGGGTAACTTTCTTAATAGATGGTGGGTATGCAGTAAGCATAATATGACTTCAGCAAAGTGAAAAAAAGCTGGCTGAGGAATTCTGGGAGTTGAAGTCCACAAGCAAAGCTGGCTGAGGAATTCTGGGAATTGAAGTCCACAAGTCTTAAAGTTGCCAAGGTTGGAGACCCTGCCCAATTCCAGCTTGTAAGATTCTGTTATTATTAATAGATCCCAATGAAATGGAACTCTGCTCTTCCTGTGGAGTCAGTTTCCTGATCTTCTCTACCTACATCCCTGACAAGGATACAGTCCTATGAAGTATTAAGTGGCCTATTATTGAGCGGAGTCTTAAGTAGTATATTATCACTTGTCGCTTGTCTCCCAGGGGATTTAAATTTCTTTGACTACAGCAGCAAGACTGCTGAACTCCAAGACAAAAATAAAGATTATTCTGCTCCTTCACCAAAGTAAACCTTGCTGTGTCCTCCAGTATCTTAGCAACCAATCAGTTCTTAATATCTAAGTATCGCCTGGAATTTCTGAGGAAATAATGATGGGAAAAACCTTTATACAAGACCAGCTGTGCTTCTTCTGTGAGTTGCTGAGTTCAAGTGCAAAAACTTTCATCCCTGAGCTGAAGGAGACTCACTTCGAGAAGAAACTGAATAACTGACTGCCGTCTGTCCATCCATCTTAGGATTCCCCGCATTTCCATTGCTTATAGTACTGTTAATTACTGTATTTTTCAGAGTATAAGATGCATCTTTTTCCCTCAAAAAAAGGCTGAAAATCTGGGTGTGTCTTATACACTGAATACAGCATTTTTTGCCTCCTGAAAGCCCACCCCCTTCACCAAAATGGCCATGCATAGCCTTTAGGAGCCTTGTAGAGAGCTTCTGGGGGCTGGGGAGGGCAGAAATGATCAAAAAATGTGCTGTTGTTTGCTCAATTTTGCTCCCCCCCCCCAGTCCCCAGGAGCACTCTATAAGCTTCCTAATCCTTTTCTTTGACAAAAAACAAGCTGTTGTTTGCTCATGTTTTCTCCCCCTCCCAGGAGCACTCTACAAGCCTCCTAAGGGCTATTCATGCCCTTTTTTAAAAAAAAAACGTGAAAAAAGGCCATTTTTGAGAGGTTTGCAGAGTGCAAAAACTCTTTTAAAAAAAATTTACCTCTTCAAAACCTTGCTGTGTCTTATACTCCCATGCGTCTTATACTCTGAAAAATACGGTACTTCTTACATTATTTTCACATAATAAGTATAGGGGGTTGATGAACCACGTGGACTTTGTAAAGCAGGGGTGTCAAACTCAAGGCCTAGGGGCTGGATCCAGCCCATGGGGTGCTTAGATCTGGCCCACAGGGCCACCCTTGAAACAGCGAAGGACTGGCCCACAGTGCCTCTGTCACTGAAAATGGGCTCCCAATCTCCGTTTTTTGGCTGGGATGACCTCCTGCAACCCTCTGCCAGCGAAAACAGAGCTCAGGGGGGTTGCAAGAGGCCATCCCAGCCAAAAACAAAGATTTGGAGTCCATTTTCGGTGACAGAGTGCTTGGGCCACCCCAGGCACCACTGACACAAGTGACATCGAGCTGGCCATGCCCACCCTGGCCACACCCACACCAACCCCCCCAAGGTCAAAAACAAAATCAATGAAATTGAGTTTGACACCCCTGTTGTAAAGGGTTTGATGGACTGAAGAGCTTGGGGACCCTGATCTATCTTGTGTTTTGTACCCCTCCCCCCTTCAAGGCACCCCTTGGGCTTTTCAACATAAGGCAAACGAATGGAAGTGAAACCGGCTGCAGGAATCCCTTTCTAGATTTCCACTCCATTTTCTGCCTTGGTAATCGGGATGGTCTTGTCTTCTGCCTAGTTCTGTCAAGATTGAACCACTTTACCTCTTACAAAGCTTAATGCTTTTCAACTTGCCAATGAACTGGAGGGAAGGAAGGGGAAAACAGAATGCTGAGAATGTTTGTGTGGATGTAGGATCCTGGCAACCATCAAAGTCATGATTAGAGGTGCTTGACAACGAAATGGACTGTTCCCATAACAAAAGGACATTTCATAATTGGACATTGGAAGGGGAGCTTAAGCAAACATTTACGCTGGAAACCAGAGCTGGTTTTGATTCTTCAATACCAAAATGGTGTATCCAATAAAGTTTTACTTTTGGGAATTCAAAGTTCCCAAGGGTGTCTCCTTTTTGGGGGGTTCACTAGTTGGAAAGTTGACAACTGTCTTCCTTTACCTCCCATATGGACAGAAAAGCTAGGAACAATTGTTTTCCTTTCTCTGGGAGGATTTAGCTAACTAAACAAAGGAGAAAAGCTACCTAGAACTAAGGAGAAATTTCCTGACAGTGGGAACAATTAATCCAGTGGAATGACTTGCCTTCATTAGTGGGTGCTCCATCAGTGGAGGTTTGTAAGAAGAGACTGAACAGCCATTTGTCTAGAGTGATAGAGGGTCTCCTGCTTGAGTAGAAGACCTCCAAGGTCCCTTCCAACTCTGTTATTTTGTTATTTTATCCTGCCTTTGTTGTTTTGAACAATTAAGGCAGTGTACATAATGTTCCCTCTTTCTGTTTACAAGCAGACCCCCTGCAAGATAAGCTGGGCTGGGAGAGAGGGGCCACTGCTGGACCTCCATGCCAGAGGGAGGACTAGGATGCTTCATCTCCTGGCAGCATCTTCAACACCAAACAAAACAGGCTGTGGATTCCATTCATGGACCATTGGAACTGACTCCTCTCCATGGACTCCCCCTTATATTGGGAAGCTTTCCAACTCATGTTTCCACCAGCAGACAGAACGAGAAGCCTCATTTTTCCTCTCTTGGGCTGCTTGGAGAGCTGACAGAATCGAATTTCACTTGGCTGAGATAAAGAAGAAAGGAAAGTCCTTGTTCTTCCCACTCCATTAGTGAACATTAGATGAGGGGTGTCAAACGCATATTGTCATGGTGGTGTCACATGACGTATGGGGTCTCCCCACCCCCACCCCGTTTGTTAAACAGGGCATGGGTGTGGCCAATGCGTGATGCATCTGGTTGATGGGCCGGAGGTTTGACAGCCCTGTATTAGCCAAATAAACATATAAAGATCTGAGCCATTCACGAGTTTTATATAATTATTTATGGACTAATATGGCTCCTTAGAATCACCTTGAATTGCAATATGGGCAGCAAATAAATCTGATAAATAAAATGATAAATTGGGGGAAAAATGGCCACCTACTCATATGATAACTCCAGGCAGCTCACCACCATTCATAAAATCATGGTTAGAAACCTGGCTATCTTCCTTCCAGGAGGCAGACCAGTCGCCAGAGCCCAACTCCATCGGAGTACAATGCCTGGGGGAAGATACTCACTGGATACTAGGGAACTGATAAAAAAGCCCAGGGAATTATTGTGTGTTGTAATTCAACAGGGAGGGAAGACCTCATATGCTCTGAAGATAGTTAGCACCCACCCCTCCTAGAAGAATGAAATATTTTGGGAAATATTAAGAAAGCAGAATATAGTAAAAGGAGAAACAGGTTTTTAAAGACAAAGAGCAGCTCCCTGCAGCTCTCTGCCCCCAGCAGATATTTGGTGCCCATTAAGAAGGACTGAGCCAGGCTATTTACAAAACAAAAGACCTCAGCTCCAGAGTGATGGGATTAAGACATGACCCTCTAGGACAGTGATGGCTAATCTTTTTTGCCATCACTTGCCAAAAGAGAGGAAAAGCGTGTGCATGCCCACACCCATAATTCTATGCACCCTCCCTGGCAAGTGCACGTGACCCCCCTGCCCTCCCCCCGCTTTTGGCACATGATGGTACGGTAGACCAATTTTTCGCCCTCCCCAGGCTCTAGACCCTTTCCTAGGAGCCTGGGGAGGGCAAAAACAGCCTTCCCCACCCCACCTCACCCCGGACGCCCTCTAGAGGCCAGAAACGGCCCATTTGCCAACTTCTGGTTGGACCGGAAGGCTTGTTTTTCACTCTCCCCAGGCTCCAGAGCCTTTCTAAAAGCCCCGGGAGAGTGAAAATGGCCTCCCCCTCACAAGAGGCCCACCAGAGGCCGAAAATAGCCTGTTTCCTGACTTCTGGTGGGCCCAAAAGGCCCGAAAATCAGCTGTCTGGCACACGCATGCATGCCGGAGTTGAGCCTGTTTGCCCACTGATAAGGCTCCGTGTGCCACCTGTGGCATGCATGCCATAGGTTCTCCATCACGGCTCTAGGATATCATAGGATTATCTAGGTCACCACATGGCACAACCAAGCCCCTTCATTACATCACCCAGCAAGGTTAAACCAAACTCGATTCAGACAAACATAATTCCACATGAGAGTCTGCAACCAATAGGATACATGCCCTTGTCACAGTAACAGGAAGCTCAAGGTCAAAGCCCAAGAGAGGCTATAAATAACACTCACTCTCCACTCCATGTGTTCAACTGCCCAAGACCTAAACTCCATGTGATCCTGTTCACCATCAAACCATCCTTCCAAGCATCCTCCATGTTTCCATTGTCTTTCTCCCTACTTGGAACTGAACCCAGATGGACATTTCTTCCAACAGCTCCAAAATCCATATTCTATTGCACCATATCCCTATCGGATGGAAATGGACATTGGGATCTCATTGACTTCCTTACTTATTCTCCTGCTTCAAGAAGATCAACAGTGGCCCCAAGCATTCAGCCGTCGGCAGTACTGATATTAGTAATAATTTATGAACAAGCCACTTATCCACACAGATTAATTATGGATTATTCTAATCAACTATGGCTACCGCTGACTGGGATGCTGATGCAGATTTTTTATGCATGCATCTGGGAAATACAGTATATGCTTTACAAAATGCTTCTGTCTCTTGTTAGTTTTCTTTAGGGTAACTATTTTTTCTTTCTTTTTTCTATG
The DNA here is from genome assembly GCF_009769535.1 of Thamnophis elegans. Taxonomy (NCBI): domain Eukaryota; kingdom Metazoa; phylum Chordata; class Lepidosauria; order Squamata; family Natricidae; genus Thamnophis; species Thamnophis elegans. Next base: position 37,024,296 of record NC_045552.1, read on the forward strand.
TAGCTCATTTTTTTTTCTTTTTGAGCTTGGTATCAGTGAGAAGAAGCAATCATCCTCCCAGCCTTCCCTGATACATCAGTGAGCCTGGCTTAAGCAAACTAGCCAGGAAGCGTGCAAACTAGCCATGATGGACAGTGTTAGGGACCAGACAGGAGGATCATTCCTGTCGCAGAGCCCAGGAGCCACTTGGAGCACAGAGCATGCCCGCAATGAGAAGCACAGAGGACCAACCCAGCACCGTTCCTGAACTCAGCACATCAGAAAACCCTCCTTTCAATGTATAGCCATGAAAGATAGTCAGAGGCTCTCTCTCTCTCTCTCTCTCCCTCTCTCTCTCTCTCTCTCTCTTTGTGTGTGTGTGTGTTTGTGTGTAGAATGCAAGAAGCTGGGCAGCCCCCTTTTGGGGGGGCTCTCCTGTACTCTCAACAGTTTGTTTGGGACTCACTTCCCTTCAGCCATCTTCACTTTTTCTGCTCCTTCTTCTCTTCTCTGTATCAAATCAAGCAATTATCAGAAAAGAGTCAAAGGCAATTGAATCAATTAGAGGTAGAGGCAATTAGACCCACCAGCCACAAAGGAGCCTGCCTCTTGCCCTCCCCACCTCACTTAGTGCCCAGAAGGCTATTAATGACTTGAGAAACGCTGCTCTTCCAAGGATGTCAGCTCAACTGGCTGGCAGTGCTGGGCAGGAGAAGCTCTGCCCACCTGGCACCTTACCTTGCCTTGTTCTGGGCATAGAGCAATGAGAAGCAAGAGCTTATGAGTCGTGATGGCGCGGTGGTTAGAGTGCAGTACTGCAGGCTCCTTCTGCTGACTGCCGTCTGCCTGCAATTTGACAGTTCGAATCTCACCAGGCTCTGGCTGGGCAGCCCAAGACATGTGTGGAATTCTGGCTCTTTCGTCAGTCTGTAAGTGGGGCAGCAGAGAAAGGCTCTCTGGGAAGACGGGCCTCAGAAGGGACCATTCCTTGCCTCCACAGCTCTTGCTGGGAATCCTGACATAATCCAGGAGAGAAGAGAGAGGGCTTCCCGGCAGAAAACCCCAGGGAACAGGGGCTGCTGGTAATACTTTGCTTCCAGGATTCATGGACATTTGCTGATTGCTCAGTGGGGATCCCCAACTGCAGCTCACAGTTGCACGGACCCCCCCCCCCCCACTTTCAGCAAGCCTGAGAAAAAGGCACTTTTCTCAAGCCTGAGAAAAAGGACTTTGAGATGGAAGCAGTAGCAGCCATTGGATGTCACTGCTGCCAAGCTGCTCCTGAGCCCCCAGCCTAGTCCTAAAAGGTGAGTGGTGGGCGAAGCCTCAATATTGGTTGCTCTCCCCTCCCTTCTCCCTCCGAACAAGTTCTCAGCATGTGAGCAAAGTTCTGCTGAACCCCAAGTTCCCTAGGGTTAGCCACACAACAGCACAACATGGACCTGTTGTACACTCTGCAGAATAAACCCCTCTGATGAAGGGAGAGAGTTCACCTCCCATCTGTGCTCTGCAGAACCAGCACAAATTGAGGTTTCCCCTCTTTCTGGCCATAACCCTGTGAGGTTGGATGGTGCAAAGTGTGGGGCTATGTCAGATGTGCCTCATTCAGTACCCAAGAAAGAAAACCCCCAATTCCATTTGAGTAGAGATAAAGGTACTTTTACTGAACATGAAATGAAAACTGCAAAAGAACAGCAAGATCTGAAGCAAAAAGGCGTAAACCTGTACATTTCAAATGTCCACCCAGGACCCTCCCACCAGTTACCCCAGCCCAGTGTCCAATCTGCAACTCCCAAAGGTGTCATGTGGGGTGCATCTTCAAATGGCCTCATTCAGTTCATATGCAGAGATGGTTGACCTTGACCAAGCCCAAACACGAGCCATCAGCATGCGCAGAAGACGGTGAGAACAAACCTCCCTTCATGATAACTCCTCCAGCACCTAGCAATTCCCCCCCCCCAACAAAAAATACCACGAGCCACACCCTCCCCGTTACTATGGCATCCAATAGCAAGCAAGCAAAGTAGAAGCTGACAGGCTCTCCACCTGCAATCCTTGAGCTTCCATTGAGAAGGGCCTGCCTGCTCCTCTAACTGCCCAACTCCAGGGGCTTTGGGGAAGATCAAATTTGGTTCATGTGGGTCTCCTTTGGGATCTACAGAGGAAGGGACAACAGGAGGAGGTGGTAGAGAATGATGTGAAGGGATTACGGGAATGTCTAAAATCAGGCTTGGGATTTATGGGACTGGCAGAGCAGAAATCTACAAATTAAAATCCTGAATTTGAAAGGAAAACGGGACTCAAAGCAAAAGTGGTTGTGCACAGAGCACCTGTCACAAGGACCCCCCCCCAAAGCCCCAGCTCTCCTTCTGGGCTCCATCCTGATTCCAACCACCCTGGCCCACAAAAGAGGCCATGGCTTTGAGGAGCTGCCAAACAGCTGCTTTGGCCGGCAGCCATTGTGTCCGGACTCTTCCTCAAAGGAGTCTCTCCGGGCAGCTCTCCAGAAGCTTCTCCCAGGCCCTGATCTTTTCTTGGCAGAATGTAAGCAAAAGGATTGAAAAAAGGAAGAGAGGAGGGTCTGGCTAATCCAGAAAGGCTGATTCGGTCCTTCTTTCTTGGGATTTCATGCTTTCTTCCAAGATTTGGATCCTACAGAAAGGTTGACCACGAGGTCAATGAGACACTGCCAAATTTTAGCTACCATCTGGGAGCTTCTCCTTCATGGGACATCGGGCGCTTAGGGTGCTGTTAGGTAGACAAAGTGGTGCTGTTTTCCCTTCATCAAAAGGGCCCCAGCCTTGGCTGCCTTCCCTCCCTACCTCAAAGAGACCGATCCACCCCCCCTCCAAACACACCTGAGACTGCCCACCTTCCCTTGGGTTTGGCAGAACACTGGAAAGTGCTGGAAGTCTCTTGTGGGGACTCTGAGAGCCCTCCTTGCAGGGGTGAAATCCAGCAGGTTCTGACAGGGTCTGGAGAACTGGTAGCGGAAATTTTGAGTAGTTCAGAGAACCGGCAAATGCAAACCTCTGGCTGGCCCCAGAGTGGGGGAGGGAATGTAGATTTTGCAGTATCCTTCCTCTGCCATGCCACCAAGGCATGCCCACCAAGCCACACCATGCCCACTAAGCCACGCCCACAGAACTGGTAGTAAAAAAAATTAAATTTCACCACTGCCCCCTTGTTCCTGAAAGGTGAACAAAAGGGGTTCAGGACCATCCCTGGATGAAGCCAAAGAGGATGGCTCTGAAGACCTTGGCTCTGGAGTCTAGCTGGGGACTCCCCAGTGGGAAGGCCCTGTTCAGACAGTTCCATTCTCAAGGTGGCCATTTTCATCCTCCTGTTCCTGGGGTTCATATCTCTTTCATTTTTATGACATTTATTATTCTTATATGTATTTTTATATGCTGTATATTTTTGTTTTCATTTTTTTGTTTTTATCTGATTGTTGTTTTCCTGAACTTGGAAGGAAAGCGCTGTAGAATATGTCAAAGTAAACTTTAAGAAGAATTGGCCAAAGGGAAAGGTTAGAAATTGTCCCCGTTGTTTCACTGCTCAGCTCCACTTTTGATGCAGGCTGTTTGGATGCTGAAAGGTTGCAGCTTTTCCAGACTATTAATAAGTCAAAAAAAGGATAAAATGTTGATGCCATTGAATGGAGCCAGCAGAAAGCTCTCAGCTGCCGCTCCAGCCTTGCGGGGGATGGACCAGGGGGTCTGTTTCAGAGGGATGCTGTCCAACTGTTGGCTTCTATTTATGTTTTGCATATCATCATCATCATCATCACCACCACCACCTGTTTATAATTTTAATTCTCATTATGTTTAGATGATCATGTGGCTGAATGTTTTATTGGATTGTTGTAAACTGCTGCTTTTTTATTTGCTGATCGGCAAGAAGAACAAACAAAGGTGGGGGGAACCCCCAAGGCCTGAAACTAGAGAGTGGCTGCTGCCCATCAGCTACTCCCAAGATTAGATTTAGGGATTCAGAATATAAATCATTTCTTCTAAGATGGATGGGAACACTCCCGTCCCTAATTCAATTTGATGGATTGTTTGTTGAGTGCGAGGATCCAGAACAATTCAATTTCTGGAGTTCTTTAAGCCTTTACGAAAAAGCCCCTTTGCAAACCTAGAGAAAGACCTACGTCTGACCTATACTGGACCATCTCTATTGCCACATTTCCTCAATGGGAATTCAAAGAGATCAGGGAAGGTAACATCCATCCTGTACTGAAAACATCCTTTCACAATCAGGAAAGAAAAGTCTTTGGAGGCTCTATCACAGGGGTGTCAAACTCAAGGCCTGTGGGCCAGATATGCCTGTGATGTGGTCAGATAGGTCCCATGGAACCATCCTGGTCTACCCAATGTGCAGAGGAAGCATGCCAAGTTTGGAGAGTGGCGTTAAATCAGGGGTGAAATTCAGCAGGTTCTGACAGGTTCTGGAGAACTGATAGCGGAAATTTTGAGTAGTTTGGAGAACCAGAAATACCACCTCTGGCTGGCCCCAGAGTGGGGAGGGAATGGGGATTTTGCAGTATCCTTCCCCTGGAGTGGGGAGGGAATGGGGATTTTGCAGTATCCTTCCCCTGGAGTGGAGAGGGAATGGGGATTTTCCAATATCTTTCCCCTGGAGTGGGGAGGGAATGGGGATTTTGCAGTATCCTTCCCCTGGAGTGGGGAGGGAATGGGGATTTTGCAGTATCCTTCCCCTGGAGTGGGGAGGAAATGGGGATTTTGCAGTATCCTTCCCCTGGAGTGGGGAGGGAATGGGGATTTTGCAATATCTTTCCCCTGGAGTGGGGAGGGAATGGGGATTTTGCAGTATCCTTTCCCTGCCATGCCCACCAAGCCATGCCCACCAAGCCAAGCCACAGAACTGGTAGTAAAAACAGTTTGAATTTCACCACTGCATTAAAATGACCATGCCCACCCAGTCGGCCACGCCCCCCCAGCACCCCTGAGGTCAACCCACAGCCCTGATATGGCCCTCAATGAAATTGAGTTTGACACTGCTGCTCTATCCGATTTTACCATAAATTTATTCCATGTTTTGTTGCATTGACCAAATTATGAACTACCTTAACCACCTTAAAAGGTGTTCCTTTTAACTGGGACCTTTTTTTTCAACTCCCTCATTTTTCCTGGACCTGCTGATCTCCCTTATTCCTCACAGTTCCCTCTGGGAGCTCTGCTTTTCCATCCTCTCGGAACCTGGGAAGAGCCTTCTCCTTGCAGTTCTTTTGATGGCAATTTGGCCCAGTGGGAAGAACTCAAAAACCTCTTCAGCCTTGGCCCAATTCCCCTCAAATGCATTAAATACTCTACTGAGGTTGGAACTGACCACAAAATTCCATCACACCTACAAACTTCTCAAAAGCGCACACAGTTCCAGGACAGGTGGGTACAATTCAGTTCTCATTTTAGCTTTTATTCATTTGTTAGATATTGTTGTTGTTTTTAGTTGCGAAGTAATGTCCGACCCATTGCGACCCCATGGACAATGTTCCTCCAGGCATTCCCATCCTCTACCATCCTCTGGAGTCTGTCTAAGCTCATGCCAACTGCTTCAGTGACTCTACCCAACCACCTCATTCTCTGTCATCCCCTTCTTCTTTTGCCCTCAGTCGCTCCCAGCATCAGGCTCTTCTCCAGTGAGTCCTTCCTTCTCATCAGGTGGCCAAAATATTTGAGTTTCGTCTTCAGGATCTGGCCTTCTAAAAAGCAGTCAGGGTTGACCTCCTCTAGGACTGACCGGTTTGATCACCTTGCAGTCTAGGGGACTCGGAGGAGTCTTCTCCAGCACCAGAGTTCAAAGGCCTCCATTCTTTGGCGCTCAGCCTTTCTTATGGTTCAACCTTCACAGCCATACATTGCAACTGGGAAAACCACAGCATTGACTATAAACACTTTTTTTGGCAGGGTGATGTCTCTGCTTTTTAGTATGCTGTCTAAATTTGACATAGATTTGTTAGATTTATAACTCACTTTTTATTTAGGAGCTCAATGCAATGGTCACCACACTTCCTTGTCTATTTTTTCTCCACAGCAACTCCCCACAAAATGGATTGGGCTAAGGGTGGGATGGATGACTCAAGTTCCCCAGGCTGAGGAGAACACAACCGGAGCCTTCCTTGTGCTGATCCAGTACCATCATCTAACTCTTTGGTGTCACATTTTTAGCTTGTAGAATAAGTAAGTTGTGGCTTGCTTACTTCACCTAAATCATCATGTTCATCCTAGAACCTATCCTCCTCCATCATCTGTGCGCGCACACACACACACACACACACAGACTCCTGAGGCCAGAGCAGAGGTTCCTTCCTGAACTGGCTGAAGAAGTGCTCAGAACCCACCTTGTGCAGACTGGCATTGGATGATCTCCAGAGGTCCCTTCATTTTCTCTGTCTTTTTTTTCTGGTCATAGGGAAAACTGCACCACAGTATTTGCTTGCATGTCCTTCCTTCCTGGAGAGAAAAAAATGTTGCAGCTGGCCAGCTGGACAGTTTGGGGAGTTCAATACCCCCTGTCTTCTCTTCCATTCTGTCTTTTGGTATGCCTGCACTTGAGCAGATGACAAGACCTGTTTCTTTATACCCCACACATGCCCTGGTAAGCATCTGACCAGCAAGCGCTCTAGATCATGCTACTCATTTTTCTTGCCTTTGGATACCATTTCTTTTCAGTGATCCACCGCCACTTGCCAATGGGTCAGACACCATTCTGATGAGAGGTGGCCTCTTTCACAGGAGGCCCACTGTCTCCCACCATCATCGCCTCCTCTAAATCTGCCAGTCTGTTCATTCCATACCTCTTCATGATTTGTTCAATGATCTGATGATCTGAAGCCCATAATTCATGGCACATATTTGGCAAGTTCTTTTTCAACTGTTTTGCTCTAAAGTCCAACCTGTCCAATGGAGAAGCAGAGAGGCTATGCAGTTGCAGTGTAAATACAGCAAGACAATTGATCTAGAATCCTCTACATGAATTAGCCACCTTCTTCACAAGGAAGAAGAGGTTAGAAATTGGGCAAAGGTTGCCAAAAACAGCTGTCTCCAGGAGAGGGTGCACCACCACCTTTCTTAATACAGCTGGCATCACGTTCTCCCTCAAAGTAGTCTTTGATTGTCTCCTGTTCACACCAGCCAACCAACAAAGCCAAGAGGTTGATGAAATTCAGTCCGAGACCACTCTATCTGCTTCCTCTGGCTTCATCAAAAATAACCCAGAATGCAACACAGCCTTGTTCACCTCCATAGATATCTGGCAAGAAAGCTACAATTTATTTGTTGTGGCTGCAAGATCCCTTCCCACTCAGCCTTCCCTAAAAGTTCTGGGCTATTCTGAACCGAGCCATTGGACATGAATTTGCTAAGAATTGCTACTCATATCACCACTGAGCTATTACCAGCCTTGGTCATGTCCACCTTCGCTTTTTCACTGTATTGCTCCAGACTTCTCTCCAGTGACTTCATTTCCTACAGATCTCATGAAAGTTTCTTGGAATCAGCAAATGGGTAGAGATAGAGGTGGGTTTTACACTACCAGTTCACACATGCTCACATGTGCAGAAATGTCTAGGCGAGTGGGTGGAGCGTCCCGCCACCATCACTACCAGTTCGGCTGATCTGGGCCGATCCGGGAGCAATCCACCCAGTGGTAAAATTCAAAAAATTTACTACCGGTTCTGTGAGCGTGGTTTGGTGGGTATGGCAGGGGAAGGATACTGCAAATTCTCCATTCCCACCCCATTCCAGGGGAAGGATACTGCAAAATCTTAATTCCCACCCCATTCCAGGGGAAGGATACTTCAAGATCCCCATTCCCACCCTACTCTGCGGCCAGCCAGAGGTGGCATTTGCCGGTTCTCCAAACTACTCAAAATTTCCACTGCCGGTTCTCCAGAACCCTGAAGCACCTCTGGGTAGAGGCTTCCAAAGCAGCCTTCTCTAGGGGCTTCCAACCACAAGCCACTGTAAGAGGGTAACTGACCACCAGATACTTAGGATATCACCAAATATCTCTGTGAATTCAGGTCAGCAGGAAGGAAAAACCCTCACGTATAGATACTGGACACACAAAGGCTCAGTCTTCTCTGTGCTGGTGTGGACAAGCAGTTGCAGTGTGGAATGCTTTGTTCTTGCTTGCCGTGGACGTTCTGTCCACCCAAGCTATGTCTGGGAATTTTCTACGCAGTCTTGTGAGAGGTGAACCAAATGTCTGGATTGCTGTGATTCTCTGCCGAGTCCTGGGGTGAAGCCTGGCAACCACAAAGTTTACTATGGATCATCTTTTGCTCACTGGAAAGGCTGCTTCTATTTCAACCCTGCTCACAATATCCCAAGAAAGCAAGATGCCATCAAAAACAGCAAGAATGCATCCATTAGAAAGAAAAAATTATATTTGCTGATCCACCATTCTCAGCCAATCTGAACTTGCTAATTCCAGAAAAAAAATATTTTAAAGCTCAAGGAATGCCCTTTCTTGCATTATTTCTGATTAATCGGAAGCAAGAGAAATAGAGAATTTCAAGCTAATAAGTCTTCTCTTGTCCCAAAGTCCAGACATTGTATTCTGAAGCCAAAAATATTCAGAAAGTTCTCAGCCTGACCAAAGGTTCCATCTAGGATCCATCAATAAGACAATTATGTCAGATGAAATATACAGCAAAAGATGCAAAAGAAGCTGAAATTCAGACTCCCAACATTCTCCTGTCACTCCATTGTTGACTCCAGTTGATTTACACAACTAAAGAAGAAATGAGATGTTTTAGCAGATTACGAATTCCTAGTTAGGAAATGGCCATGTGAAAGTTATGAAATGTACCATGCAAACTGGCCATGCAACTCGTCCACTTCACTACATACATGTCATTATAATCCTTGCAAAAATCGGATATCCCAGAATACAAGGGCAGAAAGATGCCAATCCAAACCAAATATGGGCTATGACCACAGAAGCCCCATTCATAAAATAGTTATTGGTTTTTAAGGCGCTTCAAGAACCAGATGTTTTTGCTGCCAGAGATCCTTGGATCAACTCAAAGTCCAGTGCAACCTGCTCATTGCAAAGAAAGGAGAGTCACAACCATTTCATTGTATTTATTTTGTACAATGACAATAAAGGCTATACTATCAACCCACCTGGTGCCTTTGTTATCAAAACACCAATATTGGACACAAACCTTATATTTGTGTTTAGCAAACTCAGCTGAAGGGTTAGCATGTTTGGCTGAAAATCATTTTTTATACAGACACAACATAACAAAGAAGCACACATAGAATGCACAAAAAATACCAGAAAGCAGTTTAGTCTTGAAAATCAAATTAAAAGAAATGGGGAGACAGTTATACATAGATGCAGTAAGTCAACTTTTGTGAAGATGGGAAAGCTTATATTTCCCCCTATTAAACAGATGAAGTAATTGAAATATGTGATTCTTTCACTTATATTCTTTGTGTCACATTCAAAACTAGTGTCATGCAACATCACCTGGGGATGAAGAAAATAGGGAGTTCGAAAATCTGAGCAAAAAAGGAGTTCTGAGGAAGAAATGGTGAACAGAAGACAACTCTATTAAAAGTGGAACTAATGACCACAGCAGAATGAAGAGCCAGTGAGTAGTATAGCTTTTCATAATTCTTCTACAGATAAAGAGAGGACTTGAGATCACCCACAAGTGCTCCAGGCAGTTGCTCCTCCTGGGAACACCACAAGAGAACAATCTCTGGTAAGTTCAGAGCTCTGGGAGATGAGCTTGTTCAGAGTCATAGTCAGTGCTTCTAAGGACACCACTACATTTGCATACTTCCTTTTGTGATCACTTTTAGAAATTGCTTTTTAATTACTTTTCAGCTATTGGGGACCTTTGGAGTGACAGATTTTACAGCACTGAGTTTCCTTCAATCCTTAGTGAAAGAAGTTTTAAATACAAATTTAAAGACTTAAAATATCTTCTAATCAATCTTTCCTTGCCTCTATTTTAAACTTTTATATTCAGCTTTTTTGTTTTTAATGTTTTATTTGTGCATCACCCAGAACACATATAAAAGACATATAAAAGAAATCAATGGATGTCTTAATAATTAAAAGAAATATACAAATAACAAACTAGAGAGTGACCTGGGTAATTTTCCTACATTGGATTTACAAAACAGACTTGATAAAGTTATGAAGAATTCTGTGAGATGAAACAAAAGAAAAATGAAAAGAAAACTTCAGGACATTATTTGAAGATACTAAAGATCAAGATTATTAAAAATAAAAAGAAAGAATATAAAGTTGACTTATTTGATCAAGATTAAAATATACAGGTTGTTATCTCTGACAATTGTTAATAGACCTTTCCATATCAAGACTGAAATGATGTTTTAAGGATTTATTTCTAAATAAGAAATGGGATGTGAGAAAAGAATTTATTGCATTTTTTAAAAGGTGATTTGTTCCTAAAGTGGTTTTCACTTATTTGTGATGAAGGAGAAAAATCATTTTACACACTTGTGTAAAATGATTTTTCTCCTTCATCACAACAAATGTAATGTTATATATAACATTACATTTATTGTAATGTTATATATAACATTAAAATAGAAAAGAATATATATTATTTTTCTTTTCTCTTTTCTTGTCTATTTTCTTTTTCTTTTCTGTACTTTCTATTTTTTTATCTTCATTTCTTATTTTTTATCACTGCAATTATAACTTTTAATAAAATTACTATTTTTTTAAAAAAAAGAAAACTTTGGGCAAAAGACATTGATATGTATATTTCAATTTTAATAGCAATCTTCACTAGGAAGAACTTTAGAATCTCATTCTTCCCACCACTTTCAAGAGTATTCTGGGCAGCTATGACATCTGCAGGCATAGAAGCTGAGAAGATATTTTATGTGGTGTTTGCACAATTTTTTTACACTAGGATTTGCCTTACTGGTGCCTTTATAGCACTTAGCAATAGCACTTAGACTTATATGCTGCTTTATAGTGTTTTACAGCCCTCTCTAAGCAGTTTACAGAGTCAGCCTATTGCCCCCAACAATTTGGGGCCTCGTTTTACCCACCTCGGAAGGCTGAGTCAACCTTGAGTCTGATGAGATTTGAACTGCCAAACTGCAGGCAGTCAGCAGAAGTAGTCTGCAATACTGCACTCTAACCACTGCACCACCATGGCTCTTTCAAGAGTTCTAACACCTACTCAGGAATAGAAGTCTGGGCTTGGATCAGGATGGGATATATCTAAACTGAAGCAGAATCTCAAATATAGAAAAAACACATGGAATCAATCAATCAATCAATCAGTGAGTAAGGTAATTGTCCCAGAAATAAAATAGATAGTGGAATTGCAGCAGGAAGAAACAACTGGGAGGAAGCAATTCAGGGAATTGTTGGTGGAAGGAGAGATCCGAGGGAGGCAGCAAACCTGGAAACAGCTTCCCTAACAGGGAGGCAGTTTGTGCCAAAAGAAAGAAATATTGACTGGCCACAGATACATCATAGAGTCAAGCAAAGCTGTCTCTAAACTATTTTAAGTACTTTAGTAAACATTAATTTGTTCCCTTGATTGATTGTGTGACCATATCATATATCTTTGACCACAGCGCATCTGGTCATGTTCTTTCAGAGACAAAGAAATAAAGGGGGGAAATTAAAAAGGGAAAGGATTTAGTGGTAGCAAGTCAAATAGATTTAAAAAGATCTCCCAGAATTAATGGAGTTTGTGGTAGAAAAAATTGTTCCAGAATCAGGAAGGTATGTCAAAAAAAAAATTAAAGAGTCAGCCGCTTAAGCACTTTCAAAACTCATTCCATATTTCCCTCTCCCCAATGTGTTTTGTTGCTTGTGATAAATAGAGTCTCTATGTAAGAATATGTTCTCCATTTGGTATGCCAGAATACTTTTCTGGAATGGAATAGACAACTATGGACTGCTTCTTCTCCACTATCCAGCTGAAGAAAAACTTTGTAGGAATTGATCTGCTTCTTCAAGCTTTGGAAGTACCCAACCCATCTGAGTCCTTAGCTGGGTAGAACTTTTCCCATGACAAAATTTATGTGACCTAGAGTGCAATGTGTTATAAGCAGTAGGAAAAACTGAGTAGATTCAGATTAATGTCAGGGTTCCAAATAACATCCAAAATTAAATCAGAGTCCAAGGCAAAGTATTGCTCAAAGTTCCAATTTATTAAAAGAGCCATGTTGGCACATCTGGAAAAACCTGAATCTGAAAGCTTCCCAGTTTTCCTACCCGGTGGAAAGTTCAAGATCTTGTCCTCACATCCACAAGTCCATCACATGGTCCAATCTCTCACTGCCATACTGGCAGCTTCCTCCCATCCAGTTCTGGTCAGGTGCAGAGATGCAAAAATAAAGGATGACCTTGGCTTTCTAGAAATAATTTTGTTATGGCTGCATAGCATCTAACTTAGTACAATCCCCCCTCCCATTTTCCCACAATACAAAAAGGCATAGTAGAATAATAGAAAGTGTGGCAGGCCAAAGATCCAAGAGAAATATGGCTGCAGGCCTGACATTGAGATTTTCTCTGAAATTTTGAAATGAGATATTCAAGAAAAAGTTCTCCATGCAATTGACTATATTATGCAGGACAAGGTTTTATGACAAAAGATAAGGAAGATCATTATTTTAACAAAAAGGTTCTTCAAATGCACTAAACAGCTGCAAAGGCTTTCATAGAACTACCCCAGATCAGAAGGGAACAACTGGGCAGAGCCAGCACACTACAGTTAACTCATCACAGCCAACTTGCCACAATACAACTTGACGTGGGACCAATTAACAATTCAATTTAATTATTTAAAACAATTTTTAAAAATATTTTATTTTTTGTCATTCACATTTCATTTTGTCCCTCCTTTCGCATTCTTTCTTTTCTACCGTTTCGTCCATATTCATGTAACTCTTCTTCTGAAGCGAGTTGTCCCATGGCAAGTTGTCCTGTGGCGAGTTGGCCACAGCAAGTTGGCTGTACCAAACTGGCCGTTCTGAGTTGTCCTAGACCAGTGATGGCAAACCTTTTCGGCACCGAGTGCCAAAAAGGTCGTGCAGAAATGTCATGCATATGACACCCAATGAAAAGCAAAGTCTGATACGAAGAAAGATGTCATTGCCACATTCTCTGTGACCATGGCAGGCTCATCTGTTTCTTTTTCCTTGGGAGAAGAATCTCCCAGTTTGTAGCCAGTCAAAATTACTCCCAAAAGCAGAACATTTTCCAAGCTTCTTCTCTTTCCTCCCTCCATCATGATTGAGCTTGACACTTGTTGTCCACTCTAGTAGATTCAGTCTGTGAAATATGCTTTAGATAATGCAGGAGCTGTGCCCCTTCCCTTATCATTGCAGGCTGCAGTTTTCACAGCTGCTCCCAAATTCCATCGTGTCCGGCAGCTCTTGCTATTCATCCAGAGTCTCACTTGCCCTCTCCAAATAGCCTGGTGGGGTTAAAAACCCGGCAGGAGAATTCATCTCTAATTCATAAGAGGAAGAGGAGGTGGACACAATAGGATGTATGGATGCTAGCACAGTTAATGATAGAGATAATGACAAGGTCCAAAGTTATTTGGCAGAGCCTTTAAAATGGCATTTTGCTAAAGGCCAGCTCTTCTACCGCTTGCACCTGGAAGCTGTTAGATCTAAATGCCTATTCAGGGAAAATGGCCTGGCTCTTTTTATAGCTGTAAAGAAGCCAGAAGGAACTATGATTGTTTTTGCTTGCAAATAGGTTGTCAGCGTACTTGAAAACCCCAACTCCAATGAAACTCCAAAACATGGCTTCCAAAGCTGACACAGGTGTGCTAGTGGGGAACAACAAAAAAACTGTGAAAGGTTCAGTCTTAAGACACTCTCCTTCAAAGATTTCAGAACCACTTGGTCTGCTGGCACGCGGAGTTCAATCCGCATCAGGCTTTTAAAAATATAAAATAGTTTTTATTAACTGTTTTACAAAACAAAACATGAAAACCACATTCAACATCCATTCTTCCCATTCCTAAAACATCGTTATATCCCATTTTGCTTATCATCATACATACTTTCCGTTCATTTTACATTTGCAATTTCCTCTTTACATTTATAATTCCTATAACCTAATATTACACATACATATATATATTCTACTTTCATTCATTATTCCTGTTCTCTAACCATGATAATTAAAAAAACAATTTACTGTGCAAAAATAGTTAAATTAACTATCAAGCTGCAAGATAAAGGAGATAAAGAATACTATACAGTATAGTACAGTATTCATACAGTATATGGGATAAATGGTATCATTGGTCAATCCAAATCAGGCTTAAGCTGGTGACTGGAGACACTCTTGGTGGCTACCTTCCCATTCTGATTGAAGGCATAACATTCACCAAGTCAGGAAATGCCAGAAAACGTTGACTGTCAGTATACAGTATTCCTTATATGCCCGAATCCCTTGGAGAGCTACTTTGTCGTCAGAGATTCCTTCCCCTTTCCTTTTTCCTTTTCACACATATCTCTCTACCTGTGTTTTTAAAGGCCAGCTTCTGAATGCTATTAGGTGTACAAAGGGAGGAAATACTCTTCAGAAGCCCAAGGGTGTTTAGAGAGGTGGTTAGTTAGCAGATATTAACCCCCTGCATTATTCTTTTACAGGACACACTTTTCTTCTGATGGGAGGCCACCTGTCAGGCCTGTAACCATATTTTCTTGTGGATCTTTGGCCTGCCACATTTTCTATTATTCTACTATGCCTTTTTCTATTGTGGGAAAATGGAGGGGGGATTGTATGGAGTTAGATGATATTTAGCCATAACAAAATGCTTTCTAAAAAGCCAATGTCATCCTTTGTCTCTGCACCTCTGCATCTGACCGGAACTGGGTGAGTAGAAGCTGCCAGTATGGCAGTGGGAGATTAGATCATGTGATGGACTTGTAGGTGTGGGGGCAAGATTGTGAACTTTCAACTAGGTAGGAAAACCTGGAAGCTTTCAGATTCAGGTTTTCCCAGATGTGCCAACCTGGCTCTCTTAATAAATTGGAACTTTGAGCAATACTTTGCCTTGGACTCTGATTTCATTTTGAATGCCATTTGGAACCCTGACATGTAGTTTGGCTTCTTTGAGGAATGCCCTCCATATTTCTTAGAAACATAGTGTTAGAAGTAGGACGGGTCTTGGAAGAGCCCCCAATCGCATAATTGCCAGCGAAGGGCCATCTGGCTTCTTCCCAAAGACCCCCAGCAAACACCACCTGCCCATTGGAGAACAGCTCTCATGGGGGGGGGGTCTTCCTGATGCAGCCCCTCTGATTGAGGAAGGTTTTGAACAAAAACCTGAGGCTTTTTTGTGGACTATGTTACAGATGTTAATAAACACTGACATTAAGATCCCAAGTATCATGGCCAGGGAACAGGACAGGAAGGTGCTAAGGTGGGTGCTAAAGGTACTAAGGATGGGTAACACGTATCTGAGAAGGAGATAGTAAAAGCACAATTGCAAATAAGTCTCATCAGGAAAACTAGACTGTGGCAGATGTCAAAAGGTTATCAAAATGTTTAGTGAAAGTCTTAAAGAAGGAAGAGAACCACACAGGCAATAGAAAGAGGCCTAAATTATCAAGGAAGATTACAAACAGAGAACCTGGAACTTTAAGCTCATCTTAAGAAAACAAACAATCCATATGACTGGGGCTACCAAAGCATGGTAACAATGACCAAACAGCATTATTAGGTGTGTTCCAAAGAGAAGAGTAATAAGCCAGTTGCTTAATGGCGATAGCAAATGCTAATGCATTTGTCATCTTCATCACTCAGAGGTCTTCAAACTTGGCAACTTTAAGATTTGCTAACTTCGTGGTGGACGTGTCCGATGGCTAAGACATATTGGAAGCGAAAGCTAAGATGGCTGAATGAAATCATGTCAATTAAATTAAGTCTTAAGCCGAAAATGTTTCTATTAGGGATAACAGATCAAAAAATAGGTAAAACCAATCAATACCTTCTTGTCCATATCTTGACGGCGGCAAGGATCGCTTACGTGCAGTGCTGGAAGAGTGAAAATGCCCCCACTAGTACAATGGTGATGAATAAAATCTTAGAATTAGCGGAAATGAACAGATTGACAATGCGGATTAACGAAAAAGAAGACACAGACTTTTACAAAGTCTGGGAGAAATTATTCAAATGGCTTGATGAGACAGTGAGGATTCAGATATAAAAGGAGATAGCTGACTAACTTAAAATGATCTAAGCAACAACTCAAATAAACAATACACAAAGACAGAGGGACAAATGAGAGTAGAAATGTATTAGAGGTGAGAATTCACCGACGAGTAATACCATTAGACCACAATGTTGGAAAAACTTGAAAAGCTGATAGGAAATCCGTTATAACTACCTGCATGGAATTAGCAACCTAGTCTTATCCTAGGTAAGGCGAGATGAGCTATGGGAGATGAAAATATGTAAAGAGCTTTATCTATTTTTGTATCTTGTATTTTGTAAATCTTGCCTTTTTTTATATAACTTTCAAATAAGGGGGGGGGAAGAGAACCAGGTCATCCCCCGAAGAGGAGAATATGTAAACACAGCAACGGATAGAGTGGATGGAGAGAGGAGTAGAAGGAAAGATAGGAAGGAGAGGAGAAAGGAGAGGAATAGGATAAAGGGAAAGGCAGAGGAAGAATGGGAGGGAATGTAAGAGTAGGAAAGAGGGGAGGAATGGGAAGAAGAGGGGAAAGGTAAAGGGGAGGAAGGGGAAGGAGAGAAGGGAAAGGAGAGGAGGAAGGAAGGAAGGAGAGAAGGAGAGAAGAAAGGAGGGAAGGAAGGAAGGGGGGAAGGAAGGAAGGAGGGAAGGGGAGAATGAGAGAAGAAAGGAGGGAGGAAAGGGGGAAGGAGGGAGGGAAGGAAGGAGGGAAGGAAGGAGAGTAGGAGAGAAGAAACGAGGGAAGGAAAGAGGGAGGGAGGGAAGAAGAAGTAGGACCATTGTAAGATAACATGGATCTATGGGATGGTAAGAAAGCAATTTTCAAGTATATTGTCAACTGTAGGAAAAAAATTGTTATAAATACATATTATTAATAACAGTTATGTCATATAATTGTGAATGTATATAGGAAATTGATAAAATAAAAAATTGTAAAAAAAAACAAGATTTGTGAACTTCAACTCCCAGAATTCTCTTAAAATTGTCAAGTTTGGGGACCCCTGATCAAGATGAACAAAGAAAGAGCAAAGAGAGAAGCACCTAGAATTAAGGATAACTTTCCTAACAGTAAAAACAATCAAGCAGTGGAACTGCTTGTCTTCAGAAGTTGTGGGTGCTCCAACACCAAAGGCTTTTAAGAAGAAATTGGACAGCCGTTTGTCTGAAATGGTATAGGGTCTCCTGATTGAACAAGGGGTTGGACCAGAAGACTTCCAAGGTCATGTCCAATGCTGCGATTCTGTATTCTGTAATACAGGAAAGGCAAAACTATTCAATCCCTACCTCGGTTTTACCCTCCTCTAACAAAATGGCATGTGTCTCATCGAGCACTTGGGGAGAGCCTAACGAAGGGAGAGGACATGTCATGGGGTACTCAAGAAATCCTGGGAAGAAAGAGGGGTGGGCAAGCTGTTGAAGAGGAAGTGGGGCCAGCCCAGGAGAAGTTCTTGAGTCCAGGACAGGGGCAAGCATGAGAAAGAGCCTCAGAGGTTCTCTGTGTTGATTATAACCAGTGTAGGTTATATAGGAGAATTACCATGGCAGGAGTTCAATGGTTCTTCTACATTTCCCTCCTTGCCATAAAAGTCTTTCCAGGAATCCAAGTGTTTTTGGTTTTGCCAGCCTCAGAAGGCTTCAACCTTGAGTGTGATAGCTTTAACCAAGGCCACAAAATATTAGCCTTGGATGAACTGCAGGTTCTTTGGATCCTGATGAGAGTATGTCAGGTAATGAGGATTTAATAGCTACCAGCTGATGTAAGGTTGTAAAGTGGAAGCTGATGCAATGAGGATGATTCATTGCATCTATGGTATAACCCATTTAAGATGGGATCCACACAAATCTTTTACCATCTGTCTGTCTGTCTGTCTGTCTGTCTCTGTCTCTCTCTGTCTCTCTCAGTCTCTCTCTGTCTCTCTCTGTCTCTCTCTCTCTCTCTCTGTCTCTCTCTGTCTCTCTCTGTCTCTCTCTGTCTCTCTCTCTCTCTCTGTCTGTCTCTCTCTCTCATATCGTGTATCTCATTTCTCTCCTTGTGTCTCCATGTGTATGTTTGTATTTATTTGTATATAAACCACTACTCATTGTCTAAAGGCTCTGTGTTTTGCTCTTGGGTTTATCTCATAATACTAGTCACACTGCCAAAACTCTGACAGAGTAGCTGACCCCAGGCCAATAATATAACTTGAGTAAATATCTCAAACAAGCCATTCCTTAGTTCACACAAGGATGAGCCACGGTGGCACAGTGGTTAGAGCACAGTATTGCAGGCTACTTCTGCTGCCTGCTGGCTGCCTGCAATTTGGCAGTTCAAATCACACCAGGCTCAAGGTTCACTCAGCTTGCCATCCTTCCAAGGTTGGTAAAATGAGGACCCAGATTGGGTCTTTAATCTTAAACTGTCCACCGTGGACCTCACATGTTTCCTAAGAGGTCCCTAAGGGGGTAGGCATAAGCACACCAGTGTGCCTACTGTCCCTGTGCTACTATCCCCATTGATATGTACTCATTTTATGTGTTCATGGCCATAGTATACTTATTTATATCCATCTATTTGTACCAATCTCATGCAAAAATGTCCATGTCTATACTAATACCTGTTACCTTGTACCTTGTTGACAAACTAATAAATTAAATAAATAAATAAATAAATAAATAAAATATTCAGGCACTCACATTCATCCTGCAAGATTTGATTACTAAAACTATATTATAAAAAGAGCACTAACCTACATGGCATTGGTTTCTTAGTCTTGTTTATCTTGAAGGGATGACACAGTGACTAAATAAAATCAATTCAACTTTATAGACAGCCCTTTAACACAACAATTTACTAAGCTTTATGACAGGCCAGGTTTAACCTGGGCACAAGAACGTGCAAGCAAGGCGTGTTGCCTGTAGCCGGAGACTGAAATGCAAAATATTAACGAGAAAAAAAAATGTAGTTGGATTGTAAGGCCTAGGAAATGAAGCAGAACAATGACTTACTGTTTCTGCCACTCCAATGATTTCTTCTCTCTTAACCCAGACTTGAAACAATAAAAAATGCCTCTATACATAGATTTTACCAGGTGGACATATCAATTAATTATATTATTGCTACATTATTATTATTATATATTACTCTACTTTCCCTTGTAGAAGTAGAAAAGCTCAGTTATAACAACAAATACATGGCCACAAATCTGGACTGTGGAATGAATCATGAGGTAATCTCATGCAGGTTCCAAGCTAAGCTAAAGTGGCAGCAGAAGAAAACCAGTCAATTTTTACAATATATTCTTGAGCATATATACAACGTTTTTAAGGAAATCAGGATTCAAAGAAATCCTCAATCTCGTTCAGAGATGAATTCCTACTGGTTCAGCCCAGTTCGGCCAAACCGGTAGTGGTATGGCAGCATGAGTCGCTGGAACCAGCAGGGACCCAAGCCTGCCACACCCCCGAACTGATTCCCCAGTCAGCTCCATTGTTGGCGCCATTTTGTTTTTAAGTTCTGCACATGCGCAGAACAATTTTAATGGAACTGCACATGCAACACACATCCAGAGTGTGCGCACGTTCAAAGCGCACACACAAGTGAACCGGCAGTAAAGCCGGATGGAGCCCACCCTGACCTCATCAATAGAGGAAGAGTGAAATGAATTTAGAAAAGTTGAGTGTGAAAAGAGGCCGCCAAAGATGAAGAAGCAGAAGGCGGCAAAAACTGGGTGTTAGAACAGTGAAAATTACCAGAAAGGGAAAAATAGCCAAAAGCAAGAAAGATTTAAAAATCTCAAGAAGGAATGTAACAAAGAGTTTCAGAAAACTGTTAGAAGAGGCAAGAAGCAGTACTACAACATCTGTAAAGATATCAAAGATGGAAACTGTCATGGGAAAACAAGGAAAAGTTCCTTGAACTCAAAAGAAGATTCCAACCTTGAATTGGTATCCTATGGATGTGAATTGTGATGTGTCCATCAGAACAATCAGATTCATGCAAGCTGCCAATTCCCAGGACAGTCCATGAAAGTGAAAGTTGGACTTGGAAGGAGCGGGAGAGGGAACATATTTGTGCTTTTGAACTTTGAGGCCTCTAAGCTTATTGTAGAGCTTCAGATCAACTAATATTGTTCAAAGCAGTAGCACGTTCTGTTGTCTTAAAAGGGATGTGAGATAATGTTCCTGTCAACCTTGAACATTATTCATTTATTATTCAACATCTCTACCTGTCTTACTTTTGGATGTTGCTTAAAATTAGCACACATTATCCCTACTTAGAGGTAGCTCTAAGGTCCATTTCCTAGCATTCTTTGATGCTCTCTCACCTTTATTGTATTCTTGCAGATGTTCATTACCAAACTAGGTAACATTATCAATGCTAGAAGGAAGTGGGGTTAGCTCTCATTTTATATATCAGTGGCCTGCCTTATAAGTGTTGGTGGAAGTGGTTTTGGTGGTTCCTTGATTAGAGTGATGTTTACTCTTACCTTGTCCATTTGAGTTGATAGTTTGTTAATTAGGGTATTGTTTATTTCTTGATTGTTGGTCTGGTGTTGAGCTTGGTGTTAATCTATGCTCATCTGGGTGTTGATTGTAGCTGAGAAGTCTTTTTGGTTGTCTGTTTTGAATGGTAGGTAGGTATTAGAAACTGATAAGCTTATGTTGAGACTTTGGGAAAAGTGCAAAGACATGATACTAAGATGATTAAAGGCCTGAAGATTAAACATGAAGAACGGTGGCAGGATTTGGGTTTGGCTATTCTAGAGAAAAGAAGGACTAGTGGAGACATGATAGCAGCATTCCAGTATTTGAGAGGCTGCCACAAAGAAGAGGGTGTCAGCTAAGTTACCAAAGCACCAGAGGGCAGGACAAGAAACAATGGATGGAAACTAATGAAGGAGAGAAGCAACCTGGAATTAAGGAGAAATTTCCTAACAGTGAGGACAATTAACCAGTGGAACAGCTTGCCCCTCAGAAGTTGTGGATGCTCCATCATTGGAGATTTTTAAGAAGAGACTGGACAGTCACTTGCGTGATATGCTATAGAATCTTCTGCTGGAGCACGGAGCTGGTCTAGAAGACCTCCAAGCTCTATTCTGATTCTGATATTTTTTAAAACACCAGATGACAGGACAGATGGAAACTAATCAAGGAGGGAAGGAACCTCAAACTAAGGAGATATTTACTATATCTTAAGTTTGTACATTAGAATGAATTAAAACAAAACATAAAAGTAAAAAAACAAAAACATCAGAGAGGGCAGAAATTCAACCAGGCTTCCCAAGACAACCTTAAGGCATCTGAGGTCCAGAGATCTGTCACTTCCTTTTCCCCACCTGGCTCAAGATGCATGTTTTCACCAGTCCTTGCCAAATTTTACATGCTATATAGGACAAAATGTTTAAATGTGTGCAGTTTGGCTTCTTTGAGGAATGCCTTCCATATGTCTTAGAAACGTAGTGTTAGAATTAGGAGAGATCTTGGAAGAGCCCCCAATCGCATAATTGCCAGCAAAGGGCCATCTGGCTTCTTCCCAAAGACTCCCAGCAAACACCACCTGCCCATTGGGGAACAGCTCTCGTGGGCAGGGGTCTTCCTGATGCAGCCCCTCTGAAGGAGGTAGGCATGAACAAAAACCTGAAGCTTTTTTAAAAAGTTTTTTATTAGATAAACATTAAAAACATTAGACATAGTGTGACATTTCTGGCATAAACGTTTCCATATAGTGATTAGATCTTACAACAATTACATTTTACATCCATTACATACGTGTGTATAGTCAGTCAGATTACCTGTCTGTTGATCCTTTCTTTTATATAATTGCTAGCCATACAAATACATATCCGATTCCTACCTATCACACATTCTTAATACCATATTTTCCAATTCTTAACTTGTCTGTGTTTTTCTGTCCCGGCCTTTTCCCCTCATTTCTAACCATCCGTACCATTTGTCCCAGATTTCGTGGTATTCCCTCTCACCCTTGTCTTTGAGCTCTAGAGTCAGTCTCTCCATTTCTGCGTCAGTATCTTATTTATTATTTCTGGTTCTGAGGGAGTCTCTTTGTTTTTCCATTCTTGTGCAAAAACCAGTCTTGCCGCTGTTAAAATATGCAGCATTAAATATACTCCATCTTTGCCATGTTTTTCTTTTGTGATCCCTAGTAGAAATAATTCTGGCCTCAACTCCATCCTTTGGTTTAGCATCTCTTCCAAATATTTTCTTATCTGTTGCTAAAAAGCCCTAACTTTCATGTGTTTCCACTACATATGGTAGAAGGTCCCTAGTGCAGCATTACATTTCCAACCTCCTGGCGATAAATGTTTGTTAATTTTAGCTAATCTTGTGGGTGGGATGTGCCACCTGTAGAACATCTTGTATAAGTTTTCCTTATACGAGGTGGCTAAAGTTAACTTTTGTTTCTTTCCCATAAGTCTTGCCACTTGTCCAAATCTATGCTGTAACCAAAGTTCCTACTCCATGCTAATATGATTTCCTTTAACTGCTCTTCCGCCATTGTATAATCCAATAAATATTGATATACTTTTTAAATCATTTATTCATTAATTAACCTGAAGCTTTTTTGTGGACTACTTGGCTGTCACAGAAAGTACCGTTGGGCAGAAGTTAAACTGAAGCTCACCTGAAGGCCTCAGCCTGTTTCACCAGGCAGAAGGAAGGGCTCTTATTCCCAAATCGCCTCTGGCTTTCTCAGTTCAGGCACCTTTTTGGAGAGATCAGAACAAGTCAGGCCATCTTAGCCAGGATGCTTGCTGGGACTGCATGGAGTCCAGTCCAGAAGAATCTCTCCTTAATCCACCATCTCTTGAATCTCATTGCACAGCCTGTGGTGTTCATTGAAGATCTACAAATGGCAGCTGGATGGCCATTTGTCAGATATGTGAACAAAGAGATCCTGTAGGAGATGAATGAAATGACATTTAAGACTCTATCGTTCTTCAAATCATTAAATAAGCTTTGGGAACCAAATTGGGTCTGAGCTGAGTTGGAAGATCACGCTGTTACTTCAGATATCTGTTTTCTGCCCAATTAGTTTGGGCTTGGAATCTGTCCCATCTGATGCAATTCCTCCTGTTGAAATTTCAGACCACAGCCCCTCATTTTATTGTTTCCCTTATTGACCACCATGGAGGTAAAATGTCAAAAGGCCTGAAAATCAACATACCCTCTGATTCCTCACTCAAGCTGCAGGTCGATAGGCAGACCGCCTGCAGAAGAGGGTTCTTCTGAGTTTTGGGGATTCAGATTCAGGCTCTTGGGATACAGGAATTTTTCTCATGGCTTTTCACTGAGTGTCCTGTTTCAAAGCATGAAAGTTGTGTCTGCACTCAGCCTGACCATAATGAAAATTGTATTTACCTGCCTGCCTGCACAATATGTCCAGCATAACCCAGATTGTGTGTTCCCAACTTATTTCTCCCAGAAATAGGCTTTAATACTCCAGTGATGCCATCTAAAATATGACAGTTATTGTGGTTCAGTCCTGAAGACATATTTGCAATTTTCCAGGAGAGTTACTGGATATAAACAAGAGGCAGATGAGATGAACCACTAAAAATCTGTTTCTATTGAGGGAAATGTATGGCATGTAAGGTGCACAGCTGGCCACTCTACAGATCCTCTCTCAGCCCTTGGAAGACATCCGTATAGGTTTGCTGGAAAGCAATCTTCACATTCTTAGCCTAGAATGCAAATCCGGTTAGAGGTGATGGGATCAGGGCTCTTTGGAGGCTAAATCCCTGCTTCCTTGGCAGGCAAAGGAGCTGAAGGCGAGAGATGTGAGCAGCCAAGGATCATTTCCTCTTTGGAGGCTGAGATGTTTGAGCAAATCTGCCAGATTCAGAGCTGTTGGCCAACATCATATCCTCCTACTGGAATTGTTTAACCAACCTTCAGCTACAGAAAATTTTGTTTGACAGCCTTGTTCTAAACATGTTTATTCAAAAATAAAACTTTCCTTAAGCCTCAGTATTGGGAAGAGTGTCAAACAAATGGATTTGACAAAATAACATTTATTTTCTGTGAGAAAAAAAATATTTTTTTGCTTTCCTGTGTTTTACTTTCAGAATCATAGGGCCAGAAAGACGTTGGAGAACTTTCAATCCAGCCCTCTGCCCAGTATGGGAATCTTCAGATCAATGGCTGTCTCACCTTCAATGAAGGAATTCCAGGAAGCTGGACATCCCACTGATTTCAGATCTCACCGTCAGGAAATTTCTGCTTATTTCACGCCTGATTTCCCTTTGCACAGCTTCCAACCTTGGTTCTTGTCTTACTCTCTGGTACTCTGGAGAATCAATCTACATCCTGTTCCTGTCTTTGCAACTGCCATCATGTCTTCACCTACTTTAATTCTTTAGCCTAAACATACCCAATTCCTTTAACCATTCTTTGTGGGATTTAGCCTCCAATTCCCACACCTGCACTTTCTCTAAGTCTCATCATTCTTTAACAATTCAAGGGTATTGTTAACCAGAATAACAGAGTTGGAAGAGACCTTGGAGGTCTTCTAGTCCAAACCCCTGCTCAAGCAGGAGATTCTATATCATTCCAGAAAAATGGCTGTTTTGAAAGCTTCCAGTGTTGGGGCACTCACAATTTATGGAGGCAAGCCATTCCACTGATTAATCATTCTCACTGTTAGGAAAATTCTCCTTAATTCTAGCTTGGAACCACCTTTTTTTTTTAGCTTTCATCCATTATTTCTTGTCCTGCCCTCAGGTGATTTGGAGACGTCAATCCCCTCAAATATTGGAAGACTGCTATCACGACTGCTAGGTCTTCTCTTTATTAGACTAGACATACCTAGTTCCCTTAATTGTTCATCATATGGCTTAGCCTCAGTCCAGAGCCCTTATTCCGCTTTGCACTCTTTCCAGAGTCTCAACATACTTTTTTTAAAAAGTGGTGACCAAAACTGGATGCAGTGTTCCAAGTGTGGTATTACCAAGGGGCCACATAAAATGGTACTAACACTTCATGTGATCTTGATTCTATCCTTCTGTTAACTCAGCTAGGATTGCATTGGGTTATTTTTGATGGCTTCAACACACTGCTGACTCATACTTAAATGATTGTCCACTAGAACTCCTACATCCCTTTCACAGTTACTGCAGAGGTGGGTTCCTACTGGTTTGGACCGGTTCGGCCAAACCGGTAGGAACTTGGCGGTCTGAGTCACTGGAACCAGCAGCGACCCAGGCCTGCCATGCCCCCGAACAGGTTCTCTCAGTGGCGCTGTAGGTGTCGCCATCTTGTTTTTGCCTTCTTTGCATGCGCAGAGCAATTTTTGTTGCACTGAGCATGTGCGTGCAGCGCACATCAAGCGCACGTGTGGTGCGTCCCTGAGTTAACCAGAAGTAATGGCAGCCGTAACCCACCCCTGAGTTACTGCTGTTCAGCCAGGTATACCTATTCTATTCCTATGCATTTGAGTTTTCTTGCCTAATTTTGTTTTCTTCTTGTCTAATATTGAATATTTATTTTCTCCTCTTTACAAGCATTGCTTCCTGGTCAGTAGAACAAGAAACAGTAGCTAGAAACAATGTAGGAAAAGAAACTAAGAAAGCCCAAGAGGCAAAAGACACATAATCGTGTGTCTGGCTTTGTCTCTAGGTACGTATAGAATGTCTTTGATGTGATCTTTGAGAAGAGCTGTTCCAGTCCCAACATGTTTTCTGCTACGTGAAAATTGGAATGGCTTTCTGTCATCTCCTCGGTTCCCATCCTCTGCCTGCCCCGTGGAACTGAGGGAGACGATGCTTTTCAGCACCACTTGCATGGATGGAAGGGGTGCCTGCAAGGGCCACATCAGGGTCAAGGTGCTGGTCCTCCCAATGTAGAGGTGAAATTCAGAAGGTTCTGACAGGTTCTGTAGAACCAGTAGCAGAAACTTTGAGTAGTTTGGAGAACTGGCAAATACCACCTCTGGCTGCCCCCAGAGTGGGGTGGGAATGGGGATTTTGCAGTATCCTTCCCCTGGAGTGGGGAGGAATTGGAGATTTTGCAGTATACTTCCCCTGGAGTAGGGTGGGAATGGAGATTTTACTGTAGCCTTCCCCAGGAGTAGGGTGGGAATGGAGATTTTGCAGTATACTTCCCCTGGAGTAGGGTGGGAATGGGGATTTTGCAGTATCCTTCCCCTGGAGTGGGTGCGAATGGAGATTTTGCAGTATTCTTCCTCTGGAGTGGGGAGGGAATGGAGATTTTGCAGTATCCTTTCCTTGCCACGCATACCAAGTCACGCCCACAGAACCAGTACTAAAAATATTTGAATTTTACCACTGCCCCAATGTCTCCTGAACTGGCTTCTGGGAAGAGGCCCTTCTGCTCATATGGAGGAAACCAACCAAGGCCAGGGACACTAATTTGACTTTGTTTGGCATTCAATGAGCACATTTCTTTTCAATAGTTTTTGCTTTCACTTTGACTGAATACAGTAAAAAGTGCACGACATTACTTTTAAAAGAAAACAAAGCTAGAAGAATAAGAAACAAAAATTATTCAGGGCGTATATTCACAGATACAGAATATACAATATATGAACATTCCATGCAAACATCTCAATCAATGATAGCCATGTTTCTTTGTAACCATAGCTGGTTACTTTAAGGAGTAATTTGTTCACATATGCCAATAGTATAAAATCCGCAGACCGTAGATAATTGGGCTATATAGTTAACCTTTCCTCCACGGGGCACAAGAAATCTACTTACTTTATCCATATGTCTATTTTCATGCAATAGGAATATAGTATAAAATAAATCGATATCTGAAAATGTTACATTTTGAATTAATATATTAAATCCCTCCCTAAAAGGAACAATTACAAGACTCTTTGCAAACATATTAATCACATTGCATCTCAAACAACAGGACAATTTACTGAATGTCTTTTTTATACAGCAACCAGGGAGTTCATTCAATTCAAAATATATTTTTTTTGATAAAATATAAACTAACATCTATTGACGCTTTTGATATTGATAGATTAGGATTGCTACCATTTTCCTGGCAAAATAGGAATCACTAAGACTTAATGCCATTTTAAATTCCATATCAGGTTGATTAATCATCGACATTTTGTTTAAAATTGTAGTAGGATTAGATGGTTGGTTGGCTTGTCGTGGAATTTAATAATCCCTTGTGATTGATAGATATTTCTGATGCAAATAATAGGGCGTTCGAACTCAGTTATCAATAGATTTTATGTAGATATTGTATATAGTTTCAGTATATTATTGTAGATAGATAGATAGATAGATAGATAGATAGATAGATAGATAGATAGATAGATAGATAGATAGATCTCAAATTACAACATTTCATTTAGTGACCATCCAAAGTTACAACAGCATTGAAAAAAGGGACTTATGACTGTTTTTCTGTTACGATTTGTCCAGCATCCCCATATGATCAAAGTTCAGATGCATGGCAACTGGTTCCTATTTATGACCGTTGCTGTGTCCCAAGGGACACAGCGACCTTCCAACAAGGGAACTCCAAGGGGAAGCCAGATTCACTTAACAATTGTGTTACTAACTTTACAATTGCAGTGATTCACTTAACAATGGTGGCAAGAAAGGTCCTAAACTGGGGCAAAACTCACTTAACAAATGTCTCACTTAACAGAAATGTTGGGCTCAGTTGTGGTCTTAAGCTGAGGACTACCTGTAATAGATATATGATATTATTGATAATATCAATAGATATTATTAAGCTAAAGTAGGACGTAAAGTGAGATTTGGACATTAAGAGTGAACTTACTGGGTCAGGCTGGACAGCCTCTCGGGGTCCCTTTCCTTCTTTATTAAAAGGCCACATAGGCAGAGTTTGCAGCTTGCAAAAAAAACGGGAAGTGAGTGCCTAACCGCAGAGTTCAATAGTTCTCACAAAACCACAAGGTTCAGCTAAAGTTCGCTTAGAGACACATAGTCAGTACCTATGGCCCAAGACAAAAGGAGAAGTAAGACCCTATCTACTTATAAGGCTTTTTCCTCAAGGTAACCAATAAGAAGTGAAGTTAAGCATTTCTGTGTACGTTGCTCTTTGAAAGATATATAAGAAACTTTCTTTTTTATAGGTTTTTGTCCAGATGTTAGAAATTGTTATCTCTGTCTGGACCTTTTGGCCAAAATAAAGTTTCTCTTGATCTCGCAGTCCTATCTCTTGATTTTCTGCAACAAAGCCACCTCAAGTAGCCACCCAGCGAGATAGGAGGCAAGTAAATTTAACAAATGAACAAATACAATATACATATGGTTGCTATTATTGCAGGTAATATACCCCTCAAAGAAGAGTATGATAAAAATTGGTCATTTGCTAATTGTTCCATGTTATGTAATCAGTTCCCACCAGAGGTGGGCTGCTCCTCGTTCGGCCTGGATAGGGCAAACCAGTAATGGTGGCAGGAGGCTCCGCCCACCCACCCAGACGCTTCTGCACATGTGGAGAAGCATCATATGCGCACACAAGCGAACCAGTAGTAAAACACATGGAAACCCACCACTGGTTCCTACCCAACTTTTGCATCTGCCAGGTTTACTACTTATTCTGATATCTGAATTATAATGTCACTTCAGCAGAAGAAAAGATGATCAGAATGGCATTTCCTAGAAACTTTGTATCATAATCTTCAAATCTCACTTATAGGGCCTAAATCAGGGGTGTCAAACTCAAGGCCCGTGGGCCAGATCCGGCCCACCGGGTACTTAAATCTGACCCATGGGGCTGTCCTGAAAAAGAAGGCCCTGTGAGGCCCGTTTTTGGCCCACAGAGTGCTGCATGGAGGCCAGGGAGGCTGAAAACAGGGCAGAGGGGGTCGCACACGGGGCCCCCATGCCCCGTTTTGGCCAGCAGGAGCATCTGTCCTGAAGCCCCCCCCTCCTGTTCTTCTCCCCCCCTCCCCCGGCCAGCCCATGGAGGAGAGCTACAATGCTGATCCGGCCCTTGAATCCAATTTGACACCCCTGGCCTAAACTATTTTTGCCCAGAGCGGCTATGCCCCTTAAAGTAGAACTCAGCTTCATGCCTATTGCGTCTCCTGCAGCCTCCTCTGACTGCCCTGCAGTGCCAAAGTCAGGCTCCTCCAGGGGTTTCTCTCCGGGTCTCCCCCAGCTGACTGTGCCCCCTGCCCCTTTTCCTGGTGGGGGCAGCCTGGCTCCCGAGGTGAACTGCTTTGCTGGCAATAAGTCTGGCCCAGCATTCCCGTCAGGATCGCTGCCTTCCCAACAGGACAAATATTTACACGCAGCTGAGATGAAAGGGCCGCTCTGCATAGTAACCGAGAGATCTGTCTAAACAAACAGCAAACCTCACAGCCTCCTACTTGTTAAAAAAAATGGAGAGGGGAAAAAAAACCCACAAGTTGGGAGGGTGTCCACATTCTTCCCCTAATGGGGCAACTCATTTCTTCTGAAGGGAGATAATTTCTTCTGTCCTGCAGCTCCCACCACTTTTGGGGTAACAAAAGAGGGTTCAGGGTACATCTGGTTATGGTGAGCAAATAGGCTTACCTGGAGCGTCTTTCTAAAGTCCCAGCATCATTCCTGCCCCTCTTCAGGAGCACAAAGTACAATTGTGCTTTTCATAATTTCTGGGTTTGTCTAGTCTACACAAAAGAAGGACTAGGGAGGACATGATAGCAGCATTCCAGTATTTGAGCGGCTGCTACAAAGAAGAGGAGGGCAACTTATTTTCCAGACCACCTAAAGGCAGGACAATGGATGGAAACGAATCAAGGAGAGAAGCAACCTGGAATTAAGGAGAAACTTCCTAACAGTAGAACAATCGATCCGTGGGATGGCATGCCTTCAGAAGTTGTGGGTGCTCCATCACTGGAGATGCTTAAGAAAAGAGTGGAAGCTACTTGTCTGAGATGATATAGGTTCTCCTGCTTGAGCAGGGGGTTGGAGTAGAAGACCTCCAAGATTCCTTCCAGCTCCATTCTATTCTAAAGGGGAAAAGTTGGTTATTCCAAAGGGTGGAACAGCTCCTTCTTTTGATGAAGAGCCTCAAACCATAATAGGAATTTGGTTGTTCAGTTTTTCTTGGTTTACCTGCTAGCATTTTGGAGCATTCTCCATTTTTTTCTTTTCTTCTGAATCCCTCTGGGTTATTCTTTGCTTACCTCAATTTTGTTCTAACTTTTCTTTTCAAGTCCAACATAGTTGCAGGGTCCCTTTCTTCTCCTTCCATTTCTTGTGGGCTCCTTTGTGCTGTCGGATCTTGTGGTGCTTTTCGTACAGACACGTTGGCTTCCTCTGGTGTTCTCCATAGTCCCTCCATTTTGCATTGTTTATAATGGTTCTTTTACTGTCTCTTCCTGTTTCCAGGACAACACAACACAAGCTCCTTCTCCCATTAGATTCTCCAGCTGTGGGATCCTACTTAACATTGGCTCTAGATTAGTGCTGGGTTCGCTCAGGGACACACTGTGTATGTCCGCTGTGCGCATGCACAGTACAACGAAAATTGCTCTGTGCATGCGCAAAAGCCAAAAACAAGATGGCGGTACCTATGGCAGCGCCAGGAGAACTAGTTCAGGGGTGTGACAGGCCTGGGTCGCTGCCAGTTCCAGCGACCCAGGTTGCCAAGCTACTACCAGTTCGGCCGAACCCACCACTGGTCTAGATTTATTTACATCGGGGGGGGGGGGTTACTTCAAGATCATTATATGTAAATAATTATCATTAAAATCAAGAACCCAGCCTGACAGGGCCCCTTTCCCCCAATGGTTTTGCTTCTTCCTGTTCCTCAACCAGCTCTGCCCTCCTGATTAGTATTATATGGTTGATAACTGGTCCTCTGGTACCCTCCCCCCCCCTCATTCAGACAAGTCAGAAATTATGCCGAAAGACGATGGTGCTTGGTACTTGGTCTCCCAGCAAATGTCAGGTTAATTAAAGCCTCTCCAAGCTGCCCTTTGATCCTTCTTTGAAAGACCTCCGCCCCCTCCCCGCCCTTCCCACCCCTGCTCTGGCTTGTTCTCCTTGTTTTGGAGGGAGGGAGGGGGCGACATGCTCCAACAACATCTTCCTTTTATTTACGCCTCCACTTCTTTTTTTGTTCTTCTTTTAATTCACAGCGTTTTCTCTACTGGTCTGTTCTTGGTGGCCCCATTTGGGCAGTTTTTCTTGGGGGGGGGGGGAGAGGGCAAACAAGGGAATGCCCCCACCCCACTGAAGGCATGTGGAAACTGTACTTTGCCCCTGAATCCACACTCCCCCCCCCCTCTGGCTTTCAGCCTGGACGGATCCTTGGGGGTGGGGAGTCCATCTCTCTTAGAAATGCAAGGGGAGCCAACTGGCTTTCTTTTGCCACTTGTGCCGGGGGGGGGGGGGGTAATCCTGTCCGAAACAAGGTTGCTGCCCCAGCCAAGAATGAAGCCCGAGTAAGATTGGAAGCGGGCCAAGGCAGTTTGCTGGTATTTTGATCTAAAGGCCCAACTGATTGCCAAGGACGATTAATTGGTCTGCCAGGCACTTAATTCAGTAATTAAAATCAGTAATGCTGTGAAGTTGAGTAAAAACTTGCCCAAACAGTAGAGTCAAAGCCGCCACCTCCTCCTCCTCCTCCTGCTGGGGTAGACGAGTCACTCCTTAGCACTAGTCCGTGCACGCCTGTGCCCTATTCAGTGACTGAAACATTAAGTGAGGAGTGGCCGCATGAGTGGATCATCAAAGGCTCATGTCAGCCGCATTGTTGCCCCACTGAAAAGAGCTGAAAGGCCTTGAACTGAAACGGTTCACACCATCAGCTCGGCCTCCTTTAGAGCCGAACAATGAAGCCCTCTGAAGGAAAGCATGTGTGAATTAGACTCATTATTTGCAAAAGCTCATTTCACTTTGGGTAAGAAGGGAGGTGGAAATAAAAAAGGCCTCCCCGAAGTATTAAACCTTCTCATCACAATCCGTTTTCTCATCCCTTTGTGCTATTTGTGACATCCAGTCACTCCTGAATGACTCAGACATGAACTGAAGCGTTGGCCAGAACCCCAGAGCTCGTCCTGGGAAACCTTCTCTTGCCCAAACTCTTGAGTAGAACCAGGACGTGCTGGGGGGGGGGGGCAGGTCTTTGCCCCTCTGGAAGGAATGTCTACACAGACTCTTCCCAGCTTAACCATGGCTCCCGTCCCTAGGATAGAACATAGAACAATAGAATTGGGAGGGACCTTGGAGGTCTCCTAGCCTAACCCTCTGCTCCAGCAGGAAAACCTATAACCCTGATGGCAAACCTATGGTCCACGTGCCAGAAGTGACACACAGAGCCATCTCTCCAGGCATGCCAGCCAGAGGTGGATTCCTGCCAGTTTGGACCGGTTCGTCCGAATAGGTAGTAACTCAGACAGACACGTAACCGTACCGATTCTATCCTGGGCGTCGCCATCTTTATTTTCTGTTCTGCACATACACAGAATAATCTTCATTGAAAAAGTGCAATTTTTCCCCTTTTTTAATGGTGTGCGCATGCAGATACCTTTCTAAGTGCAAAGGCGCATGTGCACGGAGTGACGTGATTGCACACAGGCAAAATGTTTTGGGCACCGAACCGGTAGTAATGCTGGCAGGAACCCAACCCTGATGCCAGCCGGCATGCACATCCACGCTGGCAAGCTGGTCTTTGCATGCGCAGGGGTGCAGGAAACCGGAAGAACAGCTCCCTGGCTGTGCATGCA
Organism: Thamnophis elegans; assembly: GCF_009769535.1. Taxonomy (NCBI): domain Eukaryota; kingdom Metazoa; phylum Chordata; class Lepidosauria; order Squamata; family Natricidae; genus Thamnophis; species Thamnophis elegans. The sequence continues at coordinate 37,057,154 of NC_045552.1, forward strand.
GGATGCTGAGCACACGGGATGCTGTGCACACGGGATGCTGAGCTTCTGGTTTCCAGCACATGCATGCACACCCACCAGCTAGCCTTCTCACGGACATGCACGCCAGAAACCTGAAGCTCAGCTTCCCGGCATGCATGTGTGTGTCAGGGAACTGCTCTTCCGGTTTCCGGTACTTCCCATACACACACACACACACACACACACACACACACACACATACACATACACGTGCTCCCATTTCAGCACTTGGTGCTGAAAAGGTTCACCAACTCTGAGCATGTCAGACAAATGGTTGTCTGGCCTCTTTTTGAAAGCCTCCACTGATGGAGCAGCCACACCTTCTGGAGGGAAACTGCTCCATTGTTTAATTGTCTTCACTGTTAAGAAGTTTCTCCTTAATTCCAGGTTGCTTCTCTCCTCGGTTAGTTTCCATCCATTGTCTGGCTTTCTGATGCTTTGGAAAATAGCTTCACCCCTTCTTCTTTGTGGCAGCACATCAATGCAGCCACAATGCTGCTCTTATATCACCCCTCGTCCTTCTTTTCATTAAACTAGATATACCCAATTTCTGCCATTTTTTAATTTCATTTTTTTGCCTATTTGAATTTTTTGTTTTGCCTATATGAAGAAAGACTCAGAAAAGGTGAAGCAGATGTAAATGGTAAACCAAGGATAATCAAGGGAGGGGTCCAGTGTTGAAATTCAAATATTTTTACTACCGGTTCTGTGGGCATGGCTTGGGGGGCATGGCAAGGGAAGGATACTGTCAGGCCTGCAGTTATATTCCTTTTAAGATCTTTGGCCTGCCACACACTCTCTCTCTCTTTCTTTACAATGCTGTTAATTAGTGGGGAATTGGGAGGGGGGAATAGTAAGGAGTAGAATGTGTTTTCAAAATAAAAAATTCCTTTCTAGAAATCAAGGTCATTTTTTTTTCTGCACCTCTGCATCTGATCAGAACTAGATTGGTGGAAATGCTAGCGTGGCAGAGGAAGATTGGACTATGTGATGAACTTGTGGGTGTGGGGACAAGATCATGAACTTTCAACTGGGTGGAAACCTAGGAAGCTTTCAGATTTGGGTTTCCACAGATGTACCAGCATGTCTGTCTTATTAAATTGGAACTTTGATGAAAGTTATGCCTTGAACTCTGATTTAATTCTGAATGATATTTGGAACGCTGACAGATACTTCAAAATCCATTGCCATCCCATTCCAGAGGAAGGATAGTACAAAACCTCTTTTCCCTCCCTGCTCCAGGGGAAGGATACCGCAAAATCAAATGATGAGGGTTCCTATTCTTTTAACAGTCTCCATGTGAGGAAGAGTCTTACTGGCTTAGCAAGCCACAGGTCTCTTGGGGCAGGTGTGTCACTGATGTGTCTTGGCAATGTCTTCTTTTGAGGAGGCTCCCTTGATGTTGGGATCTCCATCTGGCTCAATTCCAACTGGGGAGAAAGACACTGGAAACATGGAGGCTGGTTAGAAAGATGGTTTATTGATGGACATGGGTTTGAAGTCCTGGGCAGCTGAACACATGGAGTGGGGAGTGAGGCCTATTTATACCCTCTCTTGGGCCTTGCTCTTGAGCTTCCTGTTCCTGTGACAATGGCATGTATTCTATTGGTTGCTATCAGACTCCCATGGGGCTATGCAGGGGTGAGAGTTGATTTTGTAGGTTTTCTGATTTTGTAGGTTTTGTAGGGGTTTTTTTGTGCAGTCTATTGTGGCAGAATGCCTTTGCCCTGAAGGATAATCCAATCACCATGGAGCTGAAAGTTTTTTTCTTGTAAATAGGCTGGCCCAGTCCTTCTCCATGGGCACCCAATATCTGCTGGGGAGCAGAGAGCTGAAGCTCTGAGTTTCCATCTTTAGAAACATGTTTCTCCTTTAGCGAAAATATAATATATATAAAATGTTTTATAGATGGCATTTGCCCCCAGGGAGATTGGCCAAAATGCATCCAAATTTATCCCCCAAATGTTGGAGATGTAGCCACAGGTCTGGAACATTCTACCATATGTGATGGATGTGCCCCATCACAAGGAAATACTAGTGCAAAATTCAGAAACGGTTGGAAGAAATTACAGAGCAAAAAATAGAACTGAAACCAGAAGCATTCTTATTAGGAATATTATACTGGAAAATGGATAAAGAATTTCAATACATAACACTACACATACTCACTGCAGCTAGGATTGTTTTCTCACAAAACTGGAAACAAATCAATACACCCGCAGACAAAACAATAATTAGAAAGTACTCGAATATGCAGAGATGGACAAAATGACCATGGAACTAAAAGAAAGAGAAGAATCGGACTTCTATAAAATATGGAATAGAATTTATAAGTGGCTAGAAAACAGAAGTCAAAACAGGAAATAGTGAATGTAAATATAATGGTGATATGAACAATTAATATTACTACAAGTGCCAGTACTACTGTTATTATATTATTAGACAAGGTAAAATTAATAGGAAGGCAATGCAGAATACAAACTAAACATGAATGTCGATACAGAAGGCTGTATAATTACTTTATATTGTTATATGTTTTGTTTGTTTTTTCTTGTGTTTTTCTTTCTGTTTTTAAAGAATAAAATGTTTAAGAAAAATTATTTTTTAAAAAATATATAACATTCTGTCTTTTTAATATTTCCTAAAACATTTCATTCTTCTAAGAGGGTGGGTGCTAACTTTTTATGATGGTTTGATAGAATGGACCAGGGCAGATCTTCTTTTGGGAGGTTCAACAACCGACGCTGTTCTTTCTTGAGAACCAAGAGGCCTCTGGGCCTTGGCATCCAAACTGGACCCCGCCCAGCCAGCTGGCAGCCTGGCGGTGGCATCCTGGGCACGTCTGCTCCAAACCTGGCAACTCAGGACAGCCAGAGGGATGGGCTTGTTGTTCAGCAGGCGCCTGGGATTCACAGGCCAATCCTGGGATGCCGGTGGCTGTTTTCTTAGGCATCCCAGCAGTTACCGAAGAGCAAACCAACAAGCCAAACCAGCTGCAGGGGCAGGCAGCTGCGATGACCTGCCAGGACTCCAGCGGAAATCCCTTTTTTGGGAAGGAGAGCATTTTCTTTTCTAGCGGCAAAAATGATTCAGCTGGTAATTACATTAAGAGGAATCGATTTGGTTTCCCATTCAAATAGAGGAGGAAAGGGTTAAAGCTCCCTCCCTCTCAGTGTCTCTCTCCACCCCCCTCCACCCGCACACACAAATGCATGCAAGCGCACGCACACGCACACACACACACACAGTGCTATTTTTAAAATGCAATCCCCTTTAACCTAACATGTAATTTCCCTTTAGGGAGCAAAGCAGATTTATGGAGCTGTGCCCAGAGGAGTCCAGGAGAGGCAAGAGAAATTAAATCTGAAATTACAACCTTGATTATACAAAAGTGGGTTTGGGGGCTGATATTTCAAATGAATCACCTCCAAGAATTCATTTGCCTCCCTTTAATTATTCATTACACTGATGGGGAAATTTAGGACATTTTGTTTCTCTTGCTTGTATGTTCACAAATCGATTTATTTCAATGCAACGTCTAGTCCCCCTTAATCCAAGGGGCTTCCTTCCTTCCTCTGATATCACAGTGGACAGTCACAGGTGCATCTTCTGCTTTGGTCTCTCCAAGATGATTTGGGATAATAATCCAACAGACCAGTGGTGGGATTCAATTTTTTTTACTACCGTTCTCTGGGTGTGGCTTGGTGGGTATGGCATGGCTTGATGGACGTGGCTTGGTGGACGTGGCAGGGAAGGATACTACAAAATCCCCATTCCCTCCCGATCAACTGGGACTTGGGAGGCAGAGAAAAGATGGGGGTGGGACCAGCCAGTGGTGGTATTTGCCGGTTCTCCGAACTACTCAAAATTTCCGCTACCAATTCTCCAGAACTGGTCACAACCTGCTGAATACCACCTCTGCAACAGACACTTATGAAAAGTTGCCAGTGTTCATACAAATCCATTTAAAAGAAAAGAGAAGAGAAGGGAAGGGAATTTTAAATAACACAAATTTAGTTCTAAAAAGGTTTTGTGAATGCCCACCAATGCCTTGGAGAAGGGCATGGTTTTGCAGTCAAACCAGGATGATAAATAAGAAAAATCTTCTATCACAGTCATAACGTGGAAGGCTTGGGAAGGTCCTGTGAGATCATCTAATTCAAGTCCTTCTCAGGGCAGGAATCCAAACCACAGCTTCAGAATGGATGGCCCTACAGGGTTGGTTCGAAGATGGAAAGAAAACCCATGTCTTCCTGGGTTAGCTGTTACCATGAGGACATTCTTCCAAAGTCCAACCAAAATCTACTTCAATGTAGTTAAAGCCCCATGTTTCTTGCCTCCCCTCTAGACCTACAGGACAGTCCTTCCGATACATGGAGAAAGCAATCCTATCTTCCAAAGGCTTATCTTCTCTTCTGGCTATGACTAAAGTCATGCAATGCCCCTAACCTTCCCTCTTGGCTATGTTCTTCCTGGCCCCTTGTCTTCGGGATGCTGCTCCTATGGACAATCTCCAGTTGATTCATGGTCTTCCTAAAGTGAAGTACCATGAACTAGGGGTGAGATGATAACAGTCTTCCAATATTTGAAGGGCTGACACAAAGAAGGGGTCAACCTATTCTCCAAACCACCTGAAGGCAGGACAAGAAACAACAGATGGAAACCAATTAAGGAGAGAAACCACCTGGACTTCAGGAGAAATTTCCTGACAGTGAGAACAATTAAGCAGTGGAATGGCTTGCCTTCAGAAATTGTGGGTGTTCCATCTCCGGGGGTTTTCAAGAAGACATGAACAACCATTTGTCTGAAATGATGTAGTTTCCTGCTTGGGTGGGGGACCTCCAAGGTCCCTTCCAACTCTATTGCTATGTTATGTTCGTTCTATGACCATATGTATCCATCCCATCAAGCCGAGAGAAAGTCCAGTATCTCCTGCCATGGGCAGTAGATTCGATTAGAAGACTTCCAAGGTCGCATCCAACCCTATTATTCTAGGTTCATAATCTAACCATATGGAGACAGATGCAGTTCCTGCCATTGGGCTTTTATGACTTGTGCATGGACAGCAAAGACTGATGGAAATGATCTCATCTACAGAAGGTGCTTCAGTCAATTGATTTCTCATGCCATTTGCCAATTTGGCAGAAGTCTTTGGCTTAAAATGGGGGGCTTCAGAGGCTGCCTGGTTCATCCTGTGAACTTCTATGGTCTGACAGGAGAGCTCTGGTTCAGATCTGCTCATAGCTACTCATTGCCTGGTTTTCACACCATCCCTGATTCTAATCCAGTTAACAAAGCACAGTTGCATTTTCACAACTTGCTGTACCCCACCAATAAACTGGGTGCTCTGGTTCTCACAACTTATTAAGACAATATCACAAATTGCAAAATCCCACTGGGAGCCTAGCCTATGGTAAAGGGCAAACCAAGACACTATGTCCTGTTATATGGTCAAAGCTGTAACTTTCACATTACTAATGTATGGCTCTGAAAGTTGGACCATAGGAAGACTGAGCACCAAAGAATTGATGCTTCCGAACTGTGGTGTTGGAGTAGACTCTTGAGAGTCCCTTGGACTTGGTATGGGGCAACTCGCCATGGCTGGCTGGCCACAGCCACCTCACCACAGCCAACTCACCATAGCCCATTTGACCCAGTCAACTCAACCAGTCAACTCCCCCAACCAATTCAATGCGCGTCAATTCAACGAGCCCAGCTCACTGTGGGACAACTTGCCGCAGGAAAATTCAACACTTAATTGAGATAGCTGTACTGTTATCCATCACAGCTTTTTCAACATTATTTAAATTGTTGTTATTCACATTTCATTTTGTCCCTCCGTTGGGATCTTTTTTTTAAAGGTTCTATTCCAAAATTTCTTTGATATTAGTGTAACTCTTGTACACATCAAAGATGTATGCTTATGCACCAGAGACAAATTCCTTGTGTGTCCAACCACACTTGGCCAATAAAGTATTCTAGAGGACTTATATGGCTGCCCATGTCACACGAGAACTCTTGGTGGCTCATAAGAATGATTCTTAGATTCTAAGGCTGGTCCATCACACCTGCCTAATTTCCTCCAAAGTGTATCATGACCCCTGGGTGCCCTAGCACCTCTTGAGGCAGAAGGGCTGGGGGTCTGGGCTAGGGCTATGGTAACACAATAGGGAAGCGGGCAGAGAGGGAAAGGCCTCCAACAGGCTCCTGGTTTAAGGGCTCCCTTCCCCAAACCTGATGCCTGCTATTTCTCAGCAGCTGGGAAGATAGAATAGAATAGAACTGGAAGGGACTTTTGAGGTCTTCTAGTCAAGCCCACTGCTCGAGCAGGAGAACCTATATCATCTCAGACAGCTGACTGTCCAGTCTCTTCTTAAAAGCCCCCAGTGATGGAGCACCCACGATTTCTGGTGGTAAGCTGTTCCACTAGTTAATTGACCTCACTGTTAGGAAGTTTCTCCTTATTTCCAGGTTGCTTCTCTCTTTGATCAGTTTCCAATCATTATTTCTTGTTCTGCCTTCTGGTGCTTTGGAGAATAATTTGACCCCTTCTTCTTTGTGGCAGCCCCTCAAATACTGGAATACTGCTACCATGGGACCCCTAATTCTCTTTAGACTAGCCAAACCCAAATCCTGCAGTGTTCTTCGTATGTTTTAGTCTCCAGGCCTTTGATCATCTTAGTTGCTCTTCTCTGAACTTTTTCCAAAATCTCGACATCTTTTTTTGTAGTACAGTAACCAAAATTGTTTGCAGTATAGATGTTTTTATTCTGTTTCACTTTTACATTTCATTCTTGTATCTAGCTGTCCTGCAACTCCACTCAGGAGTATGTGCTGCTTAGTACAAACTTTTTCTGTTTTCCGGTTTTATCTCTGTTTAAACTGGGCTCCCAGAATCGCTATCTGGGTTTTCTAATTACACCTTCATCCCGGCTGCCTTCGGAGATGGCCCCAACATATGAGTTGTTTCCCAGATTAAACAATGTAATAACTAACTGAGGAGGATCTGATGAGCAGTTTTACCACTCTCCTTAAACCAAGCTTCACCACCATCATAATAAAATAGGAGTATTTGAGGAGCGTAGTCACGAGCTACATTCCTTGATTTTTGATTTGAGTAGAACAAGGCACAATTTCTCCAGTACTATACTGAACCTTACGGTTATGCTTGACATTTGTGTCTGATTTAGATTTCCTCCAAGTGGCATTTAGTCTTGAAACCCTCCTAGGATGTGGATGCAGGCGAGGCTGAGCGAGCCTTGGCCATGGCTGCACGGCGGGAAGATCCTGAACCACAGCGAAGACTTGGGCTGCAGTTTCCCACAGGCAAATGCGCCCTGAGTTACTGCACATCACTCTCCATCCCAGAGAAGGAAAGACATTTCCAGAGATAATGACTGATGGTCTCAGAGGTGCTTTTCACAAAGGCAACTGGACTGCTTTTCCCTGGGGATGAGGAGGAGGAGGAAGAAGAAGGAAGAAGGAAGGAGGAAGGAAGAAGGGAGGAGGAGGAGGAGGAGGAGGAGGAGGAGGAGGAGGAGAAGAAGAAGAAGAAGAAGAAGAAGAAGAAGAAGAAGAAGAAGAAGAAGAAGAAGAAGAAGAAGAAGAAGAAGAAGAAGAAGAAGAAGAAGAAGCCATTTCACTTCTCCTCCAACAAGCTTTAAGGGATGTGTTGGAAGAAATGTCCATCTGGGTTCATTTCCAAGTGGGGAAAAAGACAGGAAAGATGGTTTAATGGTGGACAGAATCACATGGCTTGAGCTCCTGAGCAGAAAAGGGCAGAGATGCTGAGAGTCTCTGGGTTTTATGCCCTCCCTGGGGCCCCATCTCTCTGTTTCCTGTTCCTATATAAGAGAGGTATCCCATTGGTTGTCAGACTCCCAGAGGCCGGGGGTCTTAACTAACTTTGTAAGCTGTCCTGAGACCCAAGCTTGTTTGCCTTGCTGGTTGATGTAATCTTCCCAGGTGCCATGTGATGAGTTTCTGTTTTCTAGATGGGTCTTCCTGAGGAGGGTAGATCTTTTTATGTAGACTACACTGGCTCAGGCTTGGTCATTGACCAAGGTGGGGGGCAGCTGAGTTTCTGCTTCTCTGTTTCTACTTCTCTTTTAAGGGAAATATTCTGCCTTTTTAGTATACCCTAAAATATTTCAAGGGGTGGGTTTTAACTTCCAGCAGCTGATTGTTTCTACTGGTGGGGCAGGAATGCAAATGCCTGAGGGGGAAGTTTTGGGTTTGGGTGGCTGTCTCCTAGGGTTGCCTTCTTTTTCTAAAAATAGTTCAGCTCTTTGGATTTGCACAAAATCACCACGTGCGTTTTACAGGCTTTGTTTCATTTCTGCCTATTCTCTTCTCCCAATTCTTCCCCTTCCGAGGAAATTGAAAAACTATAAGCCTGGCACACCAATACAGTATGTGCCTATTATACATGCAAATACAGACAGAAATTAGAGTGTGTGAACAGAAGAATCCCTCTCGCTGGCTGGGATCTTTTCCCACATTTTATGGAAAATCCTTTCTCATCTCCATCTTCGTCAGCCTCAATCTATAGTGTATTCTGCCGCTTCTGGCACTGGTTGGGCTAAGAAACTGTAGAATTTTAAGGTGCTTTTAATTCATTTTCCATGGGAACCTCTTTGCCTTTTGTTAGGTTTATTCCTCCCTTCTTGCCTCTGATGATTTTATTCAAATGCAACAGCAGGAGAAGTAGCTGAACAAAAGGCTCTTTTAGTTTTTTAATGTGTCTTGTAATCTTTTTACTCCAAGGCATGTTTAATGGACTAATTTTTCCAGCTGTTCGAATGTGCGCATGGGGGGGGGGCGGAAGAGGGGGAAGGCAGGGAGGGAGATTGCATGATTGCAAGCATAACTACAGAAGTACAACCAGGATAAACACACAATTGTGGAATATTCCGTCTGTGGAGCAGTAGCTGTGTTTATTTTCTGCCATAGCCTTAATAAAAGCCGATATACAGGAGATTGTGGTGCAGTACCTTCAAGACTAACATATTTATTATGGCATAGGTTTTCATGGACCACAGCCCACCTCAGCGCAGGCAGTTCAATTGCATTTCAATGGCTCTCACATCCTGGGGGGAGAACTCAGGGTGCTACTGGAACAAATGGAGGCAACACTAGGGGAGGGAGGGATAGAAGGGAGGGGGGAGAAGGAGGGGCGGAAGCTGGAATTTTGGCTCTGAGTTTATCTGAAGCTTGGGGTATTTTCAGCCAGATGGCTCCAGTGAAGTTGGTTCAAGCCAAATTGCAGCTGAACTGTATGGAAACATTGCATGGGAAGGGAACCTGGAGGACATCTAGCCCCACCTTTTGCTCATTGCTGTCAGTAGCCTCAGTTTTAAACATGGGAGCCCCAAAATGCTCCAGTCCTGTTACTGCTTTTAGGGCAGAGAGATGGAAGTTTGACCTGAGCTGTGATAAGAAGAAGAAGAAGAAGAAGGAGAAGAAGGAGAAGAAGGAGAAGAAGGAGAAGAGGAGGAGGAGGAGGAGGAGGAGGAGGAGGAGGAGGAGGAGGAGGAGGAGGAGGACCAAATAACAGAGCTGGAAGGAGCCTTGGAGGTCTTTTTACTTTTCTCACCACTAAATTGCATTTTGTTGCATAGGATCCAGAGTTCAAGTCTGCCAATAACCTTCTGTATCTTAAGACTATCTTCTAATGTGTTGGCTATTCTCCCCCAGCTTGATGTTGTCTGCAAATTTGTTAGTCCCCCTTTTATCCCCTCATTTAAATCACTGATGAAAATGTTTAAGAATACTGGGCCTAAGACAGAACTTTTGGGTGTCCCACTACCTGCTTCTCTCCATGTAGATATAGTTCTGTTTAGGACCTTTGAGTGTGGTTGGTCAGCCAGTTATGAATCCATTTGGTGGCCATGCTGTCTATCCCACATTTTTCTGTCTTACAAAGAAGTACTACTTTATCAAATGCCTGACTGTAATCCAAGCATACTATGTCCATAGCATTTCACTGGCCCACTAATTTAGTCACTTTGCCAAGTGCCAGATGTGGGTTGCTCCCAGATCAGCCCGGATCGGGCGAAGCAGTAGCTGCGGTGGGAGGCTCCGTCCACCAACCTAGACGCTTCTGTGCATGCGCAGAAGCATCGCAGGCTTGAACAGGTAGGGAAAAAAATGGCAACCCACCACTGCCAAATGCAATAAGGTTTGTCTGGCATGATCTGTTTTTGACAAAGCTATGTTGGCTTCCAGCAATAGCTTTGCTTGCTTTTAGTTTTTTGCATGTTTGTTCCTTAATTATCTTTTCTAAGATCTCCCCAGGTATTGATGTCAGGCTGATCGCTCTGTAGTTTCCTGGATCCATTTTCCCCTTTTTTGAAGATTGGCAACACATCAGCTCTTTTCCAGTCCTCTGGTAGTTTCCCGGTGCTCCAGGAACTTTGAAAGATATGGTACAATGGTTCTGAGTTCACATCTGCCAATTCCTTCAGAACTCTGGGATGTAGTCCATCTGATCCTGGTGATTTGAAGTTGTCTAGAGTGGATAGGTATTATCTTTCCATTTTCTTGCCATATGGAGATAGTTGCCAAGTATCTCTATTCCCGACCATTTAAACAGGAAATTGAAATTAAAGCACTCTAGTCTAGCAGAAGATCCTATTTTTCTTAAAAGCTGCACTTGAGAATATAATGCTATCAGAACCAGTTCTTATGTAGTAAAAGGAAAAAAGAAATAAACCATTTGAAACATTTTGATCATTGAAAAGGATTTCCCCCTCATTTTCTATAACTACATTTCTTACATTTCACAAATATCTTTGTGAATTGTATAGCAGTATGTGAGCTCTATTTAAACCTGTTTTTTTTTTAAGGAAAGAAATTATCATCTGAAAAGTCTTTGAATATTTTTAATGGTAATAGCTCAGGTTGGTAGTTATGTTGCTGGTTTGAGCTTGGTGATTTAGTTGCAAATGTTTCATCTTCATCTGAGGATCAATCCAAAGCGCACTGAGGATATCTCCTTGAATGAGGATGAAAAATTTGCAACCAAATTGCCAAGTTCGGAGCTCAAACCAACAACATAAATGATCATCTGCTTTGCGTCATGTTTTTATGCTATGATAGCAGTGGTGGGATTTAAATTTTCTTTACTAATGGCTTGGTGGGTGTGGCTGGGGAAGGATACTGCAAAATGTTCATTTCCTCCCCACTCCAGAGGAAGGATACTGCAAAATCTCCATTCCCTCCCCACTCCAGGAGAAGGATACTGCAAAATCCCCATTTCCTCCCCATTCCAGGGGAAGGATACTGTAAAATCTCCATTCCCTCCCCAGTCCAGGGGAAGGATACTGCAAATTCCCCATTCCCTCCCAATCAGCTGAAACTTGGGAGTCATAGAATAGATGGGGGCGGCAACACCAGTCAGAGATGGTATTTACCAGTTCTCCGAACTTCTCAAAATTTCTGCTAACAGTTCTCCAGAACTGGTCAGAAACTGCTGAATACCACCTCTCTATGATAGGATGTTGTCCACAAGAAGATCAAGGCCTTTATAAAAACAGACAGCAACAAGATAGATTATTATATGGTTTAATAAATTTGTATTACCTCTACTCATCTCAATTCATGGCAGCTTAGAACATAAACTACACCTCAGTGTCTACTATAACAAGCAGACCAACGTAAATCAAGAACTAATCAGCACAATACATCCAGATGGGCTTCCCAAATTTTCCCCTCCTTTCCAGGAGATCATTTCGAGTTGATTTTCTCTAGTTGTGGTTTCTTGAGTAGTTGTCCCCATGAGCCTTGATCACTTTATCCATATGAGATGGTGAAAAACATCAAGGAAGCATCCAAAGGTCCAGCCTATTCTCAGCCTGTCTTCAAGAGAGTCTCATTTTCTGCAATTGATGGATGGGCTGCCCACATTTGTCTCCAAAATTTTGAATTTCATCACTGCTGCAACCGTTCTTCATATGTTTTAGTCTCCAGGTCTTTAATCATCCTAGCTGCTCTTCTCTGCACTTTTTCCAAAGTCTCAATATCTTTTTTGTAATGTGGTGACCAAAACTGGATGGAGTATTCTAGGTGTGGCCTTACTAAGGTTTTATAAAGGGTAAAGGTAAATGTCCCCCTCGCACATATATGCTAGTCGTTCCTGACTCTAGGGGACGGTGCTCATCTCCGTTTCAAAGCCAAAGAGCCAGTGCTGTCCAAAGACGTCTCCGTGGTCATGTGGTTGGCATGACTAAACGCCAAAGGCACACAGAACGCTGTTACCTTCCCACCAAATGTGGTTCCTATTTTTCTACTTGCATTTTTACGTCCTTTCGGAGTGCTAGGTTGGCAGAAGCTGGGACAAGTAATGGGAGCTCACTCCATTATGCGGCGCTAGGGATTCGAACCGCCAAACTGCTGACCTTTCTGAGCGACAAGCTCAGCATCTTAGCCACTGAGCCACCCAGTCCCTAAAACCTCTTTGCCCTCTGCTTATTCAGGAAAAAAGTCTTTGCCTTTGAGTGGCCATTCTTCGGAGCAGTAGATATAGCTTTTGCTTCGTTTCAGCTCACCTCTAGAGCAATTTCCACAACTTTCAGGGAAATCTCAAATATAACGAAGTCCTCCCTATGGGATGAAGGCTTTCCTTTTTCTTTGCCAGAGATCCTTGACAGCACTTAATGTAATACTTTTGCAGCTGTTTGTATGCATAAATGTCTTCTGAATCTTTATTGCCCAGAGAACCAGTGATACTATCTTAGAATCGGAAAGGACCCAAATAGTCCCCCACCACTAGTCCAGGTGCCCCTTTGTGGAGATCAGACTTCAGCCACTTCCATGCATGGCCACTGGGACTCGCTGTCTTCTCCTGCGGCCTGTCTTTAGGATCAGATTGAGAAGCAGCAGGGTTGGAAATGGACTAGGCTAAGTCTCCCCTTGTCAGTGAGGGAAGACCACTAGCGCTGATGGGTTTATCCAAACAAATGTAGTTCAGTGGGCTTCCTTTACCTGCAGAGAGGCCCAGGCTGCTTCTAGTGTCTATGACACCATGGGGATGATATTTGGACCTTTGTTGGAAGAAAAATCCAGGTCCAGGTCCAAGCCGGGAGAAAGGTGCTGGAGACAAAATGGAGGCAGATTGGAAAGAGGATCCATTTATTGATGAAACTAAAGCACATAGGTGGTTCTGGGCAGCTGACCACAGGGCGTTGAGAGGGGGGGTATTTATACCTTCTCGTGGGCTTTGCACTTGAGCTTCCTATTCCTGTGCAAGAACATGTATTCTATTGGCTGTTGTCACACTCCCATGGTGCCATGTACAAATCCTAGGAGTTTGTTTGAGCTACGTTTGGTTGAGGTTTGGGCTGATGCAATGAAGGTGCTTGTTAGGCAATTCCTATTGTGGCTGAGGGCTAACCGTACCTTTGTTCAGACCTTGCTGCGGGGAATATTCTTATCTATCTCTTTAAGTACTGACATCTGCTGGGGGCTATTAAAAAAGGTGGGGGCTGTTAAGAGTGGGTCTGCTTCCTGCTTCTAAAAAACATATTTCTCCATTTCTCATCCAGGGAAATATAATATTCTGCCTTTTTAATATTTCTCAAAATATTTCATTCTTCTAGGAGAGGGGTAGGTGCTAACTGTCTACATGTTGACCCACAAATGAATACAAGTCATTGTTACTGTCCACGTAGTGCTCATTTCTGACCAACAAGCCAATTCTTCTTCCCTTCTTAACTGCCTCCTCCCTATTTCCCCACTGGATGACACTCAACCAGGTTCTACTCCAGCTTTGCTGCTTCTGCAAATGACGATGATGATGGTTTTCCTAGCCATGGGAAACCATTATCCTCATCATTAGCAGTAGCAGCAGAACCTTGGCACACTTTATCCTTTCCCTCTGGACTCAGGGAGCAAATTCTATCTCCATTCTCTTGCCTATGGAATGACATCATTATCAATATTTGTAAATCAGCAAGAAGGCTCGGGGGGGGGGTGATCCAACTCCATTCATAGGAGCAGCCTGATGTGTTCGGTGCAATTTAATCCATTTCTCAGGCTACTCCTGACATTTGTGTCTGAAGTATCCTTCCCTCAGTTTTGTTTTGTCTAAGCCACGTACCACTTAGGTCAACTCTCTCCTCATCCCCTCCCACTGGAGGAAGCATTGAGAAGAATGCATAGTCCTCTTCGGATCTCAAGAGAAAACAAGGCAGATTGGACAAGACAGACAAAAGGAATCCGAACAGCACTGTGAACTGATTAGTTTCTTTATCGGTGCTTGCCTGTTTACAGGAATCTTGCCAGACCAACTGCTTTCTCTTGTGAACAGGCAGATAAAGGTTTCAAGGATCTTAAGGGCAGGGGGGTCTGGCTTCCATCGCTTCCTCCCTGGAGAAATTCCAAGTCTCTTTACTCCACTCCTTCCACTAGCTGGGGATTTCACCACTTCCTGCTTTCTTGACCATCGGTTGTTGATCAGTCTTCTCAGCTCAATCTGCCAGGGCCATACTTGACAGGCTGGGATAGACAACACATACACACACACACACACAACACAACACACACACACACACACAACACACACACACACACACACACACACACACACACACTGAGAATTGAAGGAGGTGAAGACCATCAGTACCGTCAACTGGTTTGGCCTATCTGCCAAGACAGTTTGCCAATGTGTAACTGCTGCACATGTTTCAGTTACTTGGAGCCACAGATGAGAGCTGAGTATGAGGTGGGAAGGAGCAGCCCTAAAAGGAGCACAGCAGGCCCCTCCACCAAAGCAGACCCTTCCACCCCTCCCTGCTGTTGGAAGAAATATCCATGTGGTTCAGTTCCAAGCTGAGAGAAAGACACTGGAAACATGGATGCTGCTTGGAAAGATGGTTTAATGATGAAGCAGAACCACCAAGTACATGTTTCTGGTACAGCAGACCACATGGAGTTGACAGTGAGGGATTTTTATATCTTCTCTTAGGCCTTGAACTTGAGCTTCCAGTTCCTGTGTAAGGGCATGTATTCTATTGGCTGTTGTCGGATTCCCCATGGGCCCATGTAGGGGTCATGTTTGTCTGAGCTACGTTTGGTTGAGGTTTGGACTGCTGATGCAATAAGGGGTGTTTGGCAATTCCTATTGTGGCTGAGGGTTAATCCTACCTTTGTTCAGGCCTTGCTGCAGGGAATTTTTTGCCTATGAATACAGCTACCTAGATACTTGGCTTCTTTCAATAAGCTCTTTATCTCTTAAGTGCTGACATCCACTGAGGGCTCTTAAGAAAGGTGGGGGGGGGGGGTTTCTCCTAAAAACATATTCCTCAATTTCTCATCCAGGGAAATACAATATTCTGCCTTTTTAAATATTTCTCAAAATATTTCGTTCTTCTAGGAGAGGGTAGGTGCTAACTTTCCACACTGCACATCCTATAACCCACCCACCCCAAATGCTATAAAAATGACTTAAATGGGATTCCAAAATGGGTTTCTATAAAGAAACATTCCTCAAAATTCTATAAAGAATGCCTAAGCATTTCAAAACTTCAGATGGGATTTTAAAAAATGCCATGGAAAAACAGGCGATAACATGACAAGATCAGCGTTGCAACCGAATTTGTGCAGGGATCCCCAAAGGATCTGGATGGGCTCTTCTTTTCCACATACAATGTCAGGGCTAAAAGTTAGATCCCAGCATCCGATCTCGTTACTTAGCCAAGATGCCAAAGGACTCTGTGGTTTCTATATGCAATTAGCTAACAGCAGCTCTGTAAATATTTCATACTTTATAGCAAAAGCCTGTTTAATTTTTTATTATGTTAAACTTCCTCATGAATGTTTTATGGAGGGGATCTCTTTTTTTGAATGGCGAATTGAACAGGAATGTGGGGGTGGGGGAAAGATTCTTACGATTGTTGCCTGGTGTTGGGATGGAAATCATCCCCTCCCTTGGGTGCCAAGCAACTTTGCTTCTCTGGCAAGAGGACCAGCATTTCCAAGGAAGTTTTGAACAGAATTGGGGCATTCCTGTGCCCTTTCCCCCTTTGCTACAGCATTTATTAATTGGCTCTTTTATAACAGCCTGGACTGACAGTCAATGAAAGCTCCTGTCTCTTGTGGTCCACTTCTGGCCTCAATCCACACTGGAGTAAGGAAATGGCTCTCCCAGAGAGCCCAAACAGGAAACACAACTAGATGAGTTAATTTTCTCTTACTACTTTACTATTCAGGTTGCTTTGGCAAAATCTTGCAATTTGAAGGCACAAATCTCCCATCCTCACTTTTAACCTTTGCATTGGCATCCTTCAGTCTCTAAAGACTATGGTATCGGGCACTGGAGAGGACACTCCAGCTTTGACCTCTTTCCAAAGGACGAGGCTTGGGTAGATTAATATGGAGGATAGACTATTACACAAGCAGCAGATTCCCCCCTCTCCACATCACTGAAAAATGGAATGGCAGAGCCGATACGATTGGTTCCAACTGTGTCGCAGGAGTTACCAGAATGTGATTGTACATAGTCACAAACTACTTCCAGGACTCCGGCTCCAGATTTTGCCGGGAGGTTGACTCCTGAAGCCTTTTCCAGTAGTGGATGTAGCCATAAGGCAGTGGAGGTTTGTAATCAGAGCTTCCCTTCGCCTAGAAGATGGTTCTGCCGTTTTATCTGCCGTTTTATCTGCCATTGTGGCGTAGAGCCCTCTTCCGCCTTCAAAACTGTTGACCGGCTTCTCCTGTAACCCTGGAAAGGGGCCCTTACGAAGTGCTCCCAGCCAGGCCAGCTGGACCAAGGACAGGGGTGGGTTTCAACCGGTTTGCAGCGGTCCCTGCGAACCGGTTGGTCAGCGAACCCGGAAGTAAGTAACTTCCGGGAGCGGCGAAGGGTCCACCCGCCCGCCCGTGCTCCTTACCCGGTTTTGACGAATTCTGTGCTTCTACGCATGCGCAGGATGCATACAGCGCCTGCGCGATCCTCCAGGAGCAGCTGGAGCATCGCACAGACGCTAGTACGCATGCGTGCACCGCGCACGTGCACAAGGACGCCGCCGGCCCCGTTCCAACCAAACCGGTTGGAACGGGGCGAGAAACCCACCCCTGACCAAGGAGATGTTACTCCTCCATCACTCACCCTTTGTCCTGGCTTATAAGAGGCAGAGCCTGGCTTCCCAAACGTTGGGCCCAGGATGGCGGGTTTCACTTTTTCCATCTTATAGAAAAACAGAATATGATTAGAAATAATAAAAGAATATAGCAATGGAGTGACAAATTCAATGCTGCACGTTATAACAGCAGCAAGATTGGTCTAAGAGAAAAATTGGAAAAACAGAAATGCCCTCACCAAAGAAGAGATAATAAAGAAAATTTTGGTCTGTGCAGAAATGGACAGACTGACACTAGAACTTAAAAATAAAGACAAGACAGAATATTATGAAATTTGGAACAAAATGTATCAATAGTTGGAAATGAGGAAAAGGAATCCGAAGAGAATATACTGAGGATTGTAAAATTGGAAATGGATAATACATAGATAAATATATAAAGGAGGATAAGGGATATGTTAATATGATTAATGTAGCTATGTACAATAAGTACAAACTGTATTTGTTATGTTAAAATATGTATGGAAATGACAAAGCCAGAAAGGTCGCTCTATGCCCAATGTTTTTAATGTTTATTAATGTTTATTCAATTAAAAAAATTAAAAGGAAAAGGAAAAAAAAGGAAAAACTGAATAACAGAATTGGAAGGGTTCATGGAAGTCTTCTAGTCCATGACTAGACCTCTGCTTGGGCAGGAAACCCACTACCATTTCAGACAAATGGTTATCCAATCTCTTCTTTAAAACTTCCAGGGTTGGAGCATTCATAAATTCTGGAAGCAAGTTATTCCACTGATTAATTGTTCTGTCAGGAGATTCCTGCTTAGTTCTAGGTTGCTTCTCTCTTTGATTAGTTTCCATCCATTGCTTCTTGTCTTGTCTTCTGCAGCTTTGGAGAATAGCCTGACTCCCTCTACTTTGTGGCAGCCCCTGAAATATTGGAAGACTGCTATCATGTCTCCCCTAGTCCTTCTTTTCATTAAACTAGACATACCTAATTCCAGCAACCATTCTTCATGTTTTTAAACTTAACATGGTAGAGATTCAACCTGGAAATAAGGAGAAATTTTTTGACAGTGAGAGCAATCAACCAGTGGAACAGAAGTTGCCTTCAGAAGTTGTGGGAGCTTCATCACTGGAAGCTTTCAAGAGGAGACTAGATGCCATCTATCAGAAAGGGTGGAGGGTCTCCTGCTTGGTCTCCTGGTTGGACTAGATTACCTCCAGGGTCCCCTCCAACTCTGTTGTTCTATTCTATTATTCTGTTAAGCCTCCAGTCCCATAATCATTTTTGTTGCTCTTCTCTACACTCTTCCCAGAGTCTCAACTTCTTAACCGTTACAGTGAATCCATTTTAAGTTTCTTTCTTTGCTGGTTAATCATTTGAAGGATCCACCTTCCCTTTTTAATCTGGTCACTCCCTGGGCAGTTTCTCCTCCCTTTGTCCTCAAGCTCATTCCCACATACCACTGTATCATCACCTCTCCCTTCTGCAGGGAAAATGGCCCTGCAGGGGAAAATGCACAAAGCAGACACTGAGGAGGAAGTTGGCCACACCAACCCAACAGTTGACTTGGCACCCACCCCCCTCCCGGAGCTCAGTCCTTCTGTCTCCATTCCAGCCTTCAGTGGAGAGTTGTCGAAGGTTTTCTGTAGAACTTTCCTCCTGCACCAATTGGCACCTTATTTACCCCAACAGTTGCAAGAATGAGGGGTATGGTCTCTGGGTCAACCAAGACCGGACAAGGATGAGGGGAAAGTCATGGTGAGCCATCTCACAAGAGGATCCAGCCATGAAGTTCATGGGTTTCTCCAGCTATGCTCCCCTGGATTTGTTTTCTTTCCAGGAGTTTTTCTTTCAAGACCTTCTTTTTTTTAAAACTAAACATTACTATTTAGTAAAATTATTACGGAAAGGAGGAAGGATGAGGAGAGAAAGGAAGAAAGGGTAAAGCAGAGGAAGTAAGAGTAGGAGAGAGGGGAAGGAGGAGGAGAAGAGAGGAGGAGTGGAGGAAAGAGAGGGGAAGAAGAAAAGAGGAAGGAGAGAAGGAAAGAAGAAGGCACAGAAGGGAGGTTGAGAAGAGATAAGGAGCAAGGTTGTTGCAAAATAAGATGGAGGCATGGGATGGCATGAAAGTGACCCAAACTGTATTCTATATATTTGTAAGAAAATAACGATAAAGATTAATGATGAATAGATAAATGTCAATAGTAATTATAAGAGTGCATATTTGTGAATGAATCTAAAAGAGAAAAATAAAAAAACTTTTTAATAAAAAAAGGAAAAAATATTACTAAAGCTTTCATTCTCATCAATTATATTGAACTGACTATGCAACAGTTGCTAGGATTCTCTATGCTTCTCATCAGAAATTATAAACAATCCTTTGTATTAAAGAATGGCAAATTAAGTTATGGATTTATGCATCAATGTCAAAACTCATTTCATATTTAAAAACAAACCTGATACAGGTTTTACAGTAATTCTATGGGAAAGCCATTTTTAGATTATAAATGGGCTTATACCACATCCAAAGTTAAGGTTCTTCTTAGTATGAAATGAAAACATTATATTTTTATAATTTGTTAAATGTGCAAATTCGATAGAAATTATTGAAATTTTATAAATGATGGTTTATAATTTATAATTTGACTCATATTGGTTACAGTTTTAATCATTGCATGTTAACTGAGGTTTGATATTGGCTTATCCTAATGCTGACGCATTGATGTAAGGTATTCTAATGTATAGAATTCATTTTAAGAAATGAACCCAATACTTTGATTCAAGCACAAATGACCAGGCTCAAACTATTCTACTTTGGACACTATGTGAGGACCCAGCTCTGTGGAGAAAGCTGCGATTAATCACATCGTGCCTGGAGCCTTCACACACTGAAGGCTCCAGGCACTCAAGGCATAGATCATGGAATCCCAGATTCTATAATAGATTATAGAAGATTATGGAATCTTCTAATCCAACCCCATGCTCAAGGTAGGAGTCTTATGATATCCTAGTCAAATGGTCATACAGTCTAATTTTGAAAACTTCCCGTGTTGGAGCACCCAAAACTCCGTGAGGTAAGCAGTTCCATTGATCAATGGTTTTCACTGTCAGAAAATTTCTCCTAATTTCTAGACTGAGTCTCTCTTCAAGAACCTTCCATGTGTTAGTTCTTGTCCTGCCCTCAGGTATTTGGGAGAATGTCTACCTCTTCTCTATGATAGATGCTTAAGTACTGGAAGAGAGATATCAGGTCTCTCCTAATTCTTCTCTTTGATGGGCTAGACTAGTAATGGCCAACCATTTTGTAAACGTGTGCCAAAATTGTGCATGTGTGCGTGCCCCACACCTACAATGAAATGCACCCTGCCCACCTGCCCATGCGCACGTGACCCCTGGTGCATGCATGTATGACCCCTCTCACACATGCGTGCATGACACCTCCTCTCTCATATGGGGGGAGTTTTCACCCTGCCCAGGCTTCAGGAAAGCCTCTGGAACAATTTTGGGAAGGGTGAAAAATGGGCCCAACGGGTCAACTGGAAGTTTAGAAATGATCTGTCTCCAACTTCTGGAGGGCCTCTGGGGGGCTGGGTGAGGCTGTTTTCGCCCTCCCCTGACTTCAGGAAAGCCTCCGGAGCCTGGGGAGGGTGAAAATGGCCTCCCCCGTCCTTCTGGAAGGCTGAAAATCAGCTGGCCAGCACTCACATGAGCACTGGAGCTGACGGCTCATGTGCCAGCAGATATGGCTCCACAGGTGGCACGCATGCCATAGGTTCGCCATCACGGGGCTAGACATGCCCAGCTCCCCCAACCATTTGTTGTATTTCTCTCCAAACTTTTCAGAGTCTCAATTTTTTTTCCTCTTTCTATCGTGGTGAGCCAGAATTGGATTCCGAGTGTGGTCTCACATAGAGTGGTATCATCACTTCATGTGATCTTGATGCTCACCTTCTGGTGATGCAGCCTAGAACTGCATTGGCTTTTTTGGAGGTTGCCACACATGGCTGGCTCATACTTAAGTAGGACTACCTAGATCTCTCTCACAGTTGCTGCTATTGATAGGTGCTAGTGTCACCTATTTTGCAACTGTGCATTTGGTTTCTCCTGCCTAAATGCAGCAGTACCTTACTTTTCTCGCCACTAAACTGCGTAAAAGCAAAACAAGAAAAAAAGGGGGGAAGATGCAAAAGTATCCATCCCCTTAGGGACCCCAGGCTTTCTCAGCATAATCTTGCAGAAAGGTTGCTTAGCAACCAGGTCTGACCTGCTGGCGAGTCCTCAGCCTTCTACCTCCTCTGAGGCTTTGCTCCACCAGCCACTGAAGCAGTTCCCAGGCCTTGCTTCTCCTCCCCCATCTCCTTTCCACCTATCAACCCAGCATCTGCCCTATTCTTGAGTGGAGTTTGCCTTCTGCAGAAGACCAAGGCTGGGAGTCTGGGGATGGCATTACCCCATTTGCTGGGGAAGAGGTTGCTCATAACAAAGAGGGTGGCATGGAATCCTGCAGAGGAGAGAAACCCTGTCCCTGCAGAAACCAATAGAGGCAGTGGTGGGATTCAGCCGGTTCGCCCCTATTTGGGAGAATCGGTTGCTAACTTTCTAAGCAGTTCGGAGAACCAGTTGTTGGAAGAAATCTCCTTTTTTTCCCCCCACTTTCCAGGGCTAATCCTGTAAAGGAAGGCAGAAAGGAAGAATTCTGGTGTTGTTTCTAGCCTAATCTTTATTGCCCTGCTTACAGAAACTGCCTCTCTGGTTAACTCTTATTATATTGTAACAATTAATGCAATGTGCCCATCAACGCGGGTGACATTGAGTTGGCCATGCCCACATAGTCACATGACCACTGAGCCACACCTACTGGTCATTAGGGCAGAGAACCGGTTGTTAGATTATTTGAATGCTTTATTTAGCACAACTCAAGATGGTCTACAGAATGCTCCCATCTCCTGTGATGCTCCACCACAACAACCTTGTGAGCTGGGCTGGGCTGAGAATAGTGACTGGCCTGAGCTTGTCCAGCTGTCTTTGTGCTCAGGGAGGCCTAGAACTCATGCAGGTGACAGCACATCATTGGCCGGTCTTGAAAAGCTACACCAGGACTGGTTCTTGGAGAGGACACCATTAGGAAATCCTAGGACTAAGCAGAAAAATCGAAAAAGCCACCTTGGAGAAAGCCTTGGAAATCCACTCTGGATGATCAGGGATGCTCCGTGCAGAGGTGAGTTCCTACCAGTTCGCATTGGTTCGGTGGAACCGGTAGTGGAAATGGCGACTGGGTCGCCAAACAGTTAGGGACAGCATGCTCACTGCAACATCTTTTTTTGACCTTTTTAAATGTTCTGCGCATGAACAGACCAGTGGTGGGTTCTGGGAAGTATGGCCCGGTACGGGCATACCGGTGGAAGCTGGGAGCAGTGGCCACCGTACCGGCCACCACCTGCCCACCTGAGTTCCTTACCGTTTTTTGATGCAAACAGGCCAATTGTGCACAAGCGCCTGGGCGACCTCCGCCAAGCACCTGAGTGTCTCTGGGTGGTAGTGTGCGCATGCAAGTGCAGCGTGCATGCCCAATGAGGATGCCCGGCCCCGTCGCAATGTACCAGTTGCAAAGGGGTCCGGAACCCACTACTGGCTCAGACCTATTTAGAAGCAACTGTGCGCACGGAGTATGCATCAGGCGCGCACATCAGTGAAGAGAGCATGCACATGCAAAATCACATGTGCACAAAACCAGCAGTAATGCCGGCGAAACCCACCCCTGGCTCCATGGCCTCTGAATGTCTATGGAGATTCTCAGTCATCCAGGTCATGGTTGATCCAACAGTGTTTTTTTCAAGAGGCAACTGGACTTCCTTGGTTTTTCCTTGAAGGCGTTTTGCTTCTCATCCAAGAAGCTTCTTCAATTGAAGAACAGAACTGAAGGAGATTTTTGGATGAGAAGCACAATGTCTTCAAGGAAAAACAAGGGAAGTCCAATTGCCTTTAGAAAAAGCATTTTTGGGACATGACCTCTGAAGTCACCAGGAATCAGACCAGGCAGTGAGTTGGAGTTACAGTTCCTTTTCCTCGCTGGGAGGAAGGTCTTCTTCATTCCCAACCAAGTACAAGCCAAGGGAGGGGAAAAAACCTGAGATAAAGAATAAATTCTCAGCTAAACATTCAATAATTTGATGGGGCTCAAAGTTACTTTGAAGATGGTCCCCAATACTTATTTATTTATTTATTTATTATTTATTTGTCTTGTATGCCGCCCACTCCCGGAGGACTCCGGGCGGCTCACAAAAGACAAGGGAAAGGGGGGAACGAGACAAAGACAAAGACAATACGGAGCAAATGTGATTCTTCTTTCTTTTGCTATTGTTACACAGAACCCTGCCTGCTCCTTCTGGCCTGTTGTAATGCTGAATATATAAATAAAGCATAATAAAGTGGTTAGCACACCTCATTATTCTGCTGTTGAGAAATATCCTGTAACAGACGATGATTGTAGAATCTGCAGTACAATGTAACGAGAAACAAAGGAACCTGTCAAGGAAAATATCGATTCCTAGCAATAATAAATTGATGAGATAATTGCAACTTTTGAGTTGCAATTATCACTGCAAATACTGATATAAATGTCGGTCTAGCTTTGATGCAATACACTATTGTTCCTATTGCAATAATGAATCTACCCCAATTTAAAATAATCTGGAGGTTATCTTAATTAATTTCTTTCAAAATTAATAAGGAATGATCTACCTTCCTTCCTTTTCCTTCCTTTTCCTTCCTTCCTTTTCCTTCCTTTTCCTTCCTTTTCCTTCCTTCCTTCCTTTTCCTTCCTTCCTCCCTTCCTTTTCCTTCCTTCCTTTTCCTTCCTTCCTCACTCCCTTCCTTCCTTCCTCCCTTCCTTTTCCTTCCTTCCCTCCTTTTGTAAGGTGCCAGATTTCTAAAGCAACTCTATTGCTGATGTAATTGTAATTGTTAATGATCTTTCGAAGCTGCTCAATCTTATCCCCTTGGTAGTTTTGTGATGGTTGGACGGTAACAGCAGTTCTACATTCATCTTCTGAGTCAGCAGTCAGTTCTGAGATCTGCATTTATTTCTGGAGACAAATGAGAAAACGCACCATGGTAGCTACTGTATACCTGGGAGTGCCATTAACCCAGAAACTGCTGAAATACCCTTTTTGTGACAGATGTTTGGGCCTTCAACTGCACCAGTCATTTAGGGCCATCTAGAACATGCATCAAAATGCAATTCTTATAGGAATTCAGATGTACTGGCATTTTCACAAGGTTGCTATTTTGGATCACCAATATACTCTAGGTGGCTCAGAGGCACCTACATATCAAACTTGCTCACCATCTTTAGCCAAATGCAGTTGACAAGATTGCGTTAATGTATGTTGTGTCTTTTCTTCTTCAGCTCTTCTTCCAGATTTTTGGCCCCTTTGTCTTTTGTTATGCTCATCCTTGCATTTTTCTTTTAATTCCTATAATTATGTCTTGTCCACCCAATTCAATTATTATATTCAGCTTTTTTGCATTTGTTAACTTAGATATAACTCTTTTCTCTTTGTTTTTCTGTGAAACTAACTCAGTATTTAGTTGGGGAAAATTTTCTCCATTGCTGTCCACTTTCTGCCGTTTTCACTTTCTTTCAACCATAACAGCAAACCACCATCTTTCCTTCTTTTCCCTTTAATATTTAAGGATTCGTTTTGTTTGTTCTATTTTTTTAATGATGTCACAAACTCAAACCAAAATTTAGACATTCTGCTTATCAAAATTCATTAAATTTATTTTTAGAGAGATCTAATGGAATCTAATGGAATATTGATCTAATGGAATATAGATGGAGTCATAAACTTGTTGGTCTGATCATTTTCTTTAATTTCTTTATTTCAACTTGGAATAAAGGACTAGTGCTTTGAATCAGCACTAAATCTTGATTTTTCTTATTTTTTTTAATCTTTGCTTATAGGGTGTACAGTATAGACCCATGATGGTGAACCTATGGCACGCATGCCACAGGTGGCACGCAGAGCCATTTGTTAGGGCAGGCAAGTCATTGCCCAGTTGACTCCATCGTGTATGCACTCACTGGCCAACTGACTTCTGCCTTTTTTTTTCGGCCGTTTTTCACCAAAAAGGACAAAAAACCACCCAACATGCAAACTGGAAGTTTGGGGACAGACTTCCTGTTTGTGCATTGGGCTGTTTTTTGCCCTCCGGAGCCTTTAGGAGGCTTTCCTGAAGCCTCCAGAGCATGAAAAACGGCTCTATGGGCAACCTGGAAGTTCCAGAATGGTGACTTTTGTTTGTCCATAGGAGCATTTTTTGCCCTCCGGAGCCTTCAGGGAAGCCTTCTGAAGCCTCCGGAGAACCTCCAGGGGGTGGAGGAGGCTGTTTTTACACTCCCCAGGCTCCTAGAAAGCCTCTGGAGCCTGGAGAGGGCAAAAAATGGGTCCATCGTGGGCCAAAAGCAGGGGGGCAGGGGTCATGCGTTCACCCCCATTTTTGGCACAGGATCCAAAAAAGGTTAGCCATCACTGGTATAGGCAGTTTGATTTCTGATTCATCTATCTCAGGGGTGTTGAACTCAAAGGCCGGGGGCCGGATGTGGCCCACAGGGTGCTTAGGTCTGGCCCGCAGGACCACCCTGAAAACAGTGAAGGGCCAGCCTGTGGTGTCTCTGCCAGCAAAAATGGAGCTTGGGAGGCTGCAACAGCTTCCTGCAACCTTCTGCCAGTGGAAACGGAGCTCACGCTGGCAAAGGGTTGCAAGAGGCCATCTCAATCTCCCAATCTCCGTTTTCTCTGGCAGAGCACTTGGGCCACCACAGGCGCCCCTGACACAAGTGACGTTGAGCTGGCCATGCCCACCCTGGCCATGCCCACCCATTCCCCAAGGTCAAACACCATCCTGATGCAGCCCTTAATGGAACAGAGTTTGACACCCCTGATCTAGCTGGATATTTTAAGTTGCTATAAGCAGTGAGTTTCCCTGGTAGAAATAATAGTCTCTTCCTGCTTCATTTCATACAGTGAGGCCAAGCCAACATGCTTATTTTCCTTCTGTGTATTGATTTCTCTCCCTCAGCATGGCCTAACTGCCAAGCCTTCTGTTACCAGATTAGTTCTAACCTCAAGGTCTTTCACCAGAAGCTATCTCAGTATTGAAAAGACTTAGAGTTCCATGTCTGATATTGTATTCAGTGATTGCACAGGCTACAGTTGTGCTGTTGAGACTAGCAAGACAAAAGCAGGGAACATGCCCTGCCTTGCCCTGTCTGTCTGGGCTTTAGTCTTACAGCAGCCAGGATATCTGGGTTGTGATAGTTATGAAATTGTCATGGTGGCAAAAAGCATTGCTCCAGAAGTGACCCATGCAAGTGCCCAGCTGTAGAGTTGAGCCATGTTCATGTGCTGTGGCTACCAATGTTGTATAGCCCACCCAGTTGCTGGTGATGAAGCTTGCATGTTCCAAGATCTCATCTCAAGGCTGATGTTGGAACTCCTGAAGTTTTTGTTCCTGGCTGACTTTAATGTCTAAGCCTGGAATTATTGATCTGTGGTAGCTCATGAGTTGATGACAACCACAGGATTGTTGTAGGTAAATCTGTCCCTGACACCATTGTGTGGCCACAGTCCTCACTTACCGGTCATTGAGCAACTGTTTGAAGTTGTGAAGGTGCGTGACCCGACAAATGCACACCCGACAAATGTGCGCCGACAAAACCACCGCGACAAAACGGCGCTGACAAAAGCGTGCCCACTAAAGCGCGCCGACAAAAGCGTGATTAGGGTTTTTAGGTTAGGGTTAGGGTTAGGGTTAGGGTTAGGGTTAGGGTTAGGGTTAGGGTTAGGGTTAGGGTTAGGGTTAGGGTTAGGGTTAGGGTTAGGGTTAGGGTTAGGGTTAGGGTTAGGGTTAGGGTTAGGGTTAGGGTTAGGGTTAGGGTTAGGGTTGTTAATGTTGTTACCATTGTTTTCGCGTTTTGTTGGCGCGGTTTTGTCAGCGCGCTTTAGTGGGCGTGGTTTTGTTGCCACCGTTTTGTCGCGGCGGTTTTGTCGGCACGCATTTGTCGGGCGCGCATTTGTGGGTGAACCGTGAAGGTGCTGAAAAAATAACTTTACAGACAATTTATGATCATTTGCAACTCTGACTTTGTCCCTCGGTCACGTGATCACCATGATAGTCAGTACACACTCATCATCATCATTTAACAACCTCATAATCCCTTGTGAGGTGGAGTCTGGGCAGCTGAATGGAGCTAGCAGAGCATTTTAATGGCCAGATGTCCTACTTGTCACCAATAGTCAGTACATACTATGGGGGTTTGTTTGTTTGTTTGTTTGTTTGTTTTCCCTTTGCAGAGCAGAGATATTGAAAAGGAAAGGATTGTAATCAAGTAAGCAATCAGTGGAACAACTTGCCTTCAGAAATTGGGGAAGCTCCATCACTGGAGGCTTTTAAGAAGAGACTGGACAACCACTTGTTTGAAACGTTGTAGGGAGTTGGACTAGAAGACCTCCAAGGTCCCTGTTAATCTGAGGGGGTTAACCTATTTTCCCAAGCACCACAAGGCAAGGCAAAAAAATAATGGATGGAAATAACCAAGCCTAGAAGCAACCTAGATTTAAGGAGAAACTTCCTAACAGTGAGAACAATCGATCAGAAGAACAACTTGCCTCCTGAAGTTGTGGGTGCTCCATCATTGGAGGTTTTTAAGAAAAGACTGGACAGTCACTTGTCTGAAATGGTATAGGATCTCCTGTTTGAGCAGGGCGTTGGATTAGAAGACCTCCAAGGTCCCTTCCAATTTTGTTAATCTGTTAAGACAAACTTCTTCTTGTGCGATATCCATCATCAGAGGTTGGCAATCCTATTTTTATCAAATTTCCTAATGGTGAGAGCAATCAATCAATGGAAGAGCTTGGCATCAGAAGTTGTGATTGCTCCATCACTTGGAAGCTTTCAAAAAGGGATGAGAACAACCATTTGTCTGAAATGATATAGATTCTCCTACTCAAGCAGAGGGTTGGACTATGAAGAAGACCTCCAAGGTCCCCTCCAACTCTATTATGTTCTATGTTCTAATTTACTGAGGAGCTGAGGGAAATGAAGCAACTAAAGAGATACCTGAAGCAATGGTGCAGAAAAATTAAAAGTGCACACAACTGAGTGTAAATCGCTGATGTGCAATCCTAGACTCATCTGAACGACACAGTCTTCCAGAACCTTCATAAGAATATAAGCCATGGATCAGGGAGCAGGAACGGCCTACATTTTGTAGAATTCTGCTGCCTTTCGAACCAGAGAGGGGGTCAACTTTACTAGCAAACTAAAACAGATTTATTACAGTGTTTCATCTAAATGTTTTTTTAAAAGTACAACCAAGTCATAGAACTAAATGGATACAGAACATGAAGATAGTCGGAATTTCAATGGATGAATAATATTAAATTAACTTCAAACAATATAAAGAGTAGTGATATCAAATGTTTTACTCTTGGTATGTTAGTCCCATCTTGATTGTTAAACTGAATAATTATTTTCCTTAAAAATGTTGAAAATGTAATGAGTATGTTGAATATCTTCCTTGCATATGTGACGGCAATGCCATGAAAGTCAATATTGAAGAATAATTCACCCTCGAAGGGAATAAATTTTGAAATTTTTAATCCCATTACAACCAAAGATAATTGGGTTTTTTTAAAAAAAATTCACCAAACGAGACATCTCTTCAAAATATACTGAATTGCTATTATATGTGTTAAGAGCTCTTCTATGTGCCATTTTGGGGAGTACCCTCTTCCCTCTCCCCCACCCAACGCTATTGTAATCCTGGGCCTCTGGGGCCTCCCACAGCTGTGCTTGTGATGTGGGGGGTTCAATTCCATTTCCTCTTTGGAGGAATGGGGAGCTCAACTGCAGGCATAGGCCTCAATCTTTAAAATAACCCTGGCTGTTAAAAAAGAAAAATTAATGGGGATTGAATTGAAATCCATTTGTGAATTATAATCTTACATTTGGAATCATTCTGCATCCACAATTTGATTCAGATTTTTTAGCACAGCTATTTTAACTTACTGCATAATTTATAGTATTAATGAAATGCATTATTTATTACTTACATTTTCTCTTAATGATCTGAAGAATGTCAACTGAGTTTTTTTTTAATTTAAAGCTTAATAGAGCCCTGGATTTTGACTAAAAATTGATGTGAAATATCTCATAATATTATATATTTCCAATGATGTATTGGAATGTATTCATTTTATGACATTTCAGATTTGTTGTTCATCTCCTGTATTTCAGTATCTGTGCCCAGTTTTCTTGATTGTGTTGCTTACTTCTTATATACTGATAAATATATGATGATGGGTGGATGGATGGATGGATGGATGGATGGATGGGGGAGGGAGAGAGGGAGGAAGGGAGGGAGAGAGGGAGGGAGGAAGGAAGGAAGGAAGGAAGGAAGGAAGGAAGGAAGGAAGGAGAGATGAATGGATTGCATTTATTTTCTATTTTTTGTCCCCAATAGAAAATCTCATGCTATTTTGATGGGAAGTGACCCATCCAGTCTATTTCTGTTCACTGATCCCCAGGAGGTTTAATTTTGACATTTCTGTTGTGACAACACTGAGCTTACTTCTGTTCACTGTCCTGATGTCCTACATATTAGTGGCACGCTTACTTTTGCAGCATCCAACTTTCCTTTTGCCCCTGGGTGCATGGACAGCTGGATTCCTATCAGCTTTAATCTAGCTACATCATCATCATCAATGCCTCTGCAACATCTCTGCTGTTCCTCTCCAATAGCTTGTCAATCAATCAATCAGAATAGAGCTAGAAAGTTCCTTGGAGGTCTTCTAGTCCAATCCCCTGCTCAACCAGGAGACCCTGTACCCATGATGGCAAACCTATGGCACACATGCCCGAAGTGGCATGCAGAACCATCTCTGCGCACTCACCAGCCATTGATGGTTGCTGTTCCAGGTTCCAGCGCGCATATCAGAATTGAGTTCCTACCAGTTCGGACCAGTTTGGATGAGTAGGAAGTAACTCGGCTGGCCACGCCCCCAAATCAGAGACCAGACTCAATGCGCAACTCAATTATGGAATAAGGCTTCTGTATCGGCTTTGGCTAAAAGTCAACTGAAGTTTGCAAGGGTGATGCCAGATGGCTTTCCACAGAGAGCAAGGCCACTTCCATTCAATTATTTAATCACGTGATTGAGTTGGGTAGCTACAGAAAATGAATGAATGAATGAATGAACTAACGAATGAACAAATGAATGAACAATTGAATGAATGAACAATTTAACAATTAAAAGAATTGGAAGGGGCCTTATAGGTCTTCTAGTCGGCCCAAGTAGGAGACCCTACACCATTTCTGACAAATACCAATCCAATCTCTTCTTGAAAGCTTCCAATGATGAAGCTCCCCCAAATGCTGAAGGCAAGCTGTTCCATTGGTTGAATTGATTGATTGATTGATTAATGAGATGGATCTACCTGTGAGAACTGCACACCTTTGCAAATTAATCTAGGAAAAGCTGCATGACTCACAAGTCCTTTCAGTTTTAGGGTGCCACAAAAGTGATTTTGGCTCATCCATTCTTTTTCAGGGATACTTACATCTGTACTTGGAGAGGTGCTCCATTACTCAGGGATAAACTTGTGTTGTTAAGCTGAGAAAGCCAATTCTTAATGATGAGATGAAGCTGCCCAGCACCATAACAGAATGTCTTTCTGGTGTGTGCTTAGTATAAGGTTTCTTGGCAATTGATTGAGTTAATGGATCCTTTTAATCATCAGAACTATCAGGATCTGCTTCTTTCACACTGAATTTATTTGGACAAACTCAAGCTTGTGTAAACACACAGAAGTATCTCTTGTGCCATGGCAGCACAACAGGATTTGTAAGAAATAAATTCCAGCTATCATGAACTTGCCGGCCAAAGAAATCTGAAATTTAGAAAGGAGCAAAGAGAGTTCCTTTGAGAATCAATCAATCAAACAAACAATTAACTAATCAGAATAGAGCTGGAAAGAACCTTGGAGGCCTTCTAGTCCAACCCACTGCTCAAACAGGAGACCCTACACCATTCCAGACAAGTCGCTGTCCAGTCTTTTCTTGAAAACTTCCAGTGATGGAGTATCTACAACTTCTGAAGGCAAACTGTTCCACTGGTTAATTTACTCACTGTCAGGAAATTTATCCTTATTCTAGGTTGCTTCTCTCCTTGATTCGTTTCCATCCATTGTTTCTTGTCTTCTAATGTTTTGGAAAATAATCCAGATTGGAAGCCATTCTTGAATTATATATGTTTGTGTCACAGTCTAAATTTTGTGTCATAGCCTTATATCTAGAATTATAACTTAATTTTGATCTAGAATGTTCAGTATTGCTCTAATGCATATACTTTTGCTAGTGATTTGTACCGTGTTAAAAAAGCATGTTCAATTAAACCTTCATTGGGGAAAATTGTATCTTTGTTTCATTAATTCATGGTTTAAAAGTAATTGCCAGTAAAACAGCCACAGAAGCGAATCAAAGTCAAAGCACCCATCGTAGAGTCAAAAATAAAAATAGACAACAGCAATGTAGTCATGAGTTGCAATAATTGCAATAATATTTCTTATAATAATAACATAGAAGTAAAGGAAAAGGAAGATAGTGGCAATAAAGAGTGTCTCCAAAACACTCTTTGGGAAAGTTCCCTTTTAAGTAACTTCCAGAAAGTTTAAATGTCTCTGGCTTGTTTGCAAGATTAAAAGCCCCCTTTTGTCTTAATCCATGGAAATTCCTTTGGAAAAAAGATACCACAAGGTATTTAGGCAAAGCCGGCAGCATCCAAGATGCTGAACCTCAGACCTGCACCTGTAGAGATGGTGCTTTCTGGGGAGATTCCCCTCCCCCAGGACCTCTGCCCCAAGGAAATAAAAGCTTCCGATAAAAGAAAAAAACAAAGCTCCAGATAATGTGTGCTTAGTTATTAATTGCAGCTATTCTGCTTATCATATAAATCTGCTCTTTTTTTGCGTGTAGGTGAAAAGAAAGAAGCCGAATATAAAGAAAAACAACAAGAGGAAAATGAAACCCTTTCAATCACTGGCTACCTTCACTTGACCTAAAAGGACTCTGGTACCTCAAGAGATTGGTGGGCTTCCTCCTGGCTAGAGGTACCCCTCAATATGCAGGGGGAGGGAGCTGAAGACATTGGTTGTTTTGGTCTTGTCCTCTCCCATCTCTAGATCTAATGAGCTCAATGGGGTATTTTCTTTTTAAAAAAACAAGAACAAAAATTGTGCTTATCTCCACATGCCACTTCCCCAAAGCCATCAAGACATTCAGAAATCCGATTGACTTAGAATGTCATTTTTATTTGGGTGGGGCAATGAATCTCATCTAAATCATGCTGAGCTTGTCGATCAGAAAAGCCGGCAGTTCGATAGTTCAAATCCCTAGCGCTGCGTAATAGAGTGAACGCCCGTGATTTGTCCCAGCTTCTGTCAACCTAGCACTCCGAAAGGACGTAAAAATGGAAGTAGAAAAATAGGAACCACCTTTGGTGGGAAGGTAACAATGTTCTGCACTCCTTCAGCATTAAGTCATGCTGGCCACATGACCACAGAGACATCTTCGGACACTGCTGGCTCTTCGGCTTTGAAACAGAAATGAGCAACACCCCCTAGAGTCGGGAATGACTAGCACATATGTGTGAGGGGCACCTTTACCTTTTACAAAATCTTAATAAGACCACACCTAGAATACGCTATCCAGTTTTGGTCACCACATTACAAAAAATATGTTGGGACTTTGGAAAAAATGCAGAGAAGAGAAACTAGGATGATTAAAGACCTGGAGATTAAAACATATGAAGAACGGTTGCAGCAGTGGTGAAATTCAAAAATGTTTACTATTGGTTCTTTGGGTGTGGCTTGGTGGGCATGGCAGGGGAAGGATACTGCAAAATCCCTATTTCCTCCCAATTAGCTGGGACTCAGGAGGCAGAGAATAGATGGGGACGGGGCCAGCCAGAGGTGGTATTTGCCGGTTCTCTGAACTACTCAAAATTTCCGCTACCATTTCTCCAGAACCTGTCAGAACCTGCTGAATTTCACCCCTGGGTTGCAGGTTTGGATTTGGATAGTCTAGCGAAAAGTTTGAGTTTGAGTTTGAGTTTTATTTCATTTATATGCCGCCCTTTTCCCTAAGGGGACTCAGGGCGGCTCACAACTCAAAAAGGGAAGGGGGGATACAAACAGTTTAACAAGAACACAAAACTATACATAGTTAA
Source organism: Thamnophis elegans (assembly GCF_009769535.1). NCBI lineage: Eukaryota > Metazoa > Chordata > Lepidosauria > Squamata > Natricidae > Thamnophis > Thamnophis elegans. The sequence continues at coordinate 37,090,548 of NC_045552.1, forward strand.
AAAGCACAACAATCATACCATTCGAGATAGGGGCAGCGGATCTTTAGCCCCAGGCCTGTCGGAACAGCCAGGTTTTAAGGGCTATGCGGAAGGCCTGGAGGGTGGTGAGGGTACAAATCTCCACGGGGAGTTCGTTCCAGAGGGTCGGAGCAGCCACAGAGAAGGCTCTCCTCCGGGTAGTCGCCAGTCGACACTGGCCGGCAGATGGAATTCGGAGGAGGCCTAGTCTGTGGGATCTAATTGGTCTAGTGGAGGTAATTGGCAGTAGGCGGTCTCTCAAGTACCCAGGTCCAATACCATGAAGGGCTTTATAAGTGACGACTAGCGCCTTGAAGCGTATCCGTAGACCAATAGGCAGCCAGTGCAGCTCGCGGAGGATAGGTGTTACGTGGGTGAACCAAGGTACACCCACAATCGCTCGCGCGGCTGCATTCTGGACAAGCTGAAGTCGCCGAATACTCTTCAAGGGCTGCCCCATGTAGAGCACGTTGCAGAAAAGAAGGACCGGGGTTACAGTATTCCAGTATTTGAGAGGCTGCCACACAGAGGAGGGGAGCAATGTATTTTCCAAAGCACCAGAGGGCAGGACATTGAGGAGGAACTTCCTAACAGTGAGAACATTAACCAGTAGAACAGTTTGCCTTCAACAGTTGTGGGCCCTCCAACACTGGATGCTTTTAAGACGAGACTGGACAATCAGTTCTCTGAAATGGTGTAGGGTCTCCTGCCACCAATGACATCACATGACCTTAAGACACAGCAACCACTGCAAATGCAGGCTGGTTGCCAAGCTCCCGTATTTTGAACACGTTGAGATACTGCAATGGTTGTAAGAAGGAGGATTGATAGTCAGTCACTTATTCCAGTGCTGTTGTAACTTTGAATCCTGACTAAATAAATGCCCATAGCTCAAGGATAACCTGTAGCCTAATCAGGAAACCACCCAGTTGTTGGACCAAGACCACAGCAGGTTAAGAGGCTCTCCACAGGATTTCCTCCGTTCCTATCGTTCTATTCGGCTCACCACAAATCCTTGCCCAGCTTGTAGTTAATGATCAAAGATCACAATGAAAGCTATCATTGGATTCTAAAAATTCAGGACAGAAATAGGATAGGATCGAGAGAGAGTTGTAGATGTAGATAAAATGCTACTAAAAAGACAGCACCAACTTGAGTGTCTCGAGTGTCTTGTGAATTATCCTATGAAGGTTTCTTATTTGGGTGCAAACTCTAACCCGGAGGTCATCAGTCTTGTCCACACTCAGAGTTGAGCCATCCCTCCAGGGAGTTCAGGAGGAGCCTTTACAATTTTTAACTTATGGAGCAAGCCCCCTTCCCTGAAAAGAGAAAGCCCCAGGGGCAGGGATGTCTGTTGCAAGGAGCTCTCTTCCCAGAGCCTTCCTCTCTTCTCCTCTCCAGACCAGACCACGCCAGACAGTCTAGTCATCTGCATGGCTTCTCGACTTGGGTCCAAGTGACATTTTGCCCTCCCCCGCCCTCAGGCTCCTTCCCTCTCATTGCTCTTGCTGCTATTTTGAAGAAGCTTTTTTTCCCTAAGCAAACGCTGGGATAGTTGATACACATCTTATAATTAGAGAGCTCCACTCTGCAATTATTACATTTTCTAAGCTACAGCTGCTTCCTACTCATTATCAGGTTAAGGAACTTCTCCTGATAGTAACACTGTACCAACCCCACAATTAAGCAGCAGACCACCCAGCACTCGCTGTGGCACACGCTCCCAGGCCTGCAAGGGGCTCCAAGTGACCTGGCCCCACATTTGCTCTTCATCTTTACTTTCAGGAGGGAGGAGGGAGGGACACCTCTAGACCCAGAGACAACCTGGACTCCACAAAGGATGCGAGTGTCTGGGCCCCCGGAGTCCTGCTGACCCGGCTATGGGCAGTGCTTCCATTTGGAGGGAGACGTCTCTGCCCTCCTGCTCTAGGTCCATTTGAATCACAAGTGGGCAGCGGCTATGGGACCCGCTGCAAGAATGGGCTCCTCTCATCTCCCAGCTGTGCCCACTGAGAAATGCCTTCCCGTGAGGTCTAAGTGCCAAGCTTTCTGGCTCCAGAGATTTGGTGGAAAACCAAATGATGGTCAAAATTGGGGCTGGTGGGTGTTGGTTTTGTCCCTGGGCTCTGTTTCTCAATCCTGTTTAGAGGCATTCAGCCTCAAGTCTCTGGTGGCCCCAGTTTGTCCAGCAGGACATAATAATCAATCTATAAGGAGTCCATAATATGAATGCTTGGAAGAAGCATCAATATTACTATGATGACTATCACTGACATTGTCAGGGTTCAAAATAGCATCCAAAAGTAAATCCGAGTCCGAATCCAAATGATTCCTCAAAGTTCCAATTTATTAAGAGATCCATGTTGGCACATCTGGGAAAACCCGAATCTGAAAGCTTCCAGGTTTTCCCACCCAGTTGAAAGTTCAAGATCTTGTCCCCACACCCACAAGTCAATCACATGGTCCAATCTTCCATTGTCATGCTGGCATCTTCCAGTCCCAGAGAGGTGCAGGGATGAAGGACAACCTTGAGTTTCTAAGAAGAATGTTGTTATGGCTACATATCACCCAACTCCATATAATCCCCCCTCCCATTTTCCCACAATAGAAAATGAATAGTAGAAAGTGTGACAGGCCCCAAGTCCAAAAGAAAAGATGGCTTGCAGGCCTGACAGACATTACATAACATGACTATTATTGAGTGTTGTATTTTATGATTTACGATGGTGGTATTTTATGATCATGATTATCACTTGTTGCTTGTATATATACTGAGAGCTTATGCAGCAGAGGCAAATTCCTTGTGTGTCCAATCACACTTGGCCATAAAGAATTCTGTTCTGTTCTGTTCCATTCCGTTCTGCTATTCTATTCTATTATTTTAATTTGTTTCTCTGTTTTTGCAGTCTGACACTCAGTCCAGAGATTTCCGAACACCAACAATTCTGGCCACTGCAAGATCCCCCTCTCAGAGGCAGCCTTATTTAACTAGCCAGCTAGATTACATCGTGATTCCTAATCAATTCCCAAATTGACTGCCTGGCAGAAGATGCTTTTGGGGAAAGGAGCACAATTGCAATCAATTTTAACAAAGGGAAACATGGGGCAGAGCTAATGAAGCTGATGTGGCCTCACAAAACCTTAGTCAATAAACCTTATTTCACCAAAGTTTTAGTGGGCTTAGGCAGAGGTGGGTTCCTACCGGTCCACACCAGTTCGGCGGAACTAGTAGTGGAAATGGTGACTGGGTCTCTGAACCGGTAGGGACGGCTTGCTTGCCATGCCCTTGAACCAGTTCCCTGGTTGCCACAACATCTTTTTTTGACCTTTTTAAATGTTCTGCACATTTGCAGACCTATTTATAGGCAACTGTGCACATGCACACATCAAACCAGCAGTAATGCTGACAGAAACCCACCTTTGGGCTTAGAGCCAGTGTGGTGTAGGGGTGAATGTACTGACCTAGAAATAGGAGACTGTGCATTCAGGTCCTACCTTAGGCATGAAAGCTGGCTGTAGATCAGTGGTGGGTTCTGGGCAATATGGCCCAGTACAGGCATATTAGTGGTAGCTAAGAGCAGCAACTACCATACCAGAACGATGGCTCATTTGGCCCGCCTCTCCGCCTGCATTCCTTACCGCTTTTTGATGCAAACGGGCCAATTGCGCATGCATGCACAGCATGCAGCACCTGAGTGACCTCCACCAACCAGCTGGGTGTCGCAGGGTGGTGCTGTGAGCATGCATACACAGTGCCCAAAGAGGACGCCCAGCCCCGTCGCAGTGTACTAGTTGTGATGGAATCTGGAACCACCACTGCTGTAGATTCACCCCGCCAAGCAGGCACCAACCTATTGTTGGGAAACATGCGCCACAACCAAGCCCTGTGTGCAGTTTTCCCTATGCTGTGGTGTGTCCTCTCATCAACCCAAAGAAGCTTCACTCCAAACCTGAGTTTCCTAAGTCCCCAAGCTAAGAGCCTTTGGGAGCTTCCCTCTGGCCCAGAGGGACAGCTGGCCTGCCCAGAACACAACTAGAAGCCAAAGTTAGCCCCAACACCCATCCGCCCAGGCAGAAGGAGGGACATCACTGGGAAAGATGCAAGATAAGGGAGGCGGCAAAGCTCTGAGTCCCTCAGTTGGGCTCAGTTTTCCCTCAGAAGACAAGCTCAAGATCGTTCTTGACAAACTTGAACAATGGGCCCTATCCAACAAAATGAGATTCAATGTGGAGTAAAGCAAAGTTTTACACCTGGGCTGAAAAACACCAAAGGCACAGATTAGGTGAAATCCGGCTCCAAAACAGCAATTGTGAGATGGACCTTGGAGTCTTAGTGGACAATCACTTAAACATGAGCCAGCAGTGTGCAATAGCAGCGAAAACAGCTAATATAATCCTGGATTGTATAAACAGGCAAAGAATCAAAATCACATGAAGTATTAGTACCGCTTTATCCAGCCTTAGTAAAGACCACACCTGAAATACTGCACCCAGTTTTGGTCACCACATTACAAAAAAGATGTTGGGAATTTGGAAAAAGTGCAAAGAAGAGCAACTAAAATGATTAAAGGCCTGGAGAGTAAAACGTAGAAAAATGGTTGCAGGAACTGGGTATGTCTAGTCTAGAGAAGCAAAGGACTAAGGGTGACTTGATAAGATTATTCCATTATTTGAGGGGCTGCCACAAAGAAGAGGGGGTCAGCTTATTTTCCACAAGCACCAGAGGGCAGGACAAGAAACAATGGATGGAAACTAATCAAGGAGAGATGCAATCTGGAATTGAGGAGAAACTTCTTAACAATGAGGACAATTAACCAGTAGAGCTACTTAACTTCAGAAGTTTGGGGTGTTTCCTCACTAGAGGTTTTTAAGACGAGACTGGACAGTCACTTGTCTGAAATGGTATAGGATCTCCTGCTTGAGCAGGGGGCTGGACTAGAAGACCTCCCAGGTCCCTTCCAGATGTATTTTGACTCTGACTGACTGTGAGCAGATCTGGATTGTTTGCTCCCTCCTGGGCGAGGCAGAGCTGCTTCCCACCGAGGGAGACAAAGGGAGGCTTTGGATCTGTGGAAGGGAAAACTCAGAGTTTGGTATAGTGAGCAAAATTGGTCTTGCAGCTGGTTTTAGCTATGCTGGGGACAACAAGAGCTTTGCCCTTGGGGACAACAAGAAGAGAAATGAGCTGCCACCCATCAACCCAAATAGCCAGGGAGGGCTGGGGGTAATCCAGAACACAAACGAAGGGGGAACGTGAGGCACCCCTTGAAGACATATTGCCAGAGACAGAAAAGGTCAAGGGCCACACAAAGCTAAAATGCTCCAGAGGCAAAATCAACATCTGGTAATTAGGGCTAATTTATCTGTCCAAATCATGAGGTGACTATGATTTGTCATTGTTTTTAGTAGGTGATAAAATACCTGAAAATGGAGCTGTCATTCCAACACAGGAAATGTCCCATTATCAATGTAGGTCTGTGCAAGAGAAGCTGCCACAACCTACCTGGCCCTGAACAGCGGAGGGGGGCTTCAGTCAGGCAGTGTCTGGAAAACATCCAGAGGTTGAGGCAAAAGTGGGAAAGGGGCTTTGATTTAAATGCTGGCACTTCTCATGAAAGACAATCCAGAGGGACAAAGACTGGGGTGATATCTTGGCAGTTCTAGATAGTTGTTAAAGAAGCCAACTTCTAATCAGAGCAAGTCTTGAAAGAAGGACCTGACCTGTTGGTTGGAAAAGATAAAACTTGGATCAGAGAGAGAGAGGAGGAGGAGAAGGAGAAGGAGACGGAGACAGAGATGGAGAAGGAGGAGAAGGAGGAGAAGGAGAAGGAGACAGAGGAGGAGGAGGAGGAGGAGGAGGAGGAGGAGGAGGAGGAGGAGGAGAAGGAGGTGAAGGAAGTGAAGGAGAAAAAGGAGGCAGAGAAGGAGGAGATGGAGATGGAGGAAGAGAAAGAGATGGAAAGGAGTTTTGGTCACCATGATACAAAAAAAAAAGATGTTGAAACTCTAGAAAAGTGCAGAAAAGAGCACCAGAGTTAATTAAGGGATTAGAAGTGAAACTATAAAATGGACAGTTGCAGGAACTGTCTAGCCTAGAATGTCCAACTCTAGTCCAATGAAGAGAAAGACTAGGAGTCATACAATAGCAGTCTTGCAGTTCTTGTGGGGCTGTCACAGGGAAGAGGGGGTCAACTCTAAAACACTTGAGGGCAAGACAAGAAGGAACAGATGGAAAACTTGTCGGGGGGCAGATCCTAGATGTCTAGAACTAAGGAGAAATTTCCTGACAGAAGAATTAATCAGAAATTGCAGATGCTCCATCACTGGAGATATTCAAGAACAAACTGAACAGTCATTTATCTGGAATGGTATAGGATCTCAGGCCACGAACAGGGAGGTGGACTAGAAGACCTCCAGGGTCTCTTCCCACTCTATTTTCTATGTTCATTCAGCAGCCAGCAGACCAGTGGTGGGTTTCAAAAATTTTTAGAACCTCTTCTTTAGGTGTGGCCTGTTTTGTGGGAGTGGCTTGCCAGCCATGTAACCGGGTGGGAGTAGCTTCCCGGCCATGTGACTGGGTGGGCGTGGCCAACTTGTAAAATGTGGTGAAACTCACTTAACAACACTCTTGCTTAGCAACCAAAATGTTGGCTCAGAAATTCTGGCATTTGAAGCATGCAAGTCTTAAAGTTGTCAAGTTACAAGACCCTTGCACCCCTAACCCTTTAGAAAAAAAAACCAGGGGTGTTCCAATTTGACAGCTTTAAAACTTGTGGACTTCAACTCCCAGAATTCCTTCTCCAGTCATGTTGGCTCAGGAACTCTGGCATTGATGTGTGCAAGTCTTAAAGCTGTCAAGTTACAAGACCCTTGCACCCCTAACCCTTTAGAAAAAAAAACCAGGGGTGTTCAAACTTGACAGCCTTAAGACTTGTGGACTTCTTGCTCTTCATCTTGATAATGTGCGGATGGGCGGAGGGAGGGAGCTGGAACCGGTTCTAAACGGCACAGAAGATTTGTGGAACCTCTTCCATAGAAGAGGTTAGAACTGGCAGTAACACACCCCTGCAGCAGACCCCTTGTGCTGATTTGCACCAGAAAAAAGTTTTTTGTATCCAGATTGGTGACTTTCTCCTCTGCTTTTAAAGGAACAGTGGTCCTTTGTCTGTTGTCTTAGAAGTGCACACTTTATTTGGATTGTGCAAGTTTAATCAACAGATATCTAGCAAAGGTTCTCTAAGACAAAAGACAGAATCTGCACTAAGCACTCAGGCAGTGGTGAACTTCAATTTTTTTATCACCGGTTCTGTGGGCGTGGCTTGGTGGGTGGGGCAGGGGTAGGATACTGCAAAATCCCCATTCCCTCCCCACCCCAGGCGAAGGATACTGCAAAATCTCCATTCCCACCCCACTCCAGGGAAAGATACTACAAATCTCCATTTCCACCCTACTCCAAGGGAAGGATACTCACTCACTCATTCGACGCCTCTTCACCCAACGTGGGTATAGGCGACTTCCATGGAAATTTATGGCGATCCATGGAAGCTGTTTCGGCTGGATATACCCAAGGGGATGCCAGTCCCAAGGGTCGACAGAGCCCGATTGGTGGGAACAGGGGGCACCACGTGAAGGCCGGGTTGTCGTTTGATAGTTGAGAGGCTATATTTGGCGCATCAACTATCCTTGCCCCCCAGGGAAGGATACTGCAAAATCTCTATTTCCGCCCTACTCCAGGGGAAAGATACTGTAAATTCTCCATTCCCTCTCCACTCCAGGGGAAGGATACTGTAAAATCCCAATTTCCACCCCACTCCAGGGGAAGGATACTGCAAAATACCCATTCCCTCCTCACTCCATGGAAAGGATACTGTAAAATCCCCATTTCCACCCCACTCCAGGAGAAGGATACTGCAAAATCTCCATTTCCACCCTACTCCAGGGAAAGGATACTGTAAAACCCCATTCCCTCTCCACTCTAGGGGAAGAATACTGTAAAATCTCCATTTCCACCCTACTCCAAGGGAAGGATACTGCAAAATCTCCATTCCCTCTCCACTCCAGGGGAAGGATACTCTAAAATCCCGATTTCCACCCCACCCCAGGGGAAGGATACTGCAAAATCTCTCTTTCCACCCTACTCCAGGGAAAGGATACTGTAAAATCCCCATTCCCTCCCCTCCGGGGCCAGCCAGAGGTTGCATTTGTCGGTTTTCCGAACTACACAAAATATCCGCTACAGGTTCTCCAGAACCTGTCATAATCTGCTGAATTTCACCCTGCACTCAGGACATAAAATCATTTGAGGTGCTGCACTGGGGAGCAGGTTTGGCTTTGACCCATAGTGCTTCGCATCAGTCCTTTGGATGTCGCTCAGTTCAGCCTCCTTCTGCAAGCTCAAGGAAGCTCAGCTGTACCTGGGAAATCCAAGGCTTCTTCAGTCTCTGAATAAACTGAACGAATGCTTAGAGGTTCTTTTCCAAACTGAGCTGAAATTGTCAGGAATTTCTGAATGGACCAAGACTGCCAAAATTCCAAGCAGCCAGATGCTGGATCTCTGCCCTTCGCTTCTTCTGAGGGAGTCGAGCCTGCCAAATCCCAGTCAAGTGGATGTAAATTTTTAAAATTTATTTTAAACAGGTTTGCGTCTACCTCTAAGATTAAGCAGATATTTAACCTTGCAAAACTCTCAAAAGAGCACTAATGCATAATTAAAATCTAATCAACTCCATAATAATTTAATGACTATTGACTTCCATAAAAATATTTGTGCAATGGGATTCTTAAATGTTTTTTGGAGAAAGGATTTGGTGATCCTTATCCTGTGGTTTGGGGAAAGGTATTATATTAACATTGTCTGGATAAATAAATCTGTGTATTTCCATAAAGGCAGTGTAGGTACAGTGGTTAGAGACTTATGATGACCAGTACAGGTAGTCTTCAACTTACAACCACAGCTGGGTTCAAAATTCCTGTTGCTAAGTGAGACAGGTGTTAAGTGAAATTTACCTCATTTTACAACCTTTATTGCCGCAGTTGCTAAGTGAATCACCGGCATTGTTAAGCTAGTAACACAGTTATTAAGTGAATCTGGCTTCCCCCATTGACTTGGCTTATCAAAAGGTTGTAAAATTTCTTCACATGACCCCAGGAGCCTGCAACCGTCATAAATATTGGTCAGTTGCCAAGAGTCAGGATTTTGATCATGTGGCCATGGGTGGGTTGCTGCAATGAATTTTCAAAAGTATGAAAAACGACCATAAGTCACTTTTTTCAATGCTGTTGTAACTTTAAATGGTCACTAAACAAACCGTTGTAAGTTAGGACTATCTGTAATGAAGGCTTTAATGTCCTGTTTTCTGCCCAGCTGGTCCTCCCAGTTCTTCTGCATTCCCTTCAGAAACGATGCTTGGAACAAGAAAGGAAGCTCCTTGTGAAGGGCCCACCTGGCTTTGATGCTTCCCCAGTATCAGAGGTGGTACAAACCAAGCGGGCAGCAGCCTCGGTCTGGCAGGAGCTGTGGGCCTGGACTGGAGAGGCAGGAAACGGCTCGCCTGGGCAGCTTCTGTGACGCCCGCAAGGGGAGCGCCCCTTCTCGCTTCTGACAGGCCTTCCCACGGTTGCAGCCAGAGCACTGCACTCCTGCTGGCATGCTGAGCCAGGCCGGCCAGGTCCCATCTATGAGATCAGCGTGCAGGAGAAAGGCTTCCTGCTGGACCTTGGGGGGCAGCTTTACCAAGGACACACCCAGGCCCCCGGTCCCTGGGGAAGAGAACAACCTGGTTTCCAAGGCCTGCTGGCCATGGCTTTTTGGCCAGGAAGGGCAACAGAGGGAAAGCCGAGACGACCACTACCACCCCATCTGGACCTGGATCTGGATTATTAGCTGGAGAGTCCTAAGTGTCAAAAAGATTTTCACCTCCAGTTCAGCAGGCGTGGCTTGATGGGAGGACACATGACTGAGTGTGTGTGAGTGATGCTCACTCAGTCACATGCCCCACCACCTAGCCACATCCACTGAACCGGTGGTGAAATTTTTTGAAACCCACCACTGCCCAGTATATATGACCAAACATCTGGATGTCTCTTCCCTTAGGCTTTTCTCTGGAGCCTCCACAGTGACGCCATTTCCACAACCAACATAGCTGCGTCACTGGAAAGGTCACTGTGAGAATAGATTTTTAAAAGGTTAACCGACTCGGTTTATGCCTCCCTCAAGTTAAATGTAGAATCGTTGGATTGGACGGGACCAAGATACTCAACGTTAATTTATCACCCAAAGCATTAATACAAAGAGGGCATCTGAGAGCTTCTGTAGAAGCTGTAGTCATTTTTCCTTTTGGCTTCCTTGTATTTTTCCCGCCTTCTGTTTTTTCAGGTCAGTCAAGTATTGATTCATTGATCAGGAGAAGAATTGACTAACCAGCTTGTAGCTGAAGTTTGACCTCATGGGTGTAGAGAGAGTGACTGGAGACTTTGATTCTAGTCCCACCTCAGCCATGAAAGCTGACTAGGTGACTTTCCCTCTCTCAGCCCAACCCACTCACAGGATTGTTGTGGAGAAAATAGGAGGAGAAGTAAGGAGTATATTACACATGTTTACTGCCCTGAGGTATTTATAAAAAAATAAAAAGGCAGGATATATAAGCCATTGCTCTCGATGGAAAGATGGGTGGAGTATAAATGTAATAAATACAAATAAATAAATGATAGGAAATTCAGCTTCACGGCGTTCTTTGTCACCAAATGCCTCCTTTTCTTAAGTTTGGCTGTCCCTCTGCAAAGCTTCCATCTTTGGTCCTTGTGTTGACCTCAGGAGCTATGAAGCATCAATCCCAGTAACGTCCCTTCATGATGGTCATCCCGTCTCCCCTCAGTCTCCTCTTCTTGAGAAGTTGGTTGAACGCAGACAGTTGCACTGAGGCTCCTCCAAGACCCAGATGGCCCCATCGAGTCCTGACTCCTGAACAGGCAACCTTGGCAAAGAGGAGGTCGGTCCTCATTTCATTCCATCTCCTCTGTCAGTCTTGCCACCTTTTATTGGTTGTATTATAGTTTCTTTTTTGGTTGTTGTGAGCCACCGAGAGTCCTTGGAGCCAGCATGCAAGTTTAATAAATTGTTTAATTCTTTGAACTGTTTGCTCTTTTAAGGTGGTATTCAGCAGCTTCTGAGCAGTTCTGGAAAACCAGTAGCTGAAATTTTGAGTAGTTCAGAGAACCGGCAAATACCACCTGTGGCTGGCCCCGCCCCCATCTATTCTTTGCCTCCCAAATCCCAGCTGATCAGGAGGGAATGGGGATTTTGCAGTATCCTTCCTCTGCCATGCCCACCAAGCCATGCCACACCCACCAACCTCTGGCTGGCCCTGCCCCCATCTGTTCTCTGCCTCCCAAGTCCCAGCTGATTGGGAGGAAATTGGGATTTTGCAGTATCCTTCCTCTGCCACACCCAACAAGCTACGCCCACAAGACCTGTAGTAAAAAAATTTGAATCCCACCACGGGCCACTTGAGTTTCTCTTGGACTCTGGAGACCTCCAGGCCTTCCCTCCAAGGGGTGCTGAGGGCCGTCTTCACTAACTGGTTTCAACTGTCCTGACAGGTACATTCTGGCAGGGGCGGCTGGCAGATGCTGTTTTTGCCAAGGGAAAGGGCAGCAGCTGACGGGCCGTGCTTTGCTCTCTCTGCGCCCGGGCTTTAAAACAGCTTCTTCCTGGAAATCCAATCAAGTCCTGCTTTGTTGGCTTTCCAGAAGTCATTAACAGAGCTATTCCTGAGAGCCTTTGAGTGATGAACTCCACTGTTGATTTATTGGTTTTGTTTTATTTCTGTTGACACGAAGATGGTTGGGATTCTGTTTATAGTCTTGCTGAGTTGCTACCATGGATGATTTAGTGCATTGGGTTGCTTTTTTTTTTCTTGTTTTACGGCCGGCGCTTTTAGCACACGGGATGGGTACCTGATCAATCGCCAGGAGTCTCTGCATCTCAGCCAGTACAAATCCAGCAACAAATGCTTCCATGTTTGGCCAGTCTCCCCCTTCCCTTTGGGGCAACAGGGCCATTTGGAAGAGGGAAGAGCAGCCACTAACATGAAATGGAGGCAGGACCCTATCCTGCTTGGAAAGCCCTCTCCCCTCCTTTCAAGATTGGAGTGGCCTTTTCCACCTGCTCCATGCTGAGAAATCTCTGCATGTATCCATTCAGGTTATTGTTGCTTCACCCCGCATTGCTCTGTGGAGTGTCTCCCATACACCACTCTGCTGGAAAGTCTCCGCTTTCATGGGCCTCTGGAGCTTGGCCCTCCTCCTCATTCCTCCTCACACTTCTAGCACTGATGATGTTACCTAGTTGGCTTATGAAACGCCTGTAAGAAAACACCCAAGTTCAGAGAGCACCAGGGACCCCATAGTCCTCCTCCTACTACTACTACACCACCACCTCCTCCTCCTCCTCCTACACCACCACCACCTCCTCCTCCTCCTCCAACACCACCACCTCCTCCTACACCACCACCACCTCCTCCTCCTACACCACCAATACCTCCACAACCACCACCTCCTCCTCCTCTACCACCGACACCTTCTTCTCCTCCACCACCACCACTTCCTCCACCACCACCTCCTCCTCCTCCTCCTCGCCCTCCACCACCATCTGCTCCTCCTCCTCCTCTACCACCACTTCCTCCTCCTCCACCACCACCACCTCCTCCTCCTCCTCTACCACCACCTCCTCCTCCTCTACCACCACCTCCTCCACCACCACCACCTCCTCCTCCTTTACCATCACCACCACTTCTTCCACCACCACCACCTCCTCCTCCTTGTCCTCCACCACCACCACCACCTCCTCTTTCTCCAGCTCCACTTCTGCCTCAGACAAAAGTCGCCCGTGCTCAGTCGGAGGCAGGTTTCTGGGGTTTTCTCTCCTTCTCTCTCTGGCTGAGGTCCAGAGGACTGGCCCAAATGGATCCAGAGGGCATAGCTCCCTCCTTCCGTGCCAAGCCCATCCACCCACACCCACCCCTGAGCCCACGGAGAAGAGCCGTCAGTAGTGCCTGCCAGAACCCAGCCCTGACCAGCATCTGACCTGTTGGTGTAGGGCAGACTTTAGAGAAGATGCTGATTTTACTAATACCTCTCTCTCTCTCTCTCTCTCTCTCTCTCTCTCTCTCTCTCTCCCTCCCTCCCTCCCTCGCTCCCTCCCCCCTCTCTCTCTCCTTTCAGGAGATCCCCCCAAAAGGCCTGTCAATATCAGTTGTGCCATGGGAGGAGAGGGAGGGGCTGGAATGCCACTCAGAAATATCTGGATGGGACAGGCTGCAGAGAAGCCACATCTGGCACTGCCCCGACTTCCTCCCACTGGTCTCTGAGCTGCAGGTTCTAGGGCTTACGGATGGATACGGAAATCCAGTTTTGGTCACCATGTTACAAAAAGGACGTTGAGACTGGAAAAAGTGCAAAGAGCAACTAAGATGATTAAAGGCCTGGAGATTAAAATGCTGTATATGAGGAACGGTTGCAGGAATTGGGTTTGGCTGATCTATAGAAAAAAAGAATGAAGTAGTAATGTAAACAGCAATGTTCCAGTAGTCGAAGGGCTACTACAAAGAAAAGAAGGTCAACCTATTCTCCAAAGCACCAGAAAGCAAGATGAGAAACAATGGATGGAAATGAATCAAGAAGAGAAGCAACTTGGACTTGGAGAAATTTCCAGGCAGTGGGAACAATTATCCAGTGGAGCAGAAGTTGCCACCAGAAGTTGTGGGTGTCCCATCACTGCTGTCAGCATTCCAGAAACACCCAGCTCTGACAACTGGAGGTTTTCAAGAAGAGACTGGACAGCCATTTGTCTGAAATGGTACAGGGTTCCTTGCTTGAGCAGGTCTATTCTGATTGATTGCTGCAGAGGAAAATCCCAGAGATTCCCTCAAGCAAGTCTCACCACCATGCAGGAGATGAAAGGACTAGGAGACTGGTCCTGACAAAGCAGTTGGCCGGAGGATGGGATGCGGAGTTGTGGTTAGGAGAGGGACGCCAAGCAAGGATGAAAAGGCATGACGGGATGAGCAGCTGCTGCTGGGCGCATCAGATTCAGAGAGGAAAAGACGCTTCTGAGCATGAATTGGGGATCCTTGACCTTGCTGGGTAAAGGGGTGGGAAAGACAGAGCTGCAATGGTGGGCTTGGCCATAGCCTGGAGACCTGGCAAGGTGTCTTCTGCTGTCTGGAAACAGGGTCATCTGTGGACAGAAAGATGTAGGGCAAATGGCAGGACTCATCAAGGGGGCATGAAACTGCTTGCATGCTGCAGTGGGCACTAGTGAGGGTGCGTGCCAAGGAGCCATTTGACACCCCCTTGGATGGGCCACTGAGAAGCACAGCTCTTCCTAGGAACTTCTGGGGAAGAGCAAAATAATGGTAGGTAGGCAGAAATTAGGTCACATCCCTGAATTGTTTGAATAAGTGGGACAGTGTGTACATTTTATTTATTTACTTTCCTACAGGGCATCTGTTGTGAGTGTATAATAAATCATTTCTGCAGCTGCCAGGCAAACTTCCTGATGCCGACCCAGAGAAATGCAGGCAGGCTGAACATGCCCCAATTCCTCTGTCCCTGGGTATCTCCCCTCCCTTGCCCCCAGCCTGCCCTTCCCCTTCGCCTCGTTTTCCAAAACAGCATTTGTGCTCTCCTGTTTCTCGCTGCCTCCTCCTTACCCGGCTAGATTTGTGGAGTACATGGCTCCCCCCTGGCCTTGGGGGGTCAAGCCAGGGGACAAGTCTTCATACCCTTCGAGCAAGCTGAGGAAGGGAGTGGGGTGGCTCTGTAGATCTCCCACCACAGCCTCCACCACCAAGGATGATCTGAGTCAGTTGGCCTCTGCAGAGCACTGAGCAAGGCAGAGCAGCCCCTCCTTTCTCCAGGCTGCATGCACACGGACCCCCTCCTCTGGACTAGGAGATAGACAGAAACGTCTGCCAACATCAAATGCCTTGTCCCCAAGGCTGGTCAAGAAATGATCCTGGTTAAATGGTGGTTATGTTCAGGGGTGAGCTGCTACAGGTTCTCCCAGGTTCGGAAGAACTCATAGCTAATGTTATGGCTGGTTTGGAGAACCTCCAAATCCCAACCCTGGCTGGCTCTCCCACCCTGCCCCACCCCTCCCAGGAGTCTCCACACGGCCTGTTTTAGATGCAAGGTAAGTGCCGGGCGCACACGGGGGCTCAGGGAGGGGGGAAATGAGCCTCCTGGAAGTTCCAGAAGGCCAGAAACAGACCTGCTTCCAGCCTCCAGAAGGCCTCCGGAGTCCGGGGAGGCAGTTTTCATCCTCCCAGAGGCTCGAGGAAAGCCTCCGGAGCCTGGGAAGGGCAAAAACACCCCACCACCCCACTGTGGTGCAGGAGGCCAACTAGGCCATGCCCACCATGGCCACGCCCACCCAGCAACTGGACAGAGAACCTGTTGCTGAAATTTTTGAAGCCCTCCCCTGGTTATGTTGTCACCCAGGTCCAGATCAGAGCAAGCACACAGGATCCCAGTTCAGCTGGCAAAACCAAGACTGAGGGTTGATTATTTGTTCAGGATCAACAAACATGAAATATATGTAGCTGGCAAAATCATATAAGGAGAATACAAAAGCAGGAAGAGAAAAACCACAATCAAAAGTTAGGAACAATTATATGTCTTCAGAATATATTTTCTTTAATATTCAAAAAGGGGGGGAAATGGTTCCAGGAACTACAGACCAATCAGCTGAACATCAATAGCTGGGAAGATCCTGGAAAAGATAATCAAGCAGCGGATCTGCCAACATTGATGTCTAATATGTTTAGTCTAATGAAGAGAAGGACTAGCTGTGACATTATAGCAGTCTTCCAATATTTGAGGGGCTGTCACAGGGGGTCGGCCTATTTTCCAAGGCACCAGAAGGCAAGACAAGAAACAATAGATGGAAACTAATCAAGGAGAGATTCAACCTGGAAAGAAGGAGAAATTTTCTGATAGTGAGAACAATCATGGAACAGAAGTTGCCTCCAGAAGTTGTGGATGCTCCATCACTGGAGGCTTTTAAGAAGAAATTGGACAGCCATTTGTCTGAAATGGTGTAGGCTCTCCTGCTTGAGCAGGGGGTTGTACTAGAAGGCCTCTAAGACCCCTTCCATGTTATTCTATGTTTTATGTTCTACATCTATCACTGCCTTTACATCAAAAGGTACCAAACTAACCAACAGTCTCTAAAATACAAATAAAACCATCAGAGATTCTCATTTGGACCTCGAAGCCTGAAGAAAGAGCCGGGTTTTAACTATGTTCCTAAAGGTCTGCATATTGGAGCCATGAGAAAAGGTTCATTGTGAATTTTTTTCCCCCACGATTTCCAGAGGGGGCTTCCTGAAATGTTTGAGATTGCTCCATTTTATACAGTTTGTTCATTAAGCCAGATCAAACTCCGGCTTTTCTTTCTTCCACCAAAATATTCCTCCTTGTAACAGTCCTTCCTTTCTTGCTTTGGGCAGAAATGGGCTCTCTCTAGAATTCAGACCCTCCTGGAACAAATGCAAAGCTCACAAATTAGGCAGCCTGGGGGTGAACTGGCAATTCCAGCAAAATATAGGTCCAATTCGATCTTCTTGAACTTGTAGAGCCATTTTGGCATAGACAAAACATAAGGGACAAGTGAGGGCAAGTGAAGCCCCGGATTGCCCAGTAATTTATTTTGTGGCAGGAAATGTTTTATTAGACGAAAACCACTAAATAGGTACCTTGGTTTCAATGAAAACATCTGATCATAAAAGGAAGCCCTGGGACGTGTTCCTAGCCGGAAGAGCATCGCTCTCTGTCCTGGCCAGAGCCCAGATGCTCCCACAGCAGCCGAGGGTGTTCCTCCGGCTTGTTGCTAATCCATCTTCTTCCTGTCTGAAAACAAGACAGCGTTTTCTAAGCCTTGTTCAACAAACATCATCCTTGTTCCTCCCTTCCTTTATGATGAAGGGGAAAGAGGCCCTTGAGATTCTTTCTAAGGAGTATTTCTGCTTTTTTCTGCAAGCAAGAATGTTATTCCCTCCAAACAGCTGTCTTGCATGATGGAAAAGGATGGGGGGGCCTTGTGAGGCAGAGGGGTGACATGCAGAGGATAATGGCATAAATCGCTTCCAGCATCCCGAAAAGAAAAAGCGGGGGCTCCAGTCTGCAGAATCTCATCCTGCTATGGCCCACCGTGTGAACCAAATAATCTTGCCACCAGTTTGGTCACAACAGTGAGGTTACAAAGCATCAAGCAAATGGCAAATCCCCAAATAGCAAATAGCAGTATTCCAATATTTCAGGGGCTGCCACAAAGTAGAAGGGGCCGACTTATTTTCCAAAGTACCAGAAGGCAAGATAAGAAACAATGGATGGAAATTGATCAAGGAGAGAAGCAGCCTAGAACTAAGGAGAAGCTTCCTAACAGTGAAGATAATTAACCATTGAAACAGCTTGTTTCCAGAAATTGTGGGTGCTTCATCACTGGATTGTTTTAAGAAGAGACAAGGCATCTGTCTGAAATGGTATATGTTGTTGTCCACCGGCAGCCTACGGAGCTGGCAGCAGAGTCGGACAGCAAAGATGTTGGGGAGGAACATGGGCCAGTCCTGGAGTCTGGGGAAGGCTTGGACAAGGGCTCTGCATTGGAGGCAGAGTGGGGGCCAGGGCCATCAGAGTCGGGTAGCAGTGTGGCAGAGGAACAGGCTCCCCCTGTTCCCAGTGTGTGCATGTGCAGAGCTGCCACAAGGCAAGAACAGTTAAGACAGAAGGGATGACTCATGAGTAAGGCTTGGAGGTGATTGGCTCTTCCCATAGGACCTAAAGGCAGAGCAAAATCACGTGAGTCTTTGCAGGAAGCAACTTGGTTCATGCTGGTCAGTTTACCTTCTGAAGCTCCGTTTTGACTCTTTGCTCTGTGTGCCTTGCCAAACTAATTGCCAATTAAGTCTTTGGCAGTGTTTCAAGAAAGATAAATGTGGGTGCTTATCAGCCTTATACCAAAAGACTTTGGCAGTCTACTGCAGGACTCTTTACAACTATTTGGGACTCATTATGGGCTGCAAATGAACATAATTCACAGCCTTTGAAATAAAAAGAGGGTTTGGGGGATTAAGCGTGTTTACTGTCTCAGGAAGCCTAAGTCAGAACAGTATAGGCCCTCCTGCTTGGCCAAAGGTTGAACTAGAAGACCTCCAAGGTTCCTTCCAGCTCTGTTCTGATTGATTGAAAATATGCACAAAATAGTAAAGAAGAGAGAATCCCACCCCTTTCTGTTCTGTTGAGCATGGAAACATTTCTTGGCACAAGCCAGGGGCTAAAGTTTCAGAACGCATCACAAGTTGGCTTGCCTGTTCTGAAAAAGTCTTTGACATTTCTACTGGCAGGAAATGTAGATGAATTTTGTCAGAAGTTCCCAAGATGTGTTGATTTGTTCCTGTCCCATTAACAATCAACAATGTAGAGTGATTTATGTGCAGTCAGTAAGACACACATTTCAGACATCCTTCTCCCTGAAATTCAGCACATTTGCATCCTGTCTTTGATTGCAGATAGTCAGGAGACCCTGAAACAACCTTCGGTCAGTCAGTGTCAGCCACCAACACCAGCCACCTAGTTGTAGCAACACACACACCCGCCCCCCATTCCCAGGCTCCTGAAAGACCCTATTAGCCTCTACTTTGCCTGCTTCCTTTCGGCTGCCATAGTAACGGGAAGGGTGAGGGCTCATGGTGTTGGGGGGGGAATAGGTGCTGGAGGAGATATTGCAAAGAGAGGTTTGTTCTCACCATCTTCTGTGCATGCTGATGACTCGTGTTTGAGCTTGGTCAAGGCCAACCATCTCTGCATACCAACTGAATGAGGCCATCTGAAGATGCGCTCCACATGACACCTTTGAGAGTTGGAGATTGGACATTGGGTTGGGGTAACTTGGGGGGAGGGTCCTGGGCAAATGTTTGATATGTACAAGTTCACATTTTTTTGCTTCAGATCTTGCTTCACTTTCGGCTGTTTTAATTTCATGTCCAGTAAAAGTACCTTTTTCTCTAATTGAATGGAGTTGGGGGTTTTCTTTCTTGGATACTGAATGAGGCACGCCTGACAGGCCCATTGGCTGAGGAGCATTGGGATGCCAAGGGAAGCATTTCTCTGTTAGGCCCAAAGACCAAATCTCCGGTGAAAGAGTTCCAGGTCTCAAGGATGTTGGCATCAGCTACCCAGCTCTGTTCTGCAGTGAAGCCAGGGGATGGGGCTGCACAGTTTTAAGGTAGAACAAGCAGTGCAGAGTCTGCTGCTCAAGCAGCGGGTTGGACTGGATGACCTCCAAGGTCCCTTCCAGCTCTGTATGTATAGATAGTCCTCAACATTCAACCACAATTGAGCCCAAGATTTATGTTGTTCAGAAATTTGTTAAGTGAGTTTTTCCCACATTCTACGAATTCTCTTGCCACGTTTGTTAAGTGAATCCCTGCAGTTGTTAAGTTAGTAATACGATTGTTAAGTGAATCTGATTTCCTCATTGACTTTGCTCATCAAAACGTCACAAAAGGGGATCATGTGACCCCAGGATGCTGCAACCATCATAAATATGAGTCAGTTGCCATTCCACTGGCTTCCATCAGCCTCCAAAGATTATGGTATTGTGCTCTGGAAACAGGTCAAAGCTGGAGTGTCCTCTCCAGAACACGAGGCCTGGGTAGATTAATATGGAGGATAGACTGTTACTTAAGCAGCAGATCCCTCCTCTCCACATCGCTGACATAGTCCAATGAATACAACTGGTTCCAGCTGCATCGCAGGAGTTACCAGAACATGGTTGTACATAGTTACAAACTGCTTCCGGGACTCCAGCTCCGGATTTTGCCTCGAGGTTGACTCCTGAAGCCTTTTCCAGGAGTGGATAGAGCCACAAGGCAGTGGAGGTTTGTCATCAGAGTTTCCCTTCTCCTAGAAAGTGTCTGCCGTTGGGGCACAAAATCCTCTTCCGCCTTCAAAACCGTTGACCATCTTCTCCTGTAACCCTGGAAAGGGGCCCTTACGAGGTGCTACTGGCCAAGCCAGCTGGACTAAGGTTTTTTAAGGAGGTGTTACTCCTCCATCACTCACTCTTTGTCCTGGCTTGTGACAGGCATAGCCTGGCTTCCCAAACGTTGGGCCCAGGATGGCGGGTTTAGTCAGTTGCCAAGCATCCAAATTTTATTCATATTTATGGCAGTGGGATGCTGCAATGGTCATAAGTGTGAAAAATGATCATTAGTTTTTTTTTTCAGTGCTGCAGTTACTTCAAACAGTCACTAAGCAAACTGTTGTAAGTCGAGGACTGCCTGCATTCTGTATAAGTGAAGGACAGAGGGGAGACGCCCCTGGCTTCCTTTCACCTCCCATCAACTGCCACCAGCCACCAACCAGATAAGCATCCACCAATTCTCTTTTTCAGTGTCAAATGGGAGAAAATGAGCTTTGACAGATGGCTCAGCCTTTTGACAAAGGTTGCTCTACTTTGGCAAAGCATTTTGCAGTGGTGCATTCAAGAGAAACCAGTTATCACCTGATATCAAACACTCTTCTGAAATAAAAGTAAAATAGAGTTACTTCGGAATAATATTGGAATTCTGGAATAGAACCATCTGCCAATTGGTTTAAAAGTATCTTCTGTAACGGAATGAGAGAACTCTCCCTCTCCCTTGGGTCACCTGCCTTCTGGGTTCTAATTTTTATACAATTCCTTTCATTCTAATTGTTTTTATCTGTATATTTTTATTGTTTGTGATCTGCCTTATTAGAGAGATGGATGTCATATAAAAGTAATCAACAATTACTTTTAATTAATCCCACCAGAGGGATTAGTAATCCAAAAAATATTTGATTGTGCAGAAATGGACAAACTCACATTAGAGTTAAAGGGAAAGGATGATTCAGAATGCTATGCGGTATGGGGAAAATGGTATGGATAGACAATAGAAATAAGAAATGGAAATGCCCATAGGGTTAGAACGTTTGGAAATAGAATGTATATAATGTGTGCACACAAATATTGAATCTAGTTGTATGAACAGTGCCACAGATCTGTTAAATAGGTGATAGAGACATGTAAATGAAAAAATGTGCAATGAAAATAAATATTTTTAAAAAGAAATACTAAAACAGTAATAATAAGCAAACAAATGAACAAATAAATCCAAAAGGGATATCAAGGTAGAAGAAGGCAAATTGTGTCAGCAGCGAATAACTGTATTCCGTGGTTCAAGCATTTTGAAACGGCATTCAGAGTCCAGGGAAAAATTGTCAGCAGTAGCAGTAATACGTTGACACAGAAGTGATAGTTTCCAGCTTTCATCTTTTTCCCTGTGATCATTGGGGGGAGGGGCTGCAATGCCAGAAGTCTGGAGAAGTGCAAATGTTGTTTTTGTCTTCAAAGGGAGGGAAAGTGTCAACCTGGAGAACTATAGACCAGTCCACTGCCCAAACTGGAACCGTTTATTAAGCAGTTAATGTCCAAGCATTTAGAAAGTGACTGTTTGGTAGGTGCCAGTTGGGAGTCATCAAGAACAAGTCAACCAAATCAATCTGAGATGGAGAGGGGGGGAATGGGAAGGAGGGAGAGAGGGGGAGAGATGAGAGGCAGAAAGAGAGAGGGGGAGGGAGGGAGAGGGAGAGAGATGAGAGGAAAGGAGGGAGAGAGGGAGGAGAGAAGGTAAGGGAGAAGGAGAGAGAGAGAAGAGAGATGAGAGGGAGAAGGAGAGAGAGAGAGGGAGAGAAGGAGGAGAGAAAGGGAGAAGGAAAGAGGGAGGAGAGAGATGAGAGGGAGAAAGAGGGAGGGAGGGAGGTACAGGAGATCAGTTATTGACCGCAGAAATTCAATGGACATAGTGAATCTTCTCAGCAAAGCAATAAATTAAGTCTCCCATGAATTTATAGCAAAGTGCGGATATATTTATAAATGATCTACAAGGGTGATTAGAAAAAAATGGTTGTCAACTTTGCAAACAAAACAGGGACACCAAACACTTTTAAGAGAATATCATGATTTAGGATTGTCTCAAGGATCCTTTGACCCGCTAGACTTCAAAAAGCACACTGACACACAAACTGACTCTTAAGCTACATCAACAGATGGAATGTCAACTTCAAAAGAAGCCATGCTTTCTCTCTATTTTGTGCTGTTGGTCAAAAACCCAGGAAGGAGCTGCCACACTGAGGGGCAACTTCTAAACAGCAACCTCTAGGCACTGCCTGGACACGTAGAGAGCGGAGTAGCTCCTTCCATTCCCTGAGGAGGATGGGATCAGGCTGGCAGGGGAGATGAAAAGTGGAGACAGGACCTTGGAGACAGCTATTCCCCTGCAATGAGGAAGTCACTAAATGCCATGGAGCAGAGGGGCACATTTAACCCTGTGGCTTCCACTTGAATAGCTTCAAACCTGCAACTGT
Organism: Thamnophis elegans; assembly: GCF_009769535.1. NCBI lineage: Eukaryota > Metazoa > Chordata > Lepidosauria > Squamata > Natricidae > Thamnophis > Thamnophis elegans. Next base: position 37,113,015 of record NC_045552.1, read on the forward strand.
CAGACGCCAGCAGACATGGGGTTAGACACACCTGCCTTGGCTGAGGGAGGGGGGGACACTAGGTTTCCTAAAAGAGACCCTCTAAGGGAGCATATAAGAACCATGATGGTGCAGTGGTCAGAATGCAGTCTTGCAGGCTAACTCACTGCTCACTGCCAGCAGTTCGATCTTGACCAGCTCAAGGTTGACTGATCTTTCCATCCTTCCAAGGTGAGTAAACTGAGGACCCAGATTATTGGGGGAAATAGGCTGACTCTGTAAACAGTTTAGAGAGAGCTGTAAAACACTGTGAAGTGATATATAAGTCTAAGTGCTATTCCTTCCTTCCTTCCTTCCTTCCCTCCCTCCCGCCCTCCCTCCCAGTGGTCAGAATGCATTATTGCAGGCTAACTCACTGATCACTGCCAGCAGTCCGATCTTGACCAGCTCAAGGTTGACTCATCCTTCCATCCTTCCAAGGTAGGTAAAATGAGGACCCAGATTGTTGGGGAAAATAGGCTGACTCTGTAAACTGTTTAGAGAGGGCTGTAAAGCACTGTGAAGCGGTATATAAGTTTAAGTTCTATTGTTATTACTGTGTTCGCCCACAAGAGATGAAGAGCTTTGCCAGGCCCCATGCAATCTGCGCGTGAGTGATTCACGCACTTTACACACATAGGAGACACTGTGGCCCAGCTCCATCCTAGTGGCACAATCTGATGCAGAACTACAGAAAAGCGATATCGCTCCGCCTCCTTCTCAAGCTAAGGAAAAAGCTTGAAATATTTAAAAAAAATAGTTTTATTAAAAGTAAACTTCCTTCAACTTTAGGTACATGCCCAACCATTACAACTGGATGAAATAAGGCATTGCTGATAAGGTCATTTCAAACATCAGTCTTTTTTCATTCATTCATTAAATAAATTGATCCAGTCACCCATCCACCAAAAGAAAGAAGAAAAAGACCACACAATTATTAAAATATATATATATTTTTTTTTAAAAAAAGATGTACTACCAGGCTAGTCCCATCAACATCCTGGCCAGCTCTACGACCTACTAGAGAAAGATGGGCACAGATTCAAGAGCCAAATGGACTGGATCCAACTATGGAGCTCATGACAGAAGATCAGAGGCAAAGCTTTAAAACAATTAGCAGACGCCTTCCATATATTCAAGGGCCATGCAGCAAATTAATGTGATTTATATCAAAGGAATCAGGTTGGCAAGCTTTGACTGAAGCTCTTTCTTTTCCCCAGACAAAAGGGGATTTCCCTGCTAACTCGCTTTGACTAAGCTCACAGTTTGCAAGCCTCAATCATAGTTTTAAAAACGCTCCTCGTAACTCCTGCTGGCTCTCGAAGGATGCCTGAGGCCCAGGCGGCTAAACCTGCCACAACCAACTCACCGTGGCCAACTCCCCACAGGAGAAGTTGCCATGCCAACTCGCTATGAGACATCTCGCCACGGGACAAGAGTCAAAGAAATGGATCGAATATTATCATTAAAGAAAGGGTGCAAAAGGAGGGATAACATGAAATGCGAATGACAAAAATTAAAATGATGTTTAAATTATTTTAAATAATTACATTGAATTGTTGAGTTGTCCCATGGTGAGTTGACCGCAGTGGGGCTATGGAGAGTGGGATGCCTCTCCATGCGTGGTTAGCAAGCACGTGCATGCGTCCACAACTCCATTTATGCATGTGCCGTGCACGTGCACCAGAGATGGGTTCCTACCAGTTCGGACCAGTTCAGCCGAATAGGTAGTAACTCGGCCAGACACATGAGCTTACTGGTTCTATCCTGGGTGCTGCTATTTTTATTTTCTGTTCTGCATATGCGCAGAACAATCTTCATTGAAAAAATGTAATCCCCCCCTTTTTTTAATACTGTGTGCATGCCAGTCCCAGAGAGGTCCCAGAGATGGGCCATTTTTCACAAAAATAGAGGCCTTTTTTCCTTCCCCATCTTCCAGAAGGACTCTGCAGACTTCAGCAGGGCTGGAGAAAGGCAAAAATGCCTCCGTTTTTGTGAAAAATGACTTATTTTCTGCCCATTTTTGCCTTCCCCCAGCCCTGCTGAAGCCTGCAGAATGTTCCTGGGGGCCGGAGAGGACAAACACTTTTTTCTTACTGGGTAGTTTGCAGGTGCTCCCTTAGCTCTGGCGAAGGCCCCCCCCCCCAATTAAAAATTTTCACCATCGTTTCGGTGGGCATGGCTTGGTGAGGGGATCATGTCACTGAGTGTGAATGAGTGACATCAATTAGCCATGCCCACTCAGTCACATGCCCCCATCTAGCCATGCCCACCAAACCAGTAGTAAAAAATATTGAAACCCACCCCTGATGTGCACCTGCCACTCATGCAAATGGAGTGCATGTGTACATGATTGCCTGCTGCTCACGTATGGGGATGTGCATTCTGCAGCCTGGTTGAAAACAGAGTTCGGCATCCCTGATCTGGAGTATCTACCTTCCCCCACCGGGCATAAATTGGGTGTCCAGCTCAGCGGTTCGGTTCAGTTGAACTGCCCCACTATCACTTCTGCCACAAAAATCTTGCAGGAGAAAGGCAGTACGGACAACTGTGAGAACTGGCAGAGCTGTGAACCATAAACACAAAGGTTTCACTGTGTCCCAGTGGTGGGTTCTGGATCCTGTAGCAACCGATACGCTGCAACAGGGCCTGGTGGCCACCACGTGAACACGTGCAGCGTGCACATGCATACTTACCACCCGCAACACTCCAGCTGCTCAGCGGAGCATCATGCAGGCACCATATGCTCCATGCGTGTGCACGAAAGCCATGATCGGCTCAAATAGCGGTAAGGAGAACGGGCAGGCGGGTGGGCCCTCCGGAGCACTGTATCAGAATGGTACTGGTGCTCCCAGCAGGCACCGGTACACCCGCACTGGGGCATACTGGTCGTATCCCACCAACTGCTGTGTCCCTTCATGACAGATCCTGTGCCCTTGTTGACTTTAATAGGGATACTAAGGTGGCAGGTCAAGCTGTTTGTGATGACAGTGAAAAGTCAAGTGAGCAGGAGATCGTCATCCAAGAGGAAGAAGTTGTTTTGGATAGGAAAAAATGTGAATCAGTTATTATACAACTGTCATGTGAAAAGAACAGGGTATCTAAACAGAGAAGCCACTTTCTGCTTGGTGATTCCATTGTAAGAGATGTCAAATTAGGAAAGGATGTGGAGGTTTTGAAAGAGGTGAGCTGTCTGCCTGGTGCTACTGCCAGCAGAGAAAAGAGGTGCATTGTTAAGAAACTCAAAAAAGCTAGTAAGGACTGTGATGTTGAGGATGTTGTCCATCTTGGCACCAATGGCCAGTCTGAAAAAGATGTTCTCTCTGTGCAGAATGATTTCCAGAGCTTGGAGCAGGAACTTAGCAGGCTAGGTTGTAGCCTTACTTTTTCAGAGGTTTTACCTGTATCTAAGGAGCAATAAAGAAACAATCAGCGCATAGCTGAATTCAATATGAGGCTAAAGGAGTGGTATAAAGTGGAAGGTTTTGGTTATATTAGTCACAATGTCTGCAGATGATCTGATGAAACTTGTAAGGAGGGAAGGCTGCAACAGGTCTTCACCAGATCCTCAGATTAGGTAGGCAGCAATTGTTGCAGTCCACTGCCAGCCTGCGGAGCTGGCAGCAGAGTTGGACAATGAGGAGGTTTGGGAGGAACATCAGCCAGTCCTGGAGTCTTGGGAAGACTCAGACAAGGGCTCTGCATCGGAGGCAGAGAGGGGGCGAGGGCCATCTGGTAGTTATGTGCTGCCTCCGGAGCCTGACATCAGCGAGGCAGAAGAACAGTGTGAGCCCGTTCCCACTGTGTGCATGCACATAGCTTCCAGAAGGCAAGAACAGTTAAGAAAAAAGGGGTGACTTGAGAGTAGGGCTTGGAGATGATTGGCCCCTCCCATAAGACATAAAAGAGGAGCAAAGGCATATGAGCCTTTGCAGGAACCAACTTTGTTCATTCTGGTCGGTTCAAACTCCGAGAAGCTCTGTTTGACTCTGTGCTCTGTTTGGCCTTGCAAAACTAATTGGCAGTTAGGTCTTTGGCAGTGTTTCAAGGGAGATAAAAATGGGGGCTTATCAATGTTATCCTGAAAGACTTTGGCAGACTTCTGTCAGACTCTTTACAAACTATTCATTATGGGCTGTGAATGAACATAATTCACAGCCCTTGAATAAAAAGACGGGTTTTGGAACTAAGCATCTGCTTTTTACTATCTCAGGAAACCTAGGTCAGAACAGCGACAGTTCAGGAAAGGCCACAAAAACTTGCCATCAGCTTCAGCCTCCCATGACTCTTCTTCCTATATCATGCTGTAAGAGTGATGTCCTAATGAACCACCACTTAAGTATAAGCCAGCCATGCGTTACAACTGCCAAAAAAGCCAATGCAGCTCTGGGCTACATCAACAGAGGGATAGTATCAAGTTCACATTAAGTGATAGCACCACTCTGTACTGCACTAGTGAGGCCACACTTGGAATACTGTGCCCAGTTCTGGTCCTCACAATACAAAAAAGAGACTCCAACAACTTGCCTCCTGGATGTCCCAAAGTATTGTTTTCAAAAGACAACTGGACTACTTTGTTTTTTTCTTGAAGACATTTCACCCCTCGCCCAAGAAGCTTCTTCAATTCTGATTGAATGGAGGAGAATGGAAGGATTTCAATTGTTTGCAGTCATCTGGTCATTAGCACTCTCTCTGAGAGTAGCTAAAGCTTCTTGAAGTTGTAGCTGCTCCATCCCTGGAGATTTTCAAGAAAAGATTGGACAAGCATTTGAATGGGTATAAGGACTGCTGCCTTGAGCAGGGGTTGGACTAGAAGACCCCAAGTTCTCTTCCGGCCCTAGGATTCTATGACCTCCTGGGCATTTAAGACTTTCCCCTTTGCTAACTCCAAATTTGCCACATTCCTTATGATCTATGAAGGTCTAAATAGTCCTCTGCTCCCAGCTGTTTCCCAGCAAAGCCTGGCATGAGTTAGCTGAAAGCATTTATTTGGATTTTTGTATCATACTGCTACATGTGCTTGTGGAAAGATGTATGAATTTAACTGCACCTGGCCTTGCAGCACCATTCAGAATAACAGAAAGAGAAGGGAACCTGGAGGTCTTCTAGTCCAGCCCCCTGCTCAACAGGAGACCCTATACCATTTCAGACAAATGGCTGTCCAGTCTCATCTTAAAAACCTCCAGTGATGTAGAAGGAAGGAAGGAAGGAAGGAAGGAAGGAAGGAAGGAAGGAAGGAAGGAATAGCAGAATAACAGAGCTGGAAGGGGCCTTGGAGTCTCAACAGTTGAAATTCAGCAGGTTCTGACAGGTTCTAGAGAAACAGTAGCGGAACTTTTGAGTAGTTCGGAGAACCGGCAAATGCCACCTCTGGCTGGCCCCAGAGTGGGGTAGGAATGGAGATTTTGCAGTATCCTTCCGTGCCATGCCCACCAAGCCACCCCCACAGAACCTGTAGTAATAAAATTTGAATTTCACCACTGAGTCTCAATATGGACTTTGTGGGGCATGCAAAGTAGGGAAAACATAAAAACAGCTAAAAGCATTGAATCACACAGGCAGCCCACAGGACCCAATGGACAGTGAAAGCAAGCTTCACCTGGATACCTTCAGGGGAAGAAGCCCCATGGGGTGGACCCCCGGGCATCTAGGAGCCAAAGATTTCATGTGCTTATCCACAGTGAATGCTGGCCCTTGGCAGGACCTTTGATGGTTTTCAACAGGAGCGGCCTTTGCTCTCTTCAGGCTCTTCAGGGTGGGCCCTGATGGTAACAAGTTAATAGCTTATTAATTGACATCTGTGTGACCACAGTTTACACACTAAGGAAAAACCTTTGGGCTCATTCATCATTTGCAGAAAGCCAGCTTCAGTGGGGTGCAGAGGGCAAAGCCAGCAGGGAGATAAGGTTCCCAAGACACCGTTTGCCCAGCTGGAGGGCAGCGTGATTACCTGAAGAAAAGTGATAAGAATTCCTGATCACAAGGTGTGGCTGGGAGTTTCTCTCGAGGTTGACCTGGGGATTAGACAGCTAGTTAATCACAAGCCTTGGTTTCGGTCAGTTTTACACACACACCGCACCACGTTTTTGCTTTCTCCATGATAAGAAATCACATCTCAAAACCTCCCTCCTCATGTCCTAGTAGTCCATGTGCCTTGATCTGCTCTGAATGATCTGCACTGAACCCCAAAGTGTCCCACACATGCCTGGGGTAATTTATGGGCTGGAGAGGTCCCAAGGACTGGAGGAGGACTCTAAATTAGTATTCATATTGCAGGTGTGTTTGTTTGATTGATCCCTCCTTCTTTTTGTTCAGCAAAGAATTCCTCGGGTGCCTCAGTTTTCTTCTGGCTCTGCCACAGGGTTGACCGTGGGCAGGCAACCAAAACCTCCTAAGAGGATTGTCATCTCCACTTGTTGCTTGCCTGGACAGAAGAATAAAACCCAATACTCCATGATTAGCCTTCCCTCAGCCCTCAAAATAAACAGCTCTTCATACTGATATGGCAGGAGCCAGGATTTGCCAAAGAAATATACAGTACATGTATACTCTCACCAATAAATAAGTCATGCTGACAAATCTGGAAGTTTAGAATGTAGCTGGAGAATTTTGCTTTCTGAGAGCTCTCAACCCGGAGATATTATTTCACTTCAGCAAAATACAAGGTATAGTGGAGCAAGAATTTTACTCTTGAAATCCTTTCTGTTTATTGAGTGAAGGGGAATCTTCAAATAGACAGCAAAAAGAGTCATACATGTGAAACGCAGGGCTATACAAATCAAATTGAATCCAATAAATAAGCAAAACTGGGTCCTGCCAGATTCAGAAATGGGACATTCCACTAGGGCAGTGGTGGGATTCAATTTTTTTTTTTACTATGGGTTCTGTGAGCATGGCTTGGTGGGTGTGGCTTGGTGGGCGTGGCTTGGGGGGCATAGGCAGGGGAAGGATATTGTAAAATCTCCATTCCCTCCCCATTCTAGGGGAAGGATACTACAAAATCCCCATTTCCTCCCAATCAGCTGAGACTCGGGAGGCAGAGAATAGATGGACAGGGGCCAGTCAGAGATGGTATTTACCAGTTCTCCAAACTACTCAAACTTTCCGCTACCAGTTCTCCAGAACTGGTCAGAACCTGCTGAATGCCACCTCTGCACTAGGGGTATACTTGAAAAGTTGCTGGGGAAAACCTTGTTAATACACAAATTAGACATACTTCTGTCTATAATATAATGTTTATTATTATAATATATAATATATAATATTATATATTATATATTATATGTCTATTATTAAATGTTTATATAATGTTTATTATTAAACATAATACATAATGTTTAATATAATGTGTAATTAAAAATTTGTGTATTTGTTGGAAAACTTAGTTCCTTCTGAGCCTTAGCTTTCCTCATTTCATTTTTGCAGGTTCATATACAAGTATTCTGCCTTAGTTTGTGTCCCCCTTTCCAGTGTTCATATGTCTCCTTTTTGTCGTTCAGTTTATCAGAGTTTTTTTATGCAACCATGCTGGTTTCTTCTTGGATCAATTATTTTTCTTTTTCCATGGTATTGTGCTGGACTGAGCTTTATAAATCTCATTTTTCAGAATTTCCTAAACTTTTTGAGTTGTTTTCTCTTTCAAGGTTTTCATTCATGGAATCCTTCCCAAGCTCTATGTTGGTTGAAATCAGTTCTCTTAAAGCCTAGACTTTCATCTGTCTTTGTCCTGTTGTTTGTGCCTTCATTATGTTGAATTCTTATGTCACATGATTACTCTTCCCCAAAGTTCCCACAACTTCAACCCCTTCTCTCATTTCATCTCTGCAAGTTCAATAGGGCTGACCTTCTAGTTCTCTACCTTTTGGGAGGCAAAGGTGTCTGTTAGGTTTTTCCTGGGCTAAATTCTTCCCATGCTTCCCCTTGCTAAAAATGAAGGTACAAATCCTTCCCCATTAAACCAGGTGAGCTGAGGAAACAAGCTAGTCCAAATGAAAAGGCAACTGGAAGGCTAATGCTTAAGGAGGGGATTGTTAGCAAACCCCCCCCCCAATGAACTCAGCTCTTCTGCAGCAAAATCCAGGTTTGTTCAAAAAAAGCCATAATGGTGCAGTGGTTAGAATGCAGGATTGTAGGCTCACTGCTCACTCCAGGAGTTTGATCCTCACCAGGCTCAAGGTTGCCTTCTATCCAGTGGTGAAATTCAGGTTTTTTTACTACTAGTTCTTTGGGCGTGGCTTGGTGGGCATGGCTTGGTGGGCGTAGCAGGGGAAGGGTACCGCAAAATCTCCATTCCCTCCCCACTCCAGGGGAAGGATATTGCAAAATCTCCATTCCCACCTCACTCTGGGGCCAGCCAGAGGTGGTATTTGCTGGTTCTCTGAACTACTCAAAATTTCCGCTACCGGTTCTCTTGAATCTGTCAGAACCTGCTGAATTTCACCCCTGCTTCTATCCTATCAAAGTCAGTAAAATGAGGACTTAGATTGTTGGGGGCAATATGCTGACTGTGTAGACCACTTAGAGAGGGCTGCAAAACAGTATATAAGTCTAGGTCTATTACTATTTTGATATTGACTGTTCCTTCACCACACAAAGTTCTTTAAAAGTTGCCATTTTCCACAACACCTGACTAGTGTCCATTTGTAATACACAAAGTCAGGGGTTGCTCAAAGCCACTGGGCCTGCCCCCTCTTTGCTCTGGGGATGAAACCAGCTCTTGTGGGTTTCTTACCCCTGTTTCCTCCTTTCTGAAGAGCGGAGGGGGAGGCTGCTTGTCTGACTCTATTTGGGAGGCAAATGTCTGTTCAGCCTTAGCCCTAGGGCTGTGTTACTCTGTGGTTTTTACTTGGATTTCATTTGTATTATTTATTGAGTGACACAAATCTACCAAGATAGCCCCTGTATTAAGCAACGCGGCTCCTCTTTGAGGCCTGCACAATGCTAGAAGACCCGCAGAGAGAGACTCTGAGCACACACACACACCCTCTTTCCTTGTTGACTGAATTGTTTGTTTTTTAAAAATGTACCATCATGCTTTGATGTAATGCAAAAATATGCTTTTTATGTCCCTGTTTCCCCTTGTTTCTCTTGTGAATGTCTTTTTTTCCCCAACAGAGATCAGAATAAATTCCTGTTTCATTGCTCTCATCATCAAATGGACTGCTTTTGTAAGGTGTTCCATTTGTACCTGACATCTGACAGGATATATCCTCTTGGGAGAAAAGCAGGGGTGGGTTTCAAAAATTTTTACTCCTGGTTCTGTGGGCATGGCTAGTGGGGCGATATGACTGAATGGACATGGCCAACTTGACTTCACTTCTGCAGATGCACACTCAGTCACATGCCCCCTCCACTTAGCCATGCCCACAGAACTGCAAAAAGTTCTGTTTTGCCAGCTGGGAGGCTGGCAAAGAGGCCTCCCTTTCCCTGCCTTTGCAGCTCTCAGAGGAAGGAGGCAGGGATGCTGGCCCGGGGCTTGCTTCCCTTACCTCTCACCACCACCTGCCCACTCACCCGACGCTTTCCTGGCCACCTGCCCAGGTAAGCAGGCAGGGCCTGGGCTGCAGCCGGCAGGGAGGAGTGGTACACGCAGGAGGTTCCACGCAGTTCCTTAACTTGTCTGGCCTGCAGCTGAGGCCGCTGCCCTCTCCTACCACCACCTTCTCACCCCACCACTGCCCTCTTCAGCATGCAAAGCTTGCTGGGCTGCAAAGGCGGTGGCTTCAGGAAATGTTGGCTGGTGGGGAGGGGGGGGCTAGGTTAGTGCAAATGCTGCTTATCTGTGTGTAGGCAGGAAGAGGCAGTTGTGTTTATGCACGTGGACAAGGCAAGGCAGGGCAAGCGTCTGAGCAAGCTGGTTCTAGGGCATGGCCAGCCAGCCGTCACTACCGGTTCGGCAACCCACGCCCAATTACCACTACCAGTTCTCCCAAAGCAGGAGCAACCCACCTCTGGAGAAGAGGAAGATGGAGGGGAAATAGCTGTGGGCTGGTTCAGCCAGGCTGGTGGATCACACCAGACCAAACAAGCAGCCCCATTTCATTTACCGGCATTGTTTCAATTTTTATTTTTGGATCCTCTAATGAACATTTCCTCCATGTTCTTATCCAAGTGATTAGAAAAACAGAACTTTGCTTTTGTAGATGAATTTTGAAAGGGACTAATGTTCTAATCAAGAACATTGCTAAATTATATCAATTGCTATCAAAAATTAATTAGGAGGACAAATATGCTAAAGATTGTATGATTAAATGCACAAATCACTTGGGATATAATATTATACCTGATCAATGGGAAAACATGTAGACTAAAAGATTGACATTTAATTTGAGAGTATTTTTTTTATAAAATGACATATCATTGGTATTTAACACCTGATAAATTGTCAAAGATATATGAGGGTTTATGTCATATCACTGTTGGAAATTTAACCAATGTGAAAGAATCTCTTTGGTGGACTTGTAAGAGCACTAAGAAATATTGGGACCAAATATGTACTTTAATTCAGAAGATTTCAAAAATCAATGTGCAAGTAAAACCAGAGATTTTTCTTTTAGATATAAGGGGGTGAGAGACAGAGAGGAAACATGGGACTTTGTTCTCATAGATGAAAACTTCCACATACACAGATGTGGAAAGGTTTCCAAGTCTTGATAACAGATGAATGAATTGCAAAATTAATGGAGGTAGCTGGGATGGCAAAACTGACTACTTCGATGAAAAACAAAAATTTGACTACTTTGCTTCTCTCTGGAAACTACTTTTGGACTTCTTGCTTGGGAAAAATAGAAATGAAACTCTGATTTGGGGATTTGAATGATAGAAATGTTGTGTATTGTTATTGCTTTTATTTTCTGCTTATGTTTTTATATGTAATGTCTTTATTTTTGTTTAAACTTAGAGTCTTCTTTATTTGCATCTAACCTGAAGAATTAGAATTTATTCTTTTTCAATGTCTTTGTTCATATTTTTTTTCTTTTCTTGTTATACTTTTATTTATTTATTTAGTTTGTCATTCATGTACAAGATAACAGGAATAAGAATAAACATGATTAAGAGCACAGGAAAATGGGTACAAATAAATGGGGACAGTAGGAAAGGGACATTAGGCACGCTGATGCCCTTATGCACGCCCCTACTGACCTCTTAGGAATGGAGTAAGGTCCACAGTACACAGTTTAAGGTTAAAGTTATGGGGGTTTGAGGATGTAACAACAGAGTCAAGTAGAGCATTCTAGGCATTGACCACTCTGTTGCTGAAGCCGTATTTTCTGCAGTCAAGTTTGGTGCAGTTTACCTTGAATTTGTATCTATTGTGTGCTTGTGTATTGTTGCGGTTGAAGCTGAAGTAGTCATTGACAGGTAGGATGTTGTAGCAGATAATTTTGTGCACTACACTTAGGTCAGACCATAGGCGGCGTAGTTCTAGGTTTCCCAAGCCCAAAATTTCGAGCCTGGTGACATAAGGGATTCTGTTGCGAGTGGAAGAGTGGAGTACTCTTCTCGTGAAATACTTTTTCTTTTTATTAAAATATTCTTTTTAAAAAAAATATTTTCTTTTTCTAGTTTCTTTCCTTTCTCTTTTATTATCCTACATTTTAGCAGTTTTTGAAATTTAATAATTACATTTTTAAAAAGAGTGATAGGCCCATATCCATGATTCAATCTTGTGACATCCACTTGCAATTTCTGTCCCCATGGATAGGTACTGTGGACAAACTTTGAGCCAATAATTGAGCCATAAATATGTGAAGTTATATCATCTAAACCACACTTAAGAAACTTGCTACTCAAGATTATCCTTCCTGCCTGACTACATCGTATCTGCTGTTCACAAAACCTTTGAACCTTCTGCTCCCCAGGATTTGCACTGCATGCAAGCCAAACTCAGGTTCTCTCCCAGCTACAGGAAACTTGGGCTGTCTTCTAGTAATAATCCTGGGAAGCCCAACTCCATGGGCATCTTGGAGAATCCACAGTCTTGGGTGGATGGAAGACAATGGCTGGGAATCGGCCTTCAGCCAACCCCCTTGCCTGGCAGACACATTGCCAACTCAGCTTATAACCAAGCTTAAATAATTCAAGTTTGGGTGGGGGAAACCTAGATCTGTTTCCTCGGATGATATATAATGGCTAGTCTGGTGAAAAGAAGGGCTAGGGGTGACATGATAGTAGTTTTGCAATATTCAAGGGGCTGCCACAAAGAAGAGGGGATCAATATACTTTCCAAAGCACCAGAAGGCAACACAATGGATGGAAACTCCAGGAGAGAAACAACCTGGAACTAAGGAGAAATTTCCTGACAGTGAGAAGAAGTAACCAGTGCAACAACTTACCTCCAGAGGTTGTGGCTGCTCCAACACTGGAAATTTTTAGGAAGAGATTGGACAAATATTAGTCTGAAATAGTATAGGGTTTCCTGCTCAGGGATTGGACTAGAACAGTGTTTCTCAACCTTGGCAACTTGAAGACGTCTGGACTTCAACTCCCAGAATTCCCCAGCCAGCGACGTCTTCAAGTTGCCAAGGTTGAGAAACACTGGACTAGAAGACTGGCAAGGTTCCTTCCAACTCTACTTTATAATCACATCATCCCAGTGGCCTTTTAAAATCCAGGTTTCTAAACTCTGTGTCAAGCCCCCAGTCATTTTTCTTCTGGACATTAGGCCTGTCACACTTTCTATTATTCTGCTATTCATTTTCTATTGTGGGAAAATGGGAGGGAGGATATTAGGGAGTTGGATGGGATGCAGCCATAACAAAATTCTTTTTAGAAAGCCAAGGTCATCCTTTGTCTCTGCACCTCCGCATCTCACTGGAATTGGATGGGTGAAACTGCCACCATGGCAATGGGAGATTGGACCATGTGATGGACTTGTGGGTGTGGGGGCAAGATTTTGAACTTTCAACTGGGTGGGGAACCTAGGAAACTTTCACATTCGTGCTTCCCCAGATGTGCCAACATGGCTCTCTTAATAAATTGGAACTTTGAGGAATCCTTTCCCTTGGACTCTGATTTAATTTCGGATGCTATTTGGAACCCTGAACACTCTGTGCCCCTTCCCCACTGAAAATGGCCTGATCCCTGTCCTGCATTATCCTCTCGAGAGGGAAAGAAACCTACAAGTAATCCGGAGAAACTGTCTTGGAGAGAACCAGAAGCTCCCTTCGGCACACATGGGGCTGACTTTGCTTCCTCTCTCCCCCAGTCTGTCACTTTGTTCTGTGCCTTTGTCCCAAGTTGCTATGGCAACGCAGGAGAATGCGCTAGGTGAGCATACCTCAGCTTTACTCAAGTCTTTTCTTTGCACTAAAGAGAAGCAACCTCTGACCGCATCTCGCACACCTGAGCCTGTTGCTACCTTTCCCTTTCCTTTTCTAGCCTGGTTGAAAGATGGAGTAATAACAACTTTGTTTTCAAACCACTCTTGCAAAGTAAGAATCTTTTGGAAAATGACTCAGTGGCTGAATCATCCCATTTCCTGGGTTTGTACAATACATCAAAGATTTTGCTGGATTTTGCTAATGCTAATTCAGGAGAATTTAGACAAAAGGTTAAAAAGGAGAATGGGATGGTTTGTCTCCCAAAGTTTCTTCCATGCCTACCTGTTTTTGGTAAATTGAAAGAACATTAGCTAAACATCGTCCTGTCCTCATTCTTTCTCTGGCCTGATGTGAAAACCACTGACAACCACTGACTCTCAAGAGGAGAGTCTATTTCTCAGCTGTCCCACTACTCTACACACTATCTTATTTTCTTCCCATATATCCTTTACAGGAGAAAAACTCATGTTTGGAAGCACTTCAGGAATGGAAGAAATCGTGGTGGGTTGGTTTCCCACCCAAGTAACCACCCCAGCTTCCAAAAAGGAAATATTTTGGGGGGAAAAGAAGAAAGGTATTATTGTTGTAAAAAAAACTGCAAATAAAAACGTATGTAGGTTCACCCAATTTTACGGTCCAGGGAGAAAAGACATTATTTTTATGGCAACTTTGAATTCTGCCTGGGTCTGAAGAAGGCTGCATGGTGAGAGGACACTTCACAGGAAGCGCTGGTGTACTTCCAATCTTCAAAAAGTGCAAGGAGTGGATCCAGGAAATTATAGGCCAATCAGCTCTACAGAAATACCTAGGAAAATCCTGAAATAGATAAGCAACTGATCTGTGAGCATTTAGAAACAAACAAGGTGATTACTGGAAGTTAGCATGGGTTTGTAAAAACAGATCATGCCAGACAAACTATCTTTGATAAAGTGACAAAATTAGTGGATCCAGGAAATGCTGTGGACATTGTATACAGTACTTGGACTTCAGTAAGTCATTTGACAAAGTAGATCACAACCTACTCCTTGGTCAGCTAGAACAATATGGGATAGACAGCCATCTGCACCAGATGGGTTGGCAGTTGTCTGACCAATCACAACTCAGCAGATTGTCCTCAATGGAACTGCATCTACAAGGAAGGAAGCATGCAGTGGGATATCCCAAGGTCTGTTTTGGGTGTGGGGCTGCTCAACATTTTCATAAATGATTATTTATGAAATAAATAAACCATCAAATCTGCAGATGACAACAAGCTAGGTGAAACTGCCAATACTTTGTAAGATAGTCTCAAGATTCAGAAGGAGTTTGGCAGACTTGAGAATTGGACCCCATCCAACAAAATGCAGTTCATTGGTGAAAAATATAAAATCCTGGACAAATGCATAAGTATAGACTAAGTAGTTTTTGGATCAATAGTAGTAACTGTGGGAAGGATTTATGAGCCAATAGTCAATCACTCAATCAGAACAGAGCTGAAGGGACCTTGGAGGTGTTCTAGTCCAATCCTCTGCTCAAGCAAGAGACCCTATAACATTTCAGATAGGTGGCTGTCCAGTCTTTTCTTAAAAACCTCCAGTGATGAAGCACCCACAACTTCTGAAGGCAAGCTGCTCCACTGGTTAATTGTCCTCACTATTAGGAAGTTTCTTCTTAATTCTAAGTTGCTTCTCTCCTTGATTAGTTTGCATGCATTGTTTAGTGTCCTGCCTTCAGTTGCTTTGTGGAATAGGTTGGCCTCCTCTTCATTGTGGCAGCCTCTCAAATACTGGAATACTGCTGTCATGTCACCCCTATCAATCCTTCTTTTCTCTAGACTCGCCATGCCAAATTCCAGCCACCATTTTTCATATATTTTTGTCTCCAGGTCTTTCATCATCTTAATTGTTGTTCTTTGC
This sequence comes from Thamnophis elegans, assembly GCF_009769535.1. Lineage (NCBI taxonomy): Eukaryota > Metazoa > Chordata > Lepidosauria > Squamata > Natricidae > Thamnophis > Thamnophis elegans. The sequence goes on from NC_045552.1 coordinate 37,128,250, forward strand.
ATTTTTTCCAAAGTCTCAACATCTTTTTTATAATGTGATGAACATTACAAAACATTACAAAACTGGATGCAATGCAGTTGCCAAAAAACTCAGTGCAGCCTTAGGCTACATCAACAGGGCCCTGGAAAGAGGGTAGAGAAGAGCAATAAAGATGATTGGGAGCCTGGAGGCTAAATTGTATTGTAAGCAGCTAAGGAGACTAGATATGTTTAGCCTGATACAGAGAAGGCTCAGGAAAGACATTAAGTGGTCTTCCAATACTTGAGGGGCCGTTGCAAAGAAGAGGAAGTCAACCAATTCTCCAAATCACCTGAGGGCAAGACAAGGAGAAAAGGGTGGAAGTTCAACCTTGAAGAATGTCCTGAATGCCTCTTTTCAAGCAGTAGCCATGCTGACATCTCCCGCTGACCTCCACGATTTTCCCCATTGAAGTTGTTTACAGTTGTGCTCTTTAATCTCTATTTAGGAACGGCCTGTTATCCTGGGCTCCTACCTTCCTTGTCCACTGAAGGCTGTCCTTGCTTGCCTGCCTGTTATTCACCACAGACAGTGTTGCAATGACCCCAAAAACTATCCCTGGAGGTTCCCCTTCCCATCCTAGGGAGGGTACTCATGTTTCCTAAAATATGCTTCAGATTTAGGAATGAGTTGGAACAAGCACAGCTAAGCTGGCCCCAAGGCCATTCAAGCAGTTTCCAACACTGAGGATCTAGTCTGGAAGGCTAAAACATATGAAGAATGATTGCAGGAATTTGGTATGTGTAATCTAGAAAAAAGAAGGATTAGGGGTGACATGATAGTTCCCATATCTAAGCAGCTGCCTTTAGAAGGTGGGGAACAATCTATTATCCAAAGCACCTGAAGTCAGGACAAGAAACAACTGATGGAAACTAATCAAGGAGAGAAGTAACCTAGAACTGAGGAGAAATTTCCTGACAGTGAGAACGGTTAATCAGTGGAATGATTTGCATCCAAAAGAAGGTGGATGCTCCATCACTGGAGGTTTTTAAGAAGAGATTGGACAGCCGTTTGTCTGAAATATTAAAGGGTTTCCTGCTTGAGCAGTGGGTTGGACTAGAAGATCTCCAAGATCCCTTCCAAATCTGCTATTCTATTATTCTGTATTTAGTCTGGCACCTCTGCACAAGTCTACCAAGTACCCAGGCTATTTTGAGTCTCAAAACCTCAAAATTATGGGAATTGACTTATGGCTGAGATCATCTGGAAACATCACCAACCTTGCCATGAAATGCAATCATCATTATCATTTCTGTGAAAGGTGACAATTGAGTTTAATAATGAGAAAATTGCCTTTATTTAACCATATTTATTTAGTCATAAATCAAAGTTAAACACCTTAGATCACTTTAGCTGGTTAAAAAAAAACTGCCAAAGAAATGTCACATTTCTAATGACCCTTCCATCCTCCCGGCTGGTAATTTGCTCATTTCAAGGATTTTCCCCCCTACCGTAAATTACATGAGTGATTATTTGGGTGTGAAATATAATTCTACCTTACTCCCACCCAGTATCAGTTGCTTATGGACATTCATACCTGCGTTGGCAGAAAGATTGCAATGCGTAGATGGTTCTTTCCATTCCCTCTTGTCGAGGGTACTGGGAGGGAGAGATGGAGGAGGAAGCCCCAAAGAGAAAGAAAAGAGGCCCAGATCAACAGAGCCACAGCCAGAAAAAGCAAGGAACTGTTTCTCTTGTTGGTCTAAGAGATGTTACAACAGAAACTGGCTGATCAGAGACTCCAATGTAGCCTCCAGCTTCTAGCCAACTCCCCTCCTCCTCAGTCCTTCACCCAGGACACCACAGCAGAGGGAAAGATTGTTTCCAGGATGCATCCTACAACTATTGAGGAGTACTAGGGCAGAGTACTAGGTGGGTTGCTCCCGGTTTGGCCTGGATCAGGTGAACAGGTAGTAGCAGTGGCAGGAGGCTCCGCCCACCCACCCGGATGCTTCTGCGCATGCACAGAAGTGTCACGTATGAGCAAGTGCATGTGCGCAAGCGTGCCCAAACAGGTAGTAAAAAAAATGGCAACCCAACACTGTACTAGGGTCTGCTAGTGTTAAAAAGTGGAAAATCAATTTTAAAAAAAGGAATCAAAACAATTGTAGTATTTGTTAGAACATTCATGACTGGGAGAGACATGACAACAAGATCAGCCAATGAATAGGCTTAGCAACCAAGTCCGCCAATGGGAGCTTAAACAGGTCTGACTGTGCTGAGAATCAATACTGAAACTACTCTGTCTGCTCTGAACTGTGAGATGAAACTGTTCTCTCCTGCTTGTGTTCTGCTTGTAACTTCTACCCCATTGAAATAATCTACTATTGATATTGTACATTTATTCATCTGTTATTATGTAAATAACGAAGTTAATGAATCCAGCTGAATCAGTTAACTGTGTGTGCTTCCTGGATTTGATTTTTCTGCAACAAACTCTGATAGAATTGGAGAAGACCTCACAATAGCAGTAGTACTTAGACTTATATATTGCTTTATAGCTTTACAGCCCTCTCTGAGCAGTTTACAGAATCAGCATATTGACAACAACAATCTGGGTCATAATTTTATCGACCTTGAAAGGATGAAAGACTGAGTCAACCTTGAGACAATAAGAATCGAATTCCTGGCAGTGAGCTGAATTAGTCTGCAATACTGCATTCCAGCCACTGTCACCACCAAGGCTCATTAGGAGCGGAGGTCCAGGTTTAAAGCCTGCCATAAAACTCTAGGAGTGGGAGGAAAGTTCTGCGGCAACTCTGGTGGAATATCAGTCTGGTGGACAAATACTGAGCATTAACAAATTATCTCCTGGATTAAAGAAGCTCCTCCACCTGAAATTATAAGTGATCCTGCACAAATCCTTTCTTAAGGTTATTTCTGTACGCCCGGGTAGCAGAATCTGCTGCATAAGGAGAAATACTAATTAGATGGCACAACCCTGCCTCTAGAAGATGTTCATGCTCAACAAGCAGGAAAGAGGAGATGAAGTGGACAGAGTAGCCCCACTGCTCCTCACCAACATTTGCAAGGCATGGATATTTTGGACTTCTTGGTTACAGGGACCTTCCGGAAGACAAGAAGCATTGGGTGGAAGCCAATCAAGGAGAGAAGCAACTGAGAACTAAGGAGAAATTTCCTGACCAAACAATCAACCCGTGGAACAGCTTGCCTTCAGAAGTTATGAGTTCTTGGAGGTTTTTAAAAAGAGATTGGACAGCCATTTGTCTGAAATGGTATAGGGTCTCCTGCTTCAGAAGGAGGTTGGATTAGAAGGCCTCCAAAGGTCCCTTCCAACTCTGCCGCTCTTTTTAGTGACTGGCCCAGCTGTCTCTGTGTATGAAGAGGGACTAGAACTGCCAGCTTCTGTCCTGGTGCTTTAACCACTGCACCAAACTGACGGGAAGGATTGCTTTCCAATTACCATTGACAAAGTCCCATTCAGATATCCCTTCTGCCAACATTAATGATCACAGGGCTATAAATGTTAACAGAAAGTCTCTCTCACCCATCTGGGCTGTGTGGTTGGAGTCCAAGCACTCAGCCAGGAGCAGCTGCTTAATTTCAGTGTCCTGAGCAAAATGTCATCACCTCTCAGCAAAGCCCCAAACATCCTTCAGCAGGGAAGGTCAACTGTCAGCTGCCCTGGAGACCCAAGGCAGGGGCTGTGTGCAGGGAGGAAAGAAAGAGGTCACCCAGGCAGGAGGGTAGTGTTTATTTGACTAAGAAATGGGGGATCAAGAGAAGGAAGGGATTACTCTGGAGACTGCCTCAAAGAGGGTTCACAAACTACATGTGCTTGTGGAAGGATGTAAGGATTTAACTGCTCCAGGCTTTGTAGCACCATTCAGAATAACAGAATTGGAAGGGAACTTGGAGGTCTTATAGTCCATCCCCCTGCTCAAGCAGGAGACCCTATACCATTTCAGACAAATGGCTGTCCAGTCTCATTTTAAAAACCTCCAGTGATGGGGAAGAAAGGAAGGAGGGAGGGAGGGGGGAGGGACAAAAGGAAGGAAGGAAAGAAGGAAGAAGGAGGAGGAACAAAAGGAAGGAAGGAAGGAAGGAATAGCAGAATAACAGAGTTGGAAGGGACCTTGGAGGTCTTCTATTCCAACCCTCTGTCAGGATGAGACCCTATACCATTTTAGACAAGTGACTGTCTGGTCTCTTCTTAAAAACTTCCCGTGATGGAGCACCCACAACTTCTGAAGGCCGCCATTCCACTGGTTAATTGTTCTAACAGTCAGGAAATCTCTCCTTAGTTCTAGGTTGATTGGTTTCCATCTATTGCTTCTTGTCTTGCCTTCATATATACTTTGGAGAATAGGTTGACCCCCTGCTATCATGCCACTTCTTCTTTTCACTAGACTAGATAAACCCAGGTCCTACAACCATTCTTCACATGTTTTAGCCTCTTTTGATTTTTCCCCTCTCTAAAGTTGATTTCCAGGAAGTCCTAAAAAAATGGCTCATTGAACAGTTTCAAATCAGTTTTCCTGACCTAACTAAGCTCTGGTTTGACTCTCAAGAGCAGGCAGGCAGTTTGCCCCCAGGTTCCCACCCTTTGTGTTTCTTCTGCCTGTCTGATTTAGTGTCTGAGAGCACAGTAGTTCTCAGATTATGAAAGCTGGGATATCTGTCAGTAAGTGATGTGCTCATCAAGTATGAAGTCATGTGTCTACTTCGTCAAGTGATGGAAATCCCAGCAGTCCCAGTTGCCATTGTAACCCCAGGACCAGATTCATGTTCCCTGTATGACCATGGCATGGGAAAAGGCAGGAGTCTCAGACCAGCAGGTCCTTGAGGTTAGGATGTTGCTGGACCCATCTGGAAAATGGTCGGGGATTCTGAACATGATGTGATTTTGGACTACTTTGTACTGCCTTGTATTGCACAATTGTTTTAGTTTTAGCTGTTTTGTTTATCTTGTTCTGTTATTTAAGGCTATGTTACTTGCCTAGAGTGGCAATTACAGATTGGGCAGTTGTATAATTTTTTTTATTCATATATATATATATATGAACCTGTGCTCTACCAGGGCATACCAGGGGTTGTGACTTTAAATATATACCTCTCACCCTGGCTGGCTGATAAGGAGTCGAGCTCTGTAGCTTAATGGTTAACACATCTGCCTAAGAGGCAATAGAGCACAGGTTCGATTCCCAACAAGGGTGTGGCTAGCTGATGAGAGCTAAATAGCTTGAAATAGATCTATACTAGTCTCCCTTTATTTATTTATCAGCATAAATATAACAAATGTAACAAAAAGGCAACAGTAAAAAATATTGGGTTTCTGTCTGGATGGTCTCTTGTGACGAGCCAAAGACAGAGAGTGGAAGTATGACCTTCCTCCCATATTTGGGCATACCAGGGGTTGTGACTTTAAATATATATATATATACACATACATACATACATACATACATACATACACATACATACATACATACATACATACATATATATGTATATATATATATATTTGTAAGCCAATGTTGCAGTTGTGAAAAGTAATAAAAGCAAGGCAATCCTAAACTTCCCCAATCAAAATAAAGCATTAAGATGCGGAAAACGTTTTATTACTTTGCAATTTCAAACCATCCCTCTGTCCGCTATGGAGTAACCCTTTTTATAAAATGGCCTTGGCAAAGCAACCAAGATGATTCAGAGCCTGCAAGGTGGGAAACTAGCTAGAAGTCTTGGCAGAAATATCCTGGCCGATATCCCCATTGCCTTCTTGTGTCTAAAGGATGTCATGTAAACATCCGCAAAATGATTTGGAGTCACTTCCAGAGTCAGGACAAGAAATGAAGTGTTTAAATTACAAGGAAACAATCTCCTAATGGTCAGGGCCTTTCAACAATAGAACAGACTTCCTGGAACCTTTTGCTGTTTCTCCTTTACTGAGATATATAAAGAGAAGCCAGATGGCCAACGGTTGAGGAGGTGGATTGGGCAAAATGATCTCTGAGATCCTTTGGAACCTAACATTCACTAATTCTGTGTGGGATGGCAGAAACATCAATGGATTGCAGGCAGTAAGGCCATTCTCTTTTCTTCACTAGTGGTTTGGTAGCGCATGCACAGAATGTCTGTGATGATGTCTGGGTGGGTGGGCTGAGCCTTGTACCACCACCAGGGGTGAAATCCAGCAGGTTTTGGGTTTGGGGTCGGGTTTTGACAGGTTATGGAGAACCAGTAGCAGAAGTTTGAGTAGTTCGGAGAACCGGTAGGAGAAATTTTGAGTAGTTTGGAGAACCAGGAGTGGAAATTTTGAGTAGCTCGGAGAATCAGCAAATGCCACCTCTGCCTGGCCCCAGACTGGGGTGGGAATGGAGATTTTGCAGGATTCTTCCCCTGCCATACCCACCAAGCCACACCATGCCCACCAAGTCACGCCCACAAAACCAGTAGTAAAAAAAAATGAATTTCATCACTAGCTGCCGCCACTATCGGTTTGCCCAAACCAGTGCAAACTGGCAGAATACCACCTCTGATTGCATGCATGAACTATCGCCAGGGTAGAGAACATAAACAAAAATGATTGAGGGAAAACTTAAAATAAGGAGAGAGGAGAGCTGAGTAAAACCTACCACTTGGATTCCAATTGAAGCTCTGGATTTTTGCCCTCCCCAGATTCCGGAGGCTTTCCTGAAGACTGGGGGGCAAAAACGGTCTCCCGTGGCCCTCTGGAGGCCTCAGGAAAGCCTCCGGAGCCTGGGGACGGTGAAAAACAGGCCCAATGAGCCAACCGGAAATTCATTCCTGAGCCTCCATTTGGACCATTGAGCCTGTTTTTCACCCTCTCTAGGCTCTGGAAGTTTTCCTGAAATCTGGCAAGGGTGAAAATGGCTTCCCCCAGCCCTCCAGACAACCAAAAATAAATTGGCACATGCGCACCACAGCTGAGGGATGCCTAGGGCTGCCATGGTGGCAAATATGGTTCCGCGTGCTACCTGTGGCACGTGTGCCAGTGGTTCGCCATCACGGACCTATGCCGAGACATCCGCAGAAACCTGATTTGTTATTCCCAATTTGCAAGTTTAGAAGCAATACAGCAGGCAGCCAAATGCTCCAAAAAGAATCTGATTTACTTCTCTGAGTTTTAACTGAAAATTGGAGACAAGGAGGCCTAAGAATCTGGGATTGATTGATTCATATTTTTTTAATTTACAGCTGCTGCAGTAAAAATGATTTATAACAGTTTACGAGATATCCATAAGTGAATCACATGGGGCTGCTAGGAGTCGGGCAAGGTACAAATTTAATTAATTAATAATATACATCCATCATATGAACCAAACAAGTATTTAAACAATCTAAATGACACCCCTTCCGGTACTGAAAGTTCTCCTGGTTAGCTGACTTTTTTTTTTTTTTGAGTCTTCTCTTAAATATGTTTTATTTCCATTTCATTTCGTACAGTCACATATATACTGTGCATAACCGGGGCATATAACATTGAACAATAAACACAGCCCTCCCTCTTGTCAACAATACCCCCCAAAATACAAACCCAATATACCACTTCGACCCACCATACACCCTTTCTTTCGCCCCCCTCCAACTTTCGTTCTTCCCTCCAACATTCCCCTCTACCCTACTTCCCCTCCCCCTCTATCACTCCTCTCTCCCAATACACTCCCTCCCTTCCTTCTCATCCTCCCTCCAATCCTCTCTCCCACCCTCTCTACCCCTCTTTCTTCTTTCCCTCTACTCCTCCCTTCGGTGTATTTCTACTATCCATCAATATATTCAGCTTGTCCTATTTTTACACTAAAATTAAAGAGCAACAGTATACCAGTGCAATCATGTTACTTTAAAATCTAACACATACTATATTTCACCCCTCCCCCCTCCCCCCTAGGACCCCACCTCCCTTCCCCCCCCGACTTCCCAGAGCCCGTACACGGTATAGCTTTTTAACAAACACAGTCTAAAATATATTAAAACAAAGGAGATTAAAGAAAAAAAAAGTCAATAAGATCTCTACGTTGAACTCAGCTTCTTGCTGTTACCCAAACTTTAAGCAGTTTAACTTATTCCTAATCTTAAGCATAGGCTATCTGGAATTTCTTAGTCCCATATTTGTTTTGTGTATAGTCAATCCATTTTTTCCAGTCTCGTTTATATCTCTCATTTGAGTGGTCTTTAAGATATGCTGATATTTTAGCCATCTCAGCTAAGTTTGTAACTTTCAATGTCCATTCTTGAGTTGTAGGCACGTCTTCCTTCTTCCAGGTTAGCTGACTTTTTAATAGCTTACAGGCGTCCACCTCAGAGGTGGGATTCAGCAGGTTCTGACCAGTCCCGGAAAACCAGTAGCAGAAATTTTGAGTCGTTTGGAGAACCGGTAAATGCTGCCTCTGACTGGCCCCATCCCCATCTATTCACGCCTCCCGTGTTCCAGCTGATCGGGAGGGAATGGGGATTTGGAAGTATCCTTCCCTTTGAGTGGGGAGGGAATGGGGATTTTGCAGTATCCTTCCCCTGGAGTGGGGAGGGAATGGAGATTTTGCAATATCCATCCACTGGAGTGGTGTGGAAATTGAGATTTTGCAGTATCCTTCCACTGGAGTGAGAAGAGAGTGGAGATTTTGCAGTATCCTTCCCCTGCCACACCCACTAAGCCAGGTCCACCAAGTCATGCCACACCCATTAAGCCACACCCACAGAACCGGTAGTAAAAAAAAATTGAATCCCACCACTGGTCAACCCGTATTGCGACTGATCAATTGGGGAGGGGGCTATGCCAAAGCAGCTGCTTTCTTCCTCACTTTATAATAGTGAGGAGCCACAAACAGAATCCCCAAGGACCCATTGGTTGAGCAGATGAGATTCAAAAGTGCCCAAACATCTTATATTCTGCAAAAGCACCCTGTCGTTGCATGGTAGTGTGTCAAAGGTTGCATTCTCTCTCTCTAGTCTGTGTAACATTCATTTCTGGTTTTTGTTGAGCAGGGTGTCTTTATTTGGTTAGGAAACATTTTTCCACATGGGTTTTCTCTTCCAAAAGACCTTCAAATCTTCTCAAGATCTGCCCACTGAAAGGTAAATAAGTAAATCTTTATTACGGTCAAAGACCAGCAATACATATTAGTTTTTACACTATGTTGAAAAGTACTGACATTAAGATATAATTAAAAAGTTTTGACGTTAAAAGTGGAAAATAACATACATGTTCTCAGATTGTTCGGGTCACTCCCTGGTTTACCTGGGGGCAATGCTGTTAAGTATAGGAGTACAATGCAATGGTCCAAAGATTGTTAGAGATATGTCCAGATAATTGGTACAAGATGACAACTATATTTCTGTAGCCAATTTTTTTCTTATGGACAATGCAGCAGCACAGCACATTGAAAGGTTCCCCCTTTTTGAGCAGCCACAATATTTATAATATGGTTGGTAAAATATTTATATTAAGAACTAGATTGATTTGTAAGTTTAAAAATTAATCCAATATTAACAGTGCTCAGAACATTTAGCTTTCAAAAGATGAACTGAAAATTAAACAATAGTTTAATTTGCGCTAAGAGTGAAGGGCCAAAAAGGGCATTTATCCCACAGAAAAGCAAACATACCATTCGTTCCTCTGCCAAAGACATCAGTGCAGGAAGATATTTTAATGCCCTGGATAAATATTCCTCTTTTTTTGTGGAACTTGGAAATAATATAAATAAAAGACCCCAAAGTTGTTATGAAGAGTAAGTTTTTTTTTAAAAAAATGTTTATATTAGATGTAGAAACAAATTAAGCTGTAGCCACTCCCATAAAGGTTGTTACTTAAACAAGTTCGTGCTTTTCTCTTTCTTTTTTTAAAAGAGCTATTAATGCTTTGCAAAGAATTAAAAGGAATTGTGCTTTTTCTTCAGCCTGTCTTCATAGGGCTCAGCCACAAGACTCTCTGGCATCTTCACTGGCCTCCTTTCAGTGCCCTTCTAGAAATAGGGTGCCAAGAGTTGAACTCACTAATCCAATGGGCAGAGAGTGGAGGGAGGGAGGCAAATGACAGCAGTTCAGACAGATATGAGTGTGGCGGGGATGAAGAATCATGAAGTCTTGGGACAACAACTGCAAGTTTCTTTATTTATTTATTTATTTATTTGTTTGTTTGTCTGTTTGTTTGTTTATCAAGCATGTATTAGACAACATATATAAGTATAAACATGATTATGAATACAGGAAATGGATACGAATAAATGGGGACATTAGGACAGGGACGATTGGCACATTGGTTGACAAGCTGGTGCGCTTATGCACGCCCCTTACAGACCTCTTAGGAATGGGGTGAAGTCAACAGTAGACAGTCTAAGGTTAACGTTTTGGGGGTTTGGGGAAGAAAGCACAGAGTCAGGTAGAGAGTCCAGGCATTGACCACTCTGTTGCTGAAGTCATATTTTCTGCAATCGAGTTTGCAGCAGTTTACCTTGAGTTTGTATCTATTGTGTGCTCGTGTATTGTCATGGTTGAAGTTGAAATCATCATTGACAGGTGGGACAATTGTAGCAGATAATTTGATATACTACACTTAGGTCAGACCGAAGGCGGCGTAGTTCTAAGTTGTCTAAGCCCAAAATTTCAGGTGAAAAAAACTTCAGGTGAAATTTCACCCAATGACCATATCACTTAGCAATGGAAATTTGAGTTCCTATTAGGGTCATTAAGCCAGGACCTTATAAGAAGAACCTCACAAGGGCCATTTCTGAACACAATCTTGTTTCTCAGAACTTTAAAAAAATGTTTCAGCATCTTTTCTTAAGGTTCTTGCAGGTTTTGATCAAGGCCGTCTTCCTTGCTCTTTGCAGAGAGACCGAGGGCATAAACAGTCCCTAAGCCAAGATCAGCCTTTTCCAAGAGCAAAAGGCTCATCGCTTCTCCCTTTTAAAAAAAATTCTTCTGATAAATTATTCAAATTTTTAATGGATTGAAGTGTTCATTCTGGAAATAGAATGAACAGAAATAAAGGGGGTTGCTACTTACTACATAAAATCATTAAACCCAAGTCTTGGGAGTATTCTACTGAGTATAGATCATCTAGCCCAGGGGTCAGCAACCTGTGGCTCTTTCATCCCTCTGCTGCGGCTCCCTGTTGCCAATCAGCACCACAATTTTGAGAGGAGATTCTGGTTACGGGGGGAGCACAGCATGCCAGGAGGAGACTTTATGGCAAGTGGTGGGTTTTCCGGCTCCACAATTGATAGGGCTTTAGGTTAGGACAGGAAGAGGAAAAAGGGTGCCATGCTAGGAGACTCTGGTGGGGGAACCAGACTTCTGGTCGGCTTCAGAATTGAACGGGGGGCTTCTGGTTAGGACCTTTGTGACTTGTAATGTTTAAGGTTGCTGACCCTGGATCTAGCCCAACCCAGTGATGGACATTGCAGGAATCTATAAATCCCACATCTTCAACAGATGTCCATCCAACCTCTATTTTAGACATCCAATGAAGGAGAATCTACCACCTCTGAGGGCAATCTGTTCCATTGCTAAACAACCCTTAGATTTAGAAAATTATTTCTAAAATCTAATCAAACTTTACTTTCTTCAGATGTAAGCAGAATGTTTCTTGTCCTCTGGTGCGCCAGTTGCGACCCTACCTGAACCGGGAGGCTCTCACAACAGTCACTCGGGCCCTTGTGACCTCTAGGCTGGAATACTGCAATGTGCTCTACATGGAGCTGCCCTTGAAGAGCATCCGGCGACTTCAGCTAGTCCAGAATGCGGCCGCGCGAGTGATTGTGGGTGCACCTTGGTTCGCCCACATAACACCTATCCTCCGCGAGCTGCGCTGGCTACCTGTTGATCTCCGGGTGCGCTTCAAGGTGCTACTTACCACCTACAAAGCCCTTCATGGTAGTGGATCTAGGTACTTGAGAGACCGCCTCCTGCCAATTACCTCCTCACGACCCATTAGATCGCATAGATTGGGCCTCCTCCGAGTTCCATCTGCCAGTCAGTGTCGACTGGCAACTACGCGGAGGAGAGCCTTTTCAGTAGCAGCTCCGACCCTTTGGAACGATCTCCCCGTGGAGATTCGTACCCTCACCACCCTCCAGACCTTCCGCACAGCCCTCAAGACCTGGCTATCCCGTCAGGCCTGGGGTTAAAGATTATAATCCATCCCCGCCCGAATGTTGAATGAATGTTGCTTTACTCTTTTAATTATGTATTGTCCTATATGTCATTGTATGTTTCCCCTTCCTATATAAGTTGTAAGCCGCCCTGAGTCCCCTCAGGGAAAAGGGCGGCCTATAAATAAACTTAACCTAACCTAACCTAACCTCTTGTGGAACTACTCTGTCCCATCAGCTATAGGACAGCTTTTAAGTTATTGAAAGTCCAACCATCCATCTTTGTAGAGAACATCTTCAAGTAGAAGGTTTCATAGCTGGCACAGAAATGATCTTTTCAGGAAAGACTGTCCCAGATTCTGCTGAGCCTCTGCTGTAGGGAACATTTGAATTGTGGCCTCCATTGCTCCTAAGCGACACTTCAGGCAAGGGTGACTCCCTTGTGGCTGGTGTTCTCCAAGAGTTTCCATTAGACACATCAAGCAGGTTCTGATGTTCCATATCAAGACTCAGAAGCACCTAATTTTAGACTAGCCATAGGACAAAACCTCATCCCTGTGAGATTATTGAGAGTGTTTGCAGTTTGCATGGCACAAATTTATATAGCAGAGCAGAATAGAATTCTTCATTGGCCAAATGTGATTGGACACAAAAGGAATTTGTCTTGGGTGCAGATGCTCTCAGTGTACATAAAAAGACAAGATACATTTGGCAAGAATCATAAGGTACAACACTTCATGATACTCATAGGTTACAAATAAGCAATCAGGAAGCAATCAATATCAATATAAATCATAAGGATACACGCAACAAAGTTACAGTCCTGCAGTCATAAGTGGGAGGCGATGGGTGATAGGAACGATGAGAAAACTAATAGTAATAGTAGTGCAGCCTTAGTGAATAGTTTGACTGTGGTGAGGGAATTATTTGTTTAGCAAAGTGATGATTTGGGGAAAAACTGAATGATGTATGGATATATATGAATGTGCTAACTTCTGCGCAGGCCATGGTGTTCTATATGCAACATCTGGTTTTATCTCCCCATCCTCTTTAAGCTTTCCCAGGCAGCTTTCATTTCTGAAATGATGAGAGCATTTTGGTATCTTTTCCATTGGCCAAGACCTGGGCATCTTCAAGCCCAGCCTCTGCTCCAGAGAAAACTCCACCTTTCCAGGTAGATGCTACCCAGAACAGAGGGATTTATTCAGTTTGAAAACAAAACTTGAAAACTATCAACATTTGATTTTCTTTATTTTGGATGAATGCATATTGGTTGCTTTGACGTTTCTTCAAATCTCCTGATTCTTTCCAATTATTAAAAGTATTAAGCTCCTTCCATTTTGCCTAAAACAGGACTCCAGATGTTTTCCTTTGTTTCGCTTGCAGGAAAAATCCTTCCATTCCTTAAACTTTAGAAAACTTTCAGACTACAAAATAGTAGCATTACTTGTATTTTGTTTGTTTCAAAAACGAAGTATAATATAAAGTTGTAATCCTATCAATGCTTATCTGGAATTCAGGCTTAATCAACTGTCAACACGTCTTGTTTCTCAAGAGCATTGATGAGACTGTATTATTTTCAGATATTAGTCAAGCAAGCAATAGAATTTTCGTTCCCTGGTCACTCAAAGACAGATTTCCAGGATTTTCTGTACCAAAAGGACTTTTTGCGGACTGCAAACTAGTTTTTGGAGACACTTTCAGGGAGGTGACCAGGCCAGGGAGAATTATATGAGGAATTTCCTAATTACTAGTGTGTCAAAAAAGAGCATCTGGGAAAATAGAAACAAATAATGGCCTGAAATGACTGGGTCTAAATTGCTCAAATCATCTCAATTAAGGGAAATAAGCCAATTCAAAGTGTTTATTAAAAATAAACCCCCAGGAGGGACCCTGTAGAGGGACATTCAGCACGTGACCAGCAACTGACACTTCGGAAGGATGGAGCTTATTCCTGGAGCCCCTTGGAAAACTGTCAGAATTGTGGCAATATTTTTTCCAGGATCTTGGCAGGAACCAATCCAGAGAGCATGAAAGAAATCTATGCAATGGGATAAAGAAGAATTGAAGAGAAATCAAATCCTCTTAGGGCAGTGAGGGAGAACCTTTTTCTTACAGCGTGCCAAAATTATGTGCATGTGTGCCCACACCAATTCAATCCTGCTCCCCGCACACTGGCACATGCGCCTGTGACACCCCATGCATGCGTGCATCAGTGGTGGGTTGCAGGCGGTATGCCCCGGTACGGGCATACCAGAGCCTGCCTGAAGCACCGGATACCGTACTGGTACGGTGCTCTGGAGGGCCCACCCATCCGCCCGAGCTCCTTACCGGTCTTTTAAGTCTTCGGCGCTTCCGTTCATGCATGCAGCGCATACAGCGCCTGTGCAGTGCTCCACTGAGCAGCTGCCACGGAGGCTCGCGGAGGCTTGCAGAGACAGTAAGACACATGAGCCCGCTGCACGCATCCATGTGGATGACACCAGGCCCATTCCAGCCGTACCCATTGGAAAGAGATCTGTAACACGTCACTGGTGTGCATGACCCCTCCCCAGGCTCTGGAGGCTTTCCTGAAGCCTGAGGAGGGTGAAAACGGCCTCCCCCAAACCTCTGTAAGAGTGAAAAACCAGCTGGCCAGTGTGCGCATGCGCACCGGAGTTGACAGCTGGCGTGCCAGCAAATAAGTCTCTGCATGCCACCTGTGGCACATGTGCCATAGGTTTGCCATCACGGTCTTAGAGGTTCTGATAAAGGTAGTCCTTGACTTGCAACCACAATTGAGCCCAAAACTTTTCTTGTTAAGTGAGACAATTTTGAAGTGTGTTTTGCCCCATTTTACAACCTTTCCTGCCTCAGTTGTTAAGTGAATCACTGCAGTTGCTAAGAGAGTCTGATTTCCTCCAATGACTTTGCTTGTTAGAAGGTCGCAAAAGCGGATCATGTGACCCCAAGACACAGTAATGATCATAAATATGAATCAGTTGCCAAGTGTAATTTTGATCATGTAACCATGGGGATACTGCAATGGCCTTAACTGTGAAAAATGGTAATAAATCACATTATTCAATGACTTTTAAATGGTCACTAAATGAACTGTTGTAAGTCAAGGAGTACCTGTATTAATCAGCATCAATTTCAAGATGCAGAAAAATCTTTGCTCAGAATTTATTTAAATTAATGTTTCAGTAGTTTTTATTGCGTCTGAATGTGTGCCTTTCATGTAAATGAAGTATTAGATCTTCCCAAGTTAATCATACCTTTTTTTCAGTAACCAGTTTGTGCAATTTTAGCATATAGAGCCGTTATATGGTCATATGTTTAATCCAGAGGTGGTATTCAGCAGGTTTTGACCAGTTCTGGAGAACCGGTAGTGGAACGTTTGAGTAGTTCGGAGAACTGGCAAATACCATCTCAGACTGGCACCACCCCATCTATTCTCTGCCTCCTGAGTCCCAGCTGATCAGGAGAAAATTGAGATTTTGCAGTATCCTTCCCCTGGAATGGGGAGGGAATAAGTTTTTGGCAGGATCCTTTCCCTGGAGTGGGTAGAGAATGGAGATTTTGCAGTATCCTTCCCCTGGAGTGGGGAAGAAATGGGGATTTTACAATATCCTTCCCCTGGAGTGGGGAGGGAATTGGGATTTTGCAGTATCCTTTCCCTGCCACGCCCAACAAGCCATGTCACACCCACAGAACCAGTAGTAAAAAAAGATTGAATCCCACCACTGGCTTAATCCTTAACCTGTGTACAATCAGCGAATACTAATGAACTGTTCTTTTCTACTTTTGCCCTAATGACATTTGGAGAAGCAGCAGGAATCCTTTCGTGATGACTTTAACGCTTGCCAGTTGTTGGCAGAAGTATAAGGCAAATGGTGGTGGAGACATAAATACCGGTAACGAAAGAGCCCATTTCAAGGGTTATTCTTCTATTTCATTTATTAAAACATCCCTATTGAAACTAAAGTAATGTTGGAGGAA
Organism: Thamnophis elegans; assembly: GCF_009769535.1. NCBI lineage: Eukaryota > Metazoa > Chordata > Lepidosauria > Squamata > Natricidae > Thamnophis > Thamnophis elegans. The sequence goes on from NC_045552.1 coordinate 37,144,320, forward strand.
GAGGAGGAAGAGGGATTCGTTTTCATTCAACACTTCTATTGCCAGAGCACTTAGATAAATGCCAGGACTCACTGTAACAGCATTGCCAAAAAGGCATTAAGAGTTGTTAACCTAATCTTTCGGAGCTTCTTCTCCAGTAATATTGTATTGCAAACTAGGGGATATAAAACCTTCACTAGACCTATTCTCACATATAGCTCATCTGTCTGGAACCCGCACTGCATATCTGACATTAAGACAATTGAGCAATATCCAGAGATATTTCACGAGAAGAGTCCTCCACTCCTCTGCTCGCAACAGAATCCCTTATGCCACCAGGCTTGAAATGTTCAGCTTAGAGAACCTAGAACTACGCCGCCTTTGCGCCCTGAGTGTAATGCACAACATTATCTGCTACAATGTCCTACCTGTCAATGACCACTTCAGCTTCAACCGCAACAATGCACGAGCACACGATACAAACTCAAGGTAGACTGCTCCAAACTCAATATGACTTCAGCAACAGAGTGGTCAATGCCTGGAATGCACTACCTGACTCTGCTGTTACATCCTCAAACCCCCATAAATTTAACCTTAGAGGGTCTACTTTCGACCTCACCCCATTCCTAAGAGGTCTGTAAAGGGCGTGCATAAGCGCACCAAAGTGCCTACCATCCCTGTCCTACTGTCCCCACTTATTCATACCCATTTTCTGTATTCATAATCATGTTTATACTTATAACTGTTACCTTATTCATGCTTGACAAATTAAATGCAATTAAATTCAATATATTGCTTTGCCTGGATTTGGAAACACTTATGACATCCAGTTACAAGAAGCAACATTTTTGGAGGTCCTCTTATAGAGATGGTGCCTGGAGGATTCCCAGCCTTTGGATGGGTCTCAAATCATGGCAAAGAAAACTGGCCAACACCAGCTGTGCCCCACAAGTTGGGATCCTGGCATAGAACTGGAAAAAAAGCAATGGATATTTGGAGTACAGAGCAAATGCCTAACAGATTCCAAATCCATCAATTGGCTTCCATAAGTGCAAGTAAGCAGCTGTTTCTTTCCCACTTTCTCTGAGAACTTCGCCCTCCATCCCTCCCCAGCTCTGTTTCTCCATGGGGGAGGGGAGGTGGGGGGGAGGTTCAGCTGCATTTCTAGAGGAGCCTGTTCTCCTGAACAACTGGAAATGAAAATGAGAAAAGAGCTTCTGTCCATTCCAAAACTAATAGCCCCATTTTTAATAATCATGTTTTTACAGCAATTTCAGCCCATCATGGTGTCACAGGGGTAGCGATGAAAAAGCTTCTAATCCCTTTTAATAGGTTCCATTTGACAGCCGACATGTCGGAGAGGCTTCGCCAGAGGCCCGGCTGTGTCACAGGCTGACCTTGGAGGCTCCAGAGACGTTGGCCCAGGGTCCATCTGGCCAGTGGGCATCCCTACTTCCACCACCACCCCACCTTCTTCAGAAATGGGGGGGGAGGCTTCTCTGCTCTCTCTGCTCAAAAGAGATCTGGGGGGTCCTTGCCCACCCACCCACCCCTGGGCTCAGCCCTGCTTTACAGCTCCTGTCATTCCTTGCCACCTTCTTGTCTCCACAGATTCTAAACTTCAAATCGTAAGCATCTTTGGTGACTGGCAACGCCTTTAGGCCACCTGAAAAAGAATTTCCTTTGCCCCACCCCACTCCACCAAAACAATTTTCTCCCAGCAATGGAAACACGCTGCCTTTCAGCTGCAAGTCCCGTGTTGGGATTTAAGGGTCATTTGAAATGCTAGTAGATTCATACCATTTCTTGAGAGTATCTCACTGTCTTTAAAAAATCCATTTTGTTTAAAAAAAAAAAAAGAGTGCCATTCAATGGCTATGAGAAAAAGTGTTTAATCTTTTTAGACTGTACACATTTTAGATCAAGGGGTGTCAAACGCGATTTCATTGAGGGCTGAATCAGGGTTATGTTTGACCTTGGGGAGGTCTGGGTGGGCATGGCCGGGGTGGGTGTGGCCAGCTCAACATCACTCGTGTCGGCACCTGCGGTGGCTCAAGCACTCTGCCAGTGAAAATGGGCTCCCAACTCTGTTTTCGGCTGCACCAGCCTCCTGCAACCGTCTGCCAGTGAAAATGGAGCTTGGGAGGGCCAAGTGTTCAGATGCCAAAAAGCAGTTGCCTGCCTTGCCATGAACTCCTAGTAAAATATAAATTTTACAGTAAGACATTTTGGGGGGAATTTGTATATTAATTCATGACAAAAATAGTGTCTTTCCTACTCATGTTTGGCGAAGAGTGCAGCATTGTAGCGACAAAGGTGAGCAGCAGGGCAGGGAAGAGGTTAAGGGCTAAGAAAAGGAGAGGAGGAAGCAAGAACTAATACAAAGCAGCATTGTGGTGCTTGCTTAAAGTGACTTTTTGTGCTGACATTCTCAGAAACCTAATGGCCACAATTAAAGGTAATTTCCTTTATTTTGATTCCTCCATCATGGGCAAAGGCCTGGCCAGCTGATGGTATTTTGCTTTTCCAGAAGGGGGGATGGTTGGGAGCTTAGCAGGGGGTCCCAGAGGTCAAATCCAGAGCAGCCTCTCCAGCACCTCATCTGGAGTTCCATTGGGAGCTGTTTCCCATCATTCCCACCACCCTGCCTTGAGTGTGACTGGGAAAGAGGTGGTGGCCAAGGTCAGGAGGAGACTCAACTCTTGCCCAGGAAATCTCGTAGCCTTCCGGGACTTGCCAGCTCCTTTTTACATCTGCACTGGCAATCAGAAAAGCTGACCAGCAGTGGGCACAACAAACTTCCTGTGCCCTGTCTCCCCCCACCCCAGGTCACAGTCCTCACAGTGCTTGCCATCAAAATGTGAGCGAAGCCTAGACCCCTCCCTCACCCAACACCATGTTGTTAGTATCACAGAACACCTTCATGGAGGGGAAAAAAGAGAATATTAATACAGTGGCTACAGACTGACCTCGTCCCAAACCTGTAAGGAGATACAGGCCATCAGCTGCCCACTTGGAGAGGTCTTGGAGAGGCAGAAAACTGTGAGTCCTTTGTGTCACCTCTTGTTTCCTCCCAAAGACACATGTGATTTCCTAACAGGCATGAAGGACTGTCTTAAGAGCTTCCTCCTCTAAAAAAGGCCCCAGCTGAAACACCAGTGTTTCTTGACCTCAGCAACTTTAAGATGGCTAGACTTCAATTCCCAGAATTCCCCAGCCAGCATGGGAATTAAAGTCCACCCATCTTAAAGTCACTAAGGTTGAGAATCACTGGATTATGTGTTGCATTTAGCCCAGAGGTCCAGGGTTGAAGCTCCTAACCAGCCAAGTGTGGCTTCTAGTATTTAAATATTGCAGGGTTCAGAGAAGATAAACCCGCCATCCTGGGCCTAACGTTTAGGAAGCCAGGCTCTGCCTGTCACAAGCCAGGACAAAGGGTGAGTGATGGAGGAGTAACACCTCCTTAAAAACCTTGGTCCAGCTGGCCCGGCTGGGAGCACCTCATAAGGGCCCCTTTCCAGGGTTACAGGAGAAGACGGTCAACGGTTTTGAAGGCGGAAGAGAACTCTATGCCGCAACGGCAGACAAAGCAGCAGAACCATCTTCTAGGAGAAAGGAAACTGATGACAAACCTCCCCTGCCTTGTGGCTCTATCCACTACTGGAAAAGGCTTGGGGAGTCAACCTCGAGGCAAAATCCGGAGCTGGAGTCCCAGAAGCAGTTCGTGACTGTGTACAACCACGTTCTGTAACTCCTGCAACACAGCTGGAACCAATCATATCGGCTCTGCCGTTCCACTGGACTATTTCAGCGACATGGAGAGGGGGGGGATCTGCTGCTTGGGTAACAGTCTATCCTCCATACTAATCTACCCAGGCCTCGTGCTCTGGAGAGGACACTCCAGCTTCACCTCTTCCCAGAGCACGATACCATAGTCTTTAGAGACTGAAGGATGCCAATGCAAAGAAGATACTTTATGAAAAAAGTGTCACGCAAACAAAGCATGTTAAGGATAATGTGAAGGCATTGTAAACACAGAAAAGGGACTTCTCGCAGGCTCTGGGCTCCTCTCTCCTTGTCTCTCTGGCCCAACAAAGTTGCCAAGGGGAGAGCAAGGCAAGTAGCCTCTGGACTCTCCTGATCTGCCCCTGCAGTTGCCCCTCATGTTGGAAGAGGAGCCCTTCCCAACTTCAGTCCCTACTGAAGGCCTTCCCTTCCCAAAGCTCCTGGGAGCCAGCAGGAAGCCCAGTGGTAGCTGAGTCAGAAGGAAAGCCTTCTTTGATAGCTGCCATTGCCTGCAAAGGCGGGAGGCATTTTTTCCCCCGGCCACTGGGGGAGGCCACAGCTTTTGACCCCTCTCAGTGGGAACCGACTTTGCTGCCCCCACAGACACAGCCTGCAGGAAAGCTGGCATCTGGCCAGCCGTGGGCCCCACTGTCTCCATTGGTTGCAGAAGCAGGCAGCCTCAGCCTCCCTATGTCCCCCCAGCATGAACGAATGCACACAAACACACACACATACACATACACATACACACACACACACACACACACACACACACAGAGTGAACAATGAGAACTGGTGGGATCTGCGAACCATTAGTCCTCTGTTCTCTTCTAGAGATGCTGAGGTGAGCCATCTGGAAGCATTTACTCCCCAACATCCTGGGACGGAGTCGGATGGGATGGCCAGGACCGGTCCTTTGTGAAGCTGGAAGGGCCACTGACCCATTTAATGAGCTCCGGCAAGGGGAATTTCACACTGAGCCCCGAGCGGCAGTAACTCTAGACACAAGCGAGGAGGTTGGCGTGGGAGGAGAGGGCCTAATTTCGCCTCTTGTCAATCACCACATTGTGAAGTTTCCAGCAGGGGTCCTCGGAGTGTGAAGTCAGGCAGGTCCAAGCCCAGGTTCTTGAGGAGCACAACTACACAAGAATGTGTTTGTGTGTGGGTTGGGGAGGGGTCTTTTCTCTTCTTTGCAGCCTCCTCATTTCCTTCATGGAAGAAAGAACAAGACCTTTACAAACTGCACAAATATTTAACCGACACGCGGCTGAATGCCAACTTTCCCAGAAGTGAAAGCAAGGCTTAATTTCAGTCACCGGGGAAGCCTTGCCCTCGACTCCGGAAAAGCATCCTCTGGCCACCCCCCACCCCACAGGCCTGGTCTTCAGAATGGGGTTGATCCAGTGGTGCGTTGCTCTTACCATTGCTACTGGTACGCTGCTTGTGGTTTGCATGCACTCTCCACTGCCCCTGCAACACCCAGCTGCTCATCAGGGGTTGCACAGGTGCCGCAGGCTGTGTGCACATGCGCAATTGCCCCAGTTGTTTCAAAAACTGGTATGGAACGTGGGTGGGCGAGTGGGCCAAACAAGCCACTGTAACAGTACAGTGGCTGCTGCTCCTGACTACTGGTACAGCCGTACCGGGCTGTATCAGCTGGAACCCACCACTGGGCTGATCTGCCGCCACCCCACCCTCAAAGATTTGCTTCTCTCCTGCGATCATGACCTCCCTGGCCTGGAGTTCTGGCTCTGGATCAGAGGTCTCCAACCTTGGCAACTTTAAGCCTTGGCGGACTTCAACTTCCAGAATTCCCCAGCCAGGAATGCAAAGCTGTCTGGGGAATTCTGGGAGTTGAAGTCCAATAGGCCTAAAGTTGCCATGGTTGGAGACCCTGCTCTGGATACTAGAGAGGAAAATGGATGTTTAGCTGAAAGGGGAAAAAACATGTCTTTGACTCAGAAATTTTGCCTAAAGCTGCATTCAAAGAGAATTTGGAGCGTCCTCAAGGAAAACAGCCTAGACATTTCAAGGAATGGCAGAACTATAAATAGACATTCAAAACTTGGTAGGGGCTCTTCATTTTGGTGAAGCTTCCTGGGGAGAGCCCCTTCAAAGCTGCCTCACGAAGCAAGAAAGGCTCCCTGTTTCTGAAGAGCCACACGGAAGTCTCTTTCACGGGGAGAAAGCTGTTGCCTCACCTTGACAAGAAATGCTGTGTGTCAGTGTTGTGTCCACAGGCAGGGGGTTGGACTAGAAGACCTCCAAGGTCCTTTCCAACCCTCTTATTCCACATTCTGTGTTCTATGCCTGTAAGATGCTGCTTCCTGTGCATCTGACGTCTGCAACACTCCATTCAAATCCCAGAAACAAGCAAAGTCTCGGATCCTCTTAGAGCCCCTTTCCAACACATGTTCATTCATAACTTCGCAGCTACTAAAAAATCCATCAGTGTTCATCACACTCCTTAGTTGGCCAGAATTTAATTCACCCAACTAGCTTTCCCAAATGATTGTCTGCACTTTAGCTTGGAAAATATCAGAGGAGAAAACCTTATTCTTTTTCTTCTTCTTTCTGTTTCCTCTCCAACAGCAGCTGGATGCCAGAAGACACAAACCTAAAGGGGCTTTAAGAAAGAATTGAGCAAAGACCACAAAAAGATCTTTAGCATACACACACACACGTACGTACGTATGTACATACGTACGTACGTACGTACGTACGTACGTACGTACGTATGTACGTACGTATGTGTATATATGATAAATAAATGAAGGGAGACTAGTATAGATCTATTTCAAGCAATTTAGCTCTCATCAGCTAGCCATACCTTTACTGGGATTTGAACTTGGGCTATTTTACATGTTAGGCAGTTATAAAAGCCACAAGCTCTCCTCCCTTATCAGCTGAGCCAGGGGAATGATTAGATGTTTTGTCAAGGCACCTGATATCCCCAAATATGAGAGGGAGCATACTGCTTCCCCTTTGCCTTTCAATATATATTGATGGGTTAATTTTATACATAGGTAAAGGTAAAGGTTCCCCTTGCACATATGTGCTAGTTGTTCCCGACCCTAAGGGCAGTGCTCATCTCCATTTCAAAACCGAAGAGCCAGCACTGTCTGAAGACGTCTCTGTGATCATGTCACCAGCATGACTAAACACCGAAGGCGCACAGAACGCTGTTACTGTCCCACCAAAGATGGCTCCTATTTTTCTACTTGCATTTTTACGTGCTTTTGAACTGCTAAGTTGGCAGAAGCTGGGACAAGTAACAGGAGCTCCATGGCGCTAGGGATTTGAATAAGGTGACCAGACGTCCCGCTTTTGGTGGGACAGTCACGATTTTCTACAATTTGTCCCACGTCCCGCATCGCTATTAAAAAGTCCCGATTTTTCATTTTTAATTTTGGCGCGTTGCAGTTCACTCGCTCACTCCCCCACCCATCCGCACTAAGCCAGCCCAGCCTGCCGCTCACTGATTGGCTGGAGTCCAGCTAATCAGTGAGCAGGCTGGGGGAGGAAAAGTTTAAGTTTAAAAGCTTCACGCTGCTCAAGTCTTCCATTTTGCCTTCGCCGTCTTGCTGCTTCAGTTAAGGTCTCGGGAGGCTTCGGATGGGCGGCGGCGCCCTAGCTTTCTCAAAGGAAGGCCTTCCCTTCCAAAGGCCTTCCCTATCAAGGCCACGGGCTGGCAGTAGCCGCTGTGCCCTAGCTTTCACCTTCCCTTGCGAGGCCGCGGACTGGCAGTAGCCGCCACAGCCTAGCTTTTCCCTCCCCACCCCTCTCTCCACACCTGCTTAGTGACCCTAGCCTTGTTGTCCCTCCACAGTCCAGTCCAGTGTCTTACCTTTTCCTGCTGCCTCTCTGCCTGCCTGCTCCCTGTTGCTTCCATCCATCGCTGCAAGGATCCATTGCATCGGAGTTCTGCTGATTCTGCCTGCCTGCTCGTAAGTGTGCCGGGTTTTTTTCTTTTATTTTTTTAATGTATTTTAAAATAATATTTTATTTATTGTGCATAGGATTTTTTAAAAAAGTTTTATTCTTTGTGGATTCTTTTTTTAAATTGTCTTAGACTATTTAAAAAAAGATTCAATCCAAAATAAATTGAAATAAACCATTTTTAAAAAATTCTGTGCATAGAATTTTTTAAAATAGTTTTATTTCAATTTATTCTGTGTGGAATAGTTTTAAATGTTTTACTTCAATTTGTTCTGTGTGGAATAGTTTTAAATGTTTTACTTCAATTTATTCTGTGTGGAATAGTTTTAAATGTTTTACTTCAATTTATTCTGTGTGGATTCTTTTTTTAAATTGTCTTAGACTATTTAAAAAAAGATTCTATCCAAAATAAATTGAAATAAACCATTTTTAAAATTTCTATGCACAATACATTTCAAAGTATTGTGCATAGAATTTTTAAAAATGGTTTATTTCAATTTATTTGGGATAGAATCTTTTTTTAAATTGTCAGGAGTCATTGACACTTAATTTGCACTTTTAATAATCGGGAAGCACATACTGAGTTTCTTTGAAAGAAAATCCAATAATTTAAAAATCCAATTTGTTTCCTAGTATAATTTGATTGCTTATTAGTAACCTATGACTATCAGTAAGTGTTGTAGCTTATGATTCTTGATGAATGTATTCTATTTTATTTTTATTTATGTACACTGAGAGCATATTCACCAAAGACAAATTCCTTGTGTGTCCAATCACACTTGGCTAATAAACTATTCTATTCTACTCTATTCTACTCTATTCATTTCTATTTCTATTCTAATAAGGAGTTTAGCTTCTCTCTCTTGAAAATGTAAGCTAGCATAAGGCATTATAATGCAAGCTAGCCTCAGCTTTCAAACAGTTCATTTAGTGACCAAAGTTACAATGGCATTGAAAAAAGTGACTGATGACCATTTTTCACACTTAGCGACCATTTTTCACACTTAGCGACCGTTGCAGCATCCTCATTGTCACGTGATCAAAATTTTGATGTTTGGCAACAGATTCGTATTTATGATGGTTTCAGTGTCCTGGGGTCATGTAATCGCCTTTTGTGACCTTTTGACAAAATATAAAATTTTTAATCAAGCTTCTCCCGCCCCCTCCAGTCAATGTTGTCCCTCTTTACCAATCTGAAAATCTTGTCACCTTAGATTTGAACCTCCGAACTGCCGACCTTTCTGATCCACAAGCTCAGCATCTTAGCCACTGAGCCACCATGTCCCTTTTATTTTAGGCATATTACATGTATATTCCCCCTAGGAAGTTGGACTCTTTTTCCACTTTCACCAGGAGAGCGCCAATTTCACTGGCACCATTAAGGCGAGAGACCCAGCTGCATTTCCTAAGCATCCTGCTACGTTGTTCCAGAATAAACCATTAATACATTTATGATTCCATAAAGGGATTCCATTGTCTGAGGGTGTCTACATCAAAATAGCCTTGGGGGCTTTCTTGCATTTGGAGGCTTTTGCAAACCAGAATTGTTTTTTCTTTAGCAAAGTTTTTGTAATTTATAAAAGTAAACTTTTGGTGTAACTGCTGGCATTGAATTGCATCTGACTTCACAGTGGCTGCCATCAGATTGATATCCTGCCCTTGGGTACGCAATCCTCTTTCCTCTCTTCACAGTTCAAAGTCAATTAGGAAGGCTTAAACTTCTCTTTAAACAAAAGAAAGTAAGAAGCTACAGCTGGGGAGATTTGGATCCCAAGAAAAGATTGGAAGCCTGTGGGAGAGAATCCAGGAAAAGCCAGGTAGGCCTCAGCCAGCCTCCTTCGAGAGGTTTCCTGCAGCTTTTCCTTGGACACCTAAGTGAATGGCCGTTGCTGGACTGGTTGGATCTCAGCCTGCTGAGAGGAATATTTTGTTTAGGAATCAGAAGAGGATCATTCCACAGTGGTTGTAGCTGGCTTCAGACAAACTGGAATGGCCTCAGGGAAGGCCAAGTCTTGGGAAAATAATTACTTAATACCGATGTAAACCCAGAGGTGGAATTCAGCAGGTACTGACCAGTTCTGGAAAACCGGTAGCGGAACTTTTGAGTAGTTCAGAGAACCGGTAAATACCACCTCTGACTGGCCCCGCCCACATCTATTCTCTGCCTCCCAAGTCCCAGCTCATCGGGAGGAATGGGGATTTTACAGTATTCTTCCCCTGCCACAACCACCAAGCCATGCCCAAAGAACCGGCAGTAAAAAAAAATAATGGAATCCTACCATTGTATAAATCTCTTATTTTTCTCTATCTTCAAAGTTATCCAAACATTAGAGAGCTAATATAAGTAGTCCTCAATGTACAACCAGTTGCTTAGAGACTGTTTGAAGTTATGACAGACCTCCCACCCCCATCTATCGACCCCATTTTGAAGTTAAGGCTGCTACAGCATCCTTGTGGTCATTCACCCTTATGACCAACTGCTTGGATGCTGCAGCAGTCCCCCTGCTTCTCTCCCCTGTCATTTACTCCATTCCTTTTATTTGGGATGGAGTCGAGACAATTGAATGGAGCTGAGCATTTAGTGGCTGGATGCCCTTCCTGATACCTACATGGAGTTTGCAGCAGATATTTTCTCCTTGTGCCCTGATAGAGAAATATTTGCCGCTTCCTAGGATTCAACTCTCAACCTTTCGAGTGAGAGGTGAGAGTCTTCACCTCTAGGCCACCATGCTGCCCACTTACTTACTTAATTATTTAGAGAATTTAAATTCAGATAAAGAATCTATATCCAGAGCCCACTGTAACAGCGGCACAAAGGCATTAAGAGTTGTTAACCTAATTTTGTGAAGTTTGTAGTGTGCTACAGCTTTAATTGCTGCTTTACTTGAAGTCTGTAGTATAAAGCCTAGAAAGACATTTACCCCTACTGGAGGGTGGTAGAGATGCCATATGATTGCTGTGTATGTTCTGCAAAATCTCTTCTCCAAAGTTAAAGATAATAAAGGAGGGGGTGGACAAAACCCTTCTGTTCTGAGTGCTTTTAAATATTTGAGTAACAGATAAGCCAATTGTCCAAAAAAAGTCTTGGTTGATCCATTGAATTGAACTAGGGTGGCATCACACCCCAGCATCAGTATAAATTAAATCAATTAATTTGCCTTAGACTAAATAGAAAGAGACCAATAAAACTTGCAGATAGGTGCCCTTTTAGATAATAGGGATGTAGGGGATTATTCCAGTTTAAACAAAACTTTGTATCTCCGTTTTTAGGCTGTTCTTCCGTTGCCAAAATGCACCCGGATCAAAAGCTTCAAAGGAATTGTCTGGCAATTGTCTGCAGACCAGAATCAATCCCCATTTGTCGCTCAGTTTCTTCTCTGGACTCTGAGCAGCCATCCTGGAGCCACCTTCTTGCTGTTGTAGATGGGAATAGACAAGGCTACGATATGAAGGACAGGAGGAAAACGAAGGGATTTGAAGATGGCGGGCCTGTAAGAATCCTCAAATTAGTCCCTGTGGCTGATCCCACCTTTACTGAGCAGCTGTTTTGGGGACCCAACCCTGAAACATTCAGTTCTAGGAGAAATTTTCTGACAGAACAATCAACTCATGGAACAGAAGTTGTCTTCAGAAGTTGTGGGAGCTTCATCACTGGAGGCTTTCAAGAAGAGACTAGACTGCCATCTGTCAGGAATGGTGTAGGGTCTCCTGCTTGGACAGGGGCTTGGACTACAAGGTCCCTTCCAATTCACTTCATCTTTTACAAGGCTGTGTGGACAGTTGCACCATCAGGTTGAAGATCAGAAGATGGGAAAGTCTAGGCTCCACAGAGAAGCTAAAAAACAACAAAATGGCCTTTTCAGTTCCCGAGGTAATGAAAGGAAGACCAAGGAAGTGATGGACCCACTGGCAGGGAAGTCAGGAGGATGGGGCAAAAGCAGAGTTCCTGACTCTCTCCTCGCCTTGTACCTTTACCTAAAGGAGAAGGCTTTTCAAGTGGATGGACCAAGGCAGAACAAAGGAGGGCAACTCAAGGTCAGGCCCCACATGGTTGGCAAAGCAAGGAAGCAGGAAGAACTCTGGTTTAGGAAGGTCTCTTGAATGCTGCAAGTGGACCTTCCCAACTCCAGTTAAAGTCCAGGCAATTTACGTCTTGGAAATGCTTTCTTCCAACATCTTTCACATCTGGGCTGCATTATCTCATTTAAGCAAAAGTCCTTCTCCCTCCTTTTCTTTTTGCAATCCCTCACTTCATGTAAATGGGAGGCTGGATGCTGTGAGTGAGTTGTGTTCTGACCTAACCTTCCTGATACAGTAAAAAGCACACAATTAGGTCCAAAAAACCTTTTTTTACTTCAAAGGCTGTGAATTATATTCATTCACAGCACGTAATGAGTCCCAACTAGTTGTAAAGAGTCTTACAGTAGGCTACCAAAGTCCTTCGGGATAAGGCTGATAAGCACCCACCTTTATCTTCCTTGAAATGCTGCCAAAGATTTAATTGGCAATTAGCTTGGCCAGGCCACACAGAGCAGAATCAAAACAGAGCTTCAGAAGGTAAAGGCTACCATGAACCAAGTTGCTTCCTGCAAAAGCACACATGCCTTTGATCCTCCTTTACGTCCTATGGGAGGGGCAAATCACCTCCAAGCCTTACTCCCGAGTTGTCACTTGAGTTCTTAACTTAACTGGCAGCTCTGTGCATGCATGCACTGGGAACAGGGAGAGCCTGTTCCTCTGCCTCGCTGCTGTACGACTCTGGAGGCTCCAGAGGCAGCACATAATTCCCAGATGGCCCTGGCCCCATCTCTGTCTCCAACACAGAGCCCTCGGCTGAGCCTTCCCCAGACTCCAGGACTGGCCATTGTTCCTCCCCAACCTCCTCACTGTCCGACTCTGCTGCCAGCTCTGCAGGCCGCCAGTGGACCACAACAAGTTGAAGCTTCCAAAAAACAGGACAACTGTATCTAAGAGTTTGGAAAGAACTGGTAGATGCTGTCTTGGAAACATTTTCTATAAAATTTGAAGGACATAGAAGAAGGCATCATTACAGAGGATTACAGAAGGCAAAGGGCCTTTTATTTTATTTTTTAAAGAGGAAATTAAAAGGTGATTCAAACAATTACACACTAGTCAGCTTGATCTCAACACTGGACAAAATTCTGCAAGTGATAATTAAGCAGCTGGTTTGAAAGCAGTCAGGAAAGCATCATGTGCTTGCCATGGATCTGTCAAGCGTCTATCATGCCAAACCAAATTTTCCATAGCATAATCACTTTGGTTGTCCATGGAATGCAGTGAGCATCATGGAAATTGATTTCAGCAAAGAATTTAGCAAAGTTTATCAGGACATTCTAGTAGAGAAAATCACAAAAAATGGCCTGGAGTAAGCCACAACTGGATGAACACAGAGCTAGCTAAGTAGTGGTTCTTTCTTCACCATGGATGGGCTCCCTTTAAATACCTTTTGTGGCCCCCAAATGTAACTCAAGATTTAAATCACAACATTTCTTCAAGCCCCTTGTGGTGACATTGCAGGAGTCTTGGACCACAGGTTGAGAACCACTGGCCTACCTAACATACAGACATGAGTGGCTCCATATCAGCCTAGAACAGGGACCAGCAACTCACAGCTCTGGAGCCGTATGTGGCTCTTTCATCCCTCTGCTGCGGCTCCCTGTTGCTCAAAATATGTGTCACAACCACCAATGTGCGACACCTGCCGGCACGCAATTTTTTAAGCTTCTCGACCCCTGGTTCCCAGTGTTTTCTTTTGTGTGGGAAACGGAGCCAAATGTCTTTTTGAGTGTTTAAGGTTGCCGACCCTTGGTCTAGAAGGACCTGTAAAGTTTCTCTTTCATGCCTGGTGCTGCTCAACACACCATGGAATCAGAGTTGGATTCTGACCTTAGCTGTCTTGTTCAGTTTGTTTCTCGTTTATTTATAATTTGCATAGAGGATTAAAAATATAATCACACATTTGCTGATGACACAAAGATGGGGGAACAGGGAAGTTCAGAAAATCCTGGCAAGATGGAACAATGGGCAGAAACCATCAAGATGAAGTTTAGGAGAGAGAAATGCAAAAATCTGCACTTGAGAATAAAAAATCAAAGGCACAAATGCAGAACGATGGGACCAGTGGTGGGATTCAAAAATGTTACTACTGGTTACGTGTGCATGGCTTGGTGGGAGTGGCTTAGTGTGCATGGCAGGGGAAGGTTACTGCAAAATCCCCATTCCCTCCCGATCAGCTGGTCTTAGTCTTAAAGTTGCCAAGTTTAGGGACCCCTGGACTAGACAAACTTCAGTTCTCTTTTGTTCGTAGGAATAAAAATAATTTGGAATGAAAGCGACATAGTATTAATGTATCCTAAAATCGCAGATGGCTTGGACAGGAGCATGTTGATATCATCAATGTTAATAAGGCCATTTGTGTAAATTTATGGTGGAAACAGGAGGGATTCCACAATGCTGCCAGGAAGTCATAGGGGAATTCTGGAGTGCCAGAATTAAGCTATTATCCTGAATGCTCTATTTTCCTTTTAAATATCAGGGCTTTATGGAACTTAAAAGCCTTCCTTTGTTTTGCTCAGTTGGAATAAACTTTTGTTCTGCTTGAGCAGTGGGGAGCAGGAGCAACATTCTTGAATGCAAAGGATCAAATTTTCAAGAAAGAGGCCTTGTGGGCTGGCCTAGGGTCACCTGTCTGCTTTCCAAATCTTCCGCTGATGGTGGAGGCGTCCGCCAGCCCATATTTCGAGGTGTGTGTGTTTGTGTGTTGAGAGAAAGAAAAGGCTGTCCTGAGACCACCAGGACTGAGTAAAGAGTTCTTCCCATGCATCTTTCCCTTAACCCCAGAGCAAATCCTCACTGCCCTTCTGCATAATTTGTACAGAAATGTGGGATGCTGATTATTGCATATATACATACCCATGCCTGCTTGCATACACCCAGACCAATGACAACGTATGGACTCTGAAATCAGTGGTGGGTTCCGGATCCCGGTGCAACCAGTGAGGTGCAACGGGGCTGGGTGTCCACCACATGCACAGCATGCACGCAGCACGCACATGCATACTTACCGCCCGCGACCCTCTGCGACACTCCAGCATCTCGGCGGAGCATCACGCAGGCAGGGTATGCTCTGTGCGCGGAAGCCCCGATCAGCTCAAATACCAGTAAGGAGGATGGGCGGGCGGGTGGGCCCTCCAGAGCACCGTACCAGAATGGTACCTGGTGCTCCCAGCAGGCACTGGTATGCCCGTACCGGGGCATACCGGTCATACCCCACCACTGTCTGAAATATATACCCTTCATTTCAGAATGCATCTCTTGAACACAAAAATATGTACCACACTGTCTGTTGCAGTCAGGATTCGTTGATGCCTCTTTTTCAAACAAAGCCTATTCCAGTGATATTAAAGCTAAGATCTGTTGCAGACCATGCCAACATTTGAAAAATGTGGATCCGTATATTTTGTAAGGTATCTCCTGTATTTATTTCCCATACTAAAATCCTGTCTCACCAACAGATTTGCACATGAGGGGCGGGGGGGGGAGCATCTTTCTGGGGGGGGGGGGGGAGAACGTCTTCCCTGCCTGGAAATTTATTTTGAATTGAAAACTCTGACATTTAAGTTTAATGCACGAATGTCAATCTTTTTAAAATTATGCCTTTTGATTTGGTGGAGATGAATAGAATTCCCTCACCCATAGAACAATGGGCTCAGGTTCACGAGAGAAAGGTCAAGAGGAGGAAATAGGCAAGGGGATCTATATGTATTTTTGTGTTACTGAATCAGAGGAAAACTCTGGCTTTAAATGCCCAGCTGGATACTAAAGAGGGGTGTAATTGCAAAGGTCAGAGCAGATTAGAAGCCCTTTGTGCCTTGTGCGGGAGGAGGGAATGTGGGGAGGTGGACCTCTGGAAGCTAGAAAGGCCTTTGTGTGGTGTGGTGTGGTGTGGTGTGGTGTGTGTGTGTGTGTGTGTGTGTGTGTGTGTGTACACAGACACATGTGTGGAGAAGAGTTGGGAGGAAAGGGAATCCTGAAGAAAAGGCCTCTGGGGGGGCACAGAAAAACCTGGGTGTGAATCATGGATGGCTGTCAAAAATTGTTTCTAGAATAGAATAGAATGGAATTGAATTGAATGGAACGGAATGGACGGAATGGAATGGAGGGGAAGGGAAGGGAAAGGAAGGGAAGGCAAGGCAAGGCAAGGCAAGGCAAGGCAAGGCAAGAGAAGAGAAGAGAAGAGAAGAGAAGAGAAGAGAAGAGAAGAGAAGAGAAGAGAAGAGAAGAGAATTCAATTCTTTATTGATCAAGTGTGATTGGACAAACAAGGAATTTGTCTTTGTAGCATAAGCTCTCAGTGGACATAAAAAGACAAGATACACAAAATAGACAAGCTGGAGCACAAATCAATTCCTTTGAAGAAGAACCTTTGTAGCCCAAGGTTGACATGAGGGTCCTTGGTGCTCTCTGAGCTTGCTTGTTTTCTTGCAGACGTTTCATGACCCAAACTAATTAACATAACGCTCAGGTTTACCTTTCAGTCCCATCTACAAGTGGTCCATAATAAAGCCCAAAATTTCTGTTGCTAAGTGAAACATTTGTTAAGTGAATTTTGCCCCATTTTATGACCTTCCCCCCCCCCAGGTGATTAAGTGAATCACTGCAGTAGTTAAGTTAGCAACATGGTTGTTAAATGAATCAGGCTTCCCCATTGACTTCACTTGTCAGAAAGCCACATGGCCCAGGGAAAATGCCACTGTCATAAATAGATCCTTGGATGAAGCCGATTATCTAGACTCTTTTCAGTCGGGTTTCAGGCCTGGTTACAGCACGGAAACTGCTTTGGTCGCGCTGATCGATGATCTCTGGCAGGCCAGGGATAGGGGTCACCCCTCTATCCTTGTGCTTCTTGACCTCTCAGTGGCCTTCGATACCATCGACCATGGTATCCTTCTGCGACGGTTGCGAGAGGTGGGGGTGGGAGGCACCGTTTTGCGGTGGTTCTCCTCCTACCTCTCGGACAGGTCACAGTCAGTGTTGGTTGGAGGGCAGAGATCGACCCCAAGGCCCCTCAAGTATGGGGTGCCACAGGGTTCGGTCCTGTCCCCGATCCTATTTAACATCTACATGAAGCCGCTGGGTGAGATCATACGCCGGCACGGGATTAAGTATCACCAATATGCAGACGATACGCAGCTGTATCTGTCTGCCCCGTGCCAACTCAGTGAAGCAGTAGAAGTGATGTGCCAGTGCCTGGAGGCTGTTAGAGTCTGGATGGGAGCAAACAAGTTGGCACTCAATCCAGACAAGACCGAGTGGCTTCTGATGTTCCCTCCCAAAGGTTGTCCAACTGTTCCATCTCTCAGGCTGGAGGGCGAAATTATACGCCCCTCAGAGAGGGTTCGCAATTTGGGAGTCCTCCTGGACCCACAGCTGACTCTAGAACACCATCTGTCGGCTGTGGCCAGGGGGACCTTTGCCCAGGTTCGCCTGGTGCACCAATTGCGACCCTACCTGGATCGGGAGGCCCTTCAGACAGTCACTCACGCCCTTGTGACCTCAAGACTGGATTATTGTAATGCGCTCTACATGGGGCTGCCCTTGAAGAGTGTTCGAAGACCCCAATTAGTCCAGAATGCAGCCGCACGAGCGATTGTGGGTGCACCAAGGTACACCCATGTTACACCTATCCTCCATGAGCTGCACTGGCTACCTATTAGTCTCCGAATCCGCTTCAAGGTGCTGGTCGCTACCTATAAAGCCCTACATGGCATCGGACCTGGGTACCTGAGAGACCACCTCCTGCCGATTACCTCTCTCAGACCAATTAGATCGCACAGGTTGGGTCTCCTCCGGATTCCATCTGCCAGCCAATGTCAGCTGGCGACTCCCCGGGGGAGAACCTTCTCTGTTGCAGCTCCGGCCCTCTGGAACGAGCTCCCTGTTGAGATCCGGATCCTTACTACCCTCCCAGCCTTCCGCAAAGCCACCAAGTCCTGGCTGTTCCAGCAGGCTGGGGGGAGCTGAGAAGCATCTACCTCCATAGAAATTGTGAATGTTGGTTTTGTTTTTAATATGTTGTCTTTGTCTTGTTCCCCCCTTTCCCTTGTCTTTTGTGAGCCGCCCGGAGTCCTCCGGGAGTGGGCGGCATACAAGACAAATAAATAATAATAATAATAATAATAATAATAATAATAATAATAATAATAAGATGCCAGTTGCCAAGCATCTGAATTTTGATCACGTGACCTTGGGCATGCTCCAGCGGTTATAAGTGTGAAAAATGACCAATGCCATTGTAACTTTGAATGGCCACTAAACAAACTATTATAAGTCAAGGACTACCATATTTTTCAGAGTATAAAACACTCCAAAGACCCACTTAGCTTTTGGGGAGGAAAACAAGGGGAAAAAATCTGCCTCCCAGATATTTGCCTTCTTGCAACAAACATAAAGTGACCAGATTTTAAAATTGGTTAAGCGGGACACCATTGACCGGGGGGGGGGGTGTTCTTGATTTAAAATTTTGCCGCCCAGCACTGCGGCTGAGGTGAAGCTGCCAAAGCTCCCGCTGGAGCCCCTGCCCGTGGCAGCGGCGGTGCTGCCTTCCTCCCCCTCCACTCGGAGTACCTCAGCTGGGCACCGCATTACCCCTGCCAACACCGCCTCCTCCTCCGCCGTGCTTTTGAGAAGCCATGGGGCCTTTTGTTTTCTGCTCCCGCCCCCTCTGCCGCCTTCCTACTGGCTCCCGCGGCCTCATGGCTCCTCAAAAGCATGGTGGAGGTGGAGGGGGCAGGGGTAATGCGGTGCCCAGCTCAGGAGCTCCAAGTGGAGGGGGAGGCACCGCTGCCATGGGCAGGGGTGCCGGCGGGAGCTTGGCGGCTTCACCTCAGCTGCAGCACCTGGTGGCAAAAGTTTTAATCAATAACACACACCCCCATTCCATTCCCAGGCAGAAGAAAGAGACTCCAGGGAGGAGAGCTTGGCCAGTCATCGGAAGGTGTTTGAGAAGGAGAAAAGCAGGCAAGGAAAATTCTCAAGAAGTTCCAGAAGCAGCTGCTTCTCCTCTGGGCTGGAGGGAGGGGAGGCTAGGAAGGAAGGAAGGAAGGAAGGAAGGAAGGAAGGAAGGAAGGAAGGAAGGAAGGAAGGAAGGAAGGAAGGAAGGAAGGAAGGAAGGAGAGAAGGAGGGAGAAAAAGGAAGGAAGAAAGGAAGGAAAGACGGGAGGAAAGGAAAGAGGGGAGGGAGGGGAAAGGGAGGAAGGGGAAAGGGAGGAAGGGAAGAGAAGGGCACCTTTTATTGTCCTCGTCTTGTAAAAGCCCCGCAGGCTGCGACCCCGGGCTCGACTCCTTCCCCGGGCACGGCCCACCTGCTCTGCCAGCCCTGCTTCCTTCCGAAGCCAAGCTCCCAGGCGCCGGCTGCCTCTTTGTCAGAAGGCGAGGCAGAGCCGCCCCGATCAAAGCCGTTTCAAGCAGGGCAGCAGGGAGCAGGGTGGCCATCCTGCCCAGGGAAGCCAGCGGGCTTGTTGCAATTGCCGTGGCGGGCTGCAACGCCCTACCTTCCACGGGGACCTCCACTCCAGGCGCGTATGTGTAAAGCGCGGGGCCGAGCTGGGAAGGGCGTCACACCGGGGCCGAGAGGACTCAGCCCACCCCCCCATCTGCGTCCCCCTCCGGGGATGGAGCAGCCACAGCCCAGCTGCTGCGGGTGAAACAGCCAGGAGCCTCCAGGGCATTTGGAAAAGCCGGATGCGCCCCTGGGTAAAAACCCTCATTGCAAGTATGGCAAAGCCCATCTAAAAATCTGGACTTTTTAAAAATGCCGCAGGACGCGGGACAAATTGTTCAAAAAAGTGACTGTCCCGCCAAAAGCAGGACGTCTGGTCACCTTAAACAAACAGTACAGACAATATACACTGTTTGTAGTGTTACATTTCAGACTATACTTGTACAGATGCTGTTAAAATTGATGTGCTTATAGTTATTCTCTGCTATTTAAAAGACACACTAGCACTGGGCCTCTTCAGATCAAGCATTTATTTTAAAAAGCTTCTTCATTTGGTTAAGCTGTCTAGAGCAATAATAACCCAGTCTTTAAAAAATAATTTGAACATTCTATAGGCATTTAAAGTTATTGATTTACCTTCTTGCAGCAAACAGCCTGATTAGCACAAGAAAAAAAAATCTGCTTCTGCCTCCCAGCAATTTGCCTCACAGAGCAAACAGTCAGTTTCACTTTCAGTTTAAGTGCCTCCCGATTATCAGCTGTTTCAGGCTGCAGGGATTGCTATGTAGCCTATTGCAGCCTCCGAGCCCCATTTTCCTGTTTGCTGCAAGGAGGTAAATTGCTGGGAGGCAGAGGCCAAAGGGTTGGGGCTGGTGGGTGCGGCTACGTTCAGTTTATAAGATGCACCCAATTTTCATCCTTTTTTAGGGGAGAAAAAGTTGCATCTTATACTAGAAATAGCAATAGCAATAGCAGTTAGACTTATATACCGCTTCATAGGGCTTTCAGCCCTCTCTAAGCTTTCAGCCCTCTCTAAGTCCCCCACAGTCTGGGTCCTCATTTCACCCACCTCGGAAGGATGGAAGGCTGAGTCAACCCTGAGCCGGTGACTGCAGCTAACAGTCAGCTGAAGTGGCTGCAGTACTGCACTCTAACCACTGCACCACCTTGGCTCTTAAAAATACTCCGAAAAATACGAAAAATATGGCACTTGTATTCTTTCCACAGGGACTACAACCTGAATTGTCTCTTGAACTCTTGATTTGAGGGAAAGCAAACCGGCTTCTGGGGAAAGAAACTGCTTATGCTAGTTTGCCATTATTCCAACAGGTGAGGCAAGACTGCCGCTGGGAACTGGGCAGGTAATATGGAAATGCTTTTGCTGGCTGAGACCCTGATCCAGACTGGTGAGGATGGCTCTTACTTCCTTGCTCTTGCAAACTTCATGTACTATAAGCTGAAGCATTACCTGTAAAATCATATCCAGCTTTTTACAGCTTAGAACCGTGATGGCAAACCTATGGCACACAGAGCCATTTCTTAGGGCACACGAGGCATTGTCCTGTCAGCTCCAGCTCACATGCATGTGCTGGCCAGCTGATTTTGGCCTTCATTTTCGGCCGTTTTTCTCCCTCCGTATGCTTGGACTTCCAGTTTACGTTTTGGACTGTTTTTTTCCCTCCGGAGGATTCAGGAGATTTCCCTGAAGCCTCCGGAGGGAGAAAAAGAGCCCTATGGGCAACCCTGAAGCTTGAGAATGGACCGCACATGGATGCGCAGGGAGGGTCGTGCATGGCATGCACAGGGGAAGGCACACATGTGCATGAACACCACCACCCCCGCTCCCCCCGCTTGGCAAAAAGCTTAGCCATCACTGGCTTAGAATATCTGGCCAAGCATCTTCCCCTTTGTGTACCTGCCCAGTTATGAACATCTAGTGGGACTTTCTTTTGAAGATGCTACCTTCGCTCACATGGGCAACCTGGAAGACATTTTCTCAATTCAAGGACGGGGGAAGGGAAGTCTTCAGCGGTAATGCTGGCCCTGGATTCTTGCTTGCTGAGGTCTCTGGTTAATTTTAGACGCTGCCTGTCAGTTATTACTGTTCTGCTTGTGTTTATGGTTTTTAAGATGCAGGAATCCTTTTAGAGGAGTTGTACCATAAAGTTACTATTACTTTTATTATCATTAATTGTTTCCAGCTGCTGCTGCATTTCTGCTTTGGAATGGCTTCTTCAATGGAAACACAGAAGTTTTAGACATAAATAAAAGAAACAGTTGTCAGTTGGGCCAACCACATTTTTAGATCTCAGAACATGCATGGTTCTGAGCTGGACTTAAGTGTAGGCTTAGGCCATGTGGTCATATCCAGATCATGCAGAGGTGAGCAAATCTGGTCCTGCTTATCATCCCCAGAGAGTCAGTGGTCATCTCCATGGAGCAGAGACTCTGCCTTGGAGGGCTGGTGGAGTTAGCTGGAAGAACACCCAAGCCAGTGGTGGGATTCAAATTTTTTTACTACCAGTTCTGTTGGCAGTTCTTGGTAGGTGTGGCATGGCTTGATGGGCGTAGCAGGGGAAGGATACTGCAAAATCCCCATTCCCTCCCAATCAGCTGGGACTCGGGAGGCAGAGAATAGATGGGGGTGTTGCCAGCCAGAGGAGGTATTTACCAGTTCTCTGAATTACTCAAAATTTCTGCTACCAGTTCTCCAGAACTGGTCAGAACCTGCTGAATACCACCTCTGACCCAGCCCTTATAACAGTCAAATCCTGAGAGGATAAAAATGTCTCCCATTTCTCTCCTATTGGTTTAACTGGCCAGACCTGAACAGCACAGCCAGAATGAACAAATGTTTCCACATCCTACTTCAGACAAGAAGATTCATTAGCTGTGAAAATATATTCTCCACCTGAATGGGACCACTCACCAGGGCTAACGTGGCACAGGCAACTCATGTTGGCCAATTCGCCATGGCCAACTAACCATGGGACAACTCGCTGTGGGACAATTCAACCATTCAAGTATTTAAAATAATTTAAAAATTATTTTAATTTTTGTCATTCCCATTTCATTTTGTCCCTCCTTTGCATCTTTTCGTGAATGATTGTATTCCAGTGACATTAGTGTAACTAATGGCCATATTGAGTTCTCCTAGATCCTTCCCCACTCCTTTTATTTTATTTAAGGAAGCCAAATTTCAGGCATTTTGCAATAAATCAACTGAGTGGCCTTGGGGTCACTCTAATCTTTGTGGCAGCCCCTGAGATACTGGAAAACTGCTATCGTGTCTCCCCCAGTCCTTCTTTTCATACCCAGTTCCTGCAACATATGACGAAAGGTTGCAGGGACTGGGTATGTCTAGTTTAATGAAAAGAAGGACTAGGGGAGGCATGATAGCAGTGTTCCAATATCTCAGGGGCTTCCCCAAAGAAGTGGGAGTCAAACTATTCTCCAAAGGACCTGATTTGCTCTTTCTGGCACTTGGGGCTGGGACATAGTTAGAAGAACCGTCTCTGGTGAAAAGACAAGGTTGAAGCACCTCCCAAACTCTGGGATGATCTGACACACCTGAGACACGATTTCATTTGGCTTCTGTTTTTCTAAAGGACAGTTTAACTGCCTCTTAGATTTGTGGGCTTTAAAAAAAGTATTAAAGAGCAGCAATAAAAATATACCCCCTTGTAATTATAGCTTGGCATCTGTTCCACATCTGCAGTTTTTATGATATAGCCAGGATGCAGCAAGAAAACAGCTTTACTTTTCCTCTCTCTTCTTCCTTCCTTCCTTGCCTCAATGTTCACCCTCACTTTGAAATCAGGATGATAAATCTTTCATGGGACACGAGGATGGGCATCTTGCACTTCCTTGATTTATATGACACACCCCCCTCCTCCTTTTAGAATCACAGGGCTGAAAGGTCTTGGAGATCTTCTAGTCCACCACACCTTGCTCAAGCAGGGGACCCTCTACCAATCTTCTCTTGGAAAACTCCAACAATGGAACACCCACACCTCCAGAAGGCAAACCATTCCGTTGATTATTGCTCTCACTGTCAGGAAATCGCTCCTTATTTCCAGATTGAATTTTCCTCTCACGACCTTCCACCCATTGCTTCTTGCCCTGCCTTCAGGGCAGTGGTGGGTTCCCGCCAGGGATGTGCAGTCAGGGGAGGCAGGGGAGGCAGGGCCTCACCACTGTCATCCCGAAAAGAAAAGAAAATTAAAAGAAAAAAGGGAGAGGTAGTTGCTGCCAGAGTCACAGTGGATGACTCTGCTTAGTGCTTAACTGCAGGAGGAGGCGAGAGAACCACGTGCCTCCTTTACTCTATCGTTATGATCACTTGAGCAGAGTTAAGCAAGGGTTAAAAGGTGAAAAACTCCTTATGCAAAGGAGGCACGTGATTCTCTCGCCTCCTCCTGCAGAGGGCACGTTTTTTAGAGGCTTTTTTAAAACAGTTAAGCAGAGTCATCCACATGGTGACTCTAGCAGCAACTAGCCCAGCCTGACCAGCAGCTCTTGCCTTTTTCTTTTTACATTTTTTACATTTTCATCGGGGCAGACAAAAGGAGAGTTGAAATCCTGTCTGTGACACAGCTGGAAAGGGTATGTGGGTCGGAGGGAAGGGGGAGGAATTCAAAATTATTGTAATTTGTAAGTAATTGTAATTTGTGTTATTATAAGTAATTTGTGTGTGTGTGTGTGTGTGTTTTACCTGCCTCTGCTGACATGCGGGCTGGCACTTTAGTTTTTATTTTTTAAAGCCATGCCGCCACGCCTTGCCATAGAGCGAAACACGTCTCACTGTATGGCCGTGGCACGGCGGCATGCACTTTAAAGTGCCGGTGTGCCTTTCCGCCATAGAGTGAAACACGTCCCGCTGTATGGCTGCGGCGCAGCAGCATGCACTTTAAAGTGCTGGCACGCCTTTCCACTATAGAGCGAAACACATCTCACTGTATGGCCACGGCGCGGCGGCATGCAGTTTAAAGTACCGGTGCGCGCCACCACTTTAAAGTGCATGCCGCCGTGCCAGCCATACAGCAGGACATGTCGGGGCTTCGGGGGTGGCTGGTGCTGGCAGACATAGGGCGGCTTTTGCCCGCTTGCCTCACCGGCCATGAAGCTCACCGCACGTCACTGGTTTCTGCAGATAGGGCCTGGTACGGCCATACCAGTAGTAGTTGGGAGTAGCAGCCACAGTACCGGTACAGTGGCTCATTTGGCTTGTCCGCCCGCATTCCAAACCTATTTTTTAAGCAACCAGGCCAATTGTGCATGTGCACACAGCCTGTGGCACCTGTGCGACCTCCGACGAGCAGCTGGGTGTTGCAGGGATGGTGGAGTGTGCCTGTGTGCACAGCGCATGTCCAGTGCGTGCATGAACAGATCATGAGCACTGTATTGGTAGCGACGGTAAGAGCAACCCACCGCTGCTTCAGGGGCTTTGGGGAATACATGGGCGCCCTCTTCCCTGTGACAGCCTTCAAGTATTGGAAGACAAGTATCATCTCTTAATACCTCTTTTTGTTAAGCTACACGTACCTTCTTCCTTAGCCGTCCATTGTATAATCTGGCTGTAGACATTTTGAGAGAGAAAAGGGAGAGAGAGGGTGGTGAATCTATTGACGCGGGTTCAGATCTCCTAAGTCCCCAATATGTGACCCTAGACAAGCAACATGAGGGCAGCTGGTTCCATGCTCCTGAGCTAGCAATCTAGAAATACCTTGTTAGTTTTCTAAAAGTAATGCCAACAGTTGAAAGCCAAAAAAATGTTTTAGGTCCAAGCAATAACAGGGACAGGTTTTTTTCCTTAGGCAGGTCCAAGTAATCATGGAGACAAAAACCTCCAAATATGTGCTGGGTGGCATGTACATATTTGTTTAGAAACGCTGGATCTCCCCTGTAGCATCCGTTGAAAAGATAAATTGGGGAACAAGTTTAAGAAGAGCGCCTGCAATCAGAGAAATATCTAACAACTATTAAACGTGCACAAGCATGCTTTTGGCCTGAGTGCAAAATGGCAATTATGTTTTTGTAGGTTTACAATGTGGTAGAGGCCGAATGAAAATGGCAAGCTGAAACATCCTGCTTGTTTTTTTTCTTGCGGAGACAGAATTATCTTTTTTTAATTTATATAAAAAATGAAACAGCAGAGAAAGCTCTTGGGCACATTGATGTTTAGGAAACTTCCTATAAAAAGAAGGGGGGAAAGGGAGAGGGAAAGGGAAAAAGAGAGGGAGTTGAGAGGGAGAGGGAGGAAATAGAAGAAATAAAAGAGAGAGGGAGGGGGAGAGAGGGAAAGAGGAAGAAAAAGAAAGAGAGAGGGAGGGAGGGCGCTTATCAAAAGCAATTATACTTTTCAAATTGCATTGGGGAAGAGAAAGAATTGGCATAGAACCCATCTACAACAACATTCAAAAACAGAAAATAATGTGGTTTGCTCACCCAGAGAAGATGTCTTGGGATTCTACTCCACATCATACAAGGCACATACAAAAAGAGGAGAAGGTCGAGGAACAGAGGCAGACCCAGAAGTTGCAGAGAGAACATCAAAGATAAACTACAACAACATCAACTAGCAATGGTCAATGCCACCAGAAGAACAAAAATACAAAACTTTGCATCTCCCTTGACACTCAAAGCAGTGGGGGGGGGGAGAAGGAGGAGGAGGAGGAGGGGAGGAGGAGGAGGAGGAGGAGGAGGAGGAGGAGGAGGAGGAGGAGGAGGAGGAGGAGGAGGAGGAGGAGGAGGAAAGAAGAAGAGACTAGAGAATATAAGAATGATATAACAACCATAGTAATATATTTGTTTTACAGATTCATCACAAAAATATTTTCTTCTGATTGTGTTGTTATTTATGATTTCGACCATGCCTTCTGTTGATGAGGACTGGACCTAAGAACAATGTTCTGCCTTTCAGTCCTTCTGCAGGAGATGGGACAGCAGGCCAGAACTCCTCCAGGGCTCTGCTCAAATGCACAAAACAAGTCAACCAATCTGGAACTGAACAGTCCCAAATTAAAGGAAAGAGAAAAGCCACCCAACTTTCTGCAAAATCTGCCTTCCAGCTGGTTCTGCCAGGATTTGTATATTTATGTTTTGGATGAGACATAAATGTATAGGATACAATCTGGGTCGGTCACTGGGATTAGTCTTCTGGACTGTGGGCTCCAGCACGAGTCCAAAAGCTCAAGGGACTAAATCTCTGCTCCCAGTGACCAACCCAGATTAGATTTTGCAACATTATCCTGGGACATGTATATTCGCCTTCATTCGTACCATAAATGTACTCTTGGTGCAAATGCTAGAATGTATAATTAGTGAACCTCATTCAATGAATTGAGGTTAGGATAAAATCTAGCCAAGAATGTAGGTCTGCAAGGCTGGGTTGGGTCCCGACGGTGGTATGGTAAAGGTAAAGGTTCCCCTTGCACATATGTGCTAGTTGTTCCTGATTCTAGGGGGCGGTGGTCATCTCCATTTCAAAGCTGAAGAGCCAGTGCTGTCCAAAGACGTCTCCGTAGTCATGTGGCTGGCATGACTCAATGCCAAAGGCGCACAGAACACCTATTTTTCTACTTGCATTTTTACGTGCTTTCGAACTGCTAGATTGGCAGAAGCTGGGACAAGTAATGGGAGCTCACTCCATTACGCAGCGCTAGGGATTCGAACCACCAAACTACTGACCTTTCTGATCGACAAGCCCAGCGTCTTAGCCACTGAGCCACCGTGTCCCTTGAATCTTAGCACTGGCTAGGAGCTGAAGCTAAAGGAGCGGAGGAGAGCTGAGTGGCTCCCCATCCCTAGAAGGGAAGTCTCCCCAAATAGAAACAGGCCATCCATGGGAAATTCTCCTTTGCATAAGATTCTTAAGATAAAAAGTAATTAACTCCCAACTGTTGGCTTGAAGCTGCAGTGAGAAAACCACGGAGGAGGGGGCCCTCCTGAATGTGCTGGACAAAGGCCGGGAAGCTTTGGGGAGTTCATTAGGATAATTGTTCGCCATCTGCTGTCAACTGCAAGGCTGGCCTCTTCCAAAGAAAGACCCCCAATTAAAGGCCAAAAGAAAGCCTCCGCAATGGAGGATTCAGACAACAGACCACCAGGCTGGGAGCTCGTTCAGAAAGCAGCCACCAGAACGAACAGATTGAGCATTTCCGTTCCTCCTCCAAGCAGGCGGTGCAGAGCAACCAGGGTGAAAGTGGCTGGATGCTTTCTGCTTCGCATTTCCTGCTCTACATGTACCAACCTGGGAGAGGGGGATTGACACCGTAGTAGATCTTTTTCATCTGCTCTATCCTGTTTTTCTCTATATGCATCTTGGATTTATGTGAATGTGGTTTCCTGATGTTGCTTCTTCATCCTAGTTCAATAAAAACAATAAAAACAATATAATAAACTATCAACCTGCCATCCTGGGCCCAACGTTTGGGAAGCCAGGCTCTGCCTGTCACAAGCCAGGACAAAGGGTGAGTGATGGAGGAGTAACACCTCTTTCAAAAACCTTGGTCCAGCTGATCCGGCTGGGAGGACCTCATAAGGGTCCCTTTCCAGGGTTACAGGAGAAGACGGTCAAGGGCTCTACGCCCCAATGGCAGATAAAGTGGCAGAGCCATCTTCTAGGACAGTGGTTCTCAACCTGTGGGTCGGGACCCCTTTGAGGGTCGAATGACCCTTTCACAGGGGTCACCTAAGACCATCGGAAAACACATACGACGTGGTGGCGGTCCCCAGCTGACGGATCACCGCGGCTTGCCTTTCTTTTGCAAGACGCCACAGAGTCGCTGGGACGTGCAGCCTCCCCTCCCTCCTCCTGCGGATGATGGTTTCTAGCTGACGGCAGTTCCAACAGCTCCAGCGCTGCATTTGGATCGCCGCGGCCCTGCCTTTGTTCTGCGTGGCGCCGTTGGGCCTTTGAACTGGGCGCCCCCCCCTTTCTCCACCCTCCATCATGGACACCGCTCTCAGCTTTGGGATCCAGATTGCCACGGTCCTATTTTGTTTATAAGATGCTGCTGAGATGCTGGGTGTGCTGCCCCCAGGGGGGTTGGTGAGTTTGATGCTGGGGTGCCGTAGGCCGAAGGGTTAGGCTTGTTACTGTTACTGCTGGCGACCCAAACGCTCCCCCCCTTCCATCGCAATCTCTTTTGACTATCATGGCCTGCCTCTCGGCTTTTGTTGCTGTTGCCGCTGCTATCCGTGGTTGCTTTAGGAGCCCCCCTTCTAGAAGCCTGACTTTCCTCGCCTTTCGACCGGCTCTACCCCTGCCTTCACCCTCAGGACCAACATTCTGGAGTAAGCTGGGACACTTGAATCCACCTTCAGCCCCGCTGAGATTCCCAGATACTATCCCGCATACTATCCTGCGCTTTAATCTTTGCAGAAAGAGAAGGCAGGGGACAAATAGGACATGGGCAGGGGGCCTGCTCAGCACCTCCCCCCAACTGACATTAACCCTCCAGCCATTTCAAACTCTTGGGCCTTGCCCTTTTTGCTGGACTCCACAGAGGAGAAGATCAAGAACATTAAGTTTTTCCTCTCTTGCGCAGTGCGCAAAACACTTTTAGGACTGCGGTGTGACTGGTATGTTTGATTGATGACTGTACCCACTTTTTTTAAACTCATTATTGCTGTATTTTTTGTGTTTTAACTGACTTATGTGGGGAATGCATGGATGAGTGGCTGTGTTTGTGTGAGAGGATGACTGATTCGAAGGGCCTGTCGGGAAACGCGGGGGCCATAGGGGTGGTTGGTGGGACTACGGACACGGGAGTGGGCCGGAGCATTACGATCTTAACAGGGAGGGGCAGATATGGCGGGGACTTTAGGGCTGGCCATTACCGGGGAAGGAGGGCTCGCTACATCACAGAGATCCCTCCTTCTGGCCCTATGAGTCCCACTCCAAGGCCAGATGGCGCAAGTAATCAGGACCCTGGTCTCAGGCTGCTGTCGCTAAATGCCAGGTCTGTAGTTCATAAGGCTCCCCTCGTTCGGGACTTAATTTTAGACGAGAGGGCAGACCTGGCATGTATTACTGAAACCTGGCTGGGCCCGGAGGGAGGAGTCCCCCTCGTAGAGATGTGCCCAGAGGGTTTTCAGGTGCTACATCAGCCGCGATCCCAGGGAAGGGGTGGAGGTGTGGTTATTGTTATCCGAGAGTCTTTAATACCTCGTAGGATCCCTGCTCCGAAGCTTGTCGGGTGTGAGTCCTTGCTGGTGAAGTTGGACCTCAAGGGTCAAGTGGGCCTGCTGTTAACGTACCTGCCTCCCAACAGCGTTGCAGCAGCCCTCCCCTCGCTCCTCGAGTCAGTAGCCGAGCTGGCAATTGAGTTTCCCAGGCTTATGGTTCTGGGGGATTTCAACTTGCCTTCGCTCGGTGAACACTGATGGAGCGCAGGAGTTCATGACTTCCATGACAGCCATGGGCTTGACCCAAGTAATCCGGGGCCCAACTCACTCGTCAGGTCACATGCTCGACCTCATATTTCTCTCGGAGCAGTGGAGTTGTGATCTTGGTTTGAGGGGTAGCGAGATCTTACCCCTGTCATGGTCAGACCACTACCTACTGAGGCTTGACTTTCGGAGACCAAACCCCCACTGTAGGGAGGAGGAACCGATTAGGTGGTTCCACCCCAGGCGACTTATGGACCCTTTGGGCTTTCAGACGGAACTTGGGGTTATTCCTGATACCCTCGTCCGCAGTCCGTCAGAGACTCTGGTTGCTGCCTGGAACTCAGCAGTGACAGAGGCTCTTAACCGGATTGCGCCTTTACGGCTGATCCGAGGCAGTGGATCCAGGAGGGCCCCTTGGTTTACTGAGGAACTCCGGGAGATGAAGCGCCGAAAGAGACGCCTAGAACAACGATGGAGATCCAGTAAGTCCGAGTCAGACCGAGCACTTCTAACATCCAGCATCAGAGC
Source organism: Thamnophis elegans (assembly GCF_009769535.1). Taxonomy (NCBI): domain Eukaryota; kingdom Metazoa; phylum Chordata; class Lepidosauria; order Squamata; family Natricidae; genus Thamnophis; species Thamnophis elegans. The sequence goes on from NC_045552.1 coordinate 37,174,468, forward strand.
TTACAACCGGGCAATTAGGACAACCGATTATCTAGATCCCTTCCAGTCGGGATTTAGGCCTGGCTACAGCACGGAAACTGCTTTGATCACATTGATCGATGATCTCTGGAGAGCCAGGGATGGAGGTCATGCCTCCGTCCTAATGCTCCTTGACCTCTCAGCCGCTTTCGATACCATCGACCATGGTATCCTTCTGCGACGACTGCGGGAGGTGGGGGTGGGAGGCACTGTTCTACGGTGGTTCTCCTCTTACCTCTCGGACAGGTCGCAGTCGGTGTTGGTCGGAGGGCAGAGATCGACCCCTAGGCCCCTGACGTGTGGGGTACCGCAGGGTTCGGTCCTGTCCCCCCTCCTATTTAATATCTACATGAAACCGCTGGGTGAGATCATTCGTCAGCACGGGATAAAATACCACCAGTATGCGGACGATACGCAGCTGTATCTGTCCGCCCCGTGCCAACTCAATGAAGCGATTGACGTGATGTGCCAGGGCCTCAAGGCTGTTAGGGACTGGATGGGGGTTAACAAGCTTGTACTCAATCCAGATAAGACCGAGTGGCTGCTGTGCTTCCCTCCTACTAATTGGCCAAGTGTTCCATCTCTCAGGCTGGGGGGTCAAACAGTACGCCCCTCAGACAGGGTCCGCAATTTGGGAGTCCTCCTGGACCCACAGCTGACTTTTGAACACCACTTGTCAGCTGTGACCAGGGGGGCATTTGCCCAGGTTCGCCTGGTGCACCAGTTGCGTCCCTACCTGAACCGGGAGGCTCTCACAACAGTCACTCGTGCCCTTGTGACCTCCAGACTGGACTACTGCAACGTGCTCTACATGGGGCAGCCCTTGAAGAGTATTCGGCGACTTCAGCTTGTTCAGAATGCAGCCGCGCGAGCGATTGTGGGTGCACCTCGGTTCACCCACGTAACACCTATCCTCCACGAGCTGCACTGGCTGCCTATTGGTCTCCGGATACGCTTCAAGGCGCTAGTCGTCACTTATAAAGCCCTTCATGGTATTGGACCTGGGTACTTGAGAGACCGCCTGCTGCCAATTACCTCCACCAGACCAATTAGATCACACAGACTAGGCCTCCTCCGAATTCCATCCGCCGGCCAGTGTCGACTGGCGACTACCCGGAGGAGAGCCTTCTCTGTTGCTGTTCCGACCCTCTGGAACGAACTCCCTATGGAGATTCGCACCCTCACCACCCTCCAGGCCTTCCGCATAGCCCTTAAAACCTGGCTGTTCTGACAGGCTTGGGGCTAAAGAAGCATTGCCCCTATCTCGAATGGTATGATTGTTGCGTTTTTTAATTATGTATTGTTTTGTGTTGTTGTCAACCGTCTGTATCCCCCTTCCCTTGCTTGAGTTGTGAGCCGCCCTGAGTCCCTTCAGGGAAAAGGGCGGCATACAAATGAAATAAAACTCTAAAAACTCTAAAACTCTAAACTCTAAAAAATACGGAAACATAAAATAATTTTATGGTTGGGGATCACTACAACATGAGGAACTGTATTAAAGGGTCATGGCATTAGGAAGGTTGAGACCCACTGTTCTAGGAGAAGGGAAACTGATTACAAACCCCCACTGCCTTGTGGCTCTATCCACTACTGGAAAAGGCTTGGGGAGTCAACCTTGAGGCAAAATCCGGAGCGGGAGTCCCGGAAGCAGTTTGTGACTGTGTACAACCACATTCTGGTAACTCCTACGACGCAGCTAGAACCAACCGTATTGGCTCTGTCATTCCATTGGACTATTTCAGCGACATGGAGAGGGGGTGCTGCTTGGGTAACAGTCTATCCTCCATATTAATCTACCCAGGCCTTGTGCTCTAGAGAGGACACTCCAGCTTCACCTCTTCCCAAAGCAGGATACCATAGTCTTTTGAGACTGAAAGATATCAATGATGAAACTATCAAGCAATTCCAAAAAGAGTAAACTTACTCATAAGTTAATTACTAATAAGTTTACTCTTAAACATTTTGCTTAATCTTCCAGCTGGTGGCAGAATCTGGCCCAAAGTTTGCCTGTATTTCAGTGGGAGAGGAACAGTGATAGGATACGACTGGTACACCCCGGTACGGGCGTACCGGTGCCTGCTGGGAACACCAGGTACCGTTCCAGTATGGTGCTCCGGAGGGCCCACCCACCCACCCACCCTCCTTACCTGTATTTCAGCCGATCGGGGCTCAAGAGCCGAGGTGGCGCAGTGGTTAAATGCAGCACTGCAGGCTACTTCAGCTGACTGCAGTTCAGCAATTCGGCTGTTCAAATCTCACCGGCTCAGGGTTGACTCATCCTTCCATCCTTCCGAGGACCTGGATTGTTGGGGGCAATATGCTGACACTGTAAACTGCTTAGAGAGGGCTATGAAGCGGTATATAAGTCTAACTGCTATTGCTATTGCTATTGCTTATGCGCACGGAGCATACGGTGCCTATGCGATGCTCCGCTGAGCAGCTGGAGCATCATGGAGCGTTGTGGGTGGTAAGTATGCAAGTGCGTGCTGCAGGCGTGCTGCGCACGTGCATGTGGTGGATGCCCGGGCCCATTGCACTGTACCCGTTGCACTGGGATCCGAAACCCACCACTAGAGAGGAACTGGCCAATGGATGCTCAGGAAGAGAAGCTTGGAATCCAGGAAGAGAGCAGGTGGCATGGCTGATCCTTCAAGAACACAGAAACCCGGATTCCGTAGTTGGAATGATTAAGAACCAAAAATCAAAAGCTATCAGATTTTCAGTATTCTGAAAAATAATAGTGTAAAGCTGCAAAAAAGATGAGCAACCAAAATGATGCCAGGCTGGAAGGCTGCATCCCAGGCCGTTTAGCAGAGAGCAGCAACGGAGAAGGGAAGGCCCAGGAGAAATACAGGAAATCTTGCAAGAGGCAGAAAATGTGATCACAGAAAAGCTTCTTCCGTGTTAGAATTTGGGATTCCTCATTAAAGTTAAACTCTGGCTGATTTGGCCTTGATAAATGGAAGGGTCTCCTTGATAAAGTGCACAGTTAAGCTGTGGAATTTACTGCTTTCAGATGTGGTGAAATGCACTAAAAGGGCAAGTGAGGAAGAACTAAATTAGAATAAGGGAGGCTCAAATTGCTTCCTTCTGGTCTGGCGGCTTGCAGTCACCAGAGATACAACTCTATCCCGGAGAGAAGAAGCCATAAAATCTCCTCTCCCTTTTGAAGAAGTGGCTTTACTGAGGCATCTCTCTATCCCCATGGTGTGTTTCAGCCATCAGAACCCTGAAGCTTTTCAAAGAGCTGCAGGGTGGATCGTTCCTTCCTTGGTATCCTGCAGGAGCCTGGTGTCAGTTACAATTTAGCTATAGAAAGGATGGCTTTTTTTCAAAACCTAACCAATCTTACAAAGTTTCCAAAGTTATGCTTGCTACACAAATGCTGCAGTTAGGAAGAGCTCTGAAGATGTTCCATTATCTGCCAAAAAGCAAAAACATATTTATGTCTCCTGCGAATACTTCAGAGAGGTTTTCTCAAGAGAAATCAGACTTTCGTGTATTCCTCACAGATTGTCCCCTTGCACAGCGGTAAAGGAAGACAAGAGGGAGGGAAATCTCCATGCAAAACCAGCAGATATTCCCTGGGAACTGTTGCTCACAGAGAAACTGTCATTCCTCTTCTGTTAGTACAATGTACTTCCTGTCTTTCAGCCTTCATTTTTTTCAACTCTCCTCTGGATGATTGCAAACTCTTCCTTCTCCTCCTCCCTTCCACTCCAAAACCTCACTCCTTTCTAGCACTGATGATATTACCAGTGTGGGTAATGAAACGTCTACAAGAAAACAATCAAGCTCAGCACTAAAGACCACACAGTGATCCTCCTCCCCACACACACACACTTTCATCTCCTCCAGCTCCTCAGGTCTTATAACAGGTTTGAACACTGCCCTATCTAATGAAATTCCATGGTCAGTAAGATTTTACACTTAGGCAAGAAAAAGCATATATACAGGTATTGATTAGTGATTGAAACTTGGTTCAATAGCAGTAACTGTGAGAGGGATCTTGGAGAAGTTGAGAAAGAGTGCAGAGTTTTATAGCTGACTATACAATAGCAGAGTTGGAAGGGACCTTGGAGGTCTTCTAGTCCAACCCCCTGCGTATGCAGGAAACCTTATACTGTTTCAGACAAATGGCTATCCAACATCTTCTTAAAGACTTGTAGTATTGGGACATTCACAACTTCTGGAGGCAAGTTTTTCCACTGGTTAATTCTTCTAACTGTCAGGAAATTTCTCCTTAGTTCTAAGTTGCTTCTCTCCTTGATTAATTTCCACCCATTGCTTATTGTTCTACCCTCAGGGGCTTTGGAGAATAGTTTGACTCCTTCTTTTTTGTGGTAACCCCTGAGATATTGGAAGGCTGCTATCATGTCTCCCCAGTCCTTATTTTCATTAAACTAGACCTACCCAGTTCCTGCAACCGTTCTTCATATGTTTTAGCCTCCAGTCCCCTAATCGTCTTTGTTGCTCTTCTCTGCACTCTTTCTAGAGTCTCCACATCTTTTCTATATTGTGGTGACCAAAAGCTGAATGCAGTATTCCAAGTGTGGCCTTACCAAGGCATTTTAAAGTGGTATTAACACTTCCTGTGGGAGAAGAGCAACCAAGATGATTAGTTGGCTGGAGGCTAAAACATGAAGAATGGTTGCAGGAATTGGCGATGTCTAGTGAAAAGAAGGACTAGGGGAGACATGATGGCAGTGTTCCAATATTTGAAGGACTTCCACAAAGAAGAAGGGGTCAACCTGCTTTCCAAAGCATATGAGGGTAGAAAAAGAAGCAATGGATGGAAAGTAATCAAGGTGAGAAGCAGACTAGAACTAAGGAGAAATTTCCAATCAGTGAGAGGCAGTGGAACAGGTTGCCACCGGATGTTGCCTCCATCACAGGAAATCTTTAAGAAGAGACTGAGCAGTCATTTGTCTAAAATGGTATAAGATCTTCTGTTGGAGCAGGGGATTGGATTAGAAGACCTCCAAGATCCTTCCCAGGTTTATTTTCTATTCTATTCTAAGGTTGGGAAGATCTGGATTTTCTCCAGAGACAGCACATTAGTAAAACCCAGGATGTGTGTTCCTCTGGTAAAAGTTAATTAGGTAGTGTCTTAGTGGTTGTATTGCAACTGCTTTTAATTTTTCTTTTTAAATGTCTTTGTCCATTTGTTATTTTATAATATTATTTTTCCTCTAGGGTATTGGCTGCTATGCTTTTAAGATGGGTATCTTAAAAGCCATGTAAATGTTCTAAATAATTAAAAAAACATTCTAAATAAACCTATGTCCAGAATCCATGACTTGCAAATGCATCTCTTCAATACCACAAACTCGTCTCTATTATATCTGAAACATGTTAAATGATTTGTAATTAAATTTGGCAGGTGAATCCCTTGGGAGAGATCAGATTGATTTCCTAAGTGAAATGAATTTGAAGCGGGGATTTCCCCTTTCTTGTGCATATTACTTTACAAGATAATGAAATGCTCGCTGCTTAGGAGAAGAGAGGCTGTGGGAGGGGAACAGAAGCCGAACGCCCGGGGAAGAGCATTGCTGGAGGACCAAAGCCAGTTTTCTCTTCTCTTCTAACTTGGTTAGGTCAAGACAAAGACAATGACCCCTCCCCCAAGCAGGTTCACAGCATAGAAATTACTAGAGCGGCAAATGTCAGGTTACATGGAAATGATCTTCTGCTTGATTGGGCATGTATTTTGGAATTTCCAGGTTAATAATTCAGAAATCTCAAGCTTCCGACACCCAAGGGGTTAATATGAAAGTCACCTTATCAGATTGAGGGCCTGGTCCTATTGACCTGTTTTGTTAACAGTAGACAATCTAAGGTTAAAGTTTTGAGGGTCTGGGGAAGAAACCACGGAGTTGGGTAGTGCATTCCAGGCATTGACCACTCTGTTGCTGAAGTCATATTTTCTGCAACTGAGTATGGAGTGCTTTACCTTAAATTTGTATCTATTGTGTGCTTGTGTATTGTTGTGGTTGAAGCTGAAGTATTCATTGACAAGTAGGGCATTGTAGCAGATAATTTTATGCACTACGTTTAGGTCAGACCGAAGGCGGCATAGTTCGAAGTTGTCTAAGACCAAAATTTCAAGTCTGGTGGCATAAGGGATTCTGTTGTGAGCAAAGGAGTGGAGGACTCTTCTTGTGAAATATCTTCTTCCATGCAGAAGATATCCTTTCACTTTTCCCACTCACAATATTGATAGTAATAGTTAGGAAACATATCAGGTTCTCTACAGTATGTCTTCCGTAGGATGCAGTGCCCAGAACTGGATGCAATATTCTTGGAGTATAGTCATAGACTTCTATACTGCTTCTATAGTGCTTTACAGCACTTTCTAAGGGTTTATAGAGTGAGCATATTGCCCCCAACAATCTGGGCTCCCTAACAGAATAATAGAGTTGGAAGGGACCATGGAGGTCTTCTAGCCCATTGATCGGTTGTTTTTACTATCTGGATCTTTCACCTTAATTCTAGGTTGGATGTCTCCTTGATAATTTCCCAATTGTTATTTCTAGTCCTGTCCTTAGATTGGTCTGACCAATCACATCAAGACAGGATTTCTCTTATTTTGACATTATGCTTTTGTTGGGCAGCCTAGGACTGCATTTCCTTATTTTGAAGCTGCACCAGAGAACTGATTGATGTTCAGCTGGTGATCCACCAAGATCCCAGATCCTTACAGAATCTATTATAGTTATCCTACAATTAATTATACCTTTGATTTTTTTCCTACTAAAGTGTAGAACTTTGGATGTCTGAGCTATGTTAAGCTACTATTTAAAAGAGAGGCTATCAGGCAGGAAAGATACCATACAAATCCACCAGAACTCCAGCTGTCTGTTTTTGACTGCTTTATCAAGCCACAAAAGACAAATGATCCAGGCCCCACTTTTGGTATTCCATATTTAGCACATATACGACGCAGTGGCTCAGTGGCTAAGACGCTCAGCTTGTCAATCAGAAAGGTCGGCAGTTTGGTGGTTCAAATCCCTAGCGCCGTGTAATGGAGTGAGCTCCTGTTACTTGTCCCAGCTTCTGCCAACCTAGCAGTTCAAAAGCACGTAAAAATTCAAGTAGAAAAATAGGAACCACTTTGGTGAGAAGGTAACAGAGTTCCCTGCGCCTTTGGCATTACGTCATGCCGGCCACATGACCATGGAGACATCTTCGGACAGCGCTGGCTCTTTGGCTTTGAAATGGAGATGAGCTCCGCCCCATAGAGTCAGGAACGACTAGCACATATGTGCGAGAGGAAGCTTTACCTTTACCTCTTCCTATTTAGCACATAAGCAAAGAGATCCTATGATCCACAAATTATTCCAGGAACAACTTTCTCTTCAAACTGAATACTCTTGTGATTAAATCTGGCTGATTATTTGGATGCTGATTCACACACACACAAAAAAGATGCTGTCATATTTCTAGCCAAGTTGTCATTGTAATGAAAAATGAATCCCTGCCACACTTCCATATCTACAGTACATCATGACATCCTGACATTGGTCCATCATATATCTTGGCCCTTCAACCAATGTTGAAGAGAGAAAGATGCTCCTTCCGATGTTTCTAAAATGATCGTAATTCAATGCATCAGTCATGTTGTTGACCTTAAGGCTGCTTGACTGATTCAGCTATAGCCTCAGGCCATGGGGGAGGAGGGCTAATGACCTTTTCCCCTGGCGTGCCAGCTTTCTATGTGTGGAAAAATCCATTCTGGGGCAAAGGCCCATCATTGGCACACCCAGACTCTAGACTGGGAAATATTTGGAAGGTCACCTGAGTTTGTGAAAGGAATGTTCCCCACAAGCCTCTCAGTCAGCAAGGGCATTGTGGGAGCCAGGAAGTGCCACAAAGACTTGGCATCCCTGGGAAAACACCAGATTGGGTTTCATTGGTGCAGCCAAATGCTGCCATGGCTTGACCACTCTGATGCCAGAAGAGAGAAGGGGGGCCGTGTTCCCCAAGTGACTGCATCCAACACTGCTGGTGGTCATTCCTGATAGCAATAGCAACAGTAGTTAGACTTGTATACCGCTTCACAGTGCTTACAATCCTCTCTAAGCGTTTTAAAGAGTCAGCATCTTGCCCCCAACAATCTGGTCCTCATTTCACCCACCTCAGAAGGATGGAAGGCAACCTTAAGCTGGTGAGGTTCAAACTCCCAAATTGCAGGCAGCCAGTAATCAGCAGAAATAGCCTGCAGTACTGCATTTTAACCACTGTGCCACCATGGCTCTTCTGATCTTCCCTCAGCTGAGACATTGAAAGCCAGGCAGAGGCAGGAGGTATTATCTGGGGTGCCTTATGGAGGACAGGGCACTGAAGGACAATGGAGATCTAGGGGTGGAGGTGCTGCAACCACATTCCATTGCTGGGCTCATGGCGCTTAGTATCCAGCCTCCTTTGTCAGGCAGGTCATGAGAGGTCCCTTCATGAGGAAGATACCAGCCTTGACCTTCTGCCAGTTAGGAGCAGTGGGAGAACAGGTGAATGCTGAATTGTGGTCACTTTCTTTTAAATGCAGGAAGGGATAAGTTCTCAAACTTATCTGCTCTACCTGTTCAAGGCTACCATACACAGAATAACAGAGTTGGAAGAGACCTTAGGGGTCTTCCAATCCAGCATCCTTTTCAAGAGACCCTATGCCATTCCAGACAAATGGCTGTCCAATCTCTTCTTGAAATCCTCCACTAATGGGGCACCTACTACTCCGAGAGAGAAGCTATTCCATTGATTACTTGTTCTTACTGAACTAAAATTTCTCTTTAATTCTAGGTTGGATGTCTCATTCTTAGCTCACATCTGTTATTTCACCTATCCTGAGGTACTGTGGAGAAGAGGTCAACCCCCTCTTCTCTGTGACAGCCCCTCAAATATTGGAAGACTGCTATCAACCAACTTCATTGTATTTAAGAACAATGACAATAAAGATTATACTTATAATGTCACCCCTACTCTCTTCATTAGACTAGACCCGTGATGACGAAACTATGGCACGCGTGCCGGAGGTGGCATGCAGAGTCCTCTCTGTGGGCATACACACTGTTGCCAGCTGCTCTTCTGGTTTCCAATGCACCAGCCAGCTGGTCTTTGCAGGCCCCAGAGCACCTGAAAATGGCCCCAAAAATGCCCAAAATTGCCCCCAAATGGTCCAGAAAATGGTCTGGAAAATTGCCTGAAAATGCCCCCAAAACAGGCCATTTTTCAAGCCAAAAATGGCCCCCTAAACAGCCAAAAAACAGGCATGTGTACACCAGCTAGCTGGTCTTTATATTTCCGGCACTCTGGCATGCGCACATGCGCGCACATTCCGGTTTGGGCACTTGGTGCCAAAAAGGTTCACCATCACTGGACTAGACATTCCCAGTTCACACAACCATTCGTCATCCTCCAGTCCCTTAATCTTCTTTGTTGCTCTTCTCTGCATTCTTCCTAGAGTCCCAACATCTTTTTTGTAAAGTGTTGACCAGAACTGGATGGATTATTCTAAGATTATTCTAAGTGATCTCACCAATGCAGTATAAAATGTTACTTATAGGAGATGACCAGGCAGAGCCTGAAGGTGGGGTCAAATGTGTCATCAATTTGGAAAAAGTAGGATGTAGTAGGATGTAATAGGGATGTGGTGGCTCAGTGGCTAAGATGCTGAGCTTGTCAATCAGAAAGGTCGGCAGTTTGGCGGGTTCAAATCCCTAGCGCCATGGAACGGAGTGAGATCCTGTTACTTGTCCCAGCTTCTGCCAGCCTAGCAGTTCGAAAGCATGTAAAAAATGCAAGTAGAAAAATAGGAACCACCTTTGGTAGGAAGGTAATAGCGCTCCGTGTGCCTTCGGCATTTAGTCATGCCGGCCACATGACCACGGAGACATCTTTGGACAGTGCTGGCTCTTTGGCTGTGAAATGGAGATGAGCATCATCTCCTAGAGTCAGGAATGACTAGCACATATGTGTGAGGCAAACCTTTACCTTTAGGATGTAGTAAACATATTTCTCCCCTCCTTTCTTTTTATTCTCTGGAAAACTAGGGTGGCTCCCTTCTGAAGCCTCTGCAGTTTTCTCATCTGCTGCTGTCTTCCAAAGCCATCCTCACACAGCAACATACAACCCAGAGACAGCAGGGATTCCTTCCCACCCAAAGACCAGGGAATCTGTTGCCTTGGCCAGCAGCTGCTCATCCTGCCAAGGTTGCTAAATGAGATGGCCAGACAAAAACCTTTATCTCTTTTGGGAAAAAATAGAGCTGCTCAGTAGACCCACTTCTAGAAAGTTGCCTCTTCGTGCCTCCTCCATGTGTTGGTGGGCACAGCGGCTTTTGGCCCTCCCTCTGAGTGCCAGCAACAGGGGAAGTTTCTCGCCTCTGAAGCCCACCCGCCGCCCCAGGCCCAAGTCTCTCAGAGGCACATATGTTGGCTCGGACTCAACAGCTGGGGCCCATCTGTTTGGGTGAAGGGGTGGGGGTGGGGAGAGCCAGGGAGAGACACCATGGCAACCAGCACCTTACCTAGTCCTTTTCCGAAAACAGGTTTCACGTGAACCAGGAAACTTATGGAGGGGGATGGGGAATGTCTGTGAATGCACACAAGGTTTCAGAAAGCTGACCCCTCCCCTCCCCAATTTTTGCAGCTGTTGTTAGTTTCCATCTGATCCCGGGGCTGCTGGCCCGCCCCTCTGATGAGCGTCCTCCCTGCTTCCTGCCCCACGTGCTCAGAAGATGCCAGCGTGCGCTTTGGCCAGAGAGTTTCTCTTGATCTGGGGAAGGGGTGTCTGCGAGGGCCTCCCTTTCTTTGTCCTTCTCTGCAGCCCCCCTGACTTCCCCCACCTCCCTTTCACAGCAGTGATGACAACCATGGTGATTTTTCCTCCCCACATGCACAGTTGTCTCTTGTTTTTGCTCAGGCTCATGACAGCCCCAGCTCTTCAGTTACCTCCTCTTTCATCCTGGTCCCATCCAGGTTAGACAGCGGCAGATAAATAAATTTCATTCATTCAATCAGCAGAGTGCACAGAGAAGTTAATACTGTAACTTCAAACTTATTATTTGTAATTTAAAGGGGGAAGGGAGAGGCAAATCCAGCAACAAAAGAGTTCTTGAAATATCCTGATCCTTTTATTTTATTTTCAGGGAGCGCCTTTAGATAAATTTAAATATATGCCCTTCAAGATCTTGGCTAATTGGCATCATCCAAAGCACACATGTATATGGATTTCGAGTATATGGAGAATAATTGTACTGATAGAGGCAAAAGGAAAATTCCATATAATAAATACATACGGAAGATCTTAGAATGTGCCGAGATGGATAAATTGACCAGGGAAATTCAAGGAAAGGAGGAAACAGAGAATTTTTTAATTTGGGGAAAATGTTATAAGTGTTTAGATGATAGAAATAGGAAATAAGAATTTGGGAAATGTAATCTGTATTATAGAAGAAGTAGGAAACAGTGATAAGAATGTAGGAAAAGTAGGATTTACAAAAGAAGAAAAAGTTATATAATAGTAGAAGAATAACAAAGACTGACTGATACAAATGACCAAACATAGACTGTTAAGCAAAAGAGTAAGAAATAATAGGACTATAAGTGTAAAATTAGAATGTATTGAGGGGGAAATAGTGTTTGTAAAGATGCACCGATAGATATCTGCTGTAAGAAGGAACATGTAGTTCCGATGTTATTTGTAAGTTTTGTGTATGTTTTTGTCAATGAGTATAAGTGTTTATAACAAAAAAAATTAAAAAAATACTGTATTTTTCGGAGTATAAGACGCACCAAGAGTTTTTAAGAGGCAAATTAAAAAAAAGTTTTTGCACTCTGCAGACCCCCCCCAAAACAGCCCATTTTTCATGAAAATGGGCCTGTTTTTTTTTTTAAAGGCATGCATAGCCTTTAGGAGGCTTCTTGAGTGCTCCTGGAGGCTGGGGCCAAAAACGAGCAAAAAACGTTCAATTTTGCTCACTTTTGCCTTCCCCAGCCTCCAGGAGCACTCTAGAAGCCTCCTAAAGGCTCTGCAAGGCCATTTTTGCAAAGGGGGTGGGGTCTCGGGAGGCCATAAATGCTGTATTCAGTGTACAAGACGCACCCAAATTTTCACCTTCTTTTCTGAGGGAAAAAGATCCTTCTCATACTCTGAAAAATACAGTACATAATGGTATATTCTTTTTTAAAAAAAGAGCTCTTCAAATATGTCGATGGTAAGACTGAATGAGAAAGATGATGGGTCCAGTTCCGAAAGAGAAATCTTGAAGGATGATTTCAAAAACCTGAGGAACTCAGCTGCTACAGGCAGACCTTGACTTTCAACAATCTGTTTAATGACCAAAGTTACAATGGTGTTGGGAAAAAAGTGACTTATGACCAGTTCTCACACTTATGATTGTTACAGCAACTCCATGGTCACGTGATCAAAATTTGGTGGTATAATTGGCTTGAAAACAGATGTAAAATCAATGCATAATGAATACATAGAAAATATAACAAAAGGAGATGATATATATTCAGAAAGTAATAGGGATGTAAATATTATATATATATATATATATATATATACACACACACACACACACACACATACACATACACATACACATACACATGTATGTATGTATGTATGTATGTATGTATGTATGTATGTATTGTTAAAATGAGAAACTATGAAACAAAGAGGAATATGTATATGACAATATGTTGTAGAATGGAAAACCCAAAATTAGAAAAAAGAAATACCGATAACGGAAAGTTGTAAAAGCGTAATAGTGATTTTAATGTTTGGAAAATGTTGAATAAAAATATTACTTTTTTTTTTTTAAAGGAGGCTTGGCACCAGCTTGCATTTATGGTAGTTGCAGCCCTCCTGGGTCACACCATTCGGGACCTTCCAGGCTGCCTCTGACAAGCAAAATCAAAGAAGGAAGCTGGATTTCCTTAATGACGACGAGATTCATTTAACAACCAACCATAGTAATTTGTTTAACACCTGTGGCAAAATAAGTCATAAAATCAGGCATGACTCACTTAACAACTGCCTTGCTCTTCAGTGGGGGTCTTGGGGTCAATTGTGGTCTTGAGTCAAGGACCCACCGTGTCCTTTCATGGAATGGAGGAGGAAGTCATGTCATCAGCACAACTAGAAATGGGCACCACAGAGGTGGGGAGGTAGCAGGCCAGCAAGGATATGGCAAAAGAAAGGGGGTCCCCAGGAATTATAACAACCAGGGGGTTTAATTGCTTTGGCAATCTCAGAAAGATGTTAGAGCGGTTAAGAGAGCATTTATAAGCATTGTGAAGGTAGCATCAGGATTATTAAGAGCCAACATAGATTTCTCAAGAAAGAAGATGAGAAGGAGTCTGGAGGTTAAATGGTTGCTGGAACTAGATATGTGTAATCCAAGTGTGTCAAACTCAAGGCCTGGGGGCTGAATGCGGCCCACGGGGTGCTTAATTCTATCCTGTGGGGCAGCTGTGGAAATGGCGAAGGACCAGCCAGTGGTGCCTCTGCCAGCAAAAATGGAGCTCTGTTTTCACTGGCAGAGGGCTAGTGAAACAAACTAAAAGCAAAACAAAAGGAGAAATGTTTCCGCTTTTGCATTGGAGCATGCAAGAAGGGACAGGAAAGGAGAAAGGGAAAGAGGAAAGACAAAGGAAAACAAGGGAAGATAGGAAGAGAGCAAGGAAGGAAAAAGAAGGAAAGGGGAAGGAAGAAGAAAAGAAAAGGAAGAGGGAAGGAAAGAGAAGAGAAGGAAGGGAAGGAAGGAAGGGAAGAAGGAAAAATGGAAGGAAGGAAGGAAGGAAGGAAGGAAGGAAGGAAGGAAGGAAGGAAAGTTCTGCCTTAGCACTTGGCTACCAGCAGTCAGCAAGGCTTCTCTGAAGGAGGAGGGTTTGGCCCTCTCCCTGGTCTCGCCTTCCTCCGCTGGATAAAATGGATCCCCCAGCTCCATCCACAGGTGTCCCTGACACAAGTGATGTCGAGCTGGCCATGCCCACCCTGGTCATGCCCACCCCGAAGTCAAACCCAACCCTGATGCAGCCCTCAATGAAATTGAGTTTCGCACCCCTGGTCTAATCTAACAAAGAGAAGAAGTAGGGGTAACAAGATAGCAGTCTTCTCTTAATATTTGAGTGACTGTTACAGACAAGAAGGGGGTCAATCTATTCTTCAAAGCATTTGAGGTCTTACTTCTCTTCTATTGAAGAAAAAGTACCTAACCCAAACATATTTTCAACAGAATAGTGTCTTGATTGCCAACTTGCCCTGAAATAATCTGGAATACATCCTTCAATTAGATTTAAACTTGATAACTTTATTTATTAAAAATAACTTGCTCCATTTTTATTTTCAAAATTTTGCAACTATGTTAGGAAGGAACTCAACAGGTTTCATTAAATCAGAAAGTGGAAAAATTTTAGACTTGGGGTTCTTGACCCAAAAAGGCCTGTGAATAGATTTTTAGGGGGTTCATGCACTTGAAGGGGGGGAATGCAGCTAAATTTTCACTAATCTGTAACTGAAATTTCAGTTATTTTTCATTCTCTGATGTATGTTGCAGGGGTGGGTTCTGGCAGGGACTATTGCTGGTTCGCTTGTGTGCGCTTTGCGCGCATGCGCAGTGTGATTAAAATTGTTCTGTGCATGCAGAGAATCAAAAAAACAAGATGGTGGCACCTATGGCACAGCCCGGGGAGCTGATTTGGGGGCATAGCAGGCCTGGGTCTCTGCCGGTTCTGGCCGAACCATCTGAACTTGTAGGAACACCACCACCCCCAGGTATGTCGGCAACAAAATATTGTATGTCTCCAGACTCCAAATGTTTGTTGACTTCAATCAATATCACTATCTAAAACTAGTAAATGAAAAAGAGTCATTGCCCATGATTTAAAGAATGAATAAAAAGCATATGTATCCTATATTATAGAACACCTGAAAAATTGCCACCTGTTAATATTGTGGCAAAAAGCAGGAATTAGCAAGCAAATATGAAATAACTGTACTTACTGCATTTACTTTAATAACATTTAAAGCAAAGCAAATTTAATTCTTGCCTTGATCTTGTCGGTAGTTTTTTTCTGGTCCTCATCACTTTAGGGATTTCTAACTCAGGTTGTTCCCCTGCCCAGCTGCTCTTCTCCTAATATTCCTTCAAAATCTTCTTGCCTCCAATATAAATCCGTGATTCCCTGCTGTGTGTTTTGAAAGGAGAGAGAAAAGAGCTTGACCTTCTTCTGTGATGTGTCCTTTGAGGTATTTGAAGAATGCTCTTTTCTTGAGATGCATCACTCCGGACTAACCAAACCCAGCCCTGAGCCTCACTGACCTCCCTAGATCTGATCCAAGTTCTCCGAATTCTTCTTAATATGCAATACCCGGAATGGGACACAGCTAAATGTCTATGGAGATTCTCAGTCCTCCAGGCCATAGTTGCCCCAAAGGTGATTTTTTTTCAAAAGGCCACTGGACTTATTGGTTTTTCTTTGAAGACGTTTTGTTTCTCATCCAAGAAGCTTCTTCAGCTCCCTTCCATTCCCCGCCATCCAGTCAGAGCTGAAGAAGCTTCTTGGTTGAGAAACAAAACGTCTTCAAAGAAAAACCAATAAGCCCAGTGGCCTCTTGAACAAAAGCACCTTTGGGACCAGAATGGGACAGTTTTCAAGCAGGAGCTGGCCAAAACAGAGTCAACTAGAATATCATGATGCCAGCTCAAAGTGCATTCGCCTTTTTTGCAGTCGCATCACACTGCTGATTCCTCTTCAGTTTGCAAGCAAGTAGCATTCCAAGACTGTTTTCACTAAAAGCAGCATAGGAAGTCCTCGACGTGCGACCACAATTGAGCCCAACATTTATGTTGCTAAGCGAGACACCTGCTAAGTAAATTTTGCACCATTTTATGAACTTTCTGGCCAGAATTGTTAAGTGAATCATTGCAGTTGTTAAAGTTAGTAAAATGTTAAATGAATCTGGATTCCTCATTCACTTTGCTTGTCAGACGGTCGCTAAAGGTGACCACATGCCCCGGGAACGGCAACTGTCATAAATATGAGCCAGTTGCCAATCATCTGTATGTTGATCATGTGACAATCGGGATGCTGCAAGTATCATATGAAAAATGGTCATTGGTCACTGTTTTCAGTGATGTCGTAACTTTGAATGATCACTAAATAAACTGTTGTAAGTCAAGAACTACCTGTACCAAGCAGGTTGCCTCCCATCATATACCTGTTCATTTGATTTTTTTTTTCAAAATGAAGAAGTTTGCATTTGTCACTGTTGCATTTTTAAAAAGCTGATCTGGACTACAACTCAAGAATCTTGAGTACATCCACACAACAAGCTTGCCTCATTTAATAGCTGTTAAACTCCCTAATTTGGGGGTGGCTACTACGGAGCAGGCACAGAGTAATCCCCACTATTGCTAAAGGCCAGAAGAGGACAAATAGGCTTGGTATACCTGTTGCATAGGTCTGTGTGCAGCAAACGATTTATTGGGCCATACCAAGAACTTGGCTCTGTTGTCTCCTAGTAGTGAGTGGCATCTCAATCTCGGTATAATGCTTACGAGCAAACACAAACACTTACTTGGTGCCTAAATGAAGCAAGGCCCCTGCTCAAAAAGAATGGAGTCTCAACTCTGAGGGCAGCTAATGAGGACAGCACGGGCTACCCTAGCAATAGCACTTAATATACCACTTTACAATGCTTTACAGCCCACTCTAAACAGTTTACAGAATCAGCCTCTTGCCCCCAACAATCTGGGTTCTCATTTTATCCACCTCAGAAGGATGGAAGGCTGAGTCAACCTTGAGCCTGGGGAGAATTGAACTGCCAAATTGCAGGCAGCCAGCAATCAGCAGAAGTAGCCTGCAGTACTGCACTCTAACCACTGCGCAACCACGACTCATGATAGGTAGGTAGGTAGGTAGGTAGGTAGGTAGGTAGGTAGGTAGGTAGGTAGGCAGGCAGGCAGGCAGGCAGGCAGGCAGGCAGGCAGGCAGGAAGGAAGGAAGGAAGGAAGGAAGGAAGGAAGGAAGGAAGGAAGGAAGGAAGGAAGGAAAGGCAGGAAAGGCAGGGAAGGTAGCAATAGCATTAGACTTATATAGCACTTTACAATGCTTTGCAACCCTCTCTAAGCAGTTTACAAAGTCAGCTTATGGCCCCCAACAATCTGGGTCCTCATTTTACCCACCTCAGAAGGATGGAAGGCTGAGTCAACCTTGAGCCTGGGGAGAACTGAATTGCCAAATTGCAGGCAGCCAGCAGGCAGCAGAAGTAGCCTGCAGTACTGCACTCTAACCACTGTGCCACCCGTTGTTTTGGAGGACGTTGGGTGTTGTTCACATGAGTCTTTGGAAAGGCTGCATGGCTCAGCCTTTAACCTCCTCCATTCCCCAGCTGGCAACCCCAAGAGGCTGTCCCTCCTATGACCAAGGAGCAGAATGACTCTGGGCCAGTGAGGCTGGGGTCTCTGCAACCCCTGACCTGCCTTACGCCTCTCAAAATTAGCCTAGAGGATTGGAGAGAACGGAGTGTTACTTCATCTCTCACCAGGCCAGGAGTAAGGCAGCCATAAGCTGTCTGTGGGGGGAAGTAGCCACATCTCCCTCCCTTCCCCCACCCCTGGCTCCATGATATGCAACAGCAGCTCCATGCCATCCACAGCCACTTTGCTACACAGTTGGGGGCAGAGACAGAGAGGCAGGAGAGGCCCCACAACTGGGCTAATGGGGGGGGGGGGCTGGAGCACCAAGAGGAGAGAAAAGGAAGGAGGCAGGAAGGGGGCCCCTTCCTTGGCTCTAAGAGAAAACCCAGAAAAATGGGTGTAGGCCCCACAGGATTGTGGAAGTTTCAGTGATTGCAAAGGCAGATGGGGTGCAAATATTTGATATGATTAAGTACACATGCATAATCTGTAACATAGAGCTTGAGTCCACAAAGTAGATAAATTGCACAATGAATCAACATGCACAGGGAACAAAAGTAGATGGGAGGAACCGCCCTCGTTGGGTGGTGCTTTTCCTTCCCCTGGGAACCTGAGCGAGATCCTGGCTTTGCTCCATAGCAGGACCCAAGAAGCTCTCCAGCAGCCTTTTACCTGGAGGAGGCTTGGTCCCTGCCCCACTCCAGCCCCCCCCCCCCAGCCCAGTGGGGCTCTGGAAGGCGGAGAGGAGATTGCAGAGAAGCTGCTACTCAAGGGAAGGCCACGGCTACTGAGCAGCTGAGAACATGGCAGGATCTGCGAAAACTTCCTGGGAAGAAAAGGCTCCTGAGCTTATGCTGTTTGGGGCAAAATCTGGCCCTGTAGGATGTCAGGACCAAAAATCAGTTTGCACCAGAATAAAACTGGGAGATGTAGCTAAATCAGGGGTCTGCATCCCCTCCTCAAACCAGCGTCCCACTGCCTGTGGTTTTGAGGAGAGCCCACCAGGCAGCTGCTTGCCAGAGACCCTCTCCACTCTGGTGGCAGCTGGGCAGGCAGTTTCCAGCCCTGGCACCTTCTCCTCTTGCTGATCCTCAGGAAAGCAGAGGCTGCTCTCATCCCTCAGCCAGGCCTGCCACCTGCCAAGGTCTCCAGCAGGAAAGAAGGCAGATCCATCAAGATCTAGGAGGAGAGCCAAACTCTGACCATTGCTCTGGTTTGGTGGGCAAGACCCACAGGTTTGGGCACCCTGTGAAGCTTCCCTTTCTTTAGCCAAATGTACTGACTGAGACTTGAAAGGTTTAGCTGCTATCTATAGGGAAGATCACGGTAGACATTTCTCTTCTTGAAGCCAGCTAACCAGCTGTCCAGTCTCAGAGCCCTGAATGAACTTTGAATGAGGGTTCACAGTTCTGTAATAAAGCCTCCCTCATTGGTGAACAGATCTCCCAGCATGTGTTCCTGGTGCCTGACTGGGCGCCAAATGAGATCTGCCCCTCTGAGAGAAATGCCCACCTAGGTTTGGAAGGAGCACCTGGACAGGGTGGAGATGTGCCAGTTGTCACCTGGGAGTCTCTTCCAGGGATGCTGCTCTACAGGTTGCCAGATGGGAACAGCTGTTCCTTAAGTTGGGCTCTGTTGCTGCTGTACCCGCCTCCCTTCCTCAGCTCCTTGACTCCACAATCAGATGACGGTGGAGCTCCCCAGATTCTGGGGACTTCAACTTGCCTTCTCTGAGGGCAGAGTCTGAGGCAGCCTAGGAGTTCATGGCCACCATGTCAGCTGTGGGACCGTCCCAGTCAGGAGAGCGCTCAATGTGCCTGATCTGATTTTTGGTGATGGTGAACCTATGGCATGCATGACACAGGTGCGCAGAGCCCTCTCTGTGGGCACGCCAACTGTCACCCCAGGCCAATTCCACCACACATGCGTGCACGCCTCCCTCTGGCCAGCTGGTCTTTAGGTCTCTGCCGTGCACGCGTGGGGGCAGGGTACATGCAGGGGATGCAGGTGTGCATGTGTGGTGGCAGGGCACATGCGTGGGGGGGGCTCGCATTGTATTTTGGGGTCTTGCAGAGTGCCGCTACCCTGTTTTGGCTTCCAGGTTAGTGCAGGAGGCCTTCCAGGCCCAAAACGGAGTGCAGGCTGGGAGGTGGGGCACACGGCGACAAAAAGGTTAGCCATCACTGGTATATATCATAGTTTCTCAAAGGCAGCAGAAACAGAGTCTGAGATGACACCCATCTTGGATATCCCTAATCTGGTCGTGCTTCCTCTCTCATGATTTGCATAGAAGATACAATAGGAGAATTGGAAAAGATCTTGGAGGTCTTCCAGCTCAACCACTTGCTCAGGCAGAAGACTCTATATCATTCTGGACATATGGCTGTCCAATCTCTTCTTACAAACCTCCAGGGATGAAGCATCCACAACTTCTGAAGGCAAGCTGTTCCACTGACTAATTGTTTCCACCAATTGTTCTTAAGAAATTTCTCCTTAGTTCTAGGTTGAATCTCTCTTTAATGATCTTCCACCCATTACTTCTGGTCTCAACATCCTTTTTTGTATCATAGTGACCAGAATTGGGTGCAGTATCTCACCAGTGCAGCACAAAGTGGGTTTAGGTTTAGGTTTATTAAACTTATTATAAAAGTTATATAACATAACTTTTCTTGTTATGTGTAAGATCTGTTTTATCACCGCTGAATGGCACATTAGTGGATAAGGCCCAGCGTTCAAGCCTGTCAAGATGCTTCAGGATCTTGAGCCCCTCTTCTTCGGTGTTGGCTATTCCTGCCAACTTAGTATTGTCTGCAAATTTGTGAGTTCCCCTTCAATTCCCTCATCTAAATTATTTTTGACTAAATTGAGTACTGAGCCTAAGAAAGAACTTTGGGGTACCCCATTGCTTACTTCCCTTCCATGTAGTCGTTCTATTAAGGAGTACACACTGAGTGCAATTTGTCAGCCAGTTACAAATCCATCTGCTGGTGGTGCTGCCTATCCCACATTTTTCTAGCTTACCAAGAAGTGGGTTGCAGTCTACTTTGTCAAATGTCTTTCCTGAAGTCTAGGTAAATTATGTCTACAGCATTTCCTTTATCCCCTAATTTAGTCACTTTATAAAAGAAGGCAACAAGGTTTGTTTGGCGTAGTCTGTTTTTGACCAACCCTTGCTGGCTTGTGTTAACTGTCTTGTTATTTTCTAGGTGGTCACAAATGCACTTCCTAATGCCTCCTCAATGGTTCCTGCCATCTTTTGCTGGCCTTTCTTCAGGATCCGATAGAAGCAAGTCCTTCGTTATTCAGTTGCAGAGACAAAAATAAGCAATTCTGACGTCAGCCACAGCTTAACAAAGCAACACTTTCGTTTCTGCAGTTTCAGCACCGCCAATTGCTTTGCTATCTTCACAATTGCTTTGCAATCTTCAGCGTGGCCCCATTGTCCCCTTATCTAATCAAGCATGGAACACAAAGCAGGTTGTGTTTACTCACATTTTTCTGTACAGACCAGCTTTTGTTTTTGGAAGCACTCTAGCAGAGCATGTTCTGAACTTCCACAATCATGCTCCTAGCATTGAAGACACCCCTCTGCACTAGTAATTGTTTGAACTACTCCCATTCATCTATTTCACCAAACCCGTCATAGAATAGAATAGAATTTTATTATTTGTATGCCGCCCTTCTCCGGGAGGACTCAGGACGGCGAACAATTCAAAAGTATTCCTCAAGTAATGGGAGAAATGATGGCATGGTGTACTGCTGCCCTTATTATTATTATTATTATTTTAATAATGAGAACATGGGAAGTTTAGGGAAAGAAAAATAGTAATGTTTCTACCAACTTTGGAACCAGTGACATTCTGCCTGCAAAGCCAATATTACAATGTCTCTGATGCTGAAACAGCCCAAAGACCTCCCGGATGAAAATGCCTCTAGTGAGCCATGAGGAAATGGCACTTATAAACTTCAGTAGGACAACACACCCGGAGATTGCATTTGCAAGGAGAGGAAGAGGCTTGGTGGTGACAGGGAACCAGATCAGGGGTGGGTTTCTGCCTGCGTTACTGCCGGTTTGGTGTGCGTGCGATTTGCACGCATACACTCACTTCGCTCAGTTTGCGGTTGCCTTTAAATAGGCCTGCGCATGCACAGACATTAAAAATGTCAACAAAAAAAATGTCGCAGCAACCGGAGAAGCAGTTTGGGGGCGTGGTGAGCCTGCCATCCCTACCAGTTCGGTGACCCAGTTGCCATTTCCACTATTGGTTTGCAAACCGGTAGCAACCCACCTCTGAACCAGACCAAGGAGAGCAGTCTTGAGCGCTTGGCTCTCCTGATTGGCCACAGCCAAAGGGAGAGGAAGCAGCCCGATCTGGGTTCGAGAGACCTTCAAGGAGACTCTAGGACAGAGGTCTTCAAACTTGGCAATTTTAAGACTTGTGAACTTCAACTCCCAGAATTCTCCAGCCAGCATAATTTACTCTTTTGTAATCCCTTCCTCTGCAATCTCTCCACTTAGTTCAGAAGCCTTCAAACTTGGCAACTTTAAAACTTGTGGACTTCAACTCCCAGAATGGCTGTTCTAGGAGCTCTGGAATGGCTCAGTCTATGTCTTCCTCCTCATCAGATCAGGGCAGGCATGGAAAATCCCGCGGCCACATGTTCAGAGGGCTTCCACAAGGACAGGGTTTCTGGAAGCATCATTCCTGAACCCTCGGGGTGGCTTTTTCCCCTAGGAACCCCTGCAATGGGTCGACCTCCAGAAGACCAAGGGGGGCGGACACAAGTCAATTTCTGAGGGGAGGGTACACTGCACCTTTGCAGTCCTGCCTGGGGACGTAACAACCATCTCACTTAGCAAACAGAAACTTTGGGATCAACTGTGGTCGTAAGTTGAGGACTACCTGTATTCTTGCCAAGGCATGAATCAAAATGTCATTTTAAAGCTTTCCCTTTGTAAAGAAGGAAAGACCAGACTCCTGCTCCAAACAATCCCGTTGAATTTTTCTGTAAAGTTTTGCCAGGACTGAAGGGAATTCAATGGTCCCAGTGCAGGGATAGTTCATCGCATATCCCAAATCCCAACAGTAGTCAGTGTTTCTTGTTTTCCTTTCTTAGGAGTAGGAGTAATATTGTGGAAAGATCAGACATCACCAGTACGTTAAATAAAGAGAGAACTACGGTACTTTAGTACATGGTGTTGCATAATGCAATATTTGATCAAAATAAATAGGGACAAATGCAAAGCACTGCATCCGTGTGATCTAGACCCAAAAAAAACCCTATTTGCCATGCTCAGGTGCATTTGTTCGTCTGATGATGTGCTCAGACAAAACATTTTGACCCTTATTTAACTATTTATTTGATAGCCTTTTTATATTACCCCAATCTTAAACATTGCTTCCAACCTTTGCATTTTTTTGGAACTATGACCCTTAATATTTTCCCATGAAATCCAGGTTGCATCAAGTGAAGGAGACCAATCAAATGCCTTTACTGAAGTCTAAGTATACTACGTCTACAGCATTGAATCACTTTATCAAAGGAGGACATAAGGCCAGGCACAATCCATTTTAAACAAACCCATGCTGATAGTAATTGACCTGGGTACTTGAGAGACCGCCTGCTGCCAATTACCTCCACTAGACCGATTAGATCCCACAGATTAGGCCTCCTCCGAATTCCATCCGCCGGCCAATGCCGACTGGCGACTACCCGGAGGAGAGCCTTCTCTGTGGCTGCTCCGACCCTCTGGAACGAGCTGCCCGTGGAGATTCGAACCCTCACCACCCTCCAGGCCTTCCGCAAAGCCCTTAAAACCTGGCTGTTCCAACAGGCGTGGGGCTAAAGAGCTTTTGCCCCCCTCCTCGAATGGTATGGCTGTTGTGTGCTTTTAAATTGTGTATTGTTATGTTCGTCTTTTTTATCACCTGTCTGTACCCCCTTCCCTGACTTGAATTGTGAGCCGCCCTGAGTCCCCTTCGGGGAAAAGGGCGGCATATAAATGTAATAAATCCAATCCAATCCAACCTTGTTCATTTCCCGGTGTTCAAAAACCCATTGCTCTTGATTATTTTTTCCAGGATTTTCCCTGGTTCTTATGTCAAGGTGATTGGGCTAGAATTTCCTGGATCCAATTCCCCCCCCCCTTTTTGAAGACTGGAAATGCATCAGATCTTCTCCAGTCTTTTGGGAGTCCCCTTGTGTTCCAGCAGCTTTTTTAAAAATGTCATTCAGTGGTTCTGTAATCATATCTGCCAGCTCCTCCGGAATCCTGGCCCAAGTTATTTGTACTCAGGCAGGGCAGATAAGTGTTCCCTTACAACTTCCTTGCCTTTTAATGAACAAGTTAAGTTTTTTTTTAAAGTGACAATTCAGTTAAAAGGTGGAATCCCACAAGATGGTACCTCTTTGCCATCTCTTATCGACAACACACAACAGAATCCTGTTGCAGGCAAGAAGCCGCACTGGGTTTTCCAAAGCTGTTCTTGAGGCTTCACCTGCCATTCTGGGCCTAACGTTTTGGAAGCCAGGCTCTGCCAGTCACAAGCCAGGACAAAAGATGAGTGATGGAGGAGTAACACCTCCTTACAAAACCTTGGTCCTGCTGACCCGGCTGGGAGCACCTCATAAGGGCCCCTTTCCAGGGTTACAGGAGAAGATGGTTTTGAAGGCGGAAGAGGGCTCTAGGCCACAACGGCAGACAAAGCGGCAGAACCATCTTCTAGGAGAAGGGAAACTCTGATGACAAACCTCCACTGCCTTGTGGCTCTATCCACTCCTGGAAAAGGCTTCAGGAGTCAATCTCGAGGCAAAATCTGGAGCTGGAGTCCCGGAAGCAGTTTGTGACTGTGTACAACCATTTTCTGGCAAATCGTATTGGCTCTGCTGTTCCATTGGACTGTTTCAGCGACATGGAGAGGGGGGATCTGCTGCTTGGGTAACAGTCTATCCTCCATACTAATCTATCCAGGCCTCGTGCTCTGGAGAGGACACTCCAGCTTCACCTCTTTCCAGAGCACGATTCCATAGTCTTTAGAGGCTGATGGAAGCCAATGCAATGCATACAATGCATCTTGAGTCTCAGGGCTGCTTCTACCCTTTGAGCAGCAACTGGGAACTTCTGGTGAGCAGAACCAAGGAAGATCCTCCCCACCTACTACAACTCACCACAGTCCAACACATCCCCACGGCCCATTCTGGGGGGGACACCACGCCATGGCAGCCCTTGAAGAGCATTCGGAGATTTCAGCTTGTCCAGAATGCAGCCGCGCGAGCGATTGTGGATGCACCTCGGTACACCCACGTTACACCTATCCTCCGTGAGCTGCACTGGCTGCCTATTGGTCTTCGAATACGCTTCAAGGTGCTACTCGTCACTTATAAAGCTCTTCATGGTATTGGACCTGGGTACTTGAGAGACCGCCTGCTGCCAATTACCTCCAACAGACCGATTAGATCCCACAGATTAGGCCTCCTCCGAATTCCATCCACTGGCCAATGCCAACTGGTGATCACCCGGAGGAGGGCCTTCTCTGTGGCTGCTCCTGCCCTCTGGAACGAGCTCCCCGTGGAGATTCGGACCCTCATCACCCTCCAGGCTTTCCGCAAAGCCCTTAAAACCTGGCTGTTCCGACAGGCCTGGGGCTGATGAGTTCCTGTCCCCGCTCGAATGGTGTGGCTGTTGAATTGTTTTTAAATTGTGGTATTGTTTGTCCATGTCTTTTTTTCCCATTTGTATCCCCTATCCCCCCCCTGACTTGGGTTGTGAGCCGCCTGAGTCCCTTCTGGGAAAAGGGCGGCATAGAAATATAATAAATTCAATTCAATTCAACTCACCCCAGGAAAAGAGTTACACTATTATCGAATAAATGGTGGAATAGAATCAATAAAGGATGCCAAAGGAGGGACAAAATGAAATGTGAATGACAAAAATTTAAAAAAAAATATTCAAATTAATCTAAAGCAATTTGCCTTGACACAAGTTTTCCGGGGTATATTAATTGTGGTGAGTTGATTGTGGCAAGATGGCTGCAGCAAGATGTCCCATTCAACCTGATGCTGCTCCATGGGGGAGTAAACCCACAGCAGCTTCTGAAGGGGGGGCAAGCAGCCCCCTCCCTTCCACCATTTCAAGTGTCCAGATCAGGGATCTCCAACCTTGGCAACTTTAAGACTTGTGGGCTTTAACTCCCAGAATTCTCCAGCCAGCATAATTTACTCTCTTGTAATCCCTTTCTTTGCAATCTTGCCACTTAGATCAGAGGTCTTTAAACTTGGCAACTTTAAGACTTGTGGATTTTAACTCCCAGAATTCCCCAGCCAGCATAATTTACTCTCTTGTAATCCCTTCCTCTGCAATCTTGTCACTTAGATCAGAGGTCTTCTAACTTGGCAACTTTAAGACTTGTGGACTTTAATTCCCAGAATTCTCCAGCCAACTGGCTGGGGAATTCTGGGAATTGAAGTCCACAAATCTTAAAGTTGCCCAGTTTGGGAACCCCTGTACTAGAAAAACATTCGCGGCCAGGTACCTTGTCCACAAAAGAACCCCAAAATGCAAGACAACTAAATTCCATAGGAAAAAAATACTTTATTTAACAATATACCACGTTCCATCATGGCTCCAGGGAATTCATTTTCCCGTTATTATTGAAGACAATGATGTGGCAACTGGGTGAAAGCAGGGCAAAGGGATGTCTAAAATGTGACAGAATCAATAGTAATAAAAAAATAAAAATATGCTCCACACCGTTGTTCTGGTAAATTCGGAGTTGTCCACTGGCAACCTCAACCACTGGAGCACCAGGCAGGACTGGGAACATCCTCGCCAGGAAAGGCCCACCATTGCCCACCTGCTGCCAGATGGCCCCTTTTCTGAGCTGGACCCTTCTGGGGAAAGGGGGTGCAGAATCTAAGTCCTCGGGGGCCACGCCCCATCCCCACCAGAGTAAGAAAGACTGGCAAACTGCAGACCAGATGTGAAAATACCTCCGGACTGATAGGGGGCACAGGGCACTCTTGGGGAAATGAAACATGCCTTCTCATGGGTGCCCCCCCACACACACACACAATGGCCCCCACAGACTCCTTGATCTCAGCCCCTCCTTCCCCGAATAAACCAGAGCTCCTCAAACCTGCCAGGCACCTGGGAAACATGAGTCCAATTGGCCCACCTGCAGGATGGATGGCTTAGTACCAAGAACCATTCCGAGGCAACTCCAAGGCCTACGGAAAGGTGACTTCCAGGGACCTCAGCTGGGGACGGGAGTGTATTTGGCCTCTCAAGCACCAGCAGAGTCCTCTAGGGCAGGGTTGTCCAAACTTGGCAACTTTAAGACTTGTGGACTTCAACTCCCAGAATTCTCCAGCTGGCATAATTTGACTCTCTTGTAATCACTTCCTCTGCAATCTTTCTACTTAGATCAGAGGTCTTCAAACTTGGGAACTTTAAGACTTTGACTCCCAGAATTCCCCAGCCGGCATAATTTACTCTCTTGCAATCCCTTCCTCTGCAATCTCTCCACTTAGATCAGAGGTCTTCAAACTTGGGAACTTTAAGACTTGTGGACTTCAACTCCCAGAATTCCCCAGCCATCTGGCTGGGGAATTCTGGGAGTTGAAGTCCACAAGTCTTAAAGTTCCCAAGTTTGGACACCCTTGCTCTAGGGTATGAAAGAGCAGGGATCCTAGCCCATTTCAGGACTGCAAGCCCTCTGGACTGAGGGCATTTCCGCCTCAGTTCTTTGCTTGGGTGGGGTATCAAGTGAGCCCCTCTGGTGGCCCCCAGAGGTTTTAGGAGAAAGGGGGCACGGAGAGGCCTTTCAGGAGGTGAGCATGCTGGTTACACACCCCAGGTGTGTCCTTC
The DNA here is from genome assembly GCF_009769535.1 of Thamnophis elegans. Taxonomy (NCBI): domain Eukaryota; kingdom Metazoa; phylum Chordata; class Lepidosauria; order Squamata; family Natricidae; genus Thamnophis; species Thamnophis elegans. The sequence continues at coordinate 37,201,782 of NC_045552.1, forward strand.
TGCGATAGATGAATTGCACATAGAGACTTATGGTACGACAAATGTTTTAACACCCGTTCTTGTGGTTGGGTTTCCCCCCCCCATATTTTTAATTTGTTTTGTTTTCTTTTTCTAAGAAAAGCAACCAGAAAATAATCCAAATTTATACAAAACTTCTTTACATTATACCCTCCAAAAAGACTGGTTATTTACACAAAATAAAACCTCATTTTAAAAAAAGACCCTTCTGATGAGAGAAAGATGAAGCAAAAGGACATTTCAGGATTCAGCAGAGGTGCTAAAAAAAAAACCCAAGACCCCAAAGGCAGATGGACACCCCACACACCCATTTTACACGTTTATTTGGCTGCCCACACCTCAACTACTGGTTTATTTTATGGGGGGGGTTGCAGGCCGACCCCCTCTCGACCCCAACTTGAGCTTCTGAAGGTTCTTGCCATCCCACTTGCTTCAGCCTCACCCCTCGCCCCCACAAATTGTTTGTGTGTGTGTGTGTGTGTGTGTGTGCGCGCGCTCGCGCATGTGCGTGCATGTGCGCGTGTGAAAAGAGAAGTCTCACTGGAGAAGATTTCATGCCAGGCAAAATTCCCGACACAAAATGAATTGCCTGCATCGAACTCCTCATGTGTTTCTTATTTTGTTGTTCTGCGTGGAGCAGGAAGGGGGACATCACCCAGGTTTCCATTTCTGCACACCAAGGAAAATAATCCGTGCCGAATTCCTATGATGTCCAGACTGTAAATTGGTTTTCTTGAGTGCCTGCATTAAGGACTGCAGTTGGCATCTTATCTCTCTCCCTATTTTTGCTCGCACCCTGTGTAAAATTTACATGTTTATGCTTGGAATCATACAATCCCTCTTCTCCTCCTCCCCCATCCCCCGTCTCTTTCTTTTCAACTGGGGTGTGTGTGTCCCTGTTCCCTTCCCCAGAGGGCTCCAGAGCCCATGAGGGTCAGCACTTCCAACCTTGACCTCTGACACGCCACTTCCACAATTTGGCAGATGGCTAAAAGCCCCTCCTTTCGGGACGCCTCTCCCATCTAAGGGCCCCTACCACTGGGTGTAAGATAATAAGGGGCCACGGGAAGAGTCTTTACATTTGAAAGAAAAAAAAAGCTGCTACTACTACTACTTACTACCGCTACTAAAAATTACCTGTCGATTATCTGTGGAGCCCTGAGAAACTTGGAATTCTTGGCTGATCTCTACTGAACACGCCTCAAAGTGCACAATTAACCTAAGCCCTTACACAGATGGACAGACGGATGGACAGACACACCCACTTCATATCCTGCGTAGAAATGCTGATGGGGAGGGACCAAAGGGCCTGTCTCTGAGGATGGACAACTGGTCAGACAGGCGGAAGAGCCCCTCTATCCCCACCCCCACCCCACCCTGACTGACTGGACCAGTTTATTGCAAAAGTCGGTCTCCAGAAGGCAGACAGGCCAACGAGGGCCGCACAGGGCTAGCCATGCAATCTTCTCTGGGGTGGCCGAGGCAGACTAGCAGTCGGCTGCCAGGCAGAAGGCTGGCCGTGGGGCCTTGCTGTGGGGCTGGTCGGCCTGGGGTGGGGGGTGGGGGCAGACAGTGAGCTGCAACCGGGTTCGATGAAGGAGGCGTGCATGGAAAGGAGGCGTGGAGGGTGAGACATGCAAGCGCAGAGCAAGAGGCGCAGAGTCCTCTCCGTGCAAAGTAAGGCTTCTGGCATGACAGGTGCAAGGTGGACGTGGAAGGGTGTGGAGCCCGGGATGCTGCAGCCAAGCAGGTGTGAGGGGGAATGCCCCCCCCTGCTTCATTCCGAACCCCAAGGGAGGGGGAGACTCCCTCTTCAGGGCAGATGGGGGGGACTCTTCCCTTCCCTGGAGGCTTTGGCTGGCACTTGCCCCCTGACATCCGCAACCCACTGGGAGAGCTGAGCCCAGAGGGGCTTTCTTTCCCATGAAGGGCCCTTGCAGGCCACAGGAATCACCATTAGAATTAATATGACTGGCAGGAAGCGAACCAATGAAGAGCTCTGGGATGGGTGGCTGGATAAAAGAAATTGGGGTGGGGGAAGGGGTTTTTGATTACCACATTCTGCAATTGGGCACTAAAGAGACCAGATCCAAGCAGGGGGGAGGGGGGGTCTGTTGCTCCTCCTCCTCCTGAATCCCCAAATAGCCAAAAGCTGAGCTTCCTTTCATGGGCTTTCTGGAAGGGACTATGGATGCTTTCCCTTCATTCCCCTCTTCTGGGTCACGGAATCGGGAATTCAGGGAGACCCCTGCCCTGGGCATCACAGTCCCCTCGCGCATCTGCGCCACGGCCTGGGAGGGCAGCTGCTCTGGTGGGCACAAACAGCAGCCCACCCCTTGACACCCACTTCTGGTTGGTTTCCAGAACTAGGTTCTCTGACCATTGCAAACTTTGCAGGTTTGTGTTTTTTGTTTCATAAATTAGCAAAAAGAACCAAAATGAAGAAAGGTCCACATTTCTCGCAGCAGACACAGAGCACAAGACTGTCCAGTGGGATGAGTGGATGAGGCCCGAGACGCGGGAAGGGGGAGGGGGGGAAGGACTGCAGATGAGCTTGTGCTGGGAAACTGCAGGAGGCAGATCACAAGTCCAATCTTTCGCAATTTTTTAAAAAGTTACAAAAAATACTTTAGAATTATAATATATATATATATATATATATATATATAAAAGATGGGGTTAGGCAGACTCCTTTCTCAGCACGCCGAAAGCTCTGCCCCGCAGGGACTGGCATGACCCCGCTCCTTTGGAGTGCCAGGCTTGGTGTGGCTTCCCTCCCAACAATGACCCCTCCCCCCAAATGAAATGATGACGAGGAGCTGGAAAATCTACCCCCAAAGCGCAGCGGCGACCATTGTGGGGCTTCCCGGGTAGGTTCAAGAGGGAGAAAGGCACAGAGCCCAAGTGAGGGCCACAAAGCGCGCTGGGAGTGGAGGGGGCAGCAAGAGGACACCCCACACCCTCAAATCCTGGGTCTCAAAAGCTCCAAACTTACAAGGCTAAATGCTAATCAAGGGAGGGGAGTGCTTGAGGGGGCAAGCAGACCCTCCTCCTCCTCCTCTCGCCTAGCACCTGAAGGGCTTTTGCGGTGGGGGTGGCAAGGTTTGTCCTCAGACCTTGTAATAAATGTTAGCTGGGCTTTGGGGGGGGCATCTCCTGGACTATGTAGACTGGGTGCCCGTAGTCTCCGCTGACTTTCTCATAATGAGGGCAGTAGTTGTTCTCTGTAGTCCGCAAAGGGATGATGATGTCGCTGGGCTCGGAGCCGGCGTTGCCGCTGCTCTTGGGGCTGGCCAGGGTGCTGAGCGACAGGGCCGCCGCCCGCTGCTGCGTGTGCTTCCGATGCCGTTTTCGGATCTTGATGAGCAGGACAATGAGGAAGATGAGGATGAGGATGAAAATGACGCAGCCAGCCCCGATCGCAGCAAACACGGCCACCTTGGAGCTGAAGAATCCATCGGTTGGTCTTTGGGTATCCTGGCCATCTTGGTTAACAGGGTCTGCAGGTGTGGAAGGAAAAGAGAAATTAAGAAAGGTCGAAGGTGGGACCAGGCAGACGGTCCCCCCTCTGTACATCTTAAGGGGCCCTTCGTGTAGATGGGAATCTTGGTGCCCAACTCCAAATACGTGCACTTTATGAAATAAAGTAAGTTAGAACAAGTAGGCCACCATCTTTTCAAGATCAAAAGAAGCATCTCTGTGGAAAAGGGGTCCCACCCAGTGGGGAAATTCAAAAAATTTTTTACTACTGGTTCTGTGTGCGTGGCTTGGTGGACATGGCTGGGGAAGGATACTGAAAAATCTCAATTCCCTCCCCACTCCAGGGGAAGGATACTGCAAAATCTCAATTCCCTTCCTACTCCAGGGGAAGGATATTGTAAAATCCCCATTCCCTCCCCACTCCAGGGGAAGGATACTGTAAAATCTCCCTTCCCTTTCCACTCCAGGGCAAGGATACTGTAAAATTGCCCTTCCCTCCACACTCCAGGGGAAGGATACTGCAAAATCTCAATTTCTTCCACTCCAGGGGAAGGATACTGCAAAATCTCCATTCCCTTCCCCCTCCAGGGAGAAGGATATGGCAAAATCTCCATTCCTGCCCCACTATGGGCCAGCCAGAGGTGCCATCTGCCTGTTCTCCAACCACTCAAAATTTTCGCTATTGGTTCTCCAGAACCTGCCAAATTTCACCCCTGGTCCCTCTGCAAAATGATCTCTTGCCGCAAGGATGACCCAATGCTCCTCCCTCAAGGAGGCTTGGCAAAAAGGGCTTCCTTGGGATTTTAAGGCCCAACTGTCTCAGTTGAGGAACTGAAAGAAAACACCACAATATGAACTGGGCTGGGAGGTAAATCGGCAGCCAGTGAAAGGCTGTCCTGGAATCACACCTGGCTGAAATAGGAAGGAAACTGGATTTCTCAAAAGCTTTGGAGTCATTTCTGGAGAGTGCAGGTACTGCCTATTACAGTAATCCATGCAGGACATAACCTGTCCATGGGTCCCCCATCCCCAGCAAGGCACTCCCATCCAGAAAGGAACAAATAAGGGAAGGATCCACTAGCTTTGAAGGAGACAGTTGGATTATGGACATCAAAGACAAGAGGCTACATTTACTGGGTCGCATGTAAATTGAGTTACAACCACTGCCACCACCCTGTTTGTTATAAAATGGCCTTTAATCCCAGAAAAGAAAAGCAACCCTTGGTCTTGCTAAGATTCCGTTCAATTTACTGGACTCCACACACGCCAGGACCATAAGCCAGAGATCTTCAAAGCTGGCAACTTTAAGACCTGTGGACTTCAACTCCAGAATTCTCCAGCCAGCATAATTTATTCTCTTGTAATAAGAGATCTTTTAGACCCCTGATCTAAGTGGAAAGATTGCAGAGGAAGGGATTACAAGAGAGTAAATTATGCTGGCTGGAGAATTCTGGGAGTTGAAGTCCACAAGTCTTAATGTTGCCAAGTTTGGGGACCCCTGCCATAAACCAAGCAGAAGTTCAAACCTGCACAACCTCATCTCACTCAAAAGACAAAGAGGGTGAGAGAGAGAGAGAGCAGATGCCCTCTGGATCTCCCACGGCAGCTTCAAATGTATGTTAAACAACACAGATGATCAGATGAAATGTCCCACCACACCTCCTTCATGGACTGGAGCAGAATACCATTCCCACTGCATGGAACACATTGTTCTAATAGGAGCGAAACTGCTATGCAGGGCCACCTCAACCCAATCAAGCTGCAGAAAGGAGAGCTTGAGAAGAATCAGGAATGTATCCAACTTCTCTCTTCTGCGACCACAGAGCTGCCAGAATGCAGATCAAAATACAGCCTTACGATTATTTTTCTCCTAACTCTTGGCCAGAGATGGTGGAGTTCTAGATGAGCATCAGCATCACTTCCAATATCCCCCAGACAAGTCGGTCAACCTCCAGGTTGCTAGGAAATTATTCTGTAGCCCATCTAGGAGATACCATTTTGGATAATAAAATGATATGAAAGGAAATCACCAAGGAACCCTGGCAGCACAGTGGTGAGAATGCAGTACTGCAGGCTAATTCTGCCCACAGCCAAGAGTTCGATCCTCACTGGCTCAAGGTTGACTCAGCCTTCTGTCCTTCTAAGATCGGTAAAATGGGGACCTGGATTGTTGGGGCAATAGGCTGATTTTGTAAACCACTTAGACAGGGCTATAAAGTGGTATATACAGTAGTGACCAAAATTGTGGAAACCTTTTGGGAAAAGTGTATTTTTGAGGTTTGATTGCTAATACGACTTTTTTTTTGGAGTAACATAAAATTATATATCAATGGAAAGATAATTTAATCAAGAATGTAGTGTAATAACCTTTATGGAGGATTTGCTATTAGAATAGCAGTTATAAAGAAGAAAAGTGAAACATAGAAAAAATGAGATATACAAAAATTATCACCATAGGAAAAATGATTAAATTATCTTTCCATTGATATATAATTTTATGGTACTACTCCAAAAAAAGTGATGTTATTAGCCTTCAAACTTCAAAAATACACATTTTTTTGCAAAAGGTTTCCACAATTTTGGCTACTACTGTAAGTCTAAGTGCTCTTCTTATTCCTATTCTTCCAGAAGAATGCCACTTACTTTTCATCAATGGATTAGGATTAGTTAACAGAACAATTAATCAGTGGAACCTCATTGGAGGTTTTCAAGAAGAGACTAGACAGCCGTTGGTCCAGAATAGGGTAGGGTCTCCTGCTTGAGCAGGGGGTTGAACTAGAAGACATCCAAGGTCCCTTCCTACTCTGTTGTTCTATGACTTCTATACATGGCTACCCAGGGCTGCACCTATCTACTTTTGCTCATCTTTCGTCTGTTTTTTTCTGCTAGAAGGCTGAGGAAACTGCCTGTGGAGAACTGCATCCACCAGAGGTTTGTCCAAGCCTTCCCAACAAGAGGGGAAGGCAGGAGATTCATGGAGGGCAAAGGAGCCGCCAGAGCCAGCAGGAGAACAAGCACAGCTGGTAAAGATCTGGAAAAGCAGTATGTCGATTCAAGAAAAAGCTTTATGAACATCGGCGTGCACAAAACCGAGGTTTAATATGTATCTGGTTGGCACTGGTGCACCTTAAATAGATTTGCATTAAACTTTAATGGGTAAAAGGAATCTAACCATAACAGGTCAACTTCTAGTAGGTTTTTTAAAAATCTTTTGTTCTTTCAGATTTATCTGGAGCTGTAAGGGGCATTTGGGCTACTTCCCATCCCCATCCCACCCAGGAACCCACCTGGAAGCATTGGCCAATGTCCTATTGGAATCAGCCCTTCTGTCAAGTGAAACCTTCCCTTTTGGAAGAGGGCTAAGCGTCCACCCCAAAGGCATTAGAAACGTCCAGCTTCACAGTCTTTGATCATCCTCTTCCTTCTTCCTATCTATCAGGAAGGGGCAAACAGCCAGGGATCTCCTCGGAGGAGGGGACGCTGGGGGCTTCCTCCTTCCTCCCCTTTAAAAGGGAATGCACTCAAAAGCCCCATTGGGCTTATTATCCGGGGAGGTCTTATTTTCAGGGAAAGAGGGTAGCTGTACTTCTCAGTCTCCTGGATGCTTGTCTTATAAATTTGACAGGATTTCAGAGAAGTTGAAAGCTTTTATCATTCAGCATGAGATGATATACAAAACCATTTTAAACACTACTGAACACATAACAAAAGCCGTGAACTTGACGTCCTTTCTGAGTTTTCATTGAGGGCGTTAATAGTTTCCCACCTGTTTATACATTCTTTTGTGCAGGGTGTGTTTGTGTCTGTGTGTGTGTGTGTGTGTGTGTGTGTTTCAACTCACTGCCTGGAGAAATCCCTGCAGTTTTTTCCGCTGCATTTTTGAAAGTGGTTTTGCTCTCTCAAACTTGCTCCGTAGGTAGTCCTTGACTTACAAACGTTCATTTAGTTCAAAGTTGCAACGGCGCTGAAAAAAGCGACTAATGACCATTTTTTACAGTTATGACCACTGCAGCTCCCTCATGGTCACGTGATCGAAATTCAGATGCTTGGCAACTGAGTCATTTTTATGACGATTGCAGTCATGAGATTCCCTTTTGCGACCTTCGGATAAGCAATTAGAAAGCCAGATTTACTGAACAACAAGATTACTCACTTAACAGTTGCAACAATTCACTTAACAACTCTGGCAAGAAAAGTCGTAAAATGGGGCAAAATTCATTGAACAAATGTCTCGCTTAGCAACATACATTTTCTGTTTGATTGTGGTTGTAAGTCGAGGACTACCTGTCCTTGAACATACCAGACTTTCATCAGACCATGTGAGTGTAACCCACCACAATGTCAGCAGTCCTGTTGTGGCCCACCAGCGGCCAGTAGAGCTGGTGGCAGACTCAAGACAGTGAGGAGGTTGTGGAGGAACCTGGGCCAGTCCTGGGGAAGGCTCCAATGAGGGCTCTGTGTCGGAGGCAGAGAGGGAGCCAGTTATCAGCTGCCTTTGGAGTCAAACATCAGTGAGGCAGACGAACAGCTGGAGCCTGTTCCCAATGTACACACGCGCAGAGCTGCCAGGAAAAGGGAATAGTTAGGAGTAAAGGCGGACGGTGAATGGCCCCTCCCATAGGGAATAAAGAGGAGCTAAAGGGGAGTGGAATTTGCCAGAGACAATTTGTTCGTTTCATTAGTGAAAAGATTTGTTTGTGACTGTTGCCAATGATTTTCTTCTATGGTGTTGCAAAGATATCGGCCTGGCAGCTCCCCAAGCCTGATAAGGTCTGTGGTTAGAAACTCACCCTTGAAAGACTGTTTGCTGGGATTTTGCTGGGTGTGAATGAGAAGAATTCACATTAGCTTAATAAAAAGGGTTTTTGTCAAGACAAGGAGTCTGCTTCGTGGTTTTGTGAAGCCTAGGTCAGAACAAGTCCATGGTCCAAATAATTCAGGCTAGAGTTGCAGAACCCGCCCCCTCCTATCGGCCCAGGGTTCATAGTCACGCATTGTTCTTCAATTCTGCTTTCTTCCATATATTCTGTAAGAAACATTCCATTTCCCAATTTCTTTCCAGGTTCTTCCACCTCCGTAATAAGACAGTTGTGGGTTTTTTATTGCAGGATAATTTGCCCCCACATGTACGAGCAGGTAGGGATAATTGTTGTTGGACAGGGAAAGGGCTGGAAGCTGCACGTCCCCATCCGTAATCTTTGCTCCTAGTGCACCAGGGTGTGGTAAGTGCCTACTTATTTTGTTTCCTTGCAGCTGTGAGTCAGCAGCCATCACAAGGCTTCTCTTGTCTCCATGCAGGGTTCGGTTGCACCCCGCCTTCCCTTTAGGGATCCGCCATCTTGCTGGCTGCAACACAGCATCTCCTGGTCTTCTTCTAAAAGCTCAGGGTGGGTTTATTCTTGTGCTCCTGGAACACCTGATAATCCTTCATCTTCCCTCATTACCTGCCTTTCGCAATGACCCATTTCCCTAAATCTTTCAAAAAGGTAACCAAGATGGAGCTCTTCGAGGGGGGAACAAACTTTGTCCATATTGTTATTTTGCTATTATTTTTCTGTTGGCTTGTGTTAATATTCAGTCATTTCCTGTAACAATCTTTGGACATTTGGGTTGGTTATCTAGAACAATTTATTGTTGTCAAGCCTAAAAGCAAGAATGGCACGTGGCGATTCTTCCGAATTCTTTATTGCTTCACACCCAGAGACAAAATATTGTCTATAGTGTTTAGTTTAGCAGAGTGATGGTAAACAAATAATTCCCTCACCACTGTCAAACCATTCACTAAGGCTGAATTACTATTCCTATTAGTCTTCTCATCATTCCTATCACCCATCTCCTCCCACTTGTGACTGCAGGACTGTAACTTTGCTGCTTGTATCCTTACGATTTATATGGACATTGATTGTTTCCTGATTGATTATTTGTACCCTATGACTATCATTAAGTGTTGTGCCTTATGATTCTTGACAAATGTATCTTGTCTTTTTATGTACACTGAGAACTTATGCACCAAAGACAAATTCCTTGTGTGTCCAATCACACTTGGCCAATATAGAATTCTATTCTATTCCCTTCCCTTCCATTCTTCCATATTTTCTATTCTATTCTATTCTGCCATCTAGCTGTTTGACCATCTGTGATACAATCACATATCAAACTTCAAGACAGTTGTGTTTGAAAGAGAAATCTAATGAACAATTCACCCCCTGCAGCCCTTGTTAGAGAACTTCTGTTCCCTGTGACCATCTGGAGCCATTCAGGCCAGGAAAGATGGACGAACGTAGAGCATGCAGTAAAGTTGGGGAAAGGGGTGGAACAACTCCTATCTCCCAGCTACATGTGTCTGCGGTCAGCATAACAATTCATTAGACACAGATTCATACATACCTTCAATATGCAATATGGCTGGCTGGGGAATTCTGGGAGTTGAAGTTTACAAGTCCTAAAGTCCCCAGGTTTGGACACCCCTGCAATACGCCAACCCCAGGACTCTGTGGCACGAACAGTTGTTTCCCTCTTCCAAGATGACACCCCCAGCCCCTCCCAGGGACGAACCTGCACATTCTGCTGGCTGACATCATTTGACAAGGAACTTCCCAAATGGGTCACCATCTCCTTTCCTGTCGTGGCTTTCAGTCTTGTCCATCAGTTTGGCCAACTTATTTTCTACACTTAAAAACACCAAGCCCCTGAATAGTCGCTCTTGCTAACTTTGCCTAGGGCAGGGATGGCTAACCTTTTGCGTGTCGGGTGCCAAAAATGCGAGGGCACGCGCACAATAGTGCGCGCATGCTGGCAATCATAATACAAAGCACACCCCCACATGTGCATGCATGCACAACTCCCACCCACTTACCTCCACCCCCCTGCACTACCCGCCTCCAAGCTGAGGTTGGTATTTCCTCGTGGGGGGGAGGCCATTTTTGCCTTCCCCAGGCTCCAGAAGGCCAAAAGTCAGCTGGCCGATGCTGGCGGATGGCTTGCCAGCAGATATGGCTCTGCATACCATAGGTTGGCCATCAAGGGTGTAAGGGGGAACATTTTTCCAAAGGTGGGGTGGGGGGGCAGAGGCCACCCTAACAAGATTAAACAATTCAAACAGCTGCCCCATAAACGTTTTTGACCCACTTTATTCGCAGCCTTGTCCCTTTCCATGCTTACATGAAATGTATTACTTTTTTTCCCCCTTAGGCACCTTTCCAGAATTTATTTCAGATTCCCTATTTGATGAATCCTCCAATTCCTCTGCAAATCTCTGAAATCCACCATGGAATAGTTCCTCACTTGTGTTTCTTTCCAAATCATTTCATCCCTTTCATTTATTCTGTGGAAGGATTTTCCCCCCGTCACCCTCTTCGCTCACTCCCCACAAATTTTTAAATCCTCATACAAAAAACACCACTCCTTTACACACCTACACACTTTCTCACACTGATGTCTTTCCATCAGAATGCCGTTGCATCATCCAGTTCACATGGGAGCTGTCTGGAATTTGGGAAACTATCAGTTGCTGTGCCTTCCTTAAAGTTGTTATTATGGATCCCCTTCCAGATGCTACCAAAGCTGAAATCAGCCCTAGGAAAACTCATTCTCACAAACCTTGGAAACCAACCTACTATTGCCCAGGCTCATCAACTAGAAGCTGCTTTTGTAGGGTGTTTAGACACTTGAGTGCATGTACAAAAGCATAAAAAGTATTATTAAAACATTTTTTCCTTTGAATATTCCTTAAAAAAAAACACGTACACATTCCTAATTAAAAATCACAAAAATTACAGAACAGAGAGTAGGAAGTGGCAATTGAAGTTATCTACTACAACCTTGGTTAGATAACATTCCTCAGAACCCCATTCCCTACCAATACTGATGATGTTACCAAGTTTGGGTAATGAGACGTCTGTAAGAAAACAACCAGGCACCAAGGACCCTTGCTCCAAACATCTGACAGATGACCATTCAGCCTCCTTTTGTAGATTTCCACAACTGGAGAACTGACCACTTCCACTGGCAACCTGTTTCACTGGTTGATGGCTCACACAGTACCGGGAAGCTCCACCTGAGATACTGCCTGAACCTCCCATGGGGCAGTGTTCACCCTTTGATTTTGGTCCTAGTCCCTAGGAAAACTGAGAATGCCCTTTGGGTATTTGAAGACTGCTGTCGTATCTCCTTTCAGTCATCTCTTCTACAGGCTAAGCAAACCCAGATGTTCTACTCTTCCTCAGAGTGTTTGGTTCTTGGCAGCCACAGCAATCACAAAATACCAACAGTAAGTTATTAAAGTTAACATAAAATTAAAACCACATCTCCCACCCTGATGACATCACCCTAAAGCCCTGGGATTGCTCAGCCTGAGCTCCTCTTGAGCCCATCTCAGACTAAGGAGCTTGCAGAGAATGAGCCCAAAAGGAGCTCAGGCTGAGCAACCCCAGCTCAGCTTTAGGGTGAGTTGTGATGCCATCAGGGTGGGAGGTGTGGTTTTAATTTTATGTTAACTTTAATAAGCGAACGCAAGCGAACTGATCCAAACTCCCAGCAGCCGGAGGCCAAGCGTAACCCCCAATGTTCCCATTCACTAGAAACAACCCCAATAGGTTAAAAAATGCAGAGCCACGTCATAAGTCACCCTTGCATGCAGATGCTTCTCCAGTGCCAGGCGGTGGGTGGTCTTACCTGGCTTCCCTGGGACCTCCACCACGGAGGGGAATCTGTGATGGGGGCTTTGTGTGGCGATGTTCCCCGCACTGCCTGAATCCTTGCTGGGCCGGCTTGTGGTCAGCTGCTCTGGCATCACCGCATTGGGATCTAAGAACAGGGAGGGAAAAGTTGGGGTGAAAAACTGAGGCCCGTCTCAGGGGAAGGGGCCCGGCGGCTCAGGTGGGGCACCGGATTGTAATTAGACCATGATAAATTCGGTGGCAGCCAAGAAAAGTGTCGGCTTTTGGCCAGGAGCAGGGAGCTGATGCAAGAGAACATTTGTAGGAAATATGTCAGACGGTCAGGAAACAATGGAAATGCCATTAATAACCCCTTCAGTTCAGAGTCCTCCCCCCCAACTGCTACAAAGTCCCATACAAGCTATCCTCTTAAGATTCCTCCCTCTTTCCCTCCCTTCCTCATCCATCTCCTTTCCCTTCTTCCCTTCCTTCTTTTTCCCTTCCTTTTCCTTTCCTTCTTCTTCCCTTCCTTCCTTTTCCTTTCCTTTCTTCCTTTCCATCTTCCCTTTCTTTTTTCCTCTTCTCTTCTTCTTCTCTTCCTTTCTGTCCTTCCTTTCCTTCTTCCTTTCTTCTTCTTCCCTTTCTTCTTATTTCCTTCCTTCCTTTTCCCTTCTCTCCTTCTTCCCTTCCTTCCTTTTCCTTTCCTTCCTTCCTTTTTTTTCCCCCTCCCTCCCAGATCACCCTTCCCTACTCAACATGGCCTCTGTCTCATAGGGCCAATCACAGCACTCTGTTCAGTGGCTCAACCCTGCATTTAGACAAAAGAAATAGTTTCAGTCTAAAATGAGGACCAGGAAAAAGTTGAAAGTCTGCTTTTTGTTCAGCTATGAAGCTGCTCACATATATTTCCAATTCTGCTATCAAATTGGGGAGGGGGGGTAATTCAACGCTGTAGGTCACACGCTGTTCCATTTCAGTGGTTCTTCTGAAGTCAGAAAAAAGGGAAGGGTGGAGATATTGGCAGATTGTGCTGAGGTGGCGCTGTGGTTAAACGCAGCACTGCAGGCTACTTCAGCTGACTGCAGTTCTGCAGTTCGGCTGTTCAAATCTCACCGGCTCAAGGTTGACTCAGCCTTCCATCCTTCCGAGGTGGGCAAAATGAGGACCCGGATTGTTGTTGGGGGCGATATGCTGACTCTGTAAACCGCTTAGAGAGGTCTGAAAGCCCTATGAAGCAGTATATAAGTCTAACTGCTATTGCTAGATTATGGGGAGCTCCTGAGATCATGGAGAACATGGCCACCAGTCAGCTGTTTTGCCCCCTTTCCTATCAGGAACTGCCAGACTGCTGCACCCCAAGCTAGAATTAAGCTTTCGTGATGGTTGTTTACTTCCATTTATTCAGGGGAGACTCAGCTCACGATTATGACTGGTCCCTTCAGTGCAATGGGAAGACATAGATTTTTAAGAAAAACCCTCTTTCTATTGGCCTGCACTGTCCAAAGTATTCACTTTAATGTGTTGTTTCTGCGCCAACTCAGGAAGCTCAAACTGCCCAAGGAACTGCTGATTCAGTTCTACAGAGGAATTATTGAGTCTGTCATTTGCACCTCCATAACTGTCTGGTTTGACTCTGCAACCCACCAGACAGACACAGACTTCGGAGGAGAATCAGAACTGCAGAAAAAGCAATTACTGCCAACTTGCCTTCCATTGAGGACCTGTACACTGCATGAGTCAAAAAGGGGGCTGTGAAAATATTTTCAGACCCCTCGCATCCTGGACATAAATTGTTTCAACTCCTACCCTCCAAACGACGCTATAGAGCACTGCACACCAAGACAACTAGATACAAGAACAGGTTTTTGGCTGCATTACTATTACTATTAGTCTTCTAATCGTTCCTATCATCCATCTCCTCCCACTTATGACTGCAGGACTGTAACTGCTGCTTGTAGCCTTACGATTTATATGGATATTGATATTGTTTCCTGATTGCTTATTTGTACCCTGTGACTATCATTAAGTGTTGTACCTTATGATACTTGACGAATGTATCTTGTCTTTTTATGTCCACTGAGAGCATCTGCACCAAAGACAAATTCCTTGTGTGTCCAATCTCACTTGGCCAATAAAGAATTCTATTCTATTCCATTAGAATGAAGGTATTTTGTCCTCTTCCTGCAAGTCATTAGAGACTGGTCAGGAAGAGAGAATTCCTAGATGGCATCTCTCTTTTCCTGGAGTCAAACAGTTATGTTCTCAAGTATTCTCTGGAAATCGAGTCACGATTCCATAGCTCCACAATGGGAGTCACCGCTTTACAGACTGCTGGCAAAGATTAAAGTTTTCCAAATTGCCAAGTTTTGGTACTGAAACTTACAGTTTATTATCCATCTATATTTTCTAATGCATACAAATTGATTCAGTTTTCACTGACTGCATGTAAGCTGATGGGATGCATGTTTCCTAGAGAGCCAAGCTTGCATAGAAATTGGCTGCAATATAGCTGGGCTGTGCCTGCACTCATCCCCAAAGCGTGACACACCCAACTCATGCGCCCTTACTTAACAAAGAATGGGGCATGCAGCTGAAGGCAACCCTGTTCCCCTATTGAAGAGCATCAAGTGACCTCCTTGACTGACCAAGGTTTGTATGCACAGGCCCACCTGCTCATCATAACTGCCGCAAGTAGAAGGTTGCAACTTGGAATACAAGAGGAGTACACGAATTAACAAGCTTCTGCTAAGGCCCCTCTTTCCTTGAACTCGCCTCTTTACATCTGGTATCATTTCCGTCTTGTATTCAATAAGCCCAATGTGAATACCAACACGCTGGAAGGCCCCACAAGTCTTATCTTACGGCTAACTGGAAGGCAGAACGACCGGAATGGTTCAGCCAGTCTTTCAAAGGGTAGATCCATGTCCTATGTAATGGATTCCTCATGACCTCACTACAAAATTTCTGCATTGTTTGCTCTTTGTTTTAAACCAGGGGTCCCCAAACTTGGCAACTTTAAGACTTGTGGACTTCAACTCCCAGAATTCTCCAGTTGGATGGAGAATTCTGGGAGTTGAAGTTCACAAGTCTTAAAGTTGCCAAGTTTGAGGATCCCTGATATAAACAGACCAAGTGTGCTTCTAGGAGGGTTCCTTCGAATTGACTTACTCCAAATTCCAAACCAAACCAAACCAACCAAACACGGGGAATGGAAGGGAGAGTCTGGAGGGAAGAGTATTTCCTCTTTCCCATCCACGTCCAGCTCTTCCGGCCTTTGGTCTGTCTTCATGTTGTAGGGCTGGGAGAGTTCCTCTGGAATGTCTACTATGCCCGTCAAACTAGCTAATCTTGCCATTCTTCAAATAAACCTCCTTTAAATAGGTCAATTAAAGCCAATTAATTCCAGCCTGCCTCTCTAGAAAGGACGTTGGTCTTACCTGAACGTCTATTTTCTGATGGGAGGAGGGAATGGTCACACGTGGGTTTTATCACAACCTGATTGGTCCAAGGCTGAGAGGAAATCTATAAATACCGGTGCCTGTCCATTGCTAGCCCAGATTCTCGAACATGAACGGTACAACTGAAAAACAAGAAACAACACAACAAACCCCGGGAAACACCCCCCAGGCCCTCCCCTTGGCCCCAACAGACAGAACTCAGGGCGGGTTGTGACCATTCCCTCCTCCCATCAGAAAATAGACGTTCAGGTAAGACCAACGTCCTTTTTCCAGAATGGGAGGAGGGAATGGTCACACGTGGGACATACCCAAGCTAAAGTCCCAGGGAGGGAGAACAGGAACTCTAGGAACCAAGGGGAGCCTCAGCTGCCACCCCCTGTAGGACCCTACGACCGAAAGATGCGTCCGCCGACGCGAAAGCATCTAGACGATAATGCCGGATGAACGAGGTTGGAGTGGCCCAGGTAGCCGCCCGGCAGATGTCTTCAAACGGGGCCCTCGTGGCCCACGCTGCCGAGGTTGCCGCGCTCCTTGTAGAGTGCGCCGTGACGCCTGATGGAACCGGCCGCCCTGAGGCCACGTAGGCCTCCGAGATGGCCTGACGCAGCCAACGGCCGATGGTAGCCGAGGACACCCTCGAACCCAGAGCTCCAGGTAGGAAGGAGACGAACAAGGCCTCCGACTTGCGGAAATCCTTGGTCCGCCGGAGGTAGATCCGCAAGGCACGGCGGACATCCAGACGATGCCAAAGACGCTCCCTGTCAGTGGACGGACTCGGGCAGAAGTCAGGCAGGACGATCTCCTGAGCCCTGTGAAAGGGGGTATTTACTTTGGGGACGAATGCCGGGTCAAGGCGAAGGACCACTCCGTCCTGGTGAAAATGACAGAGGTCGTCCTTACAAGACAGGGCGCCCAGCTCGGATATACGCCGGGCGGAAGTGATGGCCACCAGGAAGACCACCTTCAGTGATAAGAAGCGCAAGTGCACCGAGCGGAGAGGTTCAAACGGAGCTCCCGTTAAGGCCTTGAGGACAAGCGGAAGATCCCATGTGGGGAATCTATGAACGGGGGGAGGCCTGAGATTTGCCGCCCCCTTGAGGAACAGCTTGACCAGAGGAGACTGGGAAAGAGAAGAAGATCCCGCCCCCCCCAAGACCGAGGACAGAGCCGCCACTTGGCGACGCAAGGTGTTTTGCGAGAGCCCGTCCTCCAGGCCCTTCTGAAGGAAATCCAAGACGTTGGGGATGGTGGCTCTGTCGGGAGAGATGCCCTTGGGGGAGCACCAGCGGACGAACGCTGCCCAGGTGGAGTTATAAATGCGGGTCGTTGAGGGACGACGGGCCGCCTCGATGGTGCGAATGACCCCGGAAGACAGATGAGCCCCCCTTAGAAGCTGCCGTTCAAGAGCCAAACGGTCAGCTGAAGCCACTGAGGCTCTGGGTGAGTCAGGGCCCCCTGCCGTAAGACCACCTCCCCCTGCGGAATCCTCCACGGGGAATTCACCGACAGCTGAACCAGGTCCGCAAACCAGGGTCTCCTGGGCCAAAACGGGGCCACCAGAATGACCAGGGCCCTTTCCGTTACCACCTTCCTGACGGTCCCCGGGATGAGTGGAATGGGGGGAAAGGCATAGAGAAGGCCCGGGGGCCACCGGCTCCTGAGGGCATCCGTGCCCTCCGCCGAGCTGGATTGGAAACGGGTGAAGAAACGCGGGAGTTGTGTGTTCTCGGGAGACGCAAACAGGTCCACCCGGGGGGACCCGAACCGACGACAGATCTCCCGGAACAGCGACGGGTGAAGATGCCACTCGCCGTTGTCCAGAGTTGCTCGACTGAGCCAGTCCGCCTGGACGTTGGAGAGTCCCGAGATGTGCTCCGCCACCAGGGACTGTAAGTGTTTCTCCGCCCATGACCCCAATCGCAGAGCCTCCAGCCAGAGGGCTCTCGAGTGGGTCCCGCCCTGACGATTGATGTGCGCCTTGGTGGCCACATTGTCCGTCAGGAGGAGAACGTGGCTCCCTTCCACCGAGGAGCGAAAGTGACTCAGAGCCAGACGCGCGGCCTTCAGTTCCAGCCAATTGATGTTGTGACGGAGGTCCGAGGCCGTCCATCTGCCCTGAGCCATCCGAGAGCCCACCAGGGCCCCCCACCCGAACAGACTCGCATCCGTGGTGACGGTCACCCTGTTCGGCTCCCAGAACAGACACCCCCGCTGGATGGCCGGGGAGAGCCGCCACACCAGGGATGCACGGACCCCCGTCGAGATGCGGAGAGTCCGAAGGGAATTGCTCATTTGTCCCCTCTGATAGGGGATAAGCTCCCATTGAAGGGGCCGAAGATGGAGTCTGGCCCACGGGACAATCCCTATGCAAGAGACCATCTTGCCCAATAACTGCGACAGAGAGAGGATGGAAACGGAGCGCTTTGTGCGAACGCTCTCTGTCAGCCGACGAAGGCTGACCTGCCTCTCCTGAGACAGACGCACCTCCCCCAACTTGGAATCTATGACTGTCCCCAGATGCAGAATGCGAGTGGAGGGAGTGAGATGGCTCTTTTCGAAGTTTACCGAGAACCCCAGGGCCTGGAGGCTTCGAATGGTAATCTGAAGATCTGAAACGGCCTGAGACAGGGAGCCCGCCTGAAGCAAGACATCGTCTAAATAACATTGGAGGCGGACCGGGACCGATCTCAGATGGGCCGCCAGAGCCGCCAGGACCTTTGTGAAGGTCCTCGGGGCCGAGGCCAGGCCGAAGGGAAGAGCCCTGTACTGGTAATGGTGGGGCCCATGGGAGAACCTCAAGAACCGGCGATGAGCGGGCAGGATGGGGATATGAAGATAGGCCTCCGTGAGATCCACGGAGGCCAGGAAATCGCCTTTCCTGATGCCCTGAAGGATGGACTTGAGCGATGACATTTTGAACCGCCTGTAGACCAGAAACCTGTTCAGGCGCTTGAGGTCTAGAATTGCTCTCCAACCCCCCGTGCTCTTCGGGACCACGAAGAGATTTGAGTAGTGGCCCCGGCCCCGTTCCCCTGCGGGAACCGCCTCCACCGCATGGATTTCGAGGAGGTGGGCGATCGCCTGACTCATCAGGCGGCGGCGCTCTCGACTCCGGGATGGAGGGAACGACCGAAAGAGATTTGGAGGAGTGGAGAGAAATTCTAACCTGAGCCCGTAACGAACCGTGGCTCGAACCCAGGCGTCCGACGTGATGTCGTCCCACCGGTCCGCATAAAGAGCGAGGCGGCCGCCGATGGGATGACTCGGGTTCGAGTCACTTCCCCCTGCGGAAGGGACGGCCGCCTCCCCCCCGAAAGGGCCGCCGAGCCTGGCCCTGGAAACGGCTCCTGTCCTGGAAGGGCTGCCCCAAGAAATGCCTGTCAGAAGAGAAAGAAGAGAAGCGCTGGTTATAGCCGAAGCTAGGGGCCCTATACCGTTGCCTACGGAAGGGACGTGACTTGTTCTCGGCCTTCTTAGCCGTGGAGGGTAGGACCTTCTTCTTGTCCTTATCCTCCACGAGGATGCGAGTAAGGGCCTCCCCGAAGAGATCGGGCCCCTTGAAGGGGGCAGCCGCCAAATCCCATTTGGCTTTGTTGTCCATTTGCCAATGGCGCAACCACAGGAGCCTACGGGAGGTGACCGAGGTGGCCAGGGCGCTAGAAGCAAACTTGACCGTGTCCAAGGTCGCGTCAGCTGAGAACTGACACGCCACCAGAATCTTGACCAGATCCTGATGGATCCGGTCCTCCTGTATGGGAATGCGTGCCTGCAGCTTCTTGAGCCACATGACCGTGGCACGATTAAAGTAGGAAGCCGAGGCCGCCGCCCTAATGGCCCACGCTGTGGCGTTGAAGTTCTTCCGCAAAGTAAGCTCTGCGCGCTTATCCTCCGGCTTCATCTTATCTGCCACATCGCCCGACACCACCGGGGAGGAGGACACCAATGCGGCCACAGGGGTGTCAACCGTCGGGAGCTGAATGGCCTGAGCAAAGGTTTGCTCCATGTTATAATGCCGACGGTCGGTACTGCCTGGAGAAGAGAAATTAGAAGGTTTAGCCCACTGGTCGGTCAGAACCTCTAGGAACAAGGGAGGGGCAGGGATCTCTTCCTTATTGGTGGCCGTGGCAGAGAACATGACCATGTCGGGATCCCTTGGGGGGGGCACAGAGGGATCCCCAGTTCCGACCTTGGTGGTGTGTCTCGCCTTATCCAAGAGAACTTTAAACAAGGCGGGCATAAATAGGACCTTGGAAGAAGGCTCCTCCGAAACAGTGGTATTCTCATCATCTGAGAATCCCATCTCCTGGGGTAACTCCCCCCCACCCAGGAAGGAAGCCTCACTGATCATGGAAGGGGAGGAAGCCCGACACTGAGCCCTGTTCAGCCCCCCATGCCTAGAGTAAAGGGAGCCTTTGTCCCGCTGGGCAATGCCCCGAGTGATGGCTGCCGAAATAAGCCTCTTAATCCCTTCAGGGAGATTATCCAGATCCTCCACATCCACATAAGTAGAAGCAGGGCCCTGAGGAGCCAACCTTTGGGGGGAACAGGGGCCTCTGGACGTGCCCTCCAGAGGATCATCTATGGGGGATGGAGAACGCCCCCTCCTGGAGAAGGCCCGCGACCTACCAGGGGAGCTGCATGAAGAAGCCGGGCTAAAACCTCTAAGTAGAGACCTTTCTGAAATGGGCCTAACAGGGGACCTGGATCTGTCCCTAGATAAAGGCTTGGAGGGCTGGGCCTGCCTTTCTGCCCTGGCAAAGGTCCTTTCCAGCGCCCTATGGCGAGCTGCCTCATCCCTAGAGACAGAACTGGAGGGGCGCCTTGAAGAAAGGGATCTCTGAGGGGGGGCCCTCCCCCCCACCTCCTGATCCAGGGCCTCCTCACTCCCAGTAGGGCCTGCCCCTTGTCCCTGGGGAATCTCCGCTCCCTCGTCCATGCCCCACTCACGTGTCCGACGAAAGGAGCAGGAATCGGCCTCCAAAGTCCCACCTGAGACCAGGGCCTGAAGCCTGTGGGGAGACCTAGGCTCAAGGCCTCTCACTAGGCCGCACTAGGCCCGTCGATAAGGGCCAGGCCTCACGCACGTGGCAGCCTCCAAAATGGCCGCCGGAACGCCGTGCGCGGGAGAAAAGGGCTGGAAATAATCACCAGCAGCCCAGCCAGGCTTTTCTAGCCGGCTTCACTTTAAAATGAGCAGGGAGAACAGCTCTCCCCCCCTGCTCTGTCTCCCCGGCAACACAAACAAAGGAAGCCTGCAGCGAGGGCCCCCTCCGGAGCGATCTGCTCGCTGGAGCCTCGAGGCTTAAGTTTCTCTTTCACTTTCCTGCTGCAAAAAACAGCCTCTTCAAGAAGTTTGAACGAAGCAGTTTGAATGGAACCGCACCCCCGCACCCGGGGACGGGCAAAGGTTCCTGGCCTGCGGGGGGGAGACTAGTGCCCCACTGGGCCCTCCCCCAGCCGCCCGAGGCAGAGATCTGTCCCTTGGGGCCGCAGCAGATCAATTTAGAATTTAAATTTAAAGTGCCCAATTAGCCAAATAGGAATCAGACTGAATAGAACTCACCCAAAAGGAGAAAACAAACAGAACCTATCCAACTACTCTACAGCTTGGACCAGGCTGAGAGAATCTGGGCTAGCAATGGACAGGCACCGGTATTTATAGATTTCCTCTCAGCCTTGGACCAATCAGGTTGTGATAAAACCCACGTGTGACCATTCCCTCCTCCCATTCTGGAAAACTAAAATTTAAATTTAGCTAACTACACCCGCACTCAGTTTTTAATCTTAGCACAATCAACAATTGTAAGGACGAGCATTTTCCCCTGCTGGCAGGGCCATTAAAAAACAGATTGTGGCTTAAGCACAAGCACTGGCCTAATAATCCAGAAGGAGGTCACTATTATCTATAATTGAAATTGTGCATTTGGCATTTCGACCTGAAAAATTTGTCCCGCTGTATAAATTCCATTGAAGAATAACCTCTTGGGAAACTTACTTGATCTCGTATATCGTCTCACACTGAATGATAAAAGCTTTAAACGTCTCTGAAATCCTGTCAAATTTATAAGACAAGCAACCAGGAGACTGAGAAGTACAGCTACCCTCTTTCCCTGAAAATAAGATACCCCCCCCCCCGGGATAACAAGCCCAATGGGGCTTTTGAGAGCATGCGCTAAAATAAGCCCTCCCCAAAAATATTGAAATCCAGCAGCAGACATGAGGTGACCATGCTCGCCACCTCCTGCACCTCAAAAATAATAAGACCTCCCTGAAAATAAGGCCAAGTGCTTATTTCAGGGGTCAAAAGCAAATAAGACCCCGTCTTATTTTCGGGGAATCATGGTATAAATAATGGGAGAAACGGAAGCAAGGAAGGCAAGTGGGAGGATGGCTGGCCTGGCTTTTCTGTCATCTGCCTGAGTTAAAGGTTAATTTGGAAATCCGCCTGTTCTGGGGGGAGCCCCCCCCCTGACTCTTATGTAGGAGCAAACAGGTGGCAAAAGTTCCTAGCCAGCTACCAGATCACAGAATCACGGGGCTAGGCTAGAAGGGACCTTGAAGCTCTTCTAGTCTCCAATGTATACCTGGAGATTGTTTTAAAAAATGGTTAGTAGCAGTCCTCGCTTAATGACCATGTGAAGTTATAAGAGGGCTGAATGGATGGCACCTATGCCTGATCCTTGGACTTTCAAGTGTTGCAGAGTCCCAGTGGCCATGGGACCAGAATAGCACTAGCACTTAGACTAATATACTGCTTCACAGTTCTTTCCATTCCTCCTTCAGGCTGTGCTATTTCTCCAGTTTCTCCTACTCCTTTTCTCCCTGATGCCGCTGTCACTTGGCACTGCTCTGTCCATCACATCCACCGTCTTCTGGGCCTTGTCTACTACATGTCTGGTTGATTGGCTAGTGCCCTCCTGCCTTTGTGGATCTGGAGGGCTCACTTGATCTTAGCTTTCTTATTCTGCGTGATCTTCTGTGGGTTCTCCCATATAGACTCCCCTGTAGCCCAGTGATGAAATTCAAATTTTTATACTACCGGTTCTGTGGGCATGTCTTGGGTGGGGGTGGTAGGGGAAGGATACTGCAAAATCTCCATTCCCATACCACTCCAGGGGAAGAATACAGCAAAATCCCTGAGTTAAATGCCTGAGTTAAAGGTTAATCTGGAAATCCGCCTGGTTCTGGGGCGAGCCCCCCTGACTCTTACGCGGGAGCAAACAGGTGGCAAGTTCTGCAGAACCGGTAGCAGAAATTTTGAGTAGTTCAGAGAACCAGCAAATACCACTTCTGGCTGGCTCCAGAGTGGGATAGGAATGGGGATTTTGCAGTATCCTTCCCCTGCCACGGCCACCAAGCCATGCCCACCAAGCCACACCCACAGAACCAGTAGTAAAAAAAAAAAATGAATTTCACCACTGTCCCAAACTAATTTCAAGCAGTGATAGCGGGCGAATTAAGCAAGTTTAATATCAAAACACATAGACACCACACGCCCAAAACAAAGACTTCAAGATCCAACCATTTCGAAAATCCCACATAAATTATTTTTCTGCTTAAAAGCAGGCAGATGAAACAGAGCCCATACAAAATCAGAATTTGCCTCTCGCCTCTATTCTCCAGTTGAGAAAGGCAGGAGTTTTTCATAGCAGTGGTCCAACTGCTCCCTATTCTCAGAGCCTCTGGCTTTTACAAATCTCTCCCACCCGCCTTCAACTTAGACCTATTAAAGATTCTGCGTTTTGTTCGGATTTTACCACCAGAATTACAGCTGCACAGACTTGACTCTTCCTTTCCAGCATCAAGAACATGAACCAATTAAAATTGCACAGAGGTTGGTATTTCTTCAACGTCCCCAGGCACAGGCGTTCCTCTTTGCATCTTTGGGCCTCTCGGATGGAAATCCAAAGAGCAGAGATAGCAACAGCAACAGCACTTAATATACTGCTTCATAGTTCTTTTTACAGCCCTCTCTAAGCGGTTTACAGAATCAGCCTATTCCTCTTAACAATCTGGGTCCTCATTTTACCCACGTCAGAAGGATGGAAGGCTGAGTCAACCTTGAGCTGGTCAGGATCAAACTGCTGGCAGTGAGCAGTGAGTTAGCCTGCCATCCTGCATTCTACACTGTGCCATCACGTCACGGCTCCTATGCGCATGTCCTCAATCAACATGTATTGTGGTTTATTTGCCAAGTGACAAACACTGGCCTTCGGATTCATGGAATACTTGGCCTCTCAACAGCCAACAGCATTCTGTCAAAGAGACACAAGGATCCCCCGTGATCAAAAAGGCTGGCACTGCATGTGATGAGCAAATATGCCCCAGACCCCAGCCATCCAAAGACTGAGGGGCTTTGCTTTGGACCAGGAAAAAAACTTTCTATCCTTTCATCTGGCTTAGGGCCAGGAGAGATTAAGCTGAAAACAAAGAAACCTGTCAATCAGCTAGCAAGCCCACCGAGCCCCTCATCCCAGGTATGTCTGCCAGACACACCTGGACAGAGAGATTGGTCATATATCAGTTCAAGGTTGATCTCGACTGTGGGTTAAGGAGAGCATGTATATAATTATATTATGTTATTCAACCCTGGAAGAAATCAAGTGTGGGCCTCACCTGCTACCCTCTTATTTTCAAAAGGACTGTTGAGATAATGCTGGGCAGATCCCCTGCTTGTCTACTTGGCTCATTTTCCAGGATGTCCTAACCTCTTCTTCCCCTCCATTTCACTTCCACAGCATTTTGCCTTTCCCAGAAATCCTGTGCACTCCCTTGTGTGAGCAGTTAAAGGCTCCTATGCTCCCATTTAGCCTCTAAACTTCCCAACCCAGGAAATAGTATGTGGCGTCATGGCATCCGTACCGTTAAGCATTTCCTAGGTTGCCATAATGGGAAGGCGGGGCTAGATGAATCAAAAGTTGGGATTAAAATTGCCGGGAGAACTATCAACCACCTCAGATATGCAGATGATCCCACTCTAAGGGCAGAAAGTGAAGAGGAACTAAAGAGCCTCTTGATGTGGTTGAAGCAGGAGAGTGCAAAAGTTGGCTTGAAACTCAACATTAAGAAAACTAAGATCATGGCATCCATCCTTCTCAATTCCTGGCAAATAGATGAGGAAGAAGTGGAGGTAGTGACAGATCTTATCTTCCTGGGCTCCAAGATCACCGCAGATGGGGACGGGAGTCAAGAAATTAAAATACATTTGTTCCTGAGGAGGAAAGCTATGGCAAATCTAGACTAAAAGGCACAGACATCACCCTGCCAACAAAAGTGCCTATAGTCAAGGCGATGGTTTTTCCAGTTGCAATGTATGGCTGTGAAAGTTGGACTATAAGGAAGGCTGAGCACCAAAGTATGGAGGCCTTTGAACGATGGTGCTGGAGAAGACTCCTGTGAGTTCCTTGGACTGCAAGGTCAGTCCTAGAGGAGATCAACTCTGACTGCTCTTTAGAAGGCCAGATCCTGAAGATGAAACTCAAATACTTTGGCCATCTAATGAGAAAGAAGGTTTCACTGGAGAAGAGCCTAATGCTGGGAAAGATTGAGGGTAAAAGAAGAAGGGGACGACAGAGAAGGAGGTGGCTGGATGGAGTCACCGAAGCAGTCAGCGTAACCTTAAATGGACTCCAGAGGATGGTAGAGGATAGGAAGGCCTGGAGGAACATTGCCCATGGGGTCGCGATGGGTTGGACACAACTTCGCAACTAACAACAAGGTCTCCTTCGTAGCCCAGAAGTGGCTGCATTAACCTTTCTGAATAAAACCAAGTCCAATCTATCCCAGGGGGCCAAAAAACCCTCAACTTTTTAACCAACATTTAAAAGTCCACAAAGAAATGACTTTCTCAAAAACCTCAACAAAACATGTGGGTTTTCATGGAATGGGGCAACTTGCCGCAGCCAACCCACCATAGCCATTTTGCCAGGGTCAACTCATCGCAGTCAAATCACCACCACCAGCTCACTGACCATGGTAAGTTGGCTGGGGCGAATTGACCGTGGCAAATTGTCCTAGAATCCATTTTTCAGTACTTTTACTTAGCTGGATCTACCACAATAGCTATATATTGAAATATGTTATCATTGCAGATCTCCAGTGAGAAGATAAGATGGTTGTATTTCATATTATTTGTCCAAAATGTCTACAGCCAGGGCAACTGGAGTCATTCTTGGCAAATCTCATTAAGCAAATTTACATTCTTATGCTGCTTTGACTGTACTGAGTTTCTTGCTGAAATCTCATCCTGGAATTCTGCCTCCTGGTTCCTCTCTTTGCAAGGCTGCCATTTTCTGCCCACATCATTTCTGTAGGAAAAGGGCTTCCTGGACATTAGCACCAGCACGGAAAAGGCCTCTTTCAGAGGGTTTTCTCTGGCATCAACTTTCATGCGGAATTAAGCAGGTGCAAGGAAGGTCTTTATTCTGAGGCTTTAAACGGGTTTAATGCCTTCCCCCTCCCTCCTTCTCTCCTAATCATCCAATGATGCAGGGTGTTTTGTTAAGTTTCCTCTACTGCACGGTTAATTATTATTATTATTATTATTATTATTATTATTTTGCCATTAGCTGACTATATAAATCTTGGAAGTGGAAATCAAAGCTACTTTGGAGGCTCCAATGTTGGAACCAGTTTCCGAACACCAGCTTTCTCCTAGAGGGGCTCTGCGCCCCAACTTTCTTCTGCTTGTGCAAAGGCTTCCTAGCTGGAGCCCAATCTCCCTTGCTTGAAATGATAGCACTGAAGACATTTTCAAAATCCCCCCCTTCTACCCCTTTATGTCTTTTCCATCCTTTGTATTTTACAATTGCTACTTTCTGAGTTTTTATTTAGCTTCCTAAATCAAGGCAATTTAAACCCCTGAGAGGGAGCGGGGAATACTTAATTTTACCCCATGCAGAGAGAGGGGCAGACAATCCCTCTTATCAATCAGGTGCTCCTTTATTTTGGGACAAGGGCTGCAGCCACTCGGCAGAAACAAACTCATTTGGAAGGAGTTGTTTGGGGAAAGGACAGCTATGGATGGGTCTCTAGGCCAAAAATGTCTGGAATGCAAAGGAGTTTCACAGAGGGCTTCAGCTGAGCTTCTCCACGTCCCTGGTCATTCTGGGAAAGACCCAGGTCACTCAAGGCCCGCAAAGGTCATCTCCTACCATGGCACCAAGCTCAAGTCCAGATCAGAGAACCCACACTGGCCCTGGAAGGAGAACTCACCTTGTCCCACTTTCATGATGATCTTCATGGAGTGTGTTTGGCACACCCCGCCTTCTCGGTTCTCCAAGCCCTCAAGGGACCCATTGGACGTGGCTGCAAGGAGAGAGAAAAAAGGCGTCAGGGCTATGGAAAGCAAGGAAGGGCGACAGTGCAACACTGACGGACCCTCCTCCACCCACAGTGCACGAGAGGCAAGGTGGACGGTGGGCCCGAGAGCCTCCCCCCCTGCCCAGAGCTGCCATGACTGCCTCTGGGGAAGGTTGCCCCACGTGGGTAGGGTTGCTCTCATCCACAATGGGCCATTCCCTCTTTAAAGGGCTAAAGTGGTCAAAGAGGGAGGAAGTGGGAGGGAAGCTCCATCTATAGTTAATCCTGCCCCTCCCCACTCCCACTCAGCCAAGGAGCTGCCAGTTCTGCAGGGGGAGGTTGGGCCAGTCCTGTCCAAAGCGGCTGCTGGTCCCGAGAGCCTCAGCATCCCTCCAGCTCAAGAGGCCTGAAGATTTATTTTTTCATTTTATGACATGTATGTGAGGCCCACCTTGTCCAGAGACAACTCCGAGCAGCCTACAAACAATAAAACTACTACACATTAAAATAATAAAGCAAAAATAAATAAATAACAAAGGTAATAAGTGCTGTTCAAAAGGCGTTGAGGGGGAGGGGAGCACAAAGTACACGGGGAAGAAGAGTGGGGGTCTTTCCTAATCCAGGAATCACCTCCAGAAGGGGGCACCCCTTTGTGTCACCAGGCTGAGCTGAGTTTTCAGCTCTTTTGGAAGGCCAAAAAGGGGAGGGGGTCAGATCTACCAAGATTTGGGAGAAAGAGGACCCTTCCCATTATGGAGACCCTCCATTTTTTTGAAAAAGTTTTTTATTTTTTCCCATTCAAATACATTCACAAATATACATTCTTGTAAGTGCTACTAACATTTATCTATTAACCATTAATGTTTATCATTATCTTATATAAAATACATTTTGGGTCACTTTCTTGCCACCCCATGTCTCCATCTTATTCTGCAACAACCTTGCTCCTTCCGTCTTCTCAACCTCCCTTCTCTGCCTTCTTCTTTCCTCCTCTCCTTCCTCTTTTCTTCTTCCCCTTTCCCCCACTCCTCCTCTCTTCTCCTCCCCTCCCTGTCTCTCTTACTCTTACTTCCTCTGCTTTACCCTTCCTTCCTTTCTTTCCTCATCCTCCCTCCTTCCCATTGTTGCCCTTATTTACTTTCTCTGATGGGTTCCCAGGGTGGCATTTCAGCGATCCCAAATTTATATTTACATAATATAACATTATGGAGACCCTGTTTGTCCTGCTGCTGTCAGGGCACTCATGATGCAGGAAGAAAAGCCCCACACACACACACACACAGAGCCTTCAGCCCCCGCTGCCCCCCCCCACAAGGGATTAGGACAGTCCCTGGGAGGGCATGCCAAAAAGAGAAGGTCCTTTTGTGTCTCTCCCTCCTGTTAACCAGCTCTCTCTTAAAATAGGCAAGAAGGAAGGGGAGGGAGGCTGGGGCTGCCTTCCTGCCCCCTTTCTGCCCATTGTGCAAATTTGGGGAGGAGGGTGCTGGCCTCCTCTGCTCTGCTCAGAACCCAACCTAATTAGCAGCAAGTACAGGCAGACACCCCCCCCCCCAAGGCATGTGGGAGAATAAAGGGGCCCGGGTGGGGTGAAGGCAAAGCAGAGAGGGAGGACCTTCTCCCACCTCATCCAAATAAAACCTAGCAAGTACCACCTGAAAAGAAAAGCCCCTCCCCCATAAGAAGCCCCCAAAGGCTTCCTGTTTCTTTTTTTTCCCCCATCAATTTTTTATTTTTTATATTCTTTATACATATTAATGCGTGAATGGTGTGGTAACTGGGTAACGTACATGTCAGTACACATAAACATAGTCTTATTATTCCTAAATATTACATTTCATTTCCATTCTTTCATATTATTTATACATGCCTTTTATTATCACCTTTCCTTTCTCAACCATCTTTCTGTCCTTTTGTATATCTTAACATACTAATATATAATTATTATTTTTCCCTATTTTCTATCCCTATTTTAACTCCCCCCACCCTTTATATTGCTATAATATTCAAAGACGTGTTTTCCACCTATTTTGTTGTTCATATTTCCATAATTAAATCAAAGTTTCATCCTTCCCAAAGGCTTCTTGTCTTTGTGTGTGGAGCTGTGTGACCTAGAAGTTGTACTTAACAGAATAACAAAGCTGGAGTGGGCCTTGGAGGTCATCCAGTCCAGCCCCCTGCTTAAGCAGGAGACCCTAAACTTTTGCTTCGTCGCCCTTAATTAAAGGTAAGACGCAACCAATTAAATTCAAAACAGGAGGGAGATGGGATGCCAAAAATTTCAATATGAGGCTTGCAAACAGGGCTACAAAGCCATTGGCTATGAAAGGGGAAGTTTTATGGATGTATACAGCCTGATTAGGTGGCTCAGTGGTTAAGACACTGAGCTTGTCGATAAGAAAGGTCGGCAGTTTGGCGGTTCGAATCCCTAGAACAGGCCTTCCAACCCTGTTACTGTTTACACGTGAGGACCACTCCTTGCTCGCCCCAGACCAGGAATCTGCCTTCAGCAGCTCCCGCCAGGTGCAACGTGGGCGCTTCCAACGACTGTTTTCCATCTGAATCCAGATCGCCACATAGGATCTCCATTACACAACAGGATCTCCATGGTTACCTACATACCGTCTCTCTGGAAGAGATCCACTGAAATACACACAGGCACCTTTTTAAAAGAGAACCAGATTTTAACCTCTCTCTGCTACAGAGCTTCATCCAAGAAGCATGCAAGTTTTGCAGTATCTGGATCTTGAAAGCAATGGCTGCAGCCCACCACAGGAGATCACACCTGGCCATGAAAAGATTGCTGACCCCTCTTCCATGGACGGTTTCAGGAGACGCCCCAGGAGGCCTGGCCTGCTGTTTCAGCAACCGTGGAGCACAAATATTTGACGCATGAGGAAGGCATAAGGACGGGGCTTTTGAAGGCACCAGAAAGGGGGAGGCTTTTTCCTTGCTCCAGGCAAGTACGGACCTTGCATGACGGCCTAATTTTAACTAGCACAAAGCCACATGTGCCAGGCACACAAAGGCCGCTTCGTGCATCTCTCTCTTGCCCGCCTTCTGGGCAGCTGTGGGGCAGAAAACGGCTGCAGAGCAATGAGCACCCAGTAATCCAGCAGAAGGAGGGTCTGGGCACAGATCTCCTGATTTCAAAGCCATGTTTTGGATGGAGGAAAGGGACATCAAAACGGAGGGGGGATGAAGGAAGAGAACAGCTAGCAGCCCCCCCCCCTAAAATGATAAGTGGAACTAATGAATTCTTGGGTGGTCACAGGTGGCAAAGGGTTAAAAACACACGCTCCCCCCAATATCTCACTATCGGCTGATTTTTCTCAGCCCTACCAGTCAGCTGGTCACTTCTCTCTTCTCTTTTTGCTTCTCCCCAACAAAAGCTTCTCCGTTTTCAAAGGGTCCCAATTTCATATGTTATCCTCATTAACATTTACAAGTCTGTAGACACCCCGAAAGGGACACTCAGGTGGCTCCGGGGCTAAGATGCTGAGCTTGTCGATCAGAAAGGTCGGCAGTTCGGCAGTTTGAATCCCTAGCGCCACGTAACAGAGTGAGGTCCTGTTATTTGTCCCAGCTTCTGCCAACCTAGCAGTTCGAAAGCATGTAAAAAATGCAAGTAGGAAAATAGGGACCACTTTTGGTGGGAAGGGAACAGCATTCTGTGCACCTTCGGCGTTTACATGACCACGGAGACGTCTTCGGACAGTGCTGGCTCTTTGGCTTTGAAACGGAGATGAGCACTGCCCCCTAGAGTCGGGAACGGCTAGCACATATGTGCGAAGGGAACCTTTACCTTTAGACACCCCAAAGATGCAGACCTATTACCCCATATCATCACAGTTCACCCCAACTGATGTCCTTTTTGCTGTGCCAGGTGAGGGAATGGCCAGAACAAACAAACCAGAATTCAGTCATTTCTCAGCCTCCTTCCAGACCTCCCCTGCTCTGCCTCTGGAGCCTTCTTGGCTTGCCCAGGCGAAAGAGGAAGGGGAGGGGTTTCCAAAAGTCCTCTGCTCCCCACTTTGCCAGCAGCAGGACCTCAATGGGGCTTAAAAACACCAAGCCATGCCACCTCTTCATGTATGGAGGACGCATACAAATTCATAATTTCCAGGATTTTTTTTATTGATTGCTATAAAAAAATTACTATGCTGCCCCATCTTGATATCTAAAATGACTCTGGGCGGTTTACGATGTAATAAAATAGAAATATAGCAAAACAAAATTGCACAGGATTAAGTACCGATTTACAAAAACCACAGGCTCAAGCGGAGCAGAGGTGGTGCCTTCCCTGTCCTTGCACCAACCCCCAGCCCAACCGAGAGTGCCTCCATCGGGGGGGGGGGCAGACCAGCCCCAGAGCCCCAGGTTTAAAGGCCCTTCTGGAAGGCCAAAGAGGTGGGGGGGGGGGTTATGGTGGATCAAGATGCTCCAAAGAGGCAGAAAAGCTGAAACTCCTAGACTGTCAGAGCAGCAGGCCTTTTCTGCCAGAACGAGAAGGGCGGACCAGTGCCAATGGGGCAGGACAATTCCCTAGGTATCTCAGACCCATAAAGGGCTTCAAACACATCTGAGCTGTATCTGGAAGCAGATCAGCAACCAGTGCAGCTAACTTAACAGTGAGTGGTGTTACACAGGCCACAGGTGGAGCCTCCACAACGGCCCACACCATTGTGTGTCCTGAACCAACAAGTTTCTGAATACTCTTCCAGGGTTGCCCCAAGCAGAGCACATAGCAAAAATCCAGACATGAGATGATCAAGGAATGAGTGATGAGCACAAGACCCAGAAAAGGACATAGTAGGAAGTTGCGCAAAGGCTTCCTAGCCGCAACCGTCACCTGGTCTTTGACCAGGAATGACAAGTCTAGGATAACCCCCAAGTTGTGCGCTGAGTCTGTCTTGGCCAATGCAACCCTATCCAGGACTGAAGATGATAAAGGATCCCAAGACCTTCCACACCCACAGCTCCTCCAACTTATCAAGATTCAGCCAAAACCTGTTGCCCCATCCAGACCACCACAGGTACCACAAAAGGTACCACCACAGGTACCACAGGTACCACCACCACAGGTATCAGACCACAGCATTACTTGGGTCATCCAGGATGGAGACTGGCATACTGATTAGGACTGTCCAGGGGTGAAATTCAGCAGGTTCTGACAGGTTCTGGAGAACCAGTAGTGGAAATTTGGAGTAGTTCAGAGAACTTGCGAATGACAACTCTGGCTGGCCCCAAAGTGGGGAGGGAATGGGGATTTTGCACTATCCTTCCCCTGCCACGTCCACCAAGCCACACCCACCAAGCCACGCCCACAGAACGGTAGTAAAAAAAATTGACTTTCACCACTGGAACTGTCCCATTGGCATACTGATGATACCCCACCCTGTTAAACAGGAGCAGAGAGAGACTCCCAAGCCACAGAGGGACGCGGGCTTATGGTGGACCTCCTGGCCCCTATCAACACTGATTAGAACCAGCCTTGGGGGAAGAAACCAAACCAGCACAGTAGAGTCCCAAATCCCGCAGTTGGTCCAAAAGGATACATGGTCAATGTTACGGAAAGAAGCTGAGAGGTCAAGGAGAGCAAGGACGGACGCACAATCCCATTCCTCTTTCGCCAGAGAGTGTCAACATGCAACCAAGGGTGTTTCTGTCCCATAACCTGGCATGGAATCAGACTGTCTCTCAGAACTTGCACCATTTTTGCTGCTTGTCTCTGGACTCGCTCAATTTTAGCAATTTCTCTTTTAAGTGAGGTCTCTAGAACTGAACACAGGATTCCAAGTAGGGTTTGACTAAATGCTGTTCCTGTCCCCTAACAGGGCCTGAATTCTAACCAGGAGGGGGCCAGATAATCAGTTTCATCCAGGACCCTCTGAAGCTGCCAAGTAACCACCTTTTCGAATCATCTTCCCTAGTACTTTACTTTATTGTCATTGTACGTATCTACACAGTATACACATACAACGAAACTTACTTTTTCCTAAAGAGGAAAGATAGGAAACAAGACTAAAGTTGTCAGGCAGGTGGGATCAAGTGATGATTTCTTAAGGGAGGGGACAAACCTGGGCCTCCTTAAAAGCTCCTAAAAATGCCCCCACCTGCAGAGATTAATCAATACTGCCTGAACCCATCTGCTTGCACCATCAGGGAGGGACACGGATTGAACTGACAGGTGGTAGAACTGACAGCATCAAAGACTCTATCCACTTCCTCAGATCCAACACTGTCAAACTGTTCCCAGATAACTGGGAAGGCCTCCCCTCAGGCATCTCACATGGACTTGCTCCACACACGGGATCTATGTGGGAATGAATCCAAGTTACTTTCTCCCTCAGGAGTTGAACAAATTTCTCTGCTTGCCTTTATAGATCAGGGGTCTCCAACCTTGGCAACTTTGAGACTTGTGGACTTCAACTCGCTCAGCTCACTGAGGAATTCTGGGAGTTGAAGTCCACAAATTTCAAAGTTGCCAAGGTTGGAGACCCCTACTGTACATGATCACCAAGTTTTTCTGTCCCAGGAGAGACCGAGTGATCTGGAACACAGCCACTGGCCGGCACCCTATGGGCACAATAAGGACAAAGAAATAATGCTCTTTAGCTGCTTTTATTACCATGGACTAGGCCTTAATTGCAGCTCTAGGTCGGAGCCATCCTTCATTTTCCTCAGTGGAGGAAATTTATCATCTATCCTCCCTCTTTAAGGTTGCCTCATAATTGCCTTCTTCCCATACTTTTGAATTATAAAGTCACCAATTCAGTTTTTCTGTTTTCAGCAAAAAGTCCACAAAGGGTTTCCAATCATGAATAAGTGTACTTGTTTTGTCCCTGATCAAGCAAGTTAACTTGGCCATTTCCTGCCAATTTTGTCATCTTCCCGAGCATTCCTCCAGAGTGGGTATTTTGGAATCCTTCCATCTTTGTGCAGATTGCATCTTGTTGTAGTTAGCATGTACAAAAACATTTTCCATGGTTCTTTTCTAGTTAACTATCCATAAATTCCAACCAACCAACCCATACATGCATACCAGTGGTGAAATTCATTTTTTTTACTACCGGTTCTGTGGGTGTGGCTTGGTGGGTGTGGCAGGGCAAGGATACTGCAAAATCCACATTCCTTCCCCACTCCTGGGGGAAGGATATTGCAAAATCTCCATTCCCACTCCACTCTGGGGCCATATTTGCCAGTTCTCTGAACTACTCCAAATTTCCGCTACTGGTTCTCCAGAACCTGTCAGAACCTGCTGAATTTCACCCCTGATGTATACATACATATATGTACTACACATTTAAGTGCATATTTTTCCTCAAAGGTTTGAAATTAAAATGGCCTTGGAGAAATGACTTACAACTCATCCCCAACATTATGATTAACCACCAACCTCTTGCTCACATAATCCCAATTTGGGTGACTGGAAACTGGCTTGCATTTATAGCAATTGCAACATCTTGCAGCCATGTAAGCAGCAGTACAACAAGGAGGAATTTGGAGTGGAGGAGAAGAAAAAGGAGGAAGAATATAGATAAAATAAGTTGCAATTGGGGGTGGGGGAGAATTTAGACATCAGTTTTGAAGAACTGCCAAAGAAAAAGAAAAAGGGGGAAAGAGAGGAGGAAGAGGGAGGAGGAACGGCATCAGAAAGACAGTGGGACGTGCAGGATAACAGCTGAGAATGGAGGCGGCCTGGAAGAAGCAAAGGAATTTCAACACTAGCCACAAGAAGAGCTGAAACAAGTATTATTTCATCATTAACCTTGCCACAGCCAACTCGCCACAACCAACTCACCGTGGTTGGTTAAGGAAATAAATAGGTGGCATGTATGTATTCATGCTCACAGAAGACCCAAGTTATATCTGTAGTAAATGTAAACTAATTCAAACATTTGGGGGGGGAATAAATCTAGAGACAAGTCTAACCACACAAAATGTTGCTTGTGTCTCAGACTAAACCGAACTGAACTGAACTGAATACAGTAAGGAAAAATTAACTAATAGGAAGTGAACTTTGAATGAAGACAAAGAGACCTGTCACTCATAGAAGGGGAAAAATATCCAACACAGTCAAGTCCAGCTAAACAATCGATTTCATAAGAAAACGTGCAGGCACGTGTTGATGATAGCAGACTCACTGCTCAGGGGAACTGAATCAGCAATTTGTAGACAGGACAATCAATCTAGGGAAGTATATTGTCTCCCAGGAAGAAAGATCAAAGTTGTAACTGAGAGATTTACTAAAATAATTAAGTCCACAGATTATTATTCCTTTTTCCTCTTTCATGGGGGGGGGGGGATGATTGATATGACAAAGAGCTGGAAAAATGTATCCAGAGATTATGAGCAGCTAGGCATCAAAACGAAAGAGATAGAGACACAGTTGGTGGGTTCCTGTGTACTCCCAATGAAAGGTAGGCATCCAATGAAGGAACACAGAACTTTTGAAGTAAACCACTGGCTTGGGGCAGGGGTCAGGAAACTGCAGCTCTGGAGCCGCATGTGGCTATTTCATCCCTCTACTGCGGCTCCCTACCGCCAGTCAGCTCCGCAATCGATTAGGATATGTAGAGGAAAAAGGACGCCGCACTAGGTGGAGACTCTATGGTGGGGGAACCAGACTTCCAGTCGGCTCCAGAATTGAACGGGGGTTAGGACCTTTGTGGCTCTTTGACTGTTTAAGATTGCTGACCCCTGGCTTATGGGAATGATGTTGATGACACAACTTTGGATACCTACACCCTGGTTTAAAATACCTGCATGGGGTGGGGTCTTCTGGCAGGGGATGGATTAGTTCCCAATAACTGGGAATAATGTTTTTGGAAGTCAGCTGGATCAAAGCTCCGGGAAACTGAATCAGGAATCTGTAGACCAGTCAATCAAAAGAAACACGCCTAATAAAAGAGGAGGTGGAATTGCACTATATACAAGAAATAACTACGCCTCTATAGAAATGCAAAGCTAAAAAGAAAAAAAAAACCAAGGATGAAAACAATTTCTCTTCCTGAAAATTATATAGGTGTATACAACATTTATATAGGTTTTTATATAGCATTTATATAGGTGTATACAATATTACAGAACACTCACACAAACAGTGGAAATAGATGAACTTTTTGCTAATCAGTTAGCTAAAGTATACAGGATGCACACCACAATAATAATGGAGGACTTTTAACTCACTGAAGCAGTCGGTGTGAGCTTAAATGGGCTCCAGGAGATGGTAAGGGACAGGAAGGCCTGGAGGAACTCTGTCCATGGGGTCGTGACGGGTCGGACACGACTTTGTGACCAACAACAAAAAAACTACACTGACATCAAATGGGAGCAAACTCTACATCTAGTAGAAGATCCAACAGATTCTTGACAAACGTAGCAAACAACTTTGGCTCCAAAAGGTAGAGAAGGGAACTGGGGGAGGTCAGCAATACTGGAGTAACCAAGCTCTCTTTAACAGCTGTGATCATCGGGAAATTTCACCTAATGTTTGCTAGAACAGCTTCCTTTCTCCTTGCTCAGGCATCTACATATTCCCTTTACAGCAGTGTTGGGTTCCTAACCAATTTACTACCAGTTCGCTGAGAGGGCTTTTTGTGCGATGGCAGAAGAGACTGGGGAACCAGTTCAGGGGTATGGCAGGCCTGAGTCGCTGCTTGTTCCAGCGACCCAGGACACCATGCTACTACTGGTTCAGACGAACCGGTCCAAACCAGTACTGGCACTCAATACCACATCGGATCTGAACAACGCAAATCAAAGGAAGAATTACCAGTCTCTGAATGCCAGTTTTTGTTGTTGTTGTTTGTCACCCTGAGATTGCACTGGCCTTTTTAGCCGTTACTCTACCCTGCCTGCTCTGGTTCCCTTTGGGATCTACTAGGACCTCATCATAGTACTGCACCACATTGCCACCAATTCAGCCTCCCCACTCTGGAAGAAATGCAGCTGAAGGACTCATTGAGAATTTCTTTCTCTTTCCTTTATGCAGACTGCATCCATTTACCCTTCGAGAGACACATCCCTGAGAACAATGGAATTTACTCTCAGTGCACACAAGCCTCCCAAGGCACTCAGAGAGGCAGCTGTCTGCTGAGCAGCATTTTGCACCCATTCGCTGTTGCTTCCAATAAGTGTTGAGAGACTTCCAGGCACTCCTGGAAAAAGAGGAGGTACAGTTCAGTCTCTTAATCTCTAATTCCCAGAGGAAACAAAACTCCCCTCTCTGCAAGCAGAGAGACACAAGATGAGAAATGACCAATGTCCAAGGCTGGGCTAGCGAGAACATTAAACAAAGGCTAGGAATCTGGAGGTTTGTCTGAACTAGAATCCTGGAGTTTTGAATGGCTTTTTTTAAGGGGCAAAGCCACCCATGGCGATTGGGGGTGGGGGGAGAGGGATCCCTACTATGCATTCTTCCCTTTATACCAGCGGTCCCCGACCTTTCCAGCTTTGCGTGGTGGGGAGAGAGGAAATGGTTTCGCATAAGTGGCAGGCAAGCGTGTGGGCATCTCCATTTGCATAAGCAGCAAGGCACTCTTGCGAGCATGTGAAACTCCGTTTGTGCAAGTGGCAGGCACAAATCCACGCCACTTGTGCCATTGGAGCTGTGTGCATGCACTTGCCTGCTGTTTGCACAGCTCAGTTCCAAAAAGGCCACAGCCCAGGGGTTGCCGGGGGGGGGGGAACCCCCTGCTTTAGATAAACATGAGAGGGAAATGAGAGAAGAGGAAGAAATCTAACACAAACGTAGACAGGGGAAAGCCTATAGAAATCAACCAAGGTTATTTTTGCACTACACATGTTTATTCTGTGTCTTTCCATTACTCTTCCTTTTGCAATTAGGATAAGTCAAGTTTCATGACTTGCATTTGGGTAGCAAAGGGAGATATTTGGGGGGGGGGGGCTGCTATAATAAATCTTTGCTTATGCATCCTAATGGCGCGAATTGCAGGAAGCAATTGTTACTGCAAAAATGGGATGATCCAAAAGGCACCTTGAAGGAACCTTTCTGCTCACCGCTAAACTGCATTTAGCCTTTGCCTGCATTCACACGTATTCAAACTTCTCGATCATTCTCAGTGAAAGCACAACCTTCTGGAAGTCAGCAAGACGGCGTCAATGCAGTTCTATTCATCAGAAATAAAATCCAAGGTATTTTTCAACCCAATGTAGCTGCCACCTGATGACTTTTCAAACCACTCTGATTCTGGAAAATCACATCTGATCTACATCAAGCTTAGCTAGTTATTGCTTACTTCGACTGTTTCAAGATTGGAATGGATAGTCTACAAGCAATTAAAAAATAATTCCAGAACATTAAGATGATCTCTCTCATCTTAATGAAGCCTCAGGACCTCCTAATGCCAAGAGGATGACTCATGGCTCTAGTTGCAGCCCACAGAAACCATCCAGATGGGCTCCCGCTGCTGAATCAGCTCTCCGTTCATTTGGTGGGTTGATGCAGGAGAAAAGACAGACGGGACTTCGGTTCCCTAACCAACTTTCCTTGAAGCTGACATCTCAGAGGAACACCCAAAAAATGCGGAGGAAACCAGACACTGATGAGGCTACTGATATTTCTCAGCTTGGCCACATTATTTGTACTGTGTGATCAGATGTGCTTCACAGACAGAAGCCGCCAAACCAAATGCCTTTCCGGGCGATGGTGGAGCTCCTGAACTTGCAATTTCACTGATTTGTGTAGAAAGATGTTCAGCTCCCTCGTGAAAGATGGAGATTTTGAGCTTCTTCTGCTAAGGCTCCTCTTTTTTTTTGAACTCGCCTCTTTACATCTGGTATCCTTTCCATGTTGTAATCAATGAGCACAATGTGAATACCAACATGCTGGAAGCAGTGATGGGATTCCATTTTTTTTACTACCAGTTTTGTGGGCGTGGCTTGGTGGGCATGGCATGAGTTAGTGGATGTGGCTTGATGGGCGTGGCATAGCTTGGTGGGTGTGGCAGGGGAAGGTTACTGCAAAATTCCCATTCCCTCCCAATCAGCTGGGACTCGGGAGGCAGAGAATAGGTGGGGGTGGGGCCAGCCAGAGGTGGTATTTACCGGTTCTCCGATCAACTCAAAATTTCAGCTACCGGTTCTCCGGGACTGGTCAGAACCTGCTGAATCCCACCTCTGTCTGGAAGGCCCCACAAGTCTTATCTTATGGCTAAGTGGAAGGCAGAACGACTGGAATGGTTCAGCCAGTCTTTCAAAGGGTGGATCCAGAGGGGTGACTGAGTCTGTTTCTATACAGGATTACCTCACCCACGTCCTATGTAATGGATTCCTCATGACTTCACTACAAAACTTCTGCATTGTTTGCTCTTTGTTCTAAACAAATATTACCAGGAGGGAGTTCAGGAAGTCTTGAAATGCAAGATTTGCCTGCTTAAATCTGAGAGTCTCATTTTTTTCTCCTCCTAGTTCCATTTCATTAGCAACTGAGACCTTTTTATGACCAGCTTTGTCCTTTCTCTTCTCAATTGCTGAAGAATTCGGCTTTCTGAGCTGCCTTAAGTTTCAATACCGGGAATTTGGCCATGTTCATTCCAGCTCTGCGTTTTGAGTCAGGATCAAAGGACTATTTGCTTCCTAGCAAAACAACAAGACCCAATTATCCCCAAGGCAAGGAAACTTCCAAAACCATCCAAGACCAATTTGGGCAAAAGCAGACTTTTTAAAGAGCAGCACACAACCGATTAAATTCCAAAGCACAGAAACAACCCTCCAAGAGAGCTTTAAATCAGTATCTTGCACCATCCTGTTGCTGGAGATCAGCTACACATAAGCAGGACACAAGTAGGAGGACAGCTTACATTTCTGTTCACGTCTATGGTTATGGAATGGGGATGCTAATAAGGATGATTTGGAGCTCAGACCCCCAAGAGGCCACATTGCAGAACCTAATGGACAAGGAAGACTTTGGCAATGCCCACAGTAGTCCTCTTCAGTTGCATTTTGTCTCTTATAAACACCACAATCAAACCATGTGCTCTTAGAGAATAGAATAGAATTTATTTGTCAGTACACAAGAGACTGGTTGAGCTCCTCAGTGCACACACCCCAACACAATACAACTCACAATGAAGACAGAAAATCCCTAACACAATAAATCTTATTAACAAACACCCAGTCCTATTGCACCAGTGTGAACATGTTACACGTTGCGCCAGCATGTTGCGTCCATCGTACTACATAGTTATGATGTTATTGCACATTCAGGAGTCCGACAGCCCACAGATCTTCTTTCTGCCTCCAACCCACACTAAGCCAGGTGACACCAAAACACAAAATCACCCCACACAGAGGCCTCCTCCCACTTACACATACAAAAGAGCAGCCTGCACGTAAAATAATAAACTGCTTACTGAATCTACTGAACCAGTGGCTTCCGGTGAGCACCAAGGATATTACCTAGTTTGGGTGATGAAACGTCTGCAAGAAAACAAGCGAGCTCAGAGACCACCAAGGACCCCTCATTTCAACCCTGAGCTACAAATATTCTCCTTTATAGGGAACCCCCCCCCTCCCGATTGTGCATCAGGTTTGTCTGTATAATGCAGGGGTCAGCAACCTGTGGCTCTGCAGCCGCATGTGGCTCTTTCGTCCCTTTGCTGTGGCTCCCTGTTGCTCAAATATGCATCACAACCGTCAATATGTGACACACGCTGGCCACGTAATTTACTGAGCTTTTCAATCCCCAGTAGGCCAACTAGAGATAAATCCAAGAAAAGTTTCAGAAAACAGAACGTTTAATTCAACTACATATGCTAGTATTGTGGCCACTCAGGAAATAGTCAGACACGGGAAGGGTTTTGTGGCTCCCGGTGCTTTCTTTTCTGTGGGAAACGGGTCCAAATGGCTCTTTGAGTGTTTAAGGTTGCCGACCCCTGGTATAATGGAATATATGGATGACCTTAGGGGATGAGGGGAAGAGATGCTGCCTAAGAAACAATCAGATAAGAGAAGCAGGAGCCCTCAGTCACTTAATGATCGGGGAAAGAACCTTAGGAAGGATCCCCCCCCAATGGATCAGGTGATTAAAATTAGCTGTGGGAAGTTCGAATCTTCATATTTGCAAGATTGTATTAATGTAGCCTTATGATAAAAGTAGAATTCGTTCATCTAATTACGTTTCCTGACTGGTTTGCCAGTCTGAGGGACTTGTATCATATCCAATACCAAAGTATTTGGTATCAAATCAAGTTTATTACACTCCGAGACCAGAACAAATAAAATCACTCAAGGACTATCCAGTTAAAAATTCTAGAATAAAATAATAAACAACAAATACAATCTATATTAAAATCACATTTTGGCATTCAATCGTGTCAGTTACACAAGGCCCAAATATTTGGCATTTGCTACCAAAGAAAGCAAAGATCCAGAAGGCCCGAAAACCAAGAATTATTCCATTTTCAATTGAAGCCTCTTTCCTATCCATAACTGGGAGGTGAGGTGGGGGGAGAATCAAGATGGTGGTTGCAATTGGGCAATGGGAGCCCCCATAGCTTGATGTATCCGTGTGTCATTAACACATTACAAAAGGCTTAGATCAGGGCTTAGCTTTTCTAACACTCATCACCTCAGATGTTACTACTTTGAACTACCAAGCAAGGAACTGGGGGTTATCCTGAAGGCTTTACTACACGGCCATGCTGAAGGTTGGGCAATGTCCTAGAGTCAACGGGGGGCCCAGACTCTGGACAGGATCGGACTGCGTCGTTTGTTCTACCCATGCCAGCAGAAGGGGCATGCTATGGATCCCGTCAGTGAAGGAATTCTGGTTGGTGCATCCAGGAGAAGAGCCTTCTGTGCTGTGACTCCAACACTCTGGAGCACGAGTCTCCAACCTTGGCAACTTTAAGCCTGGCGGACTTCAACTTCCAGAATTCAGGAAGTTGAGGTCCGCCAGGCTTAAAGTTGCCACGGTTGGGAGACCCCTGCTCTGGAATGTCTTACCCCCTCAAGGTGGGATCTGCCCCCTCCCTTCTGACAGGGTCTTGGAGACCTTGATCTGCCAGCTGGCCTGGTGTCCCAATGGGGGTGCATCTTTCTGGAGGTGCTCGACAAACTAAGACCCCCCCCCCACCTTTATCCCTGCACATCCTTCCTTCTTCCCCATCTTTTTAATTGTGCTTTATTGCTGTTATTAGGCATATTTATTGTTCATGGTTTCAGCATTCGCCCAGAGTCACCTTGACACGAGATGGGCAGCAAACAAATCAAAGGAACAATTAAGTCTCCAACCGGCAACTCCAAACCACACGTTGCTCTAACCTTTAAAAAAATGTTACCAGGATGCAGAAAATGGAAGTCTACCATCATTATCCAGTTGTGCTGGTTTTGTTTTACCCTAACTGGTGAAATGTCATAGAAAACCCCAGTGAGGTTGGAAGCCTATGATTCTCCAGCTTGCTCCATCAAAAAACTTGAAGTTGGTTAAAGTTCCTGGGATTTTCCCCTCCGGATCACAAGACTAATTCTGTGGAGCAAATGCAGCCCTTCCCAGGAAAGCAATCGGAGGGCCTCGGAGGATCGCAAGCGAAGATGGACCAGCAGTGCGGAATGGGGACAACTTGCCACGGCCAACATGCCGCAGAACAATTCAACAAATAGAAAAGTTCAATGAATTTCAACAGAACGGTAACCAATTATAACAACAACATAAAGAAAGTCAATGGTGTGGCGTGGTGGGCGTGGCAGGGAAAGGATACTGCAAAATCCCCATTCCCTCCCCATTCCAGGGAAAGGATACTTCAAAATCCCCATTCCCTCCCTACTCTGGGGCCAGCCCGAGGTGGCATTTGCTGGTTCTCCGAACTCCTCAAAATTTCTGCTACCAGTTCTCCAGAACATGTCAGAACCTGCCGGATTTCACCCCAGCTACACACACCAATAGTGTGATGATGATGCAGTTGCAAAAAAAAAAAAAGAAACACATCAACTAAAATGTAGTACTGGCAGTCCTTGACCTACAACCATTATGTTCGGCAAGCGGTGACAGCCTTTAAGCGAGACAGCCTCACTTAATGACCCTCCACCCTCTGTTCCTTCTTATGTGGCCGTTAAATGAACATGGGATTAAGCGGAACATGGAGTGCCTCCTGGGTGGGGGAGGCCCCACCTAGCTGGGTCCATGAAGGAGGCAGACAAGCAGCAAAAGTCCAGCCAGATCCAGGCCTGGCGCCAGCCACGTTCAAAGCAGCTTCCAAAGAACACACACACACACACACAAACACACACACACACGTGCTTGGAAATGCCAAGGAGGAAGTCAGCCTTCCATCCATCCATCCATCCACGGGGTGGGGAACCTTTCACAGAAGAAGGAAGCCATGCTGGTGGGCTGGGCCTCTGCCGCAACTCGCTCCAGGCTTTGGGGAACTGGGGGCGGTGCAGAAGCCTCAATGGAGGAGATGATCGTGCTGCGGGAGGGATCCAGTGCACACACACCCCTTTGGAGTCTCTTCGTGCCCACAAGGGATCTAAGTCCAGCCTGCTTTCAATTCCACGGATTCTTACCTACCCCTACTTTGCTTTCAGCGTTAATAGTTTAGATTCTTGTGACAGTCTGGAATAATCTTGTGTTCATTTGAGCAACGGTGGTTCCTGGTTTCTTGTGCTTGACATGTAACTTTGAAACATGGTCATATATAGGGGGGATTTGGGTGGGTGGGGGAGTCTGTCATAACTTTGAATGGCCATTAACTGAACAGTCATATCTCGAAGACTACCTGTATTGAAATTAAGAAAAATCCTTGGTTCTCCCTAGTCCACTTTGGACAGAGCGCACCTCATATATTGTATTCCATTAGGGATATCTGACAGGTATAACAGATATAACAGAGTTGGAAGGGACCTTGAAGGTCATCTAGTCCAACCCCTTGCCCAAGCAGGAGACCCCTACACTATTTCTGAGAGGGTCTCGTTTTAAGGACATGGACATCTGGATCATGTCCAGAAAAAAGGAAGCCAGACAATTAAGGAAGGAAAAACATATAAGGAGTAAGTTGTTATAGGTGTTCTATCTGGAGGAGATTGTGGGGAAACACATGACAATTGTCTTCAAGCATCTGATGAGCTGACATGTAGAAGTACAGACAGAATTGTTTAAAGTTGTATCAGAAGACAAAAAAAAACCCAGAATTTATATTTCAAAAGCATGTTTTCACCTGGACACCAGGAAAAGAGACCCTAATGGTAAGAACAGCCTCAGAAAATTTGATCTGCCTTTGCTGGGGATGCTGAAACCGAGGCTGGGTGGACATTTTTGATCAGGTTCTACCATGGGTGAAATCCAACAGGTTCTGGAGAACCGGCAGTGGAAATTTTGAGTTGTTCGGAGAACTGGTAGCAGAAATGTTAAGAAGTTCGGAGAACCAGTAGCAGAAATTTTGAGTAGTTCAGAGAACCGGCAAATGCCACCTCTGGTTGGCCCCAGAGTGGGGTAGGAATGGAGATTTTGCAGTATCCTTCCCCTACCACGCCCACCAAG
The DNA here is from genome assembly GCF_009769535.1 of Thamnophis elegans. Lineage (NCBI taxonomy): Eukaryota > Metazoa > Chordata > Lepidosauria > Squamata > Natricidae > Thamnophis > Thamnophis elegans. Next base: position 37,246,202 of record NC_045552.1, read on the forward strand.
CCATGCCCACAGAACCGGTAGTAAAAAAAATTGAATTTCACTACTGACCTGGAGGTCATCCAGCCCAACCCTGCTCCAGCAGGACATTGTTAAAGTGAGTTTCTGTCTTTTGACCTCCCCAGTCACATGAGTACATAGCCATGCCCACCCAATCACATGACCCACCACCACCAAGCCATGCCCACAGAACTGGTAGGAAAAAAAATTAGATTTCACCACTGGGTTCTACTAAGGCAGGGGTGTCCAAACTTGGGAACTTTAAGACTTGTGGACTTCAAATCCCAGAATTCCCCAGCCAGCCATGCCAACTTTAAGCCAAGTCTTAAAAGTTCCCAAGTTTGGACATCCCTGTACTAAGGGATCCTTCAGCTGAGCTGGGAGTCAGGCTGGATTACCTGCAAGGACTCTTTCAACCTTTATGCTTCATAACCTTACAATGATCTGAAATAGGTACCCTAAGTGTTGCTTCCCCCCACCCACCCAATCAAAACACTTCCATCTTACTTGACCTGAGCTTCAGGCCATGAAAGCCCAGTTCAGGAAAGATTTGGAAACTGCTTCCTATCGAAGGAGAAATACAACACGAAACAACCACCTGAGCATTAATATGAATTATGTTGGAAAACCTATCCCCTTCGCTACAAGTGGGTGGTCAACTCCAGGGGTGGGTTACTCTTACCGTCGCTACCGGTACGCTGCTCACAGGACCGCGCTTTCTGTTCCTGCACACGAGCTGCGCACACATGCGCAATCCACCGCCCCTGTGACACCCAGGCGCCACATGCTATGCGTACAGGCGCAATTGGCCGGTTGCTTTAAAAACTAGTATAGAATGCAGGCGGGCGGGCCAAACGAGCCACGATACTGGTACGCTGTCAGCTGCTCCCGGCTACTACCGGTATGGCCGTACCGTATCATGAGGAACCCACCACTGGTGAGCTCTATCCAGACTACAGCAGTTCTCGTCTTTACCTCTTTTCCCCCTTTCTGGTTCTGCCAACCTCTTGCCCTGCTTTCCGCTTATGGGCCTCAGTGACTTCTCTGATATTCCGAAAGCTCTTTTAACAGGACCAAGATGGCAGCAAAGGAACTGCTCCTTTTAGAGACCGAGAATTGAAGACTTCATAGAGCCGAAAATCCTAGTTCTCTGGATTAGAAGAGCTGGCGGAAGGGCCCAACAGGCATCTGCTTTCAATTTCCTTCCACCCTTTAAGTTCACAGGGGGACCAAGGGACAGCCTGGAAGGAAATTCTGCTCCAAGTCTGTCATTATCTAAAAACTGTATGTGGCCTGTTCTTCGCCGTCTTGCCATTTTCGACCCTTCAAACAGAACTTAAAGCCAAACAAGCACATCCAACATATATCTATTTAGTGAAGTGGAGGGTAGAAACGAAGGAAAGAAGCCCAAAGCCACACTGGCATTCTGGAACCATCTAGACACGGCCCAACCAGAAGACAATAGGACAGAAAGAAACCCTGTTGGCACCCAAAGCCCCAGCTAGAAGCATTCCATGTGTCCTCCGTGGCTCAATAGAACGCAGATGCCGCAGAAACCAAACAATTCCTTCTCCCAAATCAGTGAAACGAGAGACGTCCATTGGGAGGAAGGATAAGCAGGACCGGATGTTCCCTGTCCTGCCAACAGGCCCTCAGTGCCAAGGGCTGAACAAAGGCCGGGCCTAAAAGGATCCATCTTGCCACATCATTAGGGGCCCTCCTAACGCCAGCCACAGGAGAGAGTCCCTTCAATCAAGGCCTCCTTTTCAGGCTGCATCCCCCATAGAGAAGGCCTTTCGGCACTTGACAAATAACACAAACATGACGTTAGAAAGAGAAGGTGGGAGGCAAAAGTGGATTCCATGCTCCGAGGATCAATTTCCATACCTAGATTGAACTAGTACCTGTGACTGTTTTACCTGTTACATTATTCTAAAAATGATAATATTGTACCTAACCAAAAGGGGTCCCACAAAAAGTTATGTCAGACCTTTGAGGTCATCCAGACATGAAGTATGAATAGAATAGAATAACAGAGCTTGACGTCTTCTTGTCCAACCCTCTGCTCAGGCAGGAAACTCTACACCTTTTCAGACAAATGGTTATCCAACATCTTCTTAAAAACTTCCAGTGTTGGAGCATTCACAACTTCTGGAGGCAAGTTGTTCCACGGATGAATTGTTCTCACTATCAGGAAATTTTTCCTCAGTTCTAAGTTGCTTCTCTCCCTCTTCTTTGGGGCAGCCCCTGAGATATTGGAACACGGCTATCATGTCTCCCCTAGTCTCTCTTTTCTTTAAACTAGATTACCCAGTTCCTGCAATGGTTCTTCATATGTTTTAGTCTCCAGTCCCCTAATCACCTTTGTTGCTCTTCTCTGCACTCTTTCTAGAGTCTCCACATCTTTTCTACATCGTGGCAACCAAAAATTGAATGCAGTATTCCAAGTGTGGCCTTACCAAGGCATTATAAAGTGGCATTAAGACTTCACGTGTTATGTGTACTAAGATGAGTACTAACTCTTATCTTTATTTGCTGAAGACTGGAAGAGTTTCTCTCCTTACTCTCTTGGAAAACCAGGGAGGGTCCTTCTGAACGACTCCCCTTGTCCCTCTCCCTCTATGGATGGACATACAGGCAGCCCTTGACTTACAACAGTTCATTTAGTGACCGTTCAAAGTTACAATGCACTGAAAAAAAGACACTTATGACCATTTTTTCACACTTGTGAACACAGCAGCATCCCTATGGATCAGAATGCAGACGCTTAACAACGGACAAGGCATGTTCAAATCCACAAGCCAAGGAAACCGCTGGATTCTCCTGAATAAGCCCCAATGCTCCGTAGCTACAGTTAAAGTGGGACAGAGCTTGGGAGAAACACTATGGGGGCCATTGAAGCAACCACCAAGGGTGTGTGGAGAGGACTTCTAACCAGAAGCTCGCTTTGGTTTCAATCTCTGGACCAAAATCACAAGAAACGCCCCCAGCACTCCGCCAATGGACTCTTGACTTTGTTTCCCGAGTCTCCCTTCAGACTCTTTCCCGAGGCTTTAACATAGCAAATCCCGAATCCTTTTCCAGACTTCCACTGGTTCCTGCCCAGGCAAATGTTACCCTTGTGCTGGGCCAGCAGCACGCTTGGCTCGCCTGCAGGGAGTGTGCGGAGAATCCCCTTCCCCTTGCGCATCCCGCAAAGCAGCTACATTCAATTGAGAATTTTTCAAAAGAGTCACAGGTAACAACAGTGGTAGTCAACCTGGTCCCTACCGCCCACTAGTGGGCGTTCCAGCTTTCATGGTGGGTGGTAGGAGTTTGCTGTAACTCTGCTTTATAAATTTTATAAAGTAAAATTACTTCCCTACTTTATAAATCACCATTACTGTGGAACTGGTGGGCGGTTAGAAAAATTTACTACTAACAGAGATACAAAAGTAGGCGGTAGGTATAAAAAGGTTGACTACCCCTGGGTAACAAGATGGCTCCCCAGAGCATTTAACAAATTGCAACTGAACAACACAGGGTCTTCCCTAATGGGAAGAGGTTCCCTGGGTGGAAATGGGGAAGGGGGGAGGGAGAAAGAGGAGGGGAAGAGAAAGACTGCGAGAAGAGAGTGAAGGTTCGCTCTCCGTGCTTGTGGATTGGTTTCCAAACGTTTCGTTACCAGCGTAGATAACAACTTCAGCGGAGTTTAGGGGATTGTGAACGTAAGACTCTCCACGGAAGTCTGGGGGAGAAACACCGAGGGGGAGGAAGATGGGGGGGGTGTCACTCACATGTGATAAAGTAATCCTGGTGTCTTTTGAATTCCAAGCCCATATAGTTGGGGCTGAACTCCTGAAATTTGATGGTAAAACGGATTTCCAGCTCAGGCCTGTTGCAGGTCACCAACACATTTGGGTCCATGATGGTGCTGCAGAACTCGGCTTGGTCCCGTTTCACAAGGTACAGTTTGTAATATTCATACGGTTTGGATGGCTCTGCCTTCGGACAGATGATGTCCAGCTTGTCCCCAATTTCTGGGTAAATCACCAGCCCTGTGCCGGACATGAATCTGCAAAAAAAAGAAAATGGAAAGAAAAAGGAAATCAGAATGGAATGAGCTGTGCTTCACATGGCATCCACTTCACCTGTTACATTCAGCCCATCCCTGCACAAGGAGAGCATCCGAGCACAGGCCATTTCAAAGTACTACATTTCTACTCCCAAGTGCTACGTTTTTATTTATTTATTTGTATCCCACCTCTCTTAATTTTATAAATAATTCAAGGTAGTGAACACATCCAACAACCTTTCTCCTCCTCTTTCCCCCCAACAGCAACCCTGGGAGGTAGGCTGGGCTGAGAGAGAGCGACTGGCTCTCCCCATCTCCCCCTTTCTGGACTGGTTCCTTAACCATTAGGCCAAAATGGCTGACATCGCCTTCATTTCAGTCTGTTTGGAAAAAGGAAGAGCTCAGCTGAGAGTCCAGTCCCATTAAAGACTGGTTGAAGACGGATGCTTGTCCCTGAGTGCTGTCCGTCCACAAATCTTTCATGGAGACTCCATATTTGCATCATCACCTGGTTCTTTTTCACCCAGGAATGACAGCTTCGGATGAAAATGGAAGACACCATTCCTCTCTGGCAGCCTGACCTTTCCTTCTCTGACCATCTTCACTAGCTTGGGGCCTGCTCTGGGTCTCCCTTTCTTAGCACATGGAAACTTTAAGGCTTGTGAACTCCCAGAGTTCCTCAGCCAGCTTTGCTTGTGGACTTCAACTCCCAGCTGGCTGAGGAATTATGGAAGTTGAAGTCCACAAGCCTTAAATTTGCCAGAGTTGGAGACCCCTGTCTTAGCAGGCTGGTCAGGTCCGGCTTAGAGCCTTCTTAAGGCCAAGGTTCAGTCCGATCTTCTGGCATAGCAATGACCTGAGCCAGACCCTTTGGGCCTGGGTGAAAGATGAAGAAAATGGCTGTGCGAGTGAAATAGATTTCACTCCCCTCCACAGTGATCTGAGGAAATGTGTGTCTCTCCTGCCTCTGCTGGGCACTGGCAGGAGCGATCCTTGGCTCTTCATTCTCCACATGGAGTGGAAGGGAGAGGAGGAAAAATACAAAGCTCCAGATGCTTGAGAGGGAATGAAAACACCCACCCTGATGCCGAACGTCCTTGCTAAGGGAGATGTGGTTGAGTGAAAGGGGGCATTTTTGACTCCTTTAATCTTCGAGGACTCTAGTTCTGATATGTTATCGTTAAACTTTTATTTTGGAGAGTTCAGGAAGGTACATTATTTGAAGATGCCAACCTTGTCCAGCTAAGGGCCGGAGAAGAGTCAAATAGGTTGAGAGGGGAAAGCATTTTAAGAAGAGAGCGGAGAAGGCTGTCGGCCTCATGGTAGGGCTTAAATTGGGGGGGAAACACAGCTCCCCCTTACATTGCAGACTGTTTAAAAGGGTGATGGAACCATCCTTGAAAGAGACTGGCAACCTGACAAAAGGCAGCACAGAAGTCAGGGGGAGTCATTCACACAAGGCTACCAGAGGATTGCAGGTCTGAGCAGCGTATGCGACTGGAGTGGGCAAGGAAGGGGGAGGGCGCATGTGTGGAGGTGAAGGGCGCATAATCGGCCACTGACCAGGTGAAGGCTGCACAGTCGCTGCTGTCAGGTTTCCAAAAGATGCCCCAATTAATTCATGAGCCCAAGCCAAGTTTCAAGAGAAATCCAGTCATTTATTAGGAACACCATTTCGGCAATGCCCTATTGCAGTCAGATCTGACTTCATTTAAATTATTTCCCTTGTGGTGGTGCCTGGGCATCTTGGTGCCTGCTCTGGACAAGCCTCTCCCTCTTGCTCGTGATTAGAAATCCCAAGGGGTCAGTTCAGGACTGCTCTCCCCAAGACAGAGAAGGGAGTCAGCTGTTTCTCTTCCCTCAGGAGTTATTCCACACCAGCTGGCTTCCTTCTTGCTGCTGAACTGCTTGTCCTTTCTCAAAACTGTGGGAACTGACCTTCTGAGCCTACTTCTGGCCCCACATCTTGGGTGTCCATGTGGACACCACAGTATCCCGACAGACCTGGCAGGGCCTTTTGAACGCTGCTGGTGGCCTGTTGAGCCCAAAGCTGGAGGCCAAAAGCAACCCCTGCAAGGTCTCCTCCCTTCCAGCCGACGGAGGCTCACTCCATGGTTTGCACGCTGAGCTTCCAACCCAGCCAGAGCAAGTCAGTGCTTCCCCCACCCCCACTCCCCACAGAGCTTCTCTGCAAAGTCTCCCAGCTAAATTGCACCATGGTGTCTGCCAAGAGCAGCCCATTTCCCTGCCAAAGTGCTGTGTCCCTTTCCCATTTTTTTTTCATTTCAAGTACATTTCTTTCTTTCTTTCTTTTCTTTGTCTGTTTATGTTTCTCAACCTAGAATATTTACAAGAATAGAACTGGTGAACGCAGCATTTATTTTGCACCAGAACACTAACATTTGGAAATTTCATTTCATTCTAATTTTCCCCTGAGAAAGTTTATGATTTCTTTCTAAAGATCAGGGGTCCCCAAACGTGGCAACTTTAAGACTTATGGACTTCAACTCCCAGAATTCTACAGCCAGCAGAATTCTGGGAGTTGAAGTCCACAAGTCTTAAATTTGCCAAGTTTGAAGACCTCTGTTATAGATGAACAAACGTAGACTAAGAATCAGGATCTTGAAATCCTAGTGAGGTCTGTTAATGGCCTCTGAAGAGAGAAACAGCTTGATAGGTAAAACACAAACTGTTACACACCAGATACCCCACCAACCTGCCTCCTATACATACCCTCATAACTCTCACTTGATTGCCTTGTCATGAAAACAGGGGGCTGGGTAGAACCTGAGTAGAACTCTACTCCTGAGTAGAACCAGGAGCAAAGAAACCCTCGGGTGGGCTCCAAGAGCTTCAGCTGATACAACACGAGGCCACGTGGCTGCTAACTCATAACACATTTGGATGGCCCAACATCTGTGGTGCCAAATCCGCATTGGGTACCAACTGCTCCTGGCCCTTACCAGGCCCAGAGCATCCATGGCTGCTAACTGGGAAGGCCTTTCTTCGCCTTTCGGAAGGGCTGGAGAGCTCCACTTGGCCCCACTCTCCAGAGTGAAAGGGAACTGTGGCCCTTTTACAATCCATGAACTTTGACTCCCAGAATACTTGAGCCAGCCATGCTCTAGAGCAGGGGTCTCCAACCTTGGCAACTTTAAGCCTGGAAGACTTCAACTCCCAGAATTCCCCAGCGAGTAAAGCTGGGGTCCCCAATTTGTGAGCCACGGCCCAGTACCACATCACAGGGTAATCACCACCGGGCCTCGTAATTGGCTGGCCAGTGTGCGCACCTCTATGCGTGTGCACAGCCCCTCTCACAGGAGCATAATTGCAGGTACCACTCACGTGTAGTCACGGGGCTTCAGCTCTCCTTGCACAAGCCTTGTTGTCGGAGCTCGCAGCCCCAATCATGCAAGTGTCCTTGCAGGCGCTTGAGGCCCCACTTGCACGAACATTGCAGGCACCCATGCTTGCACATGCACATATGTGCTTGCCCCTCCCACAAAATCATCCCCTCTTTCCCCTCTCCTCCTGCTCCAGGCCACCAACCCAGAAGGGTTGGGGAACTCTGCTCCAGAGAGGTTAAGAAAAGGGTAAGGAGAAGGGGTTTATTTAGAAGGCCCAATTTTAAACAGGGCTGTGTGTGTCTGTAGTGCACGCGCATGCATGTGCCCACGCACCTTCATGTCAGTCTTGATTCCTGACAACTGCCTGGACCAGTGCGGCATTTTTCAGAAGGGGCTTCCCCTGCCTCCTCCTTTTGAGAGAAGGGACTGGCCCAAGGTCATCTTGCTGGCTTCATGCCTAAGGAGGGATTTGATCGATTGATGGTGGATTGCAGGGGTACCACCAATCAGGCCCCAACGTTTTATTCATTTTAATACTTCAAGATAAAATATGGCTGTACTTAGGCGTGCTTGGAAGTGTTTGGAAGAAAACGGCAACCAATTTGAGCATTTAATGTCATTCGTACCCTACGTTCTCTAAGGGGCCTGACTTTGGTGCACCCTGAATGTATAGATGTATGGAACATGGAAGCGGGGGAAGATGGAAAGTCAGGGGAGAACACTGAAATGCATAAGCAGGTAAATGAGACAGGTGTGCATTCGTGTGTGGGACAGAAAGAGAGAGAGAGAATTAATTACATCTTCCTGGGTGTGGAGCTCCAGTATTCTGCATAGTTACTTGCCACTCCCCAAGATTAGTGTAACTGGCATAAATCATGCACAAGAGTGAAAAAAGAGCAGCAGCAGAATAAACTCCCCAGATCCAGGTAAATTCTGAAAGCTCCCAATTAGAATTAACCATTCTTAATAGAGCAGACCCTAGAATTTGAGGGCATTGCGCCATGACAGCGCTGCCCAAAATCACTTCTACTTTCTCTTGCTCTGCCACAGAAATGGGCCACCTGGGTGAATCTCAGCTGGCACTTCATCAAACGTGGACAGTAGGGATACTGGCTGGTCGGGGTTAGGTTAGGCCAGTGGTCCCCAAACTTGGCAGCTTTAAGACTTGTGGACTTCAACTCCCAGAATTCTCCAGCCAGCATAATTTACTTTCTTGTAATCCCTTCCTCTGCAATCTCTCTACTTCGATCAGAGGTCTTCAAACTTGGCAAGTTTAAGACTTGTGGACTTTTAACTTCTGGGAGTTGAAGTCCACAAGTCTTAAACTTGCCAAGTTTGAAGACCTCTGGTCCCATGCGCTGAATTCCTCTTTCCACCTTCAGTGGGCACAATCCACTGGGAAAGGCAATCCACTGAGAACCAGAGCAATCCACTGAGAACCAGAGCAACCCCCTTCCACAGTCCTCCCCATGGCTTCCCTGCTCCCCCTGAGGATCAACCCGTTGCCAGTCCACCCTTTGGGGGAGCACAACTCCGCTGGCGGAGACCCTGGCTCACCTGCACCCCGAGATGACCTCTCTTCTTTGGGCAGAGCCTGAGCCTATGGCTCCCCTCCTCTCCAGGACCAACTCCCAAGGGAAGAGACCCCTGCAGCTTTCCCCCCACAAGATTGCGGCAGGGGATAAGCGAGCCATAACTGAGCCCTGGTGGCGCAGAGGTTAGAATGCAGCATTGCAGGCAAATTCTACTGACAGCCAGGAGTTCGATCCAGACAAGGCTTGAGTTAGACTTCCATTCTCCCCAGGTTGGAAAAATGAGAACCCAGATTGTTGGGAGCAAAGATACAAAGGATGCTTCTGTATTGTAAATGATCCAGAAAGTGCCATTGCTATGGAACAGTCTACAAGCATAAATGCCCTCTTGCTAAATGAAATAAATGCCGCCTCCCTGCCCTGGGATGGACAACAGCCCAGAAACGTGTCAATGAGTGGGATGCCCTTTTCTCTATCCAGCCAGATTGCAGTAATGGACACAGGTCGCCTGTCCTCTCAGGTACAACCACATCATGGACGAAGGTAAACTTGTTACAGATAGTTCTTACCCCAATAGGTAAACAGCACAGTCATTAAGTGAGGTCCCACAAGGCTGGGACTAGCGACTTCATGCCAGGTTCCCCCCCCCCCTTCAACTCTGATCAGAAGCTGGGTGTGGCAATCACATGACCATGGCATGTCACGACCCCTGTAAATGTTGAGCCAATTGGCAAGTGCCCAAATCGGGATCACATAACTGGAACTGTTGTGGCCACAAGTTTGAGAAGAGATCATAACTTAGAAGAGTGGCTGAATGAGCAGTCACTAAACAAGGACTATTTGTACTAGATAGATATAGTATTTATGTTTACTATTTTTCAGTTTTTCTAATCTCTATGAAAAGTTGCTTACGTTGAAAGGAAATAGGATGACGCGTATGAAAGGTGTGTGTGTGTGTCTGTGTGTGTGTGTGTCTTTGTCACTCTCTCTAGGACGCTGGCTTGGACGCTGGCGGCAAAGCAGCTGCCCTGGAAGAGCCATGCCAGGAGAACCTGGTGCCAGCCTCCCTCCCCTCTGGCTCTCCAGAGCAGGGGGGAGGGGGTGTCTTGCGCTGCCTTTTGAACGCTCGCCATAAGAATCCCCAAAGACAAAAGCGGGAAGGCGAACTCTGGGCAGCCTCCATAGACAAGAAGTTAGAGGATGCTGTCATTCCCTTTCGTTGCGCAAGACTTTAGGCTGCTTTACACTGCTCTTTAAAATGGACAGGCAGGAAAAATTAGAGCAGGCGTCCGCAAACCTGGCAACTTTAAGACTTGTGGGCTTTAACTCCCAGAATTCTCCAGCCAGCATAACTCCAGCATAGCTGGCTGGAGAATTCTGGGAGTTGAAGTCCACAAGTCTTAAAAGTTGCCAAGTTTGAAGACCACTGAATTAGAAGATGAACTGCAAACCCTCCAGATTTTCTTCAGCTGAGCCTCGCTTCCAATTCATGGCCATCTCTAGGCAGTTTCTTGGCAGTGGAAGTACTCACCCCACCACCACCACGCCTGGCCCTGGAGGGCTCTCCCACACTCTCTTCTCGCCCCCCCCCCTCTCCCCCAGCCTTGGATCTGCCCGCCGGTACCTGGCCAAGCCCAGCCAGACAAGATCAGCCGGGTGAGGCAATCGACGGAAGCCAATTTACAAATTAATTCTGACATCACTGTGTCAACGGCTGATCTTGGAACAGCCGTCCAGCTCTCTGACCCACTCGGGGAAGCCCAGAAGAAGTGGGAAATCTGCACACTCCCATTCATGTGTGAGAAGGGGAGGTCTCTACAACCCTTTGCCTCCTGGATACTCTGGGGAGATGCAGCTCTCTCTCTCCCCAAGTTGCTAGACTAGAATAGAATAACAGAGTTGGGAGGGACCTTGAAGGTCTTCTAGTCCAACCCCCTGCTCAGGCAGGAAACCCTACACCACTTCAGACAAATGGCTATCCAACATCATCTTCAAAACTTCCAGTGTTGGAGCATTCACAGCTTCTAGAGGCAAGTAGTTCCACTGATTAATTGTTTTCACTTTCAGGAAATTTCTCCTTAGTTCTGCTTCTCTCCTTGATTAGTTTCCACCCATTGCTTCTTGTCCTGCCTTCGGGTGCTCTGGAGAATAAGTTGACTCCCTCTTCTCTGTGGCAGCCCCTCAAATATTAGAACACAGCTATGATGTCACTCCTAGTCCTTCTTTTAATTAAACTAGACCAGTCATGGCTAACCTTTCTGTTGTCACATGCTGAAAGCGCACATGTGCGCACTGATAACGCAATGCATGTGCAACCCCAATGCCTGCCTTGCCCCCCACACATGTGCATGACCCATGTGCGCCCCATACACATGCGCACAACACCCACCCCTGCACATCTATGCAAGTCTCCTACATGTTCCCTGCGCATGCACGGCAGACACCTGAAGACCAGCTGGCTGGCAGGAGGCACGCATGCATGTGCGGTGGAGCTGAGCTGGGGCGACAGCTCATGTGCCTGCAGAGAGGGCTCTGTGTGCCACCTGTGGCATGTGTGTCATAGGTTTGCCATCACGGAACTAGACATACTTGTATCACAACTTCTGTATCACATCTCTCGCTATCTAAAATTTTAAATTTAAGTCAAGGGAAAATAAACAGGAAGCCTGTTTCTAGCTCAGTGATGGCGAATCTTTTCGGCACTGAGTGCCCAAACTGGAACACGTGTGTGCGTGTTGGGAACACTGGAAACCTGAAGACCAGCTGGCTGGCACACGCGTGCCTGTTTTTCTGTCATTTTGGGGGCTGTTTTCGGGCCATTTTCAGGCTGGTTTTCAGCCCCAAAACAGCCTGAAAATGGCCCTGAAAATGGCTTGAGGTGGGGTTTTTTTGGCCTTTTTGGCCATTTTTCTGGCCGTTTTCTGGTGCTTCGGCACCTGCGAAGACCAGCTGGAAACCATGTGCGCCGGAAAGCAGAAGAGCAGCTGGTGACGGCATGTGTGCCCCGAGAGAGAGCTCTGCATGCCAGAGATTCGCCATCACAGCTCTAGCCTGGCCGTGTTGTCTGGTCAGTGTCAGGCCTGCAGTCAGATTCCTTTTAGGATCTTTGGTCTGCCACACTCTCTCTCTTTCTTTACTATGCTGTTCATTAATGGGGTAATTGGGAGGGGGGAATAGTAAGGAGTAGAATGTGTTGTTGTCAAAATAAAACTTTCCTTTCTAGAAAGCCAAGATCATCCTTTGTCTCTGCACCTGACTGGAACTAGATGGGTGGAACTGCCAGCGTGGCAGTGGGAGATTGGACCATGGGATGGACTTGTGGTGTGAGGCAAGATCATGAACTTTCAACTGGGTGGGAACCCCGGGAAGCTTTCAGATTTGGGTTTTCCACAGATATGCCAACATGTCTCTCTCAATAAATTGGAAATTTGAGGAAAGTTCTGCCTTCGACTCTGATTTCATTTTGGATGATATTTGAAACGCTGACAATCATGAGAAAGCCCCCCAACAAAAAAGATCTCAATGCACCCATCAGGGAGCAATGAAATCATCAGTCAGCCTTCCAAGGAAGCCCGGAGAAGCAGCCCTTCCCTTTGGCCTCTGTGGATGGAGGTGCCTTTGTCATGCTGGTTCTCTAGGCTGTGATTTTCTCCTGTCCTTGTTCTGACCAAGTCCTAGACAGGTAGTCCTTGACTTACGACAGTTCATTTAGTAACTGTTGGAAATTACAACGGCACTGAAAAAAAGTGACAGGACCATTTTTCAGTGTTACAACCTTTGGCGCATCTCCGTGATCCTGTGACCAAAATTCAGATGCTTGGCAACTGACTCATACTTATACAAAGTCCCGATGTCACAGGATCACCTTCTGCAACCTTCTGACAAGCAAAAGTCAATGGGGAGCCCAAATTCGCTTAGCCACCATGATACTAACTTAATAACTTCAGTGATTCACTTAACAATTGTGGCCAAAAAAAAAAGCCGTAAAATGGGGGGAAACTCACTTAACAAATGTTTCCCTGAACAACAGAAACACTGGGCTCAATTGTGGTCGTAAGTCAAGGACTACCTGTGTAAGAATAAAATTTACATTCTTTTCAGCTGCATTTTCCGTTCTCCTCTTTTGAGTGGGCTTGTCAATCTCCACCTCTCTTTTGTTTCGGTAATTGCTGTATTTGCTCTCCTGTTGTTTTTTTACTGATTATGTGAGAGGTAATTTGCACAAAGCCCAGTTGCTGAGACAAAGAGGAGCGTAATTTTGCTATTCCATCATTCCCTAAGCCTCCTCACTGCAAGTGTTGCACAAATTCACCGAACAAAGCCTGGAAAAACAGCAACAGTCCCTTGGTGTCTTCTACTATTTCACTTAGAGCAGGACTGTAGCCAGCCCAAACGTATCACAGCATCAGTCAAAAGTGTGTGTGTGGGGGGGGGGACTATTTGGTTGTAACCCCCATCTGGTGACAAAGATGTAGGCTGAAGAACAAGTCAGCTATTTCACCACACAGATTTTATTATAATATTTAAGAAAAAAAAAACACAACAATTTTGTCCCTTGCATGAAATGAACACGCAAGTAGGTGGAGGCTGTTTTCATGGGAGATGGTCCCACACATTGTGCAAACAGGCCTCCCTCAATTTTTGTTGAAGAACTGGCCATTAACCTGGAGATGCAAATCTCCCCAAGGAACCACTTGTGAATTCACTCACACATGCATGCAACCAAGGCCTTTCTGAACTCTCCAGAGATTATACATAGGTTTAGCAGGAACCATATGTACCGATTGAGTGATTATGAGCTATGAAGTCATTCGGACTCCTAGCAACCATATAGATTATCTCTGTGATTGTTTGTTTGTTTTTTTGTTTTTTCAAGTCATCATTTACTCCCGGCAACAGCATCACAATTGCATGCGGTTTCTTGCCAAGATTTCAAAACATGTTTTCTATCCTCTGTTTCCTAGGGCTGGGAGTGAGTGGATGGCTGAATAACATATGAATAAAAAAGGAAAATAAGGCCATGCATGAATGGAAGGATATGACCTATGCAATGAAGTATCTTTGCACAGAAAGGCACAACTAGAAGCCCGAAAACCAGGTAGGGAATACCTTACCTGTGGAGGAATGCAACAACAGGTATGGCTGGTTTAATGAAAAGAAGGACTAAGGGAATGACATGATAGAAGTCTTCCAATATTTGAGGGGCTGCTCCAAAGAAGAGGGGGGCAACTTATTTTCCAAAGCATCAGAAGGCAAGACAAGAAACAATAGATGAAAACTAATCAAGGAGAGAACCAACTCAGAATAAGGAGAAATTTCCTGATGATGAGAACGATTAACCAGTGGAACAGCTTGCCTCCAGAAGTTGTGGATGCTCCATCACTGGAGGTTTTTAAGAAGAGGTTGGACAACCATTTGTCTGAAATGCTATAGGGTTTCCTACTTGAGCAGAGGGTTGAACTAGAAGATCTCCAAGGTCCCTTCCAACTCTTGTTATTCTGCTAACAGATCCTTTATTTGGGGGGGGGGGGAATCTTCAAAAGTCCACACAACACAAAAGATTCATCTGCCACAAAGCAAAGGAAGAGTCAACTTTAGGATGCCACGGATTTACACCTCTTGTAAATCTACCCATGTAAGTCCCGCCTCTCTCTACAGCCAAAGAAGAGTGATGTAATTCAGATCATCCAGAACTGGGAGCATTTCAATAAATAATGGAGAAGCTGAAGTTGCAATACCCTCCCAAATCTGCCACCTAAGAGGGCATTCTAAGCACACCCTGTCTGGCAGCGCCGGGTCAAAGTGGAAGTTTCAACTGCCAGGAAAAGCAACAATATGGGGCAACCCCTGCTTTGTGTCTTTGTGCTGATGTGGAAAAATCAAATCAAGTATATATACTAGTTTGCATGCAGGTAGGAGTTTCAGTAGCAAATCCCACCGTATAAGTATTTGGAGGAAACCCCAGTTTGGAGATCAGCTAGAACCGTGATGGCGAACCTATGGCACGTGTGCCCAAAGTGGCATGCAGAGCCATGTCACCTGGCATGCGTGGGGTTGCCCGTTCTTCTTCCGGGTTTCTGGTGTCCAAGCGCACGACGATCAGCTGGCCTTCATGCGTGCGGCACTGCCAGGAACTGGAAGAGCTGGCCTTCTGTTTTCTGGTGTGAACATGAGCCAGCTGATCATCAGGGGCGCATGCACACCAGTACTGGAAGACCAGCTGGCTGGTGCATATGTGTGTGCCAGAAATTGGAAATTCATTTTCCTGCACGTGCATGCCTCCTGGGCAGCTCCTCCTCTGGTTTGCATGCCACACTCCCTTTTTGGCACTCGGTGCTGAAAATGTTTGCCATCACTGAGCTCAATGAATTTGGACCAGTTCCCTCAGCCAAAAATGGAAGCCAAAAACCCATTGATGCCCTATCCCAGACTGGTTAATCCCAGGGTGTTTAATAATAGCCCATAACCTTAAATGAAGAGTCCCTCATGTTACACTGGGCTGTTTCTGAATAATGAGAATGAGGACGATGAAAAATCACCTATGCCTAACCCACTTGCAGGTTTTTTGTTAAGGGCCACGTTTGAACTACAACTGCCATGTTTTCTCCATCTGGACATTTAGAAAAAGTAGAATGAGGAAAATTTCATCCAGAATATATGCTATTCATCTGTATTAGCCGAGGTTGATTATTCCCAAATCCTCGGAAAGATTACTGCGATCCCCCCAATGCTTCCCTTAAAACCATCCCAGCCTCCGTTGCCCTGGGGACAGGTGGTAGAAGCTCCAGACAGGAGAGCAGCCCCAAGTCACCTGAACCCAAAGGGAGACTCCGGCTGGGATCCTCTCAAGGGCCAGAGGCAGAAACTGCTCAGGCCACAGAAGTCTTTGCTCCGGAGCAACTCACGGCCCACATCCAGCCTGCAGGATGCTTAGATCTGGCCCATGGAGGCACCCTGGAAACAGTGAAGGACTGACCCACGGTGCCTCTGCCAGCAACAAATGGCTTCCGAGCTCCATTTTGGCTGCGACAGCCTCCTGCAACCCTCTGCCAGTGAAAACGGAGCTCGGGAGGGCCGCACATGGCCAGCAGATTTTTGGCCCTTTGGAGGGCTGGGGGAGGCTGTTTTTCATCCTCCCCAGAGTTCAGGAAAGCCTCTGGAGCCTGGGGAGGGTGAAAATCCCCCCCCCATGCTCAGGTATCGCTCGTGCATGTGCGGTGGGGTGTCGCTCATGCATGTGCAGGTGGGAGGGGTCGCATGCGCAGGCGGGAGGGGATGCGCACACAGTTTTGGCACACCTTTAGAAAAAGGTTAGCCATCACTGCCCTAGATCATATTTAGATGGATGAAGGGCTAATGGTAATGAAACTGCAAGGAGCAAACCCTGTTCCTGTTCAGTGGCCGGGCCAATTCTGGCCACATAAGGCCATCCTCGACTGAAAAAGGTGTTAACTTCCCATATGAAACCTCAGCCCACAATCCCCCACTGGGCGACCTATAAATATCCATCCCATCTCTCAGCATAACAGGGCGAGGGTTTCGGTGCAAAAACATAAGCCTCATGGAAAAAATCCAAGCGATGTGTCACTCTTGCCTACAGGAAAAGGCCTTCTCCACACCACGGGAGCTCTCACCCACCCCTGGGTCCCAGTCTTGACCCACAACAGCTGCCTCTCTGCTACCAAGGTAAAGAAGAGACCGGGGCAACCATATGGCTAAAAACACCAACACAAAGCAGAGTTGTCCCCCCTGGAGTGAGCCGAGATTCCCTCAATCCCCACCCATGAAGGCTGCCTGGAAAGAGCTGCGCTCCAAATGAGCTGCATACCTCATTTATTTACATTTCAAACATTTATACAGCCACTCAGCTTGTGCCAAACTCTAGGCAGCTCACAAGCTTCCAGTTTCCAGCATGTACATGTGCACTGGCCAGCTAATCTTCTGCTTACTGACACACATGTGTGCACGACGATCAGCTAGCTGACGTGCATTCTCACACTGGAAAACAGAAGACCAGCTCTTCCAGTTTCTAGTACTGCCACACCCATGAAGGTCAGCTGATCATCATGCATGCATACGCACCAGAAACCTGGAAGAGGAAAGGCTGACACTACGCATGCCAGGCGACATGGCTCCACGTGCCACTTTGGGCACGCATGCCATAGGTTTCCCATCACGGCTCTAGAGCATGCAGGGCAGGGCTGAGTGCTCAAGAGAGGACAACTTGTATGCCCGTCCTATGAACAGACCAACCGGAACTGCTCAAGAACCACACGGAATCCTTGAGCTCAAAAAAGGCAGGGAGATCTGCAGGGGCAGCAGCCGGAGGCGCATCCTTGCCCATGGTAGCAATAGCAATAGCAGTAGACTTATATACCGCTTCATAGGGCTTTCAGCCCTCTCTAAGCGGTTTACAGAGAGTCAGCATATTGCCCCCAACAATCTGGGTCCTCATTTTACCCACCTCGGAAGGATGGAAGGCTGAGTCAACCCTGAGCCAGTGAGATTTGAACCGCTGAACTGCTGATCTAGCAGTAGCCTGCAGTGCTGCATTTAACCACTGCGCCACCTTGGCTCTTATGGTGTGACTTCCCCAGCCTGGAAAGTCTGTGGAGCTACTGCTGCTGTTAAGGATGAGGCCGAGTCAATACTGGAACCTCGCCCAGCCCCATGGCTGCTCCTCTCTTCCGACCCCCTCTCTGCTCTTCCCAAATGGCTGCCACTACTGCCACCCTCTCACCCTCCCAAGAGATAAAAACCACTTGGGACAAGGCCCCCTCTACACTCAGATTCAAGGCCCCATTGAGACAACAAGGATTCAGTTGCCACATCCTCCTCCTCCTCCCCGCTCCACTCCTTGTGCCCCTCAGGCTCTTTCTCAGAAAGCTTTCTGAATTGCAAGAGGTCTGCTCAGGCCCCCAGAGACAAAGGACCGGCACAGATTTACACAAGGCACTAATGCAGCATCCAAGGTTGCCTTGGTAACTACAGACGTTGGGAATCTGGGCTTAACTCCGCAGCCCTGCCTCTCCCGATTCCACCCCCCCCCAAGAAATGGCCAACCCTTCCCTCCTCCCTTCAAGCAACAGGACAACTGCCTTCGCCACTGCACCCCGCTTTGTACCCCCAAGTCAGCTGGGTGAAAAAGGGGGAAAGAAAGGGAGCCAAGGTCGGTCGCCACTTTTACCGAACACCATTCGTGGCTTTCCACATTACTTCAGAGCAGAAAGTTGCCGCAGTCACACACACACCCGCCCTCCCCCCCAAGCCAGACCGCACAGATCGCTGCTGCTGTGGACGGGGACCCCACAGACATACGGTCCATGTCTGCGTGCATAATGTTTGCTGCAGAAGACCTTTCGCATGCTGATATTCTGAGTTACGTGGAAATGCTGCCAAAGCAACTGGCCCAGGATTGGCCTCGCCAAGAGGAGCTGTGGCCTTGCTCCTTCTCTGAGGGACAGGATGGCACAAGAGGAGCTCAGTGGATGCCTCCGTCCTCCACACAGCCAGCCTCACCTGAGCACAACAGCTGTCCTTTTGCAGACAGCCAGGATGGCTTCGTCCAAGAAAGCCCCAAGAGGGCAGGGTGGTTGGGCCATCCACAGCTGGGGAACCACCTCATCATAGGCAGCCATGCTTAGGGCAGCAGAAACTTAGGGCGCCCTCATCCAACCCAACACACAGCATTCCACTCCTTTCCACTGAAACTGGTTGAATCTCGAGAGTTAGGGGTAGGTGTGTGTGTGTGTGTGTGTGTGTGTGTGTGTGTGTGTCTGTGTGTAGACAGCGTTCTGCTTTTTCCTGTAGGATGCAAGGAAAAAAGGAGCCAGATTCTGAAGAAGCCAACCCTTCACAGCTGAACAAAAGCCAGAGCCTCACTGGAGGTCTCGCCAGCAGAAGTGGAAGGGAGAGGATGAGATTCCCCCCCCCCCAGGTGTAGCTCAGGTAGCTTGGTTTTTCAGGTAGGCAACACCAGCTTCATTTTTTTTTTTTAACAAAGATGATGCCGCAAAGCCCAGAGGCTCCTGGCCAATAGAAAGAAAGAAAGGAAAGAGGGGAAATCCAGCTGCTCAGGAAGGACAACTCAGAAATCCCTCAATATCCCTGATGGCAATGTCTACTACTACTACGATGACAACCACAATAACACCGTTTGTGTCAGAAGCACTCTTACCAAGGCGTTTCTGGGTTGAAGTGATTAACCACTGACATTACTGTTGCCCAGGGAATGCCAGAGGGCTCCTTTTATGTCCCCAGTATTTTCCCACCCAAGTGGTACCTATTTATCTACTTGTATTTGCATGCTTTCCGCTCTGGGACAAACTGACGGGAGCTCTCGGGTTTTGAACTGCTGAGTCGTCAGCCTCTCCATGATCTTCTGACTCAGCATCCTAGCCACATGAGTCACCACAGCCCCCATGTCCCTGTCTGTGAGAGCAAAGCAAAAGCTAAGTTGAAACTAAACGCTATTTCTGAACACATCATCATCTGTCTGGTGCTTGCGATTGTGGGTCAGAGAGACTTGCTGGCAAAAAGAAGTCAAGGAAACGATTGGAAAAAATCAAGGGAATGATCAGACCACTAATGGGAGAAGATGGCAAGAAGATGAAGGACAGCAGAGAAAAAGGGGAACTATGGCATTCCTTTTTTGCATCTCACTTTACACTAAAGGGAAGAAAAAACAGTCCTATCAAAAGTAGTACTTTTCAAGACAGATTAAGAATACAAGTCAAAGTGGACAAGAAAATAGTAAGACAACACCTGTCCATTGTAGACAAGTTCAAATCACCAGGCACCAGAGGGATTACATCCTAGAATTCTGCAGGAGCTGGCAGCTGTGAGCTCAGAACCACTGAACCATGTCATTCAAAGCTTCTTGAGCACCAGGGAAATACCAGAGGGCTAGAAAAGAGTTGATGTGATACCAATCTTCAAACAAGAGGGGAAGAGGGTCCAGGAATTTACAGACCAATCAGCCTGACATCAATACCTGGGAAGATCCTGGAAAAGATAATCAACCAATGGATTTCCAAACAACTAAAAACAAACAAAGCTATTATCAGAAGCCAACATGGGTTTGTCAAAAACATGCCAGACAAGCCTTATTGCATTCTTTGTCAAAGTGACTAAATTAGTGGACCAGCAAAATGTTGTGGACATCGTATACTTGGATTTCAATAAGGGATTTGACAAAGTAGACCCACAACCTATTTCTTGGTAAGAAAGAAAAATATGGGATAGACAGCATCACCACCAGATGGATTCGTAACTGGCTGGATCTTCCCTGGGTCTCTTCCCTGCTCTGCTTGGCACCAGAAATGTTATGTGCAGCAGTGTTTGCTTAATATCCAGCACTTTGGTTACTCCTGCCATCAGCAACCCTGCCAACCAGGCAGCCTGAGGGTCTCCCAGCAAACTTCCAGAGCTCTGCCTCAAAGTTTCCCAGAGAAAAGAAGACCTGGCATAGCAAGGACCCTCCTGGTCAACCTTTTACTACTCAACATCAAGAAATATGGCCTTGGTGCATCTACTTAACTAGGCCCTTATTAGGATAGCAGTACAACATCTATAGATTAATATTGTAGAGGTTTGCCTTTGTGACAGCAGCCCAAATGTTGTTTAGGAAAATGAAGACACACAAAGAAATACCAGGTATGGTTTCACAATTGCATACTAACACAGAGAGAAGCAGATGGGGATTCCTGAAACCACGGTCCATTGCCAGGAAAGAGAAAAGAAGGGGATACATGAAGCAAGGACTCCCAAAAGGCTCAGAAAAAGCATGCACCAGAAAGAAGAAGCTGATCAGACATGCAGAGCTGCAACCAGATTTGTCAGGAAATCATCAGGAACGCGGGGTCAAGCACGGAGACAGGGCAGGGGGCAGCTGCACGCTCTCTACATCAAAACGGGGGGTGGGGGGCAGCTGCTTGTGAGCCGCAATCAAGAGGGAGAAAAGGAAGACAGCGGCTTCTTTCTTCAGATTATGAAGGACGAAGAAAGGAAAAGCCGAACGGCGGCTAGACTGAAAATCACATATTGTTCTCCCACAGCACTTTTGGGGGAACCGGAAGGGGGTAGAACTGGCAAATGAAGGGCAAGCATTGAATCACAGAGTTAGAAGGGATCTAGGAGATGATCAAGTGCAATTTCTTCTATGCTGCAGGATTCACTAGAGACAAATGGCGATCCTTTGAAAACCTCCAGGGAAGGGGGGGGACCCCACCCACCCAGGCACCATTTCTGGATCTGTCACACTTGAAGGATTGCTCCCAGGGTCTCTTCTGCTTTTGTTGTCACGTTCCACTTGACAAATGAAAAATCTGGACAAGCAAAAATACCTTTCAGAATATAAAATATATATATTTGCTTCACCAATAAATAAAAGGGCAGATGACTGGCACATATTCCTTAAAGTGGGATTAAGAAGGCCCCATAACAGAAATAAGGGAAAAGATTGGGACAAGAATCCTTCCAGTGGGGGAGTCCATGTTCTCCAACGTTCAGGCATTCTGTGTCCTGGGACAATGGAGGCTGGCCATTTCTTCCAAGACTTCAGATAAAGAGAAGGAGGAAACCTACAGCAACTGGAAGGGATAACCAAGGCTCAGACTTGCCAGATGAAGAGAGCAGGGTGGTCAAATCCCACCCAGAAATCCTTGCATGTTGAACCCCAATCCTGTGATCAAGCTGGGATGCTAAGCCCACATCTCTTGAAGGAAGTACTGTGTTTCCCCGAAAATAAGACAGGGTCTTATTTTTGTTGACCCCCAAAATAAGCGTTTGGTCTTAGTTTAGGGGAGGTCTTATTATTTTTCAGGTGCAGGAGATAGTGAGCATAGTCACCTCATGGCTGCTGTTGTGTTGCAATATTATCAGGGAGGGCTTATTCTCTGGGGCGGGCTTATTTTCAGGAAAACAGGGTAGATTTATTTGAGACTTGAAAGGGGCCCCCAAGAAAATAGTTTTGGAACTAAGATTCTTTGGGAAAGCAAGTGGAGCAAAGAAGAGAGGATAAAGGTTTGTTGAGGAGAAATGGTGTAAAAGAAGCAGGAACACCTCCCTACTGCTATGGACAACAGAACTAGATCTAACACACTTCCAGGCACAGGAGCTTTTGAACAATAGGACGACCTTCATCCCGAAATGAACCAGAGAGGACAAACAGAAGAGAAATCTCTCCGTTGTTGGGGTAGTCAAGAAGGAACGCAGCCTCTGAGGGGATGTCCCCTGGAGCACTGCAAAATCAGGCCAGCAGGTAGAAGGAACAGATTGAAAAGGATGCTAACAAATTTCACAGCTTTCTTTAAATGCACTGAGAATAGAAGGAAATGAGTCAATGAGTATGACCAGCTACTAGACAAAAAAAAAGGCGAGAAGAAAAAAGCAAGGAAAGTGTGCCATAGCAATAGCAATAGCAGTAGACTTATATACCGCTTCATAGGCCTTTCAGGCCTCTCTAAGCGGTTTACAGAGAGTCAGCATATTGCCCCCAACAATCTGGGTCCTCATTTTACCCACCTCGGAAGGATGGAAGGCTGAGTCAACCCTGAGCCGGTGAGATTTGAACCGCTGACCTGCTGATCTAGCAGTAGCCTGCAGTGCTGCATTTAACCACTGCGCCATGATAAATAGCAGGGTGATGGGGCAAGTCTCCAAAGCTGACAGGTGCATGATCAGCCCACTCTTCTCTACTCTGGATAAGTTCACATCTTCAGGGACAAGAGCTCCCGGAAAGTCAACCTGGCTCACCCCCTGGGATAAAAGGAGGCATGAACCCCCCCAAAAAGTCCTGGAAATAGGTGAAGATCCATGAAATGACAGAGTAATCAGTCTGACATCAAATCATTTTCACAGGTATCTATGTCAGCCTGAAAATAATTATACCCAAGAACTAATCTCCCAGAGCTCTGATTAATACAACTTATTAAAAAGTCCACAATTCTGCTGAGTATTTTGAAATTATAAACCTATATATAGGCAAATTAGAGTAGGACAATTCTTCTCATGCTGTTTCATTGCAAAGGGTGTGTGGGTGTGTGTGGGTGTGTGTGTTCGTGTGTATGTGTGCGCACGCACTCTCACCAATCTGAGATCTATCTTTTAAAAGACTTCCCTGAATCTTAGATCATAGACTTGGAACAAACCATAGAGGTCATCTACAGGTAGGTCCTCACAACCTTACAACCACAATGGAGCTCAGAATTTTGGTTGTAAGTTGTTACAGTTGTAAATCAAAAGCACCACATAGGTGAACTCAATTTTACAATGATTTTACCAGGGTCATAAAGTGAGTCACTGTGGTCCTTAACCGAATCCAGCATATACAATGGATACTTTTTGCTGATCTTTGCCAGAAAATTGCAAAAAAAAGAAAAACTAGCAAATTGTGGTCATGTCACCCCAGGATGCTGCAAATGATCAAAAGTGCAAGCCTGCTGCCTTGTGCTCAAAATGCAACCACGTTAATGCCAGGGGTGGGGGGGTTAGTTGTAACTTGAACTCTAACAGGATGTAAGTAACTTCTTAAAAGCCCATCAAAACTTTGAACAGTTGTTAAGCAACTGGTCATAAGCGGAGCCCTCCCTGTAGTCCAAATCCTTCCTCAGGGCAGGACCCACCTTGGGAGCTGCAATAGGACCACCCAGCCTCTGTCTGAAGACCTTCAACGAAGGAGAACTTCATCATCCATGGTAGCAGTTCCACCACCCTCTAGCCTCCACTGGAAGAATCCTACTTCCGGAAGGAACATTGTTTGGCTGACTCTGAACAGCTTCTACAGGAGCTTCCTCACCAGTTCCAGCCTAAACCTCTCCCCTTACACTTCTAGCCCCACTGGCTTTTGTCATAGCCTCTGGAGCAAGAGAAGATAAATCCACTTCTTCTTCTGTGTGACATCCTGCTGGATGCTCCAGTTTCCCCACTTAGCTGCATTTCCTTAGGCTAAACAAGCCCAGGTTTTTTAACTTGGTTTCAACATCCTTCATTATCTTGGTAGCAACCAACAGACTTTGATCCAATGCGTTACCATCTTTTTTGAAACTGATACCCAGAACGAGGCACAATATTGCAAGCGAGGCTTGATCAGAGCAAGCAGAGTGGAGCAATTCTGTAAGCCTACCTCATTCTTTGATGTAGTAAGTTCTTGAGTAGCTTATGGTGATGCTGTCAGTTTAATATGCCTTAATTTCCGGAAAGTGCTTAATGAAGTACCTTTCTTCCTCCTTTCCATTCAATTGTGTCAGTCCTTAGAGCCATGATGGCGAACCTGTGGCACGCGTGCCAGAAGTGGCACCCAGAGTCCTCTCTGTGGGAACGCATGCCATGACCAGCTGCTCTTTTGGTTTCCAGTGCACACATGCACAGTTGGTTTTTGTGCATGCCGGAGCACTGAAAAATGGCCAGAAAAAGACCCCCCAAACAGCCGAAAAAAATGCCATTTTCCAGTCCATTTTCCAGTTTTTTTTCAGGCCTTTTTTGGCTATTTTCCAGGCCAAAAGTAGCCTGAACAAATGCCTGAAAATGGCCTGAAAAACACCCTGAAAACAGCCCGAAAAACACCCCCAAAAAGCCATGCACATGCTAGCCAGCTAGTCTTTCAGTTTTCGGAGCTTCGCTGCGCACAAAGACCAGCTGGCCAGCACACATGTGTGTTCTGGAAACCCAAAGACCGGCTGGTCAGTGCCAGCATGCTCACCAGTCAGCTGGTCCTCAGATTTCCTATACTGCGGCACATGCACACGCACGGACATGCACGCACTTTCTGGTTTGGGCACTTGGTGCTGAAAAGGTTCACCATCACTGCCTTAGAGGTTGCCTAGAAAAGTCCCTGCAGTTTTCCCAGCTGGGTTTTCCAGAAGTGCTTTGCCACTGCCTCCTTCCTAGGGCTGAGAGAGAGTGATTGGCCTGGCTTTGTGCCTAAGGCCAATGTAGAACTCACAACTTCTGGTTTCCAGCTTGGTATTTCCCAGCATTCTCAATGAACAACTTGTTAAGTACTGGCTTATGTCTCTCAGGTGGCTCCACCGTTGATTGACAACCCAAACTCAAAGGGTGCTTATCCATTATTTTAATCAAGGAAATGTGTTACTAAACTAGGTTCACTGGGCCCTACGTTCTTCAACCGTTTCATTCATGGCTTCAATTAAGAGAGAGAAGAAATGTTTAACCAATGTGCTGATGAAACAACATTGGACAGGTAGATGCCCTAAAACAGAGGTTCACAATGTTGGCAAGCTTAAGATACGCGGACTTCAACTCCCAGAATTCCCCAGTCAGCGAGCTGCCCTAAAAGACAGAAATCAAATGCAAAACACTTGTAAGTAGGATAACAGTAACAAGCCTAAGAGTAGCAGTATGAGGTACCATCACCTGAAGTAAATAGAAGGTTCTTGATTTGGGATGGGGGGGAGGAAGAACCATGAATGTACCATATAGCATGGGTCTCCAACTTTGGCAACTTTAAGCCTGGCGGACTTCAACTCCCAGAATTCCCCAGCCAACTGGGAGTTGAAGTCCGCCAGGCTTAAAGTTGCCAAGGTTGGAGACCCCTACCATATATGATATCTAGCTGGCATTAAAAAAAAATGGAAATAGCCGAGTGGCTGCAAAGAGAAATGTGCCATTTCTGGCTACCACAACAGAAGCAGAATTCCAAACTCCAGAATGGAGAGTTTTGAAAATTGCTCAGAACTCACCTCGCCTACCTTGTCACTTTAAGACAGGGTCAAAGAAAAGCAGAGGAGTCACGCAATTCCTACCTCCCGAGGGAAGGCTGACTCATGCCACAGGAGGAGCAAGAAACTAAAAAAATGCTTTCCACTCCAACTTAACTTCCCAAGACAGGAATGTGGTGATTGGAATCACTGCTCGGTCCGAGAAGCAGCAAGAGGCCACCCTGAAGCAAAGGGGGGGGGGGAGAAAACCACCCAGAGGACCGAGGGTGGACCTGAACTCAGGTATGGCCTGCCCCACACCTTCATCCCAACACCAGCTGGCTTCCCAGTTCAGAAAATGAGCAGGCCGCCTGATTCCGTGGCTCACAGCTCTGACTCACAGGTAGGCAACCTTCCCGCAGCACCCACCACTTCTAAAAGGCGGAGACATTCGAGGGACCTTCACCTGGCTGAGAAATGTGTGAACACGCCCTTCTCGGCAAATCCAGGCAGATCTCAGGTTCATTAAGGAATTCTTGCTGAAAACAGCCAGGGGCCTTTGTGGAGGAGGAGGAGGAGGCAGTACCCAGGTTTGTTTCCCAGAGCAGATGCAGCGGCCACCGCCCCTCCTATGAATCTTCGCCTTTGATTAAAGACCCAGCAGAAAGTGTGATCAGCAAGGAAGGGGGCATCTTTTGCTCAATGGGCCCATCAGCCCCCACTCCAACACACAACAGGACTCTTAGGGCAAGTCCTCCCAGAGCTAGGCCAAAGATCCTCTGCCAGATGAAGATGAAAAGACTGTGGATATTTTCAGCAAGACAACAATCCAAAACATGCCTCCAAAGGATCCATGGGATGCAGGAAGGAAAGAGAAGGATTTAAGCAAATTTCATCATCTGAACTTGACGTGGTGGCGTAGTGGTTAGGTTGGAGTATTACAAGCTAATTCAGCTCAATGCCAGGAGTTCGATTCTGACCGGGTCAAGGTTGACTTAGCCTTCCCTCCTTCTGAGGTCAGTAAAATGAGGAACCAGACTGTTGGGGGCAAGAGGCTGACTCTGTAAACCCCTTACAGTAGGGATCACCAACCTTTTGGACCTCAGACACCATTAAATTCATAATTTTAAATCCCGCAGCCCACTAATATGATTTTTTTTAAAGATAAATAGTATTTAGTGCAATATAAAAAATGCAAATAATTTTTCAGTTGACCATCAAAATTTTCTCATGGACCACTGCCTTAAGAGAGTGCAGTAAAGCACTATAAACAGTATATAAGTCTAAGTGCTGTTGCTAATGCTATTAAATAATACTGAAAATCTAATCTCAAATATTCACTGTAGACAAGGAAACCTAAGAAGCAGGATAGGGAGGTGCTTTTGAACTCTGGTGTGGGGGGAAGAGTCCAAGAAGATGGTGGACAGCCAAAACAGTAAACCAGTGAATCTCAAATCAGCCCAGAGTTCTCACGCCAGACACAAATCACCCAGGCTCAAACCACTATTGGACACTGGACCTCTCCCAGTAGCAGCTGCCTCCTTACATCCTACCCGGAGTCTTGGGTGAAGCTGCCCCCTGCAGCCAGTCAGCCCTGGCCCTCCTTCCCATTCTTGGACCCTGCAGAAAGCTCCCCTCCCCTCTCCTTTTTCCAGGGAAGACCCAACTTCTCTCCAGCTACGTCCATTCAACTGCAGTCTTTTACTCCCTCCCTTTCATTTTTGATTAGACTGACAGCATGCCCCACATCAACCAAAGAGTGGGGGGGGTGTCCCTTAGTACTCCAGTCCCCACGCACCAACTAGACGACTGGCTCCAAAGCTACCCACACCAGCCTGGGCTAACAGCCAGACCAGCGTGTCAGCCTTGTGATGGAGCAGCTGCACATGAAGGCCAAAAGTGACAAGTTTTTTGTTTCTTCTCTTTTTCTTCACTCAAGTGGCTGGTTTCTGCCAGAAGAACTGCGGCCAGGCCAGGCCACATATGGCACAAATATGACCAATGATGCCTAAACATTGCTACAACTGCATCTTTTTAAATAAACTAGCATGCACTGATTAGATTCTGTGGATAAATGGCCAAGATGTGATGCTACTACCATTAAAAGCAACTAAAATAAACAGTTCAGAATTTCTTGCCAAAGATGGAGAAATATGCAATCCTAGGATATAAGATCTTTGGGGCACCCCCTCATTACCAGCAAAATGCAGTGGGTATAGGATATACTTGAGTTTCAGTAAGGCATTTGACAAAGTAGACTACAGCCTACTTCTTGGTAAGCTAGAAAAATGTGGGATAGACAGCAACACCACCAGATGGATTTATAACTGGCTGATTAATTGCATTGAGCACTATAGTCCTCTGCATCTACATGGAGGGAGGTAAGCAGTGGGGTACCCCAAAGTTTTATCTTAGATCCAGTATTCTTCAATATCAATAATTTAGAGGAGGACATAGAAGGGGAACTCATCCAATTTGCAGATGACACTAAGCTGGCAGGTATAGCCAACACCCCAGAAGATAGGCTCAAGATCTAGATGGATATCAACAGATTCAAGCACTGGGCCCTATCTAACAGAATGAAATTCAGTGATGAAAAACTAAGGTTTTACACTTAGGAGGAAGTACCCAAATGTACATGTATAGAATAGTGGAAGCTGGCTCAACAAAAGCAAATGCGAGAAGGATCTAGGAGTCCTAGTAGACAACCACATATATATGAGCCTGCCGTGTGTTGCAGCTGCTAAAAAAACAATGCAATCCTAGGCAGCATTAACAGAGGAATAGAATCAAGATCTCATGAAGTATTAGTACCATTTTATAAGCCCTAGTAAAACCACACAGCAGCATCCATTTCTGTGAGGAGAAATGTAAAACCTTGATTTTTGGGTAGGAGGAGAACCAATGCAGACACACACTGAACAACAGTCTGCTGAAAAAAAATGCAAAATCAATCCTAGCATGCATCAACAGAAACACAGGATCATCCTCAAGAAAAATGACCATCTCCCTCTATTCTGCATTAGTCATATTGTACCCAAAATATTTTGTAGATCTAGGTCTGTATACAACAGTAGATCAGGAAACATTCCCTAAAATAAGAGCCCCAGGAGCAACTTCTTTCTCCGGGAGGCAGTAAATTCTTCTGTCCTCAAAATGTTCAAAGAGAAGGTGGGTGGCCATCTCCCAGGTATGTTGCAGTACTGGGCAGAAGCTCTCCAATGTCTTTGAAGAGGTTTCTTCAAAGCAAGCAGTTTTTGTGATAGCAGCCAGCAGGAGATAACACACAAATGGGGACTGAGCTTGGTGAATTGTCAAAGCAGTCCCAGACCAAGCAAGAAAAAGGGAACCCACCAGCCAAGG
Source organism: Thamnophis elegans (assembly GCF_009769535.1). Classification (NCBI taxonomy): domain Eukaryota; kingdom Metazoa; phylum Chordata; class Lepidosauria; order Squamata; family Natricidae; genus Thamnophis; species Thamnophis elegans. The sequence goes on from NC_045552.1 coordinate 37,275,153, forward strand.
GTCTGGATCCTTCCCCCAAAGCCCTCCCATCAAGAGGCTCATAAAGCCACTGGAAAGTTAGGAGAAAGCCATATATGTTCACCAGCACCTCAGTTCCAGGGTGGAAAGGCTCCTGGGCTCGGTGTACCTTGAAGGAGCTCTTAGGCCAGCCCCAACCACTATGGGACAACTCTAGGCCTAGAAAGAAATGGATGTCCCACCGCCTGGTAGTGGGAGACTGAGCTGCCTCTGCTCAGCCTTTGAACCCAACCACTTCTCAGGGCTTCTCTGTCCTTCCTTGGAGAAAGGAAAGGCAGCTCATTCTGAGAACTTCCTTATCTCCTTGGCCCCTTGAGAAATCGGAAGGGAGAAAGAAACCATTTTGCTGTTCCAAGACAAAGAATTACCTTGGCACAGGGCTGAATGCTGACTTTCATGGAAGGAAATATGGCAGTGCAGCAGAAGGCAAGGGGGGAGCCCACCCAGCCCAACAACGTGGGAAAGGAGAAGAGACACATTTCAGCACATATCCATGCAGTAGAGGCGCCAAAGACTGCAGTGGGGGGGGGGCTTCCAGCCTGCATGCAATGGAGCACCCTCTCTAGAACACTGGGGGGGTCCTGCCTCCCCCCCCCCCAGGAAAAGGCAGCTTCTTGGAAGGATCGCTTCTGTCTTCTCCCTATCTTTCAGGAAGGCTTCGTTCTGCTTCTACATCAATGCCCTTGTGATGGAAAGCAGCCGATCCCATTCAGGCAACTCTGGACCATTTGAATCGTCCTTCTTCAAGGACCAGCTCAAAAGTCACAGAAAATGCATGCATCACACCAGCATGACCCTACCCCAGAGGGGACCTTCTCAATCCTTTTTCCATCATCCTGGACAGGACGAAGAGAAGGGTAGAAAGTTCTGTCTTTTTTTAAAAGTTTTTTATTTTTCCCTTTCAAATTGATTCACAAATATACATTCTTATAGATGCTATTAATATTTATCTGTTAGCCATTAATGTTTATCGTTATCTTATATACAATACATTTTGGATCACTTTCTTGCCACCCCGTGTCTCCATCTTATTCTGCAACAGCCTTGCTCCTTCTGTCTTCTCAACCTCCCTTCTCTGCCTTCTTCTTTCCTCCTCTCCTTCCCCTTTTCTTTTTCCCCACTCTTTCCCCCACTCCTCCTCTCTTCTCCTCCTCCCCCTCTCTTGAGAAGGGTAGAAAGTTCTTGGCTGTATACGGACTGGATATCCATGAAGGGGGAGAGGATGAAAGCAAGTGTGTGTTGCCACCAGCCAACAATCAGAAGATGCAAGTGCCAAGAAATCTTTGAGTAATTCAACAGAGGATGTGTCAAATTGCCCCTTCTCCAGTATGGCTGATCCTCCGATCTACTTTACTCTGGGCCCCGAATTGGATAGCATCCCGAGGGAGGCCCAGGGAATTTCCGCAAGATGCATCTGCAGCATTCTGGAATTGGCTCAGCTCTGCCCATCCTCACAGAACTGGATGGGTCTGGGAGCTGCCAACCTATGGCTACCACCACAGAGGTCCACGGGAGCACATGTTTTCTTGAAATTGCAGGCATTCCCACGCTAGTTTGCCCACCCAAGTCTCTCCCATTGAGCTATGGAACATCTTCTAATGTTCTCCATCTCCACCCAATAGAGGTTGCCATATTTTAAGCTGGAGCTGCATAGATAAGTACAGGTAGTCCTCAACTTACAACAGTTCATTTAGTGACCATTCAAAGCTACAACGGCACTGAAGAATGTGACTTAAGGCTGTTTTTCAGTTTTGAGCTTTGCAGCCTCCTCGCGGTCATACGATCAAAACTCAAGACGTTTGGCCACTGGTTCAGATTTATGACCGTTGCTGTGTCCCAAGGTCACATGACCTCCTTTTGCAACCTTCTGACAAGCAAAGTCAATGGGGAAGCCAGATTCACTTAACGACCAGGTTACTAATTTATCAACCGCAGCGATTTGCTTAATAACTGTGGCAAGAAAAGTCTTAAAATAGGGCAAAACTGACTAAAACAAATGTCCCACTTAAAAGCAGACCTCTGGGACTCAATTGTGGTTGTTAGTTGAGGACTACCTGTACTGTAGCAAGTTCTTTAGACTATATACATCAACGCAGGCAGAAGGTAGCACTCTGTAAAATACCACGTGTTTTTCAAACTGATTCTGGAATACAAAATACCGGTCAAAATATCTGTGCGAAAGGAGACAGGCTCACCCTTGAACTAAAAAAATAAAGGGGAATCGGAATATTTTGAAGTTTGGAACAGATTTATTATTGGTATAAGGCAAGGTGACAAAACTGGAACAAACTGTAAACATGTGATTAGAAGGATAGATAATGTATTAAGTTGGCTGACAGTTATTGGTTGAGATTATCTGTACATAATGTGATTGTATGATCACTATGACTTCACGGTGCTGCATTGTTTTAAATGTAAAAACAATAAAAATATTTTTTTTAAAAATCATTGGGCATCAATAGAAGGAAATGCTTCCAATCATTTGGATATAAATTCTCAAGGTAAGTCATCACAACAGCCACCTTTCCCTTATTCCCCTCTCCACAAACTATTGTGACTTTTTCACTCCATCTGAAAAAGGCATTAATCACGATGCAAGATCACTCAGCTGAAGAAGCCATCCTCAATACCAAACTGTCTCCTAGTTTGGACCCCGTTGGGTATGAAGAGCTTCCGGTGCTTAATAATGGCCTTCCCAGCCCAGCTCCAAGGCTCCTGAGGCCAGGTGTGTTACCCACTGTGGGCCACACAGCCAGGCGCCCTGCATGGACATGCACAGCTGCTGCCAAGGCTTGTAGGCTTGTGAGGGAGGCGGCTGGTCAGCACAGCACCAGTCTTATTGGGAAGGGTGGGGAAAAGCAGAGAGAGGGGAGGGGAGAAATGCTTGCCACATCCGGTGGTCACTTGGGGAGCCTTCTCTTCTGCCCAGACTAGGGGGAGGGGCTTCCGCAGAGAGCTGCTGGTGAGGAAGGGCTGACCTGGGTTGGGAGGAGGGGGAGAAGAAGGGCCTCCCGACCCATTCTTGGCAGAGCAAAAGATGGAGCTCATGAATCACCCCTGTCCAAACAAACTACCGCAACCTTTACACAATGCGCCTCAGTTTGGGGCCTCTGTGTTCCAAAAACAAAACGGCACAAGGATGCATTCAGCGGGATCTGCCTGTACCTGTTTGACAGCAGTTTTAATTTTATTGCTAACTAATTAATTAGCCTGGGCCAGAAATATGCTCAAGTAAAGTCTCTCTCTCTCTCTCTCTCTCTCTCTCTCTCCTCTCTCTCTCTCTCTCTCTCTCTCTCTCTCTCTCTCTCTCACACACCACACACACACCACACACACACACACACACACACACAAAACAAGCATTTGTGAACACCTGAGCAAACTTGAACCAGACAACCACTTCATTGTCTGTTAGCTCAGATGCTCTCACTTAGCCTTTTTAATAATTATGCGGATGTTTGAAATTCTGGAATATTTTCTAATATACCATATTTCTCCAAAATAAGACAGGATCTTACTTTCTTTTGACCCCCGAAATAAGCACTTGGCCTTATTTTTGGGGAGGTCTTACTATTTTTGAGGTGCAGGAGGTGGCAAAGGTGGTCATCTCATGGCTGCTGCTGTGTTACAATATTTTCGGGAAGGGCTTATTTTCAGGGAAGGGCTTATCTTAGCGCATGCACTCAAAAGCCCGATTGGGCTTATTATCCAGGGAGGTCTTATTTTGGGGAAACAGGGTAGTTCATATGCCAAGGTTTGCGTTTTATTCTACACCATCCAAAATTACATTTTGAGATGGGCAGCTCTTTAAGTAGAGGTAGCCCTCAATTTACAACAATTCATTTAGTGTCTGTTCAAAGCTACAAGGGCATGGAAAAAAGTGACTTATAACCATTTTTCAGAGTTACAACCATTGTGGCATCCCCAGGATCCTGTGATCCAAATTCAACACATTTGGCAACTGACTCATGTTTAGGACGGCTGCCGTGTCTCTTGTGGTCCCCTTTTGCGACCTTATGACAAGCAAAGTCAAAGGAGAAGCCGGATTCACTTAACAACCGTGTTACTAAGTTAACAACTACAGTGTTTCATTTACCAAATTTGGCAAGGAAGGTCCTGAAATGGGGCAAAATTCACTTAACAACTGTTTTGCTTAGCAACAGAAATTCTGGGCTCCATTGTGGTCATAGGTCGAGAACTACCTGTGTCATGTAATTGACAAAGCCAAATAAAGTGAGCACATACAGAAGCCTTTTTGTTCCATGTTAACAGGTGCCAGCTCATATGCTTCCTCCTTGGATCCCTTCCCGTCACATGAAAACACACTGGACAATAATGGCTTTTGGGTCTCTGGAGGCCAAGGGACCCAGCTGTCCCATCCAGCTGTCTTCTTTCAAGCACTGCCCATGGTAACCCCTTGCAGAGTTACCCTCTCCTGGACCTCCTCATCCAGGCACGCATGCCACTCCTCAAACGCCCGCCCGCCAGTGCAATGCCACGATGCTCTGGCATGCCTGCAAACATTTACAAGTCCTAAGGCTTGGCAGGAACAGAAGGAGCCTCTTGAAAGCTTGTTGTGCCCAGAAGTGGGGTCATCTCCACACTGGACTCTCCACACGCAGCAATCCCAAAGGTAAGAAGGGGGAGAGCTTCACTCGCACGGACCTCGTTGGGGCAGAAAAACAGCTTCTAAATCAGCTGATCATCGCAGGGAGCTCCAGTAAGTAAGCAGACGAAGCACAGAAGCAGTAAGACAGGGAAGCTGGGTTGCTATTTTGGGCTTCGCACCTCGCAGTTTCAGCCTCCAAACGCTCTGTTTGAGACCAGTTCAAGGCTGCAGGGATTGCCAAAGCACATCACTGCCAATCACCGGCCAAAAATGCAATGCACAGAGGCCCAAAACGTGATGCACAGAGGCAGCAATCGCCGGCAAGGTGCTCTGGTGATCCCAGCAGCCTTGAACCAGTTTCAAACGGAGCCAGCCTCATTTGCCCACTGCATAACCTTTCCACCACTTTATCAGGGACGCCAGTTCTCCTCCCACACACGCATTGTCTCAACAAACAGACAACTACAGAAAAGGGCTGTCAAGTGTGACTGCCCCCCCCGCACATACCCTGAGGGACAACCACACCGTGCGTGCAAGATTGCGTTGGAGATGAAGGCACGAAGGGTGGGGCAAGGGCGAGGTTCCTTGTCTGCAGAAAGGTTGGAGCCTCTGGAAATTCAAAGAGTAGCAACTGAAGAGGGGAGACCACCTGCCTGGCTGCCTCGCAGGCCACCCGCTGGATCTCCTGGTCCTCACCTTTACACTGGAAGCGCCTTGGCTGCTGCTACCCTCAAGGTATTTTAAGCACCATGGCTTGGGAGGAACTGGGGAAAGGTTAGGAATTCATAGCACACACACACACACCGCCTAACTCTATCGGACTTCCATAGGGGCCTAACAATTAACTGGGGAAGGAGGAGCATTGAGGGGAAAGTCTTATCGTATTTTTCGGAGTATAGCACCTTTTTCCCTCAAAAAAGTGGCTGAAAATCTGTGTGCATCTTATACACTGAATACAGCAATTTTTTTGCCTCATAAAACCCCATCCCCTTCACCAAAATGGCCGTGCATAGCCCGTAGAAGGCTTTCAGAGAGTTCCTGGGAGCTGGGGAGGGCAGAAATGAGCGAGAAATGGACAGTTTTTGCTCAATTTTGTCCCCCCCAGCCCCCAGGAGCACTCTATAAGCTTCCTAATGTCCTCTTTTTTAACAAATAATGAGCCCGTTTTTGCAAAAAATGGGCCGTTTTGGAGAGGTTTGCAAAGTGCAATAACTTTTTTTTTAATTTGCCTCTTCAAAATCTTGGTGCGTCTTATACTCCGGTGCGTCTTATACTCCGAAAAATACAGATATATAGGAATCCCTGTTAACCAAAACGACATGTTCACCATTAGCAGCTCTGCCTGTGCTAAATTGAATCTATGAGATGCTGGTTTTCAGCTGACAGAGACAGCTCCAGGCATCTCCAGGACAACTTCCTCTTCCACAGAGCACCAGTCTGGCTGGGGATGCTCGAGGGTTAAGTACACCAGGTGGGCCAAAGACATTGTCCTCCTTCATGGAACAATTTTCCCAGCATGCCTCTGGAGATGGCTGGGAGCAAAGGAGCATCACAGCCACAGAGATGGTCTCAGTTGCTTTCAGATCTGACGGCAGTATGTTTTTAATTTTCATTTTTATTGCATGCCCCTAAAAATTGGTTCTTGATTTCAGCAGGCCGAAAAATTATTAAATAAACCCTTGAAATGTAGGTGTGATAAGCCACAAAAGAGACCAGGTCTAGTCCAGAGACAAAGCACAACTATGCGTATGAGTATTTACTCTATTGTTAGGCAATATTAACAGAACCTTGCAAGACTTCAAGTACTTCCCCCCTCCCCTCCTTTTAGTCTCCATAAAACTAGGAAGGATTCCTCCCGTGAAGGAGGGGGTCAAGCTATTCTCCAAAACATTTGAGGGCAGGACAAGAAGATGGAAGCTGAACAAAGAGAGCTCCAACCTGGAACTTAGGAGAAATTTTCTGACAGCGAATCCATTACCGTATTTTTCAGAGAATAAGACGCTCCAGAGTCTATGACGCACCTTAGTTTTTAGGGAGGAAAATAGGGGCGAGGGAATCTGCCTATCAAGTATTCATCTGGCTAGCATCCTGTCCTTAGCTTGGTCAGCTTCGGCACATTAGTTTGCTGGTTGTGAGCAAGTGCGCGCACTTCACTCACATGCACCTCGTTGGGGCAGAAAAACAGCTTTTAAAACACAGATCATCACCGGGAGCTCCAGTAAGTAGAGTAGGTGAAGCGCAGAAGCGGTAAGACAAGTAGCAGCTGTTCCAGGTTGCCATTTTAGCCTTCGCACCTCGCGTTTTCAGCTTCCAAGCGCTCTGTTTGAGACCAGTTCAAGGCTGCGGGGATCGCCAAATCGCCACCTAAAAACACGACGTGGCGGAGGCCAAAAACTTGATGCATAGAGGCAGTGATCGACAGCCATGTGCTCTGGCGGTTCCAGCAACCTTGAACCAGTCTCAAATGGAGCATTTGGAGGCTGAAAACATGAGGCGCAGAGCTCCAAAAATGCAAGCCATTGTCTGTGGCAATCTCTGAAGCCAGGAAGAAGATGGAGGCCGAAGGGTGGGGCTGGTGGGTGGGCAAAACTACATTTGGAGTATAAGACGCATCCAAATTTCCATGTCTTATACTCCAAAAAATACGGTACTTCTAGAGCCGTGAGTGGTCCAAACACTGGAGGTTTTTAAGAAGAGTTGGATGGTCATTTGTCCAGAATGGTATAGGGTCTCCTGCTGTATCTCCCAACTTCCTCCCTACCAACTCTATTATACTGGACTGAGAATTCTTTCTTTGACAGTTGTCCAGTCTGTGGCCTTTCCTCCTCCTTCCCCAGGTCGCTGCCCACAAGAAAAACTGATCTTTTAAACTTGGCGAGCCAGTCTGATCCTAAAGAGAAACCTCAAAATCTGTCGCACAGGTCCCACTGCAGACAGTTGTTCAGTTCTAAAGGGCGGCATGTCTCATTACCTTGATCTTCCTCTACACATCAGCACTTATTTTGGTTGATGTCACCCTTCCTTCCAAGCAGCACAGGAGGGAACCCCAAATTAAAATTACTCTCCTAAATGTTTCCTTCTCAGCTAGTTAGGAAATGTGTCGTGGTTTTCATTATGGATTCTGCACCCAGGAACTTTTCCCTCACGCTTACATCAAGTCTGTTGTGTGTTTTGAAGCCCCTGGCAACACCTCTCTGACGATACCAGTTTTATTATGTGTCTAGAGGAATCACTGCGATTATGGTATATATTTTATAAGGCAGGTAATTGCCTATTTATTATTTTAGGGCTTCTATTTTTATGAGGGAATCTCCTTTTAAGCTCATTTTTTCAGTGTCGGGTTCCTTTCTCCCAAATTTATTAGCAGACAGTAAGACAAAGCTCAGACACAAGTCAGTAAGAAAAATCAGATGTTTTTCTTCAGGCTAAGTAATTCCAACACACACACACACACACACACACACACACAACCCTTAGCTGCAGCCACTTCCCAAGCAGCAACACCTGCCTCAAGAGTTTGGGACTGGGAAGCTGCAACACCAGACTGTAAGTAGAACATTTCAAATATCCACATCACACAAACTATCAGCCTTTCCTGAACATTTCTGTACAGGAGAAAGCAAAGAGATTTGATAGCCAGTGACCTAACTCTTATTCTACTGTAAGATACACTATAAAAGTTCATGCCAAAGTCAAGCAATTCAGCCATCGCTGCCTGCAGAACCACAACCAAACTTTGGATGCTCCTCTACCACAACTGGTTTCCTGTTCAACTCCTCTCCCCATCCAGGTTCAGAGTTTTGCATACTTGCCTTGATGAGGGTCACAGGCCAGCCCCATTTACACCTAGGCAGGTTTCCTTTCTGCCATGTATGCTGTTCCTATCATTTTCAGAACCAAACTTCAAATCCACATTCATCAAACCATTCCACCGCCAATCATTATTCTATGGATAATTTGCATTTAGTTTTACTCATTAGTCTAAGAATGGTGAAAAGTAATTCAAGTGTTAACCAAAGGACTGAAGAATTATTAAGTTAATGTCTAACCATATACACAGCTCCAAGTGGGGTTTTGGTTTTTTTTGGTAAAATTAGCATGTTTAGATTCAATAAATTCAATATTTCCAAATATTGATGCAGCCCTCATTCATTCTAATGGCTGGTCGCACAATCAGCCAGATGCAGTTGGCATTCCAAGAACCTGGGGTAGATGATGTTGTTGATGCTCTTAAAAGTATCATCACAGAATCTAAGTGGTCCCAAATAAAGATGGCTTTTGCAATTGACTAGTGGTGAATTGGTCAATGTCAATGGTGTTCAAGGGATGCTCCAGATGTTTTTGGATAGCAGCCAATGCCTCTATTTGGCGACTTTCTCCATTTTTCTCTGTCTTCTGCTTTCTCTCTGTATTGCAATGTCCGGTATCCAGACTTCAATCAACATTTGTTAAGTCTGGGGAGTTATGTGGCAGATGCCTATCAATTGAAATTCTGAAGCCCCAGAGCACTTTAGCTTTTCATTTGTTATTATCTTGTCTATTTTGTGGTCCCACCAGTTCCTTCTTGCAGGCAAATGGTATTCCAACGCGCTATTGTTGCTACTTTGTCACAACACTGTTTGAAGTCAATCTTTGTGATCTTCTTGCAATAGCTAACTAGATGGTTCACCATTTTTTCAGTTTCTTCTAGAAGTAGCATTTGGTGTATGTTGCTGTCTTCTCAACTCCTGATTTTCATGCATTTATTCTTATGGTTTGGTCTTGTGCATCCAGAATTAGCCCCCTTGATTCTTTCTTCAAATTTTGTGCCCTTAGTCATTGCTAGATCTTGTTGGAGCCCTGGTGGTGCAGTAGTTAAAGGGCAGTATCGCACGCAAACTCTGCCCACAGTCGGAGGGACAGACAGTCCACCTGGCAGGCGGGTGAGCAGAGTGCAGAATGGCAGAGGCCCGGCGTGTCCTATTTTCATTTACACCACCACCATGGGCTGTTCAGTGGCAGTGGTGCTCAGGCGATTTGGAGACAGTGGGCGAGATGATGGCAGTGTCCAGGCACATCCCATTTTCACAACATCACCACGGACCATTCAGCAGCATCCCAAAGCTGTTCTTTCTGCTGCCAGTGGCAAGTTGTCCTTGCAACAAATTCGCTTTGTTGAGTTCTACTGCAATGAGTTAGCGGCGGTGAGTTGGCAGAGGTGACTTGGCGATGCCAAGTTGCCAGCAGTGAGCTGGCCGGGCTGAGTTGGCCCATTCCGCTTGGGAAGGACTTTACAGGATGATAAAAAATGCCAAATCCAGTTTAAAACATCTGGCTGACTGTGTGATGAACTGTAAAGAAGTAATACTAGTAATAATCTTGGTTAGAAATGTTGGATTTTTAAATAGTTTTAATTTAAATGGTAAACCATATATTTAAGGTCAGGGAATTCAATTTTGTTTTGGAACTCCACAATGGACGATCATAAAGTTTCTAAGAAAAAGTTATTGCAGAGCTGGAGTGGCCTCTGCACTTACAGAAAGAAATTTAATGACAGTTTACATCTGGACAGCATTAATTTAGGACCTAATGAGAGAATGTAACTCTTTTTTTCAACTCCTATTTTTCAGTACTTCATTTGTTTATTTGATTAGTTTTTAATATTCCAAGCTTTAGTACAGGGGCTAGACAGTTATTTTATAGGTTCTCTTATAATAGCCTTTTGGATGAGCCCTAGGAAGAAGATTTCTAGCAAGCTTAAACTTCTTTTTTTAATGCATCAACAATCAGATTTTCCCAAATTTTCTGCTCACCCATAAATACTTCAACTTTTTTCTTCCAAATAACAAATACAAAGACTGTTAGGGATTTTAAAGCTTTTACACAATAGGGGTATAGCCTCATTGAAGAAGAAAGGGGGAAATCTGCCACTGAAATCTGAAAAAGAAGATTAATAAGGAAATTTTGTTCAGCTATGTGAGAAAATCAAATTTGGAATTCTAAAGTGACTTCCAACAGATTACACTGGAATTTGATCACCCTGGCTGCACCTGAAGCTGAGGAGTGTAATGAGGTGTATTAAATGCTTGTGTTGGGAACTGACAGAAGAACCAGGAAAAATGTTGGTTTCGCAATTGAAATCACATAATAAGATACAATTAAAGCCTCTGCAGATAAAACATATAATGAGTCAGTGGAAATTCTCACCTGGGGGATTTTATGCTGCCTCTCCCACACCCTTTATAGTTTGAATTAAACATACCTGACAACGAGCTTCAAACTTTTTTAAAACAAAGTCCAGCTGAAGGGCTCTGACACATCTCTGATTCTACAAAAGTATTAAGCAAGCCATGAGGGCTCTTGGGACAGGTTTCTACACTGTGATGGGAAGCTATAGAATAACTATTTTAAGATTGGACAAACTGATTTGATACCCAATACTGCCATCTTGACAAATAATACCTCTGACAAGTCATTCGTTCAACTTAAATGCTGTCACGTTGTTGTTATTTGCGGCATCCTGCAGTCACATGACATTTTATGACACTTTTGCTTATTTCCTATTTTCGGTAACACTGCTCATAGCAGCAATAGGTTTGCTTAACGACAGCCACAGAAATGGTCCTAAAATAGGGTGGCTGACCCAATTTATAATCATAATGGACAGGACTCCATTATGATCATGGGTTGGGGGACTACAATAAAGGCAAGATAAAGCCAAATTAAATAATAAATGATGATTTCAGATACACAATAAATGTAAATAATCTAATATCCTTTTCAGGAGGGGGAGTGCTTTCAAATCATTTTTTTTTATTCTGGCAACTTCTTGGACTATCCCTCATAGCTTGTTGTAATCACGATCCCTGCATCAGTTCTACTTTGATACTTTAAACAAACTAGAAAGCTAATAATTCATTTTTTTAATAGTATGACCAGATCACCAAATTTTCTTTTTAAACTGAGGTTTCCATATGTGAGGGCTTCCATTTGAATCATTGGGCTTATATATCAATGTGCTATTTTTTGGACTGTAAATGAGACTGTAACGTACGCAACTGTTATGTTTCCATTAGAAGCCTCTAAATTCTTGCACATATTATGTCCTAGTTATCCTGGGAATTGTTTGTGTTCCTAACATTAAAGGCAACCTAACATATGTGAATGTTACTGGGTAATAAATCTGATTTATTCTCTCATGAAAATGTGACTCTAAAACATTTTTAAAGGCTGAAAATTAGTTTAGCGCACATTCAACTTACTGCTAAGTATACCTTCAAAGCTATATACAAGGTAACTTGTAAAACTGCGGAATGGCAATAAATTCCATTAAAACATTAATGTATTTTCACTTTGGAGTGATGCGCTGTCCAGCTAGAGAAAACTCCAATGATTTGGAATGCAAAACATTTACAATTTTAAAAAATAGATGTTTATGAACTAAAAAAAATATAGCGGGAATGATTACAAATTAAATAAGCTCTTCAGTAAAGAATTGGAGTATTTGTTTCTAACAAGTCAATGTCTTAGTTTTTAAGGAAACATTCAACATATTTTATGGTCGTAAGATTGATTTATTTCATGTATAGACGATTGCAATCTCTAAGGACTTACAAGAAAAAGATGCACAATAAACAATGTATGATTAAAAAAATTAAAAAGCCCCAGAAACCCATCAAAAACAGAATGAACAAACTACAGGTAATCCAACCAAGATGCAATCATGACCCTAACATCCTCCAGGACAGCTCAATTTTGAGCTGCTTCCAGAACGCAACTGGCTGTCCAAAGGAGTGAAGCCCCACCAAGAAGACAGTGTCACTGAGCTGTAACACACATACACACATCTTCCTAAAGTGCAGCAGGCCAGCAGCTTCTCCCAGGTAAATCAAACAGGCTGGATCAATTCCAAGGGTAGAATTCATGGGACTGAATCTTGTAAGATACCTTGGCACCTAGCCATGGAAGGTTTTATAGGTAAACACACCACTTTGGGTTTCATTCAGAAAACTATTGGCAAGCAGGGTAGTGTCCACAGCACCAGTGTAATATTCGCCTATCAGCAAATGCCAATTCCATTAGCATACAAGCCATTGCATTCTGAATGAACTGCAGTCTCTGAGTCATTTCCAAAGGCGCAGTCCTACCCAGAGCACCCTAAAATAGAGTGGAATAACAGAGTTGGAAGGGACCTTGGAGGTCTTCTAAAGCAACCTCTGCTCAGGCAGGAAACCCTATACCGTTCCAGACAAATAGCTGTCCAAAAACTCTTCAATGTTGTAGAGCATTCACAACTTCTGGAGGCAAGCTGTTCCACTGGTTAATTGTCCTAACCGTCAGGAAATCCTCCTTAGTTCTAGGTTGCTTCTCTCCTTGATCAGTTTCCATCCAACTGTTTCTTCTCCTGCCCTCTGATGCTTGGAGAATAGCTTGATTCCCTCCTTGTGTGCAAAGTCTAAACAGGCGGCCCAAGCGTGAGTCACTGCAGCAAAGTCCTCCCACTGCCTATAGTCCCCCGTCTGCTGCTCTAAAAGGACCCAGGAGTTCAGAATGAAGTCACACATCAGCTCCTTCATCTCAGCAAGGGGCACCACTGGAGGGAGACAACCACAAAAAGAGCCACTGAGCACGGACTGGAATTTCAGCCATACAGAGCCCCAATTACCACAGTGGCCGCATAAGAATACCAAGTTCAAACATTGCTGGGTGTTCTTAAAAGGACCTATGAGGGATCCACTCTCCTGATCTGGGCCCCAGCCGATGCCCTCCACCAGGCCATCTCTCCTACATATCCAGGCTTCAGAGGAAGGTGGGAGACCAGGAGATAGTTATCTAAACACTTGCCCCTCCACCAGAAGCTGAGAAGAAATAGAGATCCAGTCTGCAGGGGAAAATCTTAGGAGAGCCTTCAATCACTTTCTTAAATCACAGCTCAAAAGAAATCCAGGTAACCAAGTAAGTCCACCATCCTGGATCCTATCCAGAAGGCGTGAACAAATCTGGGCAACCCTGGAAGCAAAATGATCGTAGCAATCTGATCATTGACCATAGCAGCCTGAAAGGAGGTTTGGGAAAACGCTGGTTGTTCCTTAGCAGAGAACTGGTTGTCCACACACCCGCTGGCCTGCCAAAAAGACAGCAATGATGCATCAACCTCTTATCAGCACAGGGTATGCCCATCAAAGGTAGCCACATACTAATGCACGGTCAGGCATTTTTCTTCTCCTTGGCACTGGAGGTGCCGCTTTGGATGCGTCATCTCCGCTCAGCTAGCCCAAAGCCACCACTAGCTACCCAGATCTTCCGCACTGCTATAAGGGAAGCTGGTTCGGTGCCCAGAGGCTGGCAAGCAACAGACCCAGTGGCCCCCTTTACGTAATCTGTCCCCGAGACAGGATGAACAGAACAAGAAAGGAAAAACTGAAAAAGGGACCCAGGAAATTAAGGTATTAACAGAAAAAGTTGCCCCTTGTTGCTCAAAAGTCTTCCTCCTTGACTTTCCTCCAAAGGAAAAAGAGATGCCCCCATTTCAAATGTTAGCAAGTCAACTGTGATGATTTGCTGTTTCTAGTGTGATAGCTGTAACTCTTTGGCAGCTCCCATCGGTCTGTATTTAAGATGCACAGAACCAGGGAATAGGCGCTAACGTTCCACATCATCTTTTAGCGGGATTGATGATGCTGATTACATGGCTTTCTTTTGTTTTGTTTTTCCCACAACAAACTCCAGGCCCATTCAGGCCTTCCCCATTCAGGCCTTCCCCTAGCATAAGACTAAAGTTTACACAGCCGTCTCTCTGACATTTCAGGAAGGGCACAATAATTGTTCCCTTCTGCCAGCTGGGCTTTAGCTAGGAATAGCAGAAGCAGCCTTCTTTCTAGACTTTTCACAGAACTGAGCTAGAGAAGGGAAGGTTTGGGGAGAAGAACCCCAGCTGGATCTCCCCCCCCCCAGGACAGGTGAATGGGGGAGCCTAGGAAGATAGGAGAGTTTAGGTAAAAGGTCTTCAAACTTGGCAACTTTAAGACTTGTGAACTTCAACTCCCAGAATTCTCCAGCCAAACTTGGCAATTTTAAGATTTGTGGACTTCAACCCCAAGAATTCTCCAGCCAGCTTGGAGTTGAAGTCCACAAGTCTTAAAGTTGCCAAGTTTGGGGAGCCCTGGTTCAGATAATCCCCTTCCCATTCTGTAACAGGAGGAGGGGGCGGCAGAGAGGGAGGGGGAAACCCTTGCCCTCTTTTTAACAAGGCCTACAGGCAAAGGGCGATCCACTCAAGAAAGAAGCTCCCAGATGAAATCCTGGCAGCCAAGCTCCAAGAAGAGGACTCAGCCCAACTGGCCGCCCAAGAAGAGAATCCCCGTCCTGAGACCCTTCGGGGCCTGAAAAAAACCAACCGCGGCGGGATCTCCCTTATCCTCCCCACCCCCTTCCTTTGTGATCAGGCGAAAGTCAGGCTAGGAAGACCAAGCCCTCCCCGCTCAACCCACCCAGGGGGCTCTGAGTGAAACCCACCGAAGGCGGCGACCCAGCAACTCCGGGGTCTTGGCTTACTGACCAGCCCTACCTTGGGAGTTAGGGAGGGGGGGGGCAATGGCTGGAATGCGCCCGCAGCCAATCAGCCGGCAAGGGAGGCCGACCGAAGGGAAAACAGGTTTGGGAATGTTTGGAAACATGGTAACATTGGAAACACTCTCTCTTTCTCGGCTCGCCAGGAGGCGGCCGCCAGTAGCCCTGTCGATCGGCAAGGGGTTAAAACGCGGGATCCTAACTGGGAGCGGAGAGAGGAATAGTTCCCGTCGTATCAGCGTTTTGATCTTTCGCGGAGGGAGCGCAGAAGCGCCGGAGGGAGGGAGGGAGGCGAGGGGGACGTAACCAGAAAGCCGCTCCGCTTGCAAGGCGACTCTCGGCAGGCGAGGCCAACGGGCAACAGTTCGCTCACAACCAAAAGGGCCAACAGGCAACAATGGGCGCTTCTCCCATCGGAGGCTTCGCGCCGCGCTCGATCCCCAGGGGCAGCGGCGGCTGATTTGCCTCGACTGGGAGAGACCCAACTTTTTGTAAAAGTTTTCTTCCCCCGTTAAAAACGCATTCCTAAAATACAACATATTTACGTGTAGTGAAATGTAAATTACCCACTTACACCATTCACACACTGATATGTATAAAAGTTTAAAAAAATAAAAATTTGATTGGGGGGGGAATCATTCCTAAAAAAAGGTCTTGCTACGTTCAGCTTCATAAAGAAGAAGAACCGAGCCTCTAAATGCAAACGCCAAGCGAACTGCGCTGATTTCTACCATCCCGGCCAATCTGCCAGTTACAAGGGAAACCATCTCGCGCCTCATACGGAGCATTTCATCCCGTAAAACCCCCGCAATTCCACCGACCGGACTATGCAATGGAAACCCCTTTTAAAGGAAGGGTTACCTATGGCATCTTGCTCAATGCCGGCCCACCCCCACCCAATCCGTCCCATTCCTCTCTACATTTCAGGTTTTTCACAAGTTCGGGACCGTGGACGTGGAAATCGCACCTCAGAAGGACGGAGGCTCAGGAATTAATGCCGAATGAATCCGAAGGGAGCTTTTTTTTATCCCGCAGAACAACTTTCCTAGAAAGGCGGGCTAGAAACGCAGCTCTCGCCGGCAGCTTCCAGAGGGGCCCCTGATGGCAGAATTCGCACTGGGGGCACCGGAGGGCTCTGTCCGGGAACCAGCGCTGCGCTCCTCCCGGAAAAGTCCCCTGGGAGCAATGAAACGCGGCTCCCGGGAACCAGAGGCACCTAAAACGCCTTTCAGGGCGGGGATTTCGGCTCTGGAGGGATTTGCCGGCCGCTCTTCCCACAAAGAGGCCGGGGACACCCACCCCCACCCCCGGCAAGGGGGGTACTTTCAATCCCCCGCCCGGTTCGCGCTCGGCAGGCACGAAGGCCGCCGCCGACCCCCGGGGAACTCGGGAGGCAGGGAGCGGCCGCCGACCCTCTCCGGGGCGACTCCTGGCAGCCGCCCGCCTTGCCGAGGGTCGGCGGGGAAAGACGGCCTCAACGCAGGAGTTATTTTCGGCGGCGCTATTTTCCCCCCGGGGACCGACCGAGGGCAGCTTGCGGGGGCCGCCGAAGGTCGGGCGGGGCCGGACTGAGCGACGGCTGGATGGACGTGCCCCGAAGGCGCTTCGGCTCCCCCCGAATCGAGAGTCTCGTGTCCCCCGCTTCCAGCTCCAGCGTCCGGAGTGCCCGCGAGCGAGCATCCCCCCCATTCCCCGCAGCCCCTTTGTCCCCCATCCATCCCGCCCCGTCCGGGCACCTACTTGGCGTTGGCGGCGCTCCAGGAGACCGGCTCCAGGCTCTTGGCCAGCAACGGCGGCGCCAGGCGGCCCAGCGCCAGCAGCAGCGGCCAGCAGCCCTCGGCACAGGCGCTCGGGGCGTCCCGCGGGCTGGCCCATCCTCGGCCGCCACCGCCACCGCCACCGCCGCGGCTGCTCCGGCGGCGGCGGCGTCTACTCGGGCGACGCGACCCTCCTGCGCGGCGCCTCACGGGCCTGCCATGGTGGCGGCGGGGCGGCGGCGCAAGCAACCCCCGCGCTCTCACCGCCTCGGTCCCCCCGCGCGTCCTGCCGCCGTCGAACGGCCCGCGCCGGCTCCTCTGCTCGCACTGGGCGCGCCGGGCGACGGCGCACGCTCTACTCTCCGGCGCAGGCGATCGCGGAGGACGGCCCTCCCGGCGCCCAATCAAAGAGCGGCGCGCGGGGTCCTCGCCCGCCGCCGGACGGGGCGGTGGCTACCCCGCCCCTCCCCGCCCCGACAGGGTGGGGCGCGCCGGACTCGGCAGGGCGGGGCCGGGCGGAAGCCGCAAGCCGCCAGAGGCCGAGCAAGGGAGGGGGAGGTCCTTCCTTCCTCCCTTCGCGCTCGCGAGCGGCGGGCTCCCCCTGCTGGCGCAGCGAGGGAACGCAGGCTGGTGGGGGGAACGGCGGACCCCGGGAAGCCTGCCCCTCCCAGCCGCCGCTCCCCCTCGGTGCGGGCCGTTGGTGGGGCTCCGTGGTCGGTTTCGGGGTCCGAGGGGTCCCCGCGTTCTAAAGGAGCACGAGAGGCGGCCGGCTTTCCTGCCGGAATTCCAGCCGCCGGAAAGCGCGCCTGCCCGGCTACCTGGGTGAGTCTGGGCGTGGGTCTCGCACCGGTCGGAGCCGCACCGATGACCTCGATGTGGACCGAGTAAAACAGTGTTGGCGAAGCCGGAGGCGGGTTGGCCTAGTGGGAAAGCGCTAGGCTGGAAAGCAGTGGCGAGTTCGAGTCCTGCCCAAGGAGGACCCGACTGGCTGACCTCGCAGGGTGGTGGTTGTGGGGAAAAGAGGCAGGAAGGAGTCAGTATTGGGTTGTTTATAAGAATAAATTTTAAAAAAATAAATTCTAATCTTGAGCCCATTTGGTATAACAGAGGGAAGGCCACATAGATTATGGTAAAGACTATGAATTACAGAGAGAATTAATAATATAACAACAATAATAATAACAACAACAATATCGCTGTTTCCTGGAGAATGCCAGAGTCGAAGAAAAGACCAAGAAAAAATAATATCGCGACCTGTCCATCGAAACTACATGTAACAGTGATACCCATTATCATGGGGGCACTTGGCACCATGTCCAAGAATTTTACAAGATACATCCACAAATTGCAGCTTCCTGCAATAACACCAGTGGAACTGCAAAAAAAACATCTTATATATTAAGTAGGTACTTAGTTGATACCTAGGATGCTGGCAGCAAACCGTATCAACCATTAGCACCAGTCACTGGTATTTGTAATGCATTTTTGAATGTTCAGTTGGCTGAGTTTCATGTTAATGAATAAAGTAAATAATAATAATGATGATTATTATTATCAAATAAAATACTGACAAAACACTGGCGCATAATACACCAGACATCACACTGGTTGAGAAAAATAAGGTTACAATCATAAACATCGCAATACCAGGTGATAGCAATGTCGACAAGAAGGAATATGAAAAAATCACGAAATACCAGGACTTAAAAAATCGAAATTCAGCGATTATGGCACAAACCAGCAGTGGTAATTCCAGTGGTAAGAAAAACATGCACTGGCTGATTATTTAAAAGAAAGTCAAGAACATCTATTAATTGAAGTAAATAACAAAAAACTACTGAAGGCCCAACAGACGAAACAGAATACAGAAAACGTGATAAAATCCAGAATGGAGAGTTGGCAGAACAAAGCACTGCATGGCCAATTTCTGGAAAAAATAAAAGATAAAGTGAACAGTGAACAAACTTGGTTATGGTTAACAACAGGTACATTAAGAAAGAAACAGAGTCACTAATCCTGGCTGCACAAGAACAAGCTATCCGCACAAATGCCATTAAGGCCAAAATCTAAAAATCCTCTGATGATGCCAAATGCAGACTTGCAAAGAGCTGATGAAACTGTTGACCACATACTCAGCTGCTGTAAAAAAATCGCGCAGATTGATTATAATTGCGGCACAATTCAGTAGCACAAATGATCCATTGGAATTTGTGCAAAAAATATAATATTAAAACAGCAACAAACTGGTGGGAACATCAGCCTGAAAAAGTCACCGAAAATCAGATGGTCAAGATCTTGTGTGGGATTTTCGCATACAAACAGACAAAATACTGGTGCATAATACACCAGACATCACACTGGTTGAGAAAATAAGGTCACAATCATAGACATCGCAATACCAGGTGATAGCAGGGTCGCTGAGAAGGAACATGAAAAAATTACAAATACCAGGACTTAAAAATTGAAATTCAACAACTATGGCACAAACCAGCAGTGGTAATTCAGTGGTAATCAGGACACTGGGTGCTATTCCAAAAGCACTGGAATTACATTTAAAAACAGTTAAAAATTGACAAAATCACCATCAGTCAAATGCAAAAAGCCGCACTGCTTGGATCTGCACTCATATTACGAAAATACGTTACAACGTCCTAGGCCCCTGGGTGGGGCCCGACTAGTAACCAATGCCAAATCCGGCGAAACAACTGGCCGCTGTGATACAATTGTATAATAATATGATGATGATGATGTGCATAGGTTCACCAACGTTGCCTCCCATCCCTGTCCTCCTGTCCCCACTTTTCATATCCATTTCTTGTATTCATAATCATGTTTATACTTAACTTCTGTTATCTTCTACATGCTTGACAAAATAAATAAAAGTAAAGTAACATATAAACTCTGTCCCTGGGAAAATAAGAGAACATGAATGCTTGCAAAAATCCGAATAAAAGTGGTCTGATTTTGTGGAATGCAAGGAATGAATACACTTAGGGAAGAGAATGAAATTTAATACAAGTAAAAGAGGGAATATATTTTGGTGTAATTTGATATAAATTATGTGGATGCAGTATCCTTAGGCTGGTATTAGATGCAGGCAACTAATTTCAGCAAATGGTGAAAGTTGGAATGATGACTGGTGATATAAAAATAAAATAACATTTCAACTACGTGGTTCAAGCATAAATGTAGTCATAGTAGAAGTGAGTCATAGTAGTGAAGGAGCAAGTTATCCATCTAACATATGTCAGCAATGTGACTGATTATGATGAGGACTGGGAGAATTAGTGAAGGATGGCCACTGTAATTCCACAGTTGGAACACATTTGGAGAGAGTCCATGACAGACAGTGAGGAATATCTAAGAGTTTCCAGAATTCCCCTTGGGTTATTTCCCAGCAATTTATCAAGACACTTCAGCGGATTACAGGTGTCAACAGGCAGCTAAACAAGATTCCATAGATTCATAAGGGTGTGTCTTGGTCTTAGGAGAAGCTCTTGGAGATGAAGTGCTAAAAGAGAAATTGTAGAGCTCACAAGTGGACATTAACAGCAATTCTTCTAGGAAGTGATCCAGGTTCCAAAGTCATTCGCTAAATAATTACTCAAGACTCTGCACAGCTGCATGAGCTGCACAAGAAATTACTTGTGGATGCTTGAGTAGCCAGTGGAGATCACACCAAACCCAAAGGACATGATTGAATTCCTTCAACACAAAAGCCACCTCAAAGACCAAGCCAAACAGCCTAAAGAGGGAACACAACCTGATAAACAGTACCTGTTTCCCAGATAAACGCTCAGCTTACCACACATGGAAATGATGATGTTTCTTAAGTCCTCTCCAGCCTTGAGCTCACGGTCATTGGAGAACACAACTCAATTGGAGAACTTTCTAAGATCTTAGAGTGATGGGTTGCCACAGCTTAGTTAGGCTTAGAAATGAACTTGGATCAAACTGTAGATGCTGAAAGGAATATTTTACCGTTTGTGTTCGTGTGTGTGTGTGTGTGTGTGTGTGTTGGTATAGATAGTAGTCCAAGGTAAAGTATGAAATAATCTGTCATAAAAACATTGAAAAAACAGTAAGACTGCAGGTATATATGGTGCAACTGGAGAAATATTAAATATGAATGGTTTGCTTATCAGGCAGCTGTGAGATTTGTTTAACATTTGCGTTAAGACTCGTTGCTGTCTGAGGATCAGAAAGAAAGACATTTTTGCCCTCTACAAAGGGAAACGTTGTTGCCATGAATTCAAAAACTACTGGAAGCTTTATTAAGTGTTCTTGGTTGTGTGCCTGCTTACTAATGGTTAAAAAATCTACAAGATGAGACAGTAGAATGGGAGAAATACAAAAGGCAATTCTATTAGACAGGCGTGTAGACCAAATTTCCACTGTTAAGCAATCTGAATGTGAAAAGAAATCATTTATTGTGGATTTATTGATGTAGAGAAAGGGAGCAGCATGGTGGCCTAGAGGTGAAGACGCTTGCCTCCCACTCAGAAGGTTGAGAATTCGATCCGAGGCTGCGACGGATGTTTCTCTATCGGCACAAAGAGAAAATATCTGCTGTGAACTCTGTGTAGGCATCAGGAAGGGAATCTGGCCAGTAAATGCTCGGCTCCATTCAGTCACCCCGACTCTACACCGATAAAAAGGATTAGAAGGTCTTAAAAAAAAAAAAATGATGTAGAGAAAGCATAAAGTCAATAGTTTTATCTTATGGAATGCTTGAAGGGTGGCTCAGTGGCAAAGACGCTGAGCTTGTCGATCAGAAAGGTCGGCTGTTTGGCAGTTTGAATCCCTAGTGCCATGTAATGGAGTGAGCTCCCGTTACTTGTCCCAGCTTCTGCCAACCTAGCAGTTCGAAAGTACGTAAAAATGCAAGTAGAAAAATAGGGACCACCTTTGGTAACAGCGTTCTGTACGCCTTCAGCATTTAGTCATGCCATGACCATGGAGCTATCTTCGGACAGCGCTGGCTCTTCAGCTTTGAAACAAAGAGCAGTGCCCCCTAGAGTCGGGAACGGCTAACACGCATGTGTGAGGGGAACTTTTACCATTACCTTTATGGAATGCTTGAGTGCTTGTGGAATAAAAAGTTGGTTGCCAAATTCAATTACAGTGTTTTACAATGGAAGTAAAGTTTGTGTGGGATGAAGTACAGGTAATTCCTCATTGACTGCCTGATGCAGCCATTGTTCAAAGTTAAAGTGGTAGCAAAAAGTATCTTTGCAACCAATCCTCACATATACAAATGTTGAAGCCTCCGGCAGTCACATAATCACCATCTTCTATACTTCGCAAGTGATATGCATTTAGCACCAATGCAGCATCTTCAGTCACCTGATCGCCATTTGCATGCTTTTTACTTGCAAGAAGCAGAGTTAATTCTGTATGAAAGGGAGCAGTAAAATTTGCAGTCATAATTTTTCACTTAGTCACTACATCTCTTTGCTTAACATTTGAGAGGCTGCCACAAAGGAGAGGAGGTCAACTTATTTTCCAAAGCACCAAAAGGCAAGACAAGAAACAATGGATGGAAACTAATCAAGGAGAGAAACAACCTGGAATTAAGGAGAAACTTCCTAACAGTGAGAACAATTAATCAGGGGAACAGCTTGCCTTCAAAAGTTGTGGATGCTTCCTAACTGGAGACTTTTAACAAGAGACTGGGTATCCATTTGTCCAAGATGGTATAGGATCTCCTGCTTGAGCAGGGGGTTGGATTAGAAGACCTCCAAGCTTCCTTCCAACTCTGTTATTCTACTCTACTCTATTCTACTTTAGCGTGCTCTGCATAGGACCCTATATCATTTCAGACAAGTGGCTGTCCAAACTCTTCTTGAAAACCTCTAGTGATAAGGCCCCTACAACTTCTGGTGGCAAGCTATTCCACTGGTTAATTGTTCTCACTGTTGGGAAGTTTCTCCTTAATTCCAGGTAGCTTCTCTCCTTGATTAGTTTCCATCCATTGCTTCTTGCCCTACCCTCAGGTGCTTTGGAGAATAAGTTGAACCCCCACTTCCCTCAAATATTGGAAGACAAATATTGGAAGACTGCTATCCTATCATCCCCCCTAGTCCTTTTTTCACTCATCAAGAGATGAAGTTGGGATGGCTATAATTGGAAGAGCAGATCTCATGTGACTTCCTATCTTCATTTTCTTAATTAGCTTATGGCAACTTTCAGGGGGGACATGTTGCTATATGTGAGATTTCATTACTGCAACCAGTTTATAGACTTGCAAGTGAAGTTGCTTATTAGATTTTTCATGATGCGATCCCTAAGATCTTCCAAGAGTGTCCCCAATTTGCTTTCATCATCATCTTCCTTCCACCTTTCCCAGTATCAGAACCTTTTCCCAGAGAGCTAGGTCTTCACATCATGCGTCCAAAGTAGAATAGTTTGAGCTTGGTCATTTGTGCCTCAAATGAGAATCTGGGTTGATTTGTTTCAATGTCAGTTTTTTTCCTTGGCTATCCATTGTATTCTTGGAGTCTTCTCCAACATTCAAAGACCTCAATCCTGCTTCTTAAAATTCAACTTCTACTTCTGTAAAGCATCATAGGCAATAGTAAGGCTTACCCGGTTCCACCACAAAACCGCGATGCCCTTATCCGCGCCGACATAAGTGCGGAGGCAAATCCGCGGGGTCCGAAGCGCTAAGAAAAAAACGACCCTACCGCCGCGACAACAGCGCGGTGACAGAAGGGCGTTCTACATGCTTCGTTCTTTGCCTCCAAAGGTAGCCCTCCTCCTCCAGCGGCAGCGGGCACGGGGCAAAGCGGGCTGCCCAGCAGCAGCAGCCCGCGGGAAGGGTCCAGCTCAGCCGCGGGGGGCAGCAGGAAGCGGAGGAGGACGCGGCAGCGGCGGCGGCTGAGGCTCTCCCGGGCCGGCGAAGTGGGCTTGCCCGGTGGCGGCGGCCGCCCATCCAAGGAGATGTTGTTGAGGAAGAAGAGGGCGGCCTGCCTCTGCCGGGCAAGCCCGCTTCGCCGGCCCCGGGAGAGCCTCAGCTGCCGCCGCTGCTGCGTCCTCCTCCACCGCCAGTGTCGGCGGCCCTGCTCGGGCCCCCCGCGGGCTTCCTGCTGCCCCCCGTGGCTGTGCTGGACCCTTCCCGCAGGCTGCTGCTGGGCAGCCCGCTTTGCCCCGTGCCCGCTGCCGCTGTCAGCTGGAGGAGGAGGGCCACCTTTGGAGGCAAAGAACGCCCTTCTGTCGCCGCGCTGTTGTCCCCGCGGTGATGACGCGCGGTGATGACGTCGCGACTTTAGGGACGCGATTTAATCTCCGCTATTTTGCGTAGCGCGGTTTTGTCGTGCCACGGGCTTACCCAATTCTGAATTTTGTAAGTATAGACACATCACAGCATTCGAATATCTTTTCCAAGGTCTTTGTGGCTGCTCTATCAACTACTAGTCTGCTGCGCATTTCATAGAATAATATAGAATGAATATAATATTCATTTACTGTTGATGGTCCTAGGAGACAGGTGCTCTGTACCACTTCAAAATATCAGTTCCAAGATTGGTTGATGTACTTGTCCTTAGTTTGGGTTTCTTTATATTTAATGTTAGTCCCATTTGCATAGAGCCATGGGGCTGAAAGGAACCTTGGAGGTCTTCTAGATCAACCACCCACCCAAGGAAGGAGTCCTCATGCCATCTCAACCAAATGGCGTTGCAGTGGTTAGAATGTAGTACTGCAGGCTACGCTGCTGATTGCCGGATACCTGCAATTTGGCAGTTTGAATCTCACCAGGCTCAAGATTGAGCCTTCCATCCTCCCCAAGTTGATAAAATGAGGACCCAGATTGTTGGAGGCAAGAGGCTGACTCTGTAAACTGCTTAGAGAGGACTGCAAAGCCCTGTCAAGAGGTATAAGTCTCAGTGCTATTTCTATTGCTATTTTCTTGAAACCTCCTGCAATGCAGCACCCACAACTCCAGGAGGCAATCAGTTCCACTGATCAATTGTTCTTATTGTTAGGAAATTGCTTCTTATTTCCAGCTCTCTCTGATAAACTTCCACCCATTGATTCTTATCCTACCCTCTTGTGCTATGGAGAATAAATTGACACACACACACACCACACCGTGACAGCTATCTCTGGTCTCCCCAATTAAACATACCTAGTTCCCTTAGCTTTTCACTGTACAATTCAGTTCCAGATTCCCTATTGTCTTCATTGCTCTTCTCTGCCCTCGTTCTAGGATCTCAATAAATTTTTGTATCACAGTGACCAATACTGGATGCAGCATTCCAAGTTTGGTCTCAGCAATGCAATGCAAAGTGATACTAACACTTCACCTGATCTCGATACTATTATTCTGTTGATGCAGCTTAGAAGGGTATTGGCTCTTTTGGCACACTGTTGGCTCATACGTAAGTGGCTGTTCACTAGATCCCTCACAGTTGCTACTATTGACCTAGGTACCACCTACTGTATACCTGTCTAGGTGTAAGACCTTACTTTTCTCATCACGGAGTGGCATTTTCTTGGATACGGCCCAATGCTCAACCCTATCAAAATCCTTCTAGATCTTGACCCTATCTTCTAAAGTTTGACTCTTCTCTCTATCTTGGTGTCATCTGCAAATTTGATGAGCTGCAGGTGTCAATGCAATGTGAACAGAACAACTCTATTCAAAGAGGCTCCTTGCCGGGCAAAAGGTGAGACCTCCGAAATAGCTGCCTGCAGAGAGATTGTAGCTCATTTTCCTTCAAACTTCATTGGAAACAATGTTTGGAATACCATCTTGTGGCTTCTATATTTCCTTGCTTTTGAATCTTTTACTATTGGACCTGCTGACTACCTGATTTGGTTCTTGATTCCTGCAATGTGTTGGACTACTTGCACTTTAAGAGGACTTATACCGGCAAGCAAGCTGCACAGAACTTGATTTACAATCTTGTCTACTGTCACCTGCTCATCTAGTAAATAACTCCTTAGCAACTTTGCATGTGTGTGTGCAACCTGAGACAGAGCACACACTTTTGGAAGAATTGTAGTCTTCCAGGTCTGTGTGCCCCTAATGAGCATCACATCAATTTCAGTGATTCCTCTTACTTAACATTTACCTTCTTGCATTAGTATCCCTGAGCGTCCCTATTTCCCATACATGTAGGATTAGAGCAGGCAGGGCTGCAGGGGAAGGCAGAGTTAAATGCGTCATCCGCCCAGAGTCATTACATACCCGCAAACAGTCCAAGTTCAACTCATCTTGAAGAGGCTTGAGCAATAAACCTTCTGAATTGCAAATGAATGTACCGTCCTGATCCTTTGAACTTGGCTGTGCATTTGGATAGAAACATCTGTGGTTTTGCCCAATATTACAGGTCATGTCCTGCACAACGGTTTTCCCGTTGTGGTCTGTTTTTCTAGTCATTGCCTGTCTCCGGTTTGGGACCTTTCTTGCTCTAGTTAAAGCCCGTCTGATGAGATTGGTGAGGTGTTGCCAAACACCAGACTTGGATTCTGTCTCTGCCCAGAAGTTCTTGGTGAAGGAAGTGTTTGCCATTGGCAGGACTGATTTTTAAAATTATCACTTATGCTCCCAGTTCCTTCATCTTTCTGCCCAAGGCCTCCAGAGAGACTCCCCACCCCCCACCCCAATCTCTCTTGCCATCCTGACATGAATGAAAGGGAAAAGATAGTGAAGGGTGGATTTCAATATCTCAAGGATCAGAACAGAATTGAGCTGGATGGGACATTGGAGATCTTCTAGTCTAACCTGCTCAAGCAGGAGACCCTATATCATTTCAGATAAGTGACTGTCCACCCTCTTCTTAAGACCCTCCAGTGAGAAGCACCCACAACATCTGAAGGCAAGCTGTCCCACTGGTTAATTGTTGTCAACTGTCAGGAGGTTTCTCCTTAATACTAGGCTGCTTCTCTCCTTGATTAGTTTCCATCCATTGTTTCTTGCCTTCAAGTGCTGTGGAAAATAAGTCCCCCCACCCTCTTCTTTGTGTCAGCTCCTCAAATATTGGAAGACTGTTATTGTCTCTAAACTGTTGCTATCGCTTTTATTAATATTGCTGTTATCTCTTAGGACAGTGTTTCTCAACCTTGGCAAGTTTACAATGTGTGGACTTTAACTCCCAGAATTCCCCAAACAGCACAACTTGTCTTAGGATACAAATACCTGAAAGACAGCAAATTTCCTAAGACGTCTCAGGCAGAGGTGGGTTCCCTACATTCCTCTTTGCTGGGGCTCCTTTTTCTGCCCCTCCAGTTGCCTTCCAGGAACCTCTTGTCCAGGGGTGGGTTCTTGCAGGAATTACTGCCAGTTTGTTCATGGGGGCACATGCGTGCATGCACAGTGCAATAAAAATTGTTCTGCACGTGCGCAGAAGTGAAAAACAAGATGGTGGCGTCTATGGCAGGGTCCGGAGAACAATTCCAGGGATAAGTTTCACCTGTTAGTTTTTATTCTGCCCTTCCCAAACCTCTGAGCTGAGCCAGATGTTACTTCTTGCTTGTCATCTTGAGGTTCAGCCCATCTCTTTCTAGAAGCCCTTCCTGTAGATAGAGTCATCCACAATCAGAATGGCACCATCCTTTGAGCTGGCGACTGCCTTCTAAATCTTCTTCCTTCATTGGATGTTGACCTTCAGTTGGAAGTCTAACTGAGCTCAATACCTGTGCTCCTAATTCTTTGGCTATGCTGCTTAGTTGGTCATAGTCCACTGAAATTGTTTTTCAGGCTTTTGGTTGATCATGTCTACAGTCTTCTACAGTCATGACATAAGCCTAAAATTGAAAATCAGGCTTGTCAGATTACATCTTTTCTATCCTGCTCTAAGGAGTAGAGAGTTGGTCTCTAACAGAAAGCAACTTGAAGAAAATAGAAGCATTTTAAATGTGGATTTATAGACGGCTGTTACATATAAGCTGGGTTGACAAAATCACAAATGAGATGAGGTGATAAGATGCCTGGAAAAGCCAAGGGAAATCATCAAAACCATTAAAAAGCAAAAGTTAGAATATTTTGGACATGTGATGCAATGCCCGGAAAAATACACCATACTTCACTTAATCCTGGAGGGAAAGATTGAAGGCAAATGAGGTCCAGGCAGGAGAAGAACATAATGGTTTCAAAAATTAAGGGTCCAGTTTGGACAAAACTCAGAAGCACTTTTTCATGCAGCTGTTAATAAAAAAATGTAACAGAAAGAAAGGTTTAAATTGGATAAAAAGTGCTATGGATTTGATTTTGGTAAAAAAGAACTGGAACTTTCATTATGTGGCGACGATGAACAAATTATTGCTAAGATTTATAAAATGTTATTGAAACTGAATGTAGAAAATGAACATGTAAAACATTATATGGTTCACTGGACAAGGAATTTTGGATATAAATGTGATGCTTAAACAATGGGAAAATATGTGGATGAATGGTTTAAAATTTACATTAAATTATAGTTTAAAAGAATTTTTATTAGATGATATATCACTGGTATTTAACACCAGATAAGCTATCTAAGCTGTATAAAGGTATGTCAAATGAATGTTGGAAGTGTAAAAATGAAGAAGGGACTTTTTATCATCTTTAGTAGACGTGTGATGAAGCAAAAAAAATGGGAGTA
Source organism: Thamnophis elegans (assembly GCF_009769535.1). NCBI lineage: Eukaryota > Metazoa > Chordata > Lepidosauria > Squamata > Natricidae > Thamnophis > Thamnophis elegans. The sequence goes on from NC_045552.1 coordinate 37,303,673, forward strand.
TGATTAATACAGAAAATCCTGAAAATGGAGATAGAAATGAAACCAGAATTTTTTTCCTTTTGGGACTAATGGAAAAAGAACTGGAGAAAAAATTTGGAACTCCGTTACTATATATGTTGACAGCAGCAAGATTATTGCATGTGAAAAAATGGAAAGACCCTTTGATACCTACCTGGAAGAATAGTTGCAGAAGTTGATGGAGTTGGCTGAAATGGCAAAACTGACCACTTTGATTAAAGAAAAGAACATGAGAACTTTTGTTTCCACATGGAAACCACTTCTGAACTTCATGCTTGATGTGCAAAAGAATGTAACTTTGAGTTTGGGCTTCATAGATTAGATTGATAGACCTTTATAGAAATGATTTTTTCATATATTATGGAAAAACAAGAAAAACTGTGTTTTGATGCTAACGCCTTATCTGAAACAGAGAGAGTCGGAAGTCAATGCTTTTCTTTTCGCTACCTTTCCTCGCCTGTTTCCCCTTTCTCCTTCCTCCTCACTGCTCTTTTATTTACTTTTTATTTTGCATTTTGAAATACTTAATAACTTAATAAAGAATGCTTAAAAAAAGAAAAGAAATTGTCTAATCTACAAAAGGTTGACTCTGCTCCTTGAAGTAGTAACTCTCCAATCACCAAAACGTGGCCTCTTTTTATTTGGGAGAATCTGAGTTACATCTTATCACCGGTACATTTGGCAAAGTGTTTTCTTCAGGAGTCTCCTTCCCGAGGGAGGATATGAGGTTGATGGCTCCGTCCCAGAGAGGGCCAGGGCTTCCTTCTCTCTGCTCCTTTGTTCTTAGAGTGACTTGTTGCTGTCAGCCTTGCCCTTCTCTTTTGTCTTCCTCATTGTGCTCTGCTTCATCTTCCTTGGCATGCTCTATTTGGAAAGACGCTTCTGAATTTCTAAATTCAAATGAGTTTGTCATGTCCATCACATTCACTGTTGGCACTCAGAGGGCCTCGTGTGGGAAAGTCTGCAGTCTTGGGGGCTTGATTGGCCCCCAGAGACTTTCCTCAAGTAATCTAATCAATTTGCACTTCTGGCAAGGGTACCTTGAGTCCTCCATAGGTAGAAATACAAACACCGCACACTCTTTTGTGTGTAACAATGCTGTCCCAAAGGTGTTTTCAACACACAACTAGACTTTCTTGGGGTTTTTTTCCCCTTGAAAACTTTCTTTACCGTTTTGTTTTTTCCTGGTACAAACATTTATTTTTAGTTTCTTTGTATCTCCCCAGGAATTAGAACAGAGTCGTGTGTGTTTGTGTGTGTGTGAGCGCGCGTGCGTGTGCACGAAGGAATATGTAAAAACAAAGTCTATATAAAAAGTAGCAGGCATTTTATATTTCACCTTATACCTAAAGTAGGCTGACAACTAAAATTGAGGTCTTTTGCTCCCGTCTTGTGGTGTAATGCTAAATTAGCACATTAAGTACAAACCGATCAATCTTGTTTGTAGGGCAGTAATAAACAAAATTACAAAATAGGGGGAGAAAAAGAACCAACCAAAGGAGATCGCAAAAAGGAGGTAATCATTCAACTCACAAACAGATTTATTGTCCACCAAAAAGAGAACAGTATCCCGTTCTCTTTCACTTCCTTTTTTATTATTCCCTGTTTTTATTATTCCCCTGCCAGTGGTGGGTTTCCTTTTTTCTTTTTACTACCAATTCTCTTGTGCATGCGCAGAAGCATCCGGGTGGGTGGGTGGAGCCTCCCATCATGGCCACCATCTCTGCCCTGCTCTTATTTTAGTAGCTTCTGGTTGATGAAATTCCAGAGAACCACAATGGCCTGTCACCATTCTTTGATCCACCTCATCCTCCTAATGACCATCCTTAGGAAACCTAGGGGCTCTTTGGAACGAGAAAGTAACAGATGTGGGGCAGCTTCAAACATGGCAGGGGTTGGAATGTCCCTCAGTGCCCACCGAGCAAGCAATGGGGAGAGCGGGATGGAAGACACCCCAGCCTCTCACTAGGGTCCAAGTGGGGGAGAGGGGTGTCTGTGGAGATTCCCAGTCATCCAGATCATGGTTGTTTCAAGGTGCTTTTTCTTCAAAAGCAACCAGACATTTTTTTCTTGTGGAAGACGCCAATGTTTCCCTTCTCATCCAAGAATTTCATCAGTTCTAATGGTGGCGTAATGGAAGGACAGGTACTGTATCTATCGATAGGTACCATGTTTTTAGTGTATTAGATGCACCTTGTTCCCCCCCAAAAGGAGGGTGAAAATCTGGTGCATCTTATAAACTGAATATAGCATTTTTGGCCTCCCAAACCCAGCCCCCAAGCATCCGGTTTTCATCATAATGGACGTGCAGAGGGTTTGGGAAGCCTGCAAAGAACTCCTGGAGGCTGGGAAGGGCAAAAACGAGTGAAACGAGTGTTTTTTGGCTCATTTTTGCCCAGTCCCCAGCCCCCAGGAGCACTCTACAATCCTCCCAAGCCTATGCATGCCCTGGGTTTTTTTTGTTTTTGTTTGGTTTTTTTTTGCAAAAATGGGATATGCAGAGCATTTGGGAGGCCTGCAGAGTGCAAAAAACTTTTTTAATTTACCTCTTCAAAATCTTGGTGTGTCTTATACTCCGGAGCATCTTATACTCTGAAAATACGATATGTATACATACTAGTAACTGTCCTTCCATCCTTCCGCTGTCAGAACTGATGGAGTTCTTGAATGAGGTTAGATGGTTTTTTTCCCCTTCTTCCTCAAGGAAAAATAGCCCAGTGCCTTTTGAAGGGGAAAAAAGGGGCCTTTGAGACAAGTGGGAAGATGATTCTTCAGCCTCCCACCAGCGTTTAAGCAGGTGAGGGAAGATCCTCCAGCCTCCCATCGGTAGCCAATGGGCAAGCTCCTTGGGGTTGGGCAATACCAAAGCCCTCAGGAGTGATGCAGGGTCCCACATTTGCTCCTGGTCGCCCCCTTGTTGAAAGTCAGAAGACAGAGGACAGTTTCTTAGGAAAACAAGCAAATTCTTTCTATATAATTTCGGTGAGTTTCTACCAATGGCTTTCTGGGCTGCCTTTCTTTTTAGTGGTTAAGATGGTTGATATGTCATGCCTTCCGGCATTTTTTTTTTAGTTTTCCTCAGCACTGGTGCTTCTTCAGTCAAAATGGAGTTGTACTTCATTCACTTCAGGAGTCTGTAGAAAACTGAACCCAGATGGAAGTTAACGTTCAGAAGTCCCTGAAGTCATTTGAGACGATGTATTCACCACAGATAGAATGAGGCCTGCTTAGGAGGTCTGGAAAACGGTCATAAGTCACTTTTTCCGGTGCCATTCCAGTGACTAACTGTCTTTCAGCATGGCAAAACAAGCAACATTTCAGTGAGGTCTCACTCGCCATCTTCAGACTGGTGTTTTCGGCTTCGTGTTTGTGTGAAACACAAATTTTCACTCAAACACAAAGCCGAAAACACCAGCCTGAAGATGGCGAGGTGAGACCTCACCGAAACATTGCCAAGACAATCTCAATCTTACACGGGAAAAGACCCGAATACAACAAGACCAGCATACCTACACCTGTGAAATCTACGATACACACACACACACACACACACACACACACATGTATATATATCCTTACATTTTGCAATTTTTTCCACATCAATCACATTAAGATGTATCAGTGCCTCCAATGTGGAGAACCAGACTGGTATTTTCATATAATGTCTTTCTTTTAACTTTTCCCCATACTACAATAAAGCATTCTAACAAATGTCTTTGAAAGTATCCATGTATTTTATTTTGGCCATACCATAAAAAAGCATGATACCCCAATTCGAGATCGTGGCCCCTCCCAAATTTACATCACTTTATGTCTCAGATTTACCCATTCTTTCACCCAGTCAAATGCAGCAGCCTGGTAATATAGCTCCCAATCTGGCAACCCAAAGCCCCCTTTATGTTTAGTATCCTGTAGCAGTTTCCAATTTTATTGTTTTTTTCCCTTGCCAATATTTTAATATCATTTTATTTAGTTCTTCAAAAAATCAATAACTGCAATTTTTTCCATTTCTCCAAGTCCAATTTAATTTGTTGTAACAATTTCATATAGTTTATCTTCCTTAATAGTTGCACAATTTGCTGTTAACTGAATTCCTAAATATTTAACTTTCTTCACTATAAAATATAAATATATATTTTCCCCACCAGCTCTTTTTTTTGTTTGTTTGTTTGTTTTTCTGTACATGTTTGGCTAATATTTTGGTTTTTTTTCTTTATTCACCATATTCTGCTATCATTTCATTACCTTGGGTTCAGTTTCCTGTGGTTCTTCTAAAATGAATACTAGGTCATCTGCAAATTCCTGTAATTTGCATTTTTCTTGCGTTTATTTCCATTCCTTTTATTTCAGGATCTTTCTTCTATTTAATACTTCCATTGTTAATATAAATAGTAAAGGGGACAGAGGACATCTTTGCCTCATGCCTTTCCCTATGTTAAAGTTCTCTGTCATGTCCCCATTGACCATCACTTTTAATGTTTGTTTAGAGTATATTGTCTTCATCATGTTAATAAATTTCTCCCCAAAATCCTAATAGTTTAATTGTAGTAACATGAATTGCCAGTTTACATTATCAAATGCTTTCTATGCATCTAAAATATCAATGCTATTTATTTTTCGGAATGTACTTCATAATACTCCAGCATGTTCAGGATAATTCTTATATTATATTTAATTTGCCTTTTCGGTAAAAATCCATTCTGGTCTGAGTGTATAAATTCATTCAGGAATCTTACTAATCTCTCTGCAATGATTGAAGCATATATCTTGTAATATTGTATTTAATAGTGATATTGATCTGACATATTTTATCTGTGTACTATTCTTCTTTCGGTGTTAGACTTATATTTGCTTCCCTCCAAGTATTTGATATTTTAGCTCTCTAACAATACTTCATTGCAGGAGTGAAATCGACTTACCTTGCTACCAGTTTGCAAATGTAAGAACCTTCCATGCATGCACAGAGCGTCAAGAACAGGACACAATGACGTCCAGGTGGGTGGCAGAGCCTCCCGCTGCTGCCGCTACCTGTTTGTCCGAACCAAATAGAACCGGCTGAATTGCACCACTGCTTCATTCTAAACTTCCAACATTGGAATACCTAAAATATCTTTTAGGCATTATAAAGTTCGGCCGTTAATCCACCTGGTCCTGGTGTTCTATTGTTTTTTTGACTCTTAATCGCCTTTGTTAGCTCCATCATTGTTATCTTTCATTTAGCATATCCTTCACTATTTCAGATATTCTGGGTAGTTCAGTTTTCTCCGACATTGTTTGATTGTTTCCTTCTGACACTTTCTCTTGATTATATAATTTTTCATAGTAATTCGGAAGTATTTCTTTTTACTTTTATTTTGGTAGTGAAGGGTTCCCCTTTTCATCCAATAGACTTTGAATTCTCTTCTTTTCTTTTTCCTTTTTCAATTCATATGCATGGTTTAATTGGTATTTTCAAAGTAATTTTGTTTTGCTCCTTTAATTTGTTTTTTGTGCTAATTCTTCTGTTTCCATTAAGTTGAGTTTGTGTTTAATTAACTGTATTTATATTTAAAATTTATTTTTTGTGGTTCTTTCTATAAGTCTATTTCTAATCTTTTATGTTCTTCTACCAGTCTCTTTTCTATTGCCTCTTTTCCTTGTTCTTTTTTGCTGTATAGGTACAGCATTACTGACTTCCTGGGGGCGGAGCCTGTCGCCGAAGGAGCTCAACGGAGCTCCTCTCAGAGTTCTGGTCTGTATATCTAATTAAGATCAATAGATATCACCCCTTTTTGGCAGAAAGGGGCAGGCAGAAGCTCAGGTGCTAGATTATTCGTAGTTCACAGCCCCTTTTTCTTTTTTTTTGGGCTGTGAACGGAGAAAAGATCCAGCGTAACTGGAGCTCTTATCTCCAGCCAGTTCTTCTCAGCTGCTTTTTTTTTTGCAGCCCTAGACAGGCGATCCCCCCCCTCAGGACAATGATAAACTGCTTAAAGCAACTTAAGACCAACACGAGCGGGTTTTACTCCTGTGATGTTCCTTTTTTTATAACTATCTAAACACCAGCCTCGTTTTCCTTTGAAACTTCTTTGTTCAATCGTGCTGCAAAATGGCGTTTTTACTATGTTGGTGATTGATGATGTAATTAACCGGCTTTATCTCCCCGGAGACTGCTACTCATTAACAAGCAAAATCTACAATAACTTATTGAGAACTGAGCAGGTGAAGACACTGTTTATCGTTTATTCTCAGCTTTTATCTATATGCCTCCCAGGTCTAAGCAGGCAAAACGCTCCCCCCCGCATGTGCTTAAAGACTTGTTAGTAAATCGCTGCCCTTGCCTCCTACACCCCCTACTGGAGATTCCTTAACACAGGAGCTTCTTTTTCAAATACTCAATGATTTTAAACAAGAAATCAAAGCATTTGTGCTGGATTTATGCGACAAAATACAGACTAAGATTGCCCAAATAAAGGTGGATATGTTTGAGGCTATGTCTACTTTGACAGATTATATCGAAGAAATGGAGACTAACTGGAAACTTTGGAGGAGGGCTAATTCTAATTTGACTTCCAACATCCAAGCATTACAACAAGAGATTAGAGATACTCAAACACAACTTATAATGATAAATTATAACAGAAAGGCGTTTGCAATAAGAGTCAGAGGACTGCCCGAAAAGAAAGGAGAGAACTTGAAACAGACGTTTGTAGAGGCTTTCAGTCAAGCGGTGGGAAGTCCGGGATTCAATTTGATTGGAATATTCGAAAAATCTATCGCCAGAATTCGTGGGTAGCAGAACAGCGACAGCTTCCAAGAGACATAATTATATACTTTTTTCACAAGAGAATCCAGAAATGCGATTATCCATAAGTTTTACAACAATAGGCTGCGAATCGATGGCAAGATTTGTTTGTCTTTAAAGAAATACCACTCCAGATGCTGCAAGCAAGGAGAGACTATACTTTTTTAACCCAAGAGCTTAGAAATCGTCCAAATACAGTATAAATGGGAAGCTCCAGTTGGAATCACAGTTACACTCGAGAATCAAAGATTTCGTCTCAATTCTGTTTCGGAGCTCGGGACTTTTATTATAAAACTCTGGAAGGCGGGGCTTCTTGACTCACTCGGAATGCGGAAAGACAAGGTGAAGGAAAGACAAGCAGCAATTCACTTGTTACAAGATGGAGGGAGTTGTTCTCCCCTACCGGAGAGGCAGAAGAGCGGAAACTGAGGATTTAGCCATATTTTCAAAGCAGCGGGACACGTGGTTATAAGGCAGAGGGTTGCCTTCTCTTTCCAGAAGGGCAGAAGAGTAAAGAATAAAGATCCAGCGATGTCTTTAAAATACTTTTTAAGCTCTTGGACTGATCAAAATTTTAGGATTCCTGTTTGGTACGAAATGGTAAAGCTGTGTACCGATGAGGAATGGAAGAAGCATTGCTTATTTTGGACAGATATTGTATGGGATCTTTATAAGACTTATTTGAATTTTAATCCAAACTGCGCATGAATTGTTTTCTGGTGTGAGGAAAGCGGGGACCAAGATTATTTGAATTGCGGTTTGGGATGAATGGAGTCGGGAGGAGTGGGGCAGAAGGGAAGGTGGAGCGGGATATCGATGAAGGGATCCTGGGACTGAATGAAGTGGTATGGATTTGGGCACACATTTTACGGATTACATGCTTGAAGTATAACATAAAAAGCTCAGGATGTTAAAGTGAAGAGCGAGATCCTAATCTTATGGAATTGGGCTTGGGAGGAATGGAGATGATAAACGAGGGGTAGGAAGATGAGTAGCGAAAGTATGATTAGACTGCTCTGTATTTGAAGGTAAATTGATTTTTGTATAAACTATTATTTGAATATAAGGTTAAGAAAGGCTATCTGGAGAGTCTACAGGAAGATGGGGGTAAATATCAAAGAAGCAAGGGACTAAGATAAAATATAAATGGAATGATCTATACTGTTTAAATTTTAAGAATGATGGGAGGCTGAGCATAATGCAAAAGATTTTATTTTTTTATTTTTTTTCATTTTTTTTTTCTTTTTCGGAGTGTTCTTTTTATTTATTTTCATTATTATTGTTAATAAGATATTCTAGAAGGTGAATGGTACTGAACCTGTGCCGGGTGTGGGACCTGGGAAGTCGGAGGGGATTAGGGAGGGGGGTTCATTGGGGGTGGGTGGGTGGGTGGAGATATAGTCTCAATATAGAATAAGAAGAATACACTTGTATACTGTTGTTCCTTATCTTTTCTTTTTATTTTTCTCTTTTTTTTTTCTTTTTCTTTTTATTTTTTTCCTTCTCTTTTCTTTTTAGCGCAATTTTTAGTAATTGAATAGATTTAATGAATAGAGAAATGCACCAAAGTGAGAAGTAGAGGAAAAGAAGAGGGAGAAGTAAGGAGGGAGGAAGAGGGGAATGTAAGGAGGATGAGAGGGGAAGGAGGGTGAGGAAGGCCGAGAAAGGAGATAGGAGGGGAAAGGGAAGTAGGAGGGGTGATTGTTGGAGGGAGAAAGGAAAGTGGAGGGGGAGAAGAAGGGGTGTATGAAAGCGCAGGTTGGGTTTATGATGAGTTGTATTTAGGTTGGCTTTTGTTTTTTTTTTATTATTATTATTATTGCAAATATTCAGTATATAGTGAATGTACAAAATTGAAAAATGAAAATGAATAAAAAAATAAAAGAAAAAGAAAAAAAAGCAAAAAAAAAAAAGCATTACTAATCCCCAAATATATGCTTTTGCTGTATCCCATACATTTTGTAGTTTCATCTTTTCTGTTCTCCTTAAAAAGAAACCCATTTCTTTTTCAATTATTTGAATAAATTCTTTATCTTTTAGTATCATTTGATTTAACAACTGTGTCTTTTTTTTCCTTTGGACTTTCCATTTTCTTTTATTGGAGTATGACCTGCCAATATGTTGTTTCAATTTCTATCTCTGATTTGATCTTAATTCCGGTGTCAGCCATATCATATCAAGTCTCGACCCTGATTGGTGTCTATCTGATAAAACATATATTGACTTTTCTCTAAGATCATTTCCCTCCATATATTTTGGAGTGAAAATTCTGTCACTTTAAAAAAGGTCCTTGGTAGTGTTTTTCTTGACTTTTTACCTATTTTCCTGCTTTTTAGTCCAATTTTGCATCCACTATTACATTAAAATCTCCTAATATACAAATGTTTTCATAGTCCATTTCCGTTATTTTCTTATGAAGTTTTTTTGTAAAATTATTCTTGTTTGTTATTCCGTGTATATATTGCTATCAACAATACTTGTTTTTTATTTATTATTACCTCCAACATCAATATTCTTCCTTCTTCATCTGTATAAATTTGCTTGGCATTTATTGTTTTCTTTACATATATAACCACCCGCATTTTCTTTTGTTGTGCTAATGAAAAATATGCTTTTCAAATTTTAGGGTATTCTAAAAACTTACTATTTGTTTTTTGATGTAAACTTCTTGTAAACAAATTAAATCAAGATTCAGTTTTTGTAATTTTGTGAAGATTTGTTTCCTTTTCCTTGATGAATTCAGTCCATTTATATTAATTGATAACATCTTTAATTCTTCTTCCATCTTCTCACTTACATATAAGTCGTGTTGTCCTACTTGATCTTAATGCTCTCTGTTACTTGCTTTTGCTCCTTCTCGCTCTACTTGTTCTATTTTCTATTGCTTGGCCTCATTTACTTCTTGCCATATAATCTTTTCCTCATGTACTGGTTGTTTTTGACCTTTACGTTTTGTTCCCTCTCCCCCTTCTTGTTCTTCAGTGGTGCCAAATTGATATTCATAGAATATGCTTTGTCCAATGAGTCGATTTTATCTTTTTTTTTTCATTCCAAGTTACTAAATGACCTCTGGTATCAGCCATCTGAAATTTACATTGTATTTAACCAACTGACCTGTTAGAAACTAGTATTGTCTCTTTTGGTTCTTACTCTTCTTTGGCACCTGTTTCAACAACCACAATTTCTTTCTCTTTATATTGCAATGGTTCGTCTCTGACTTTTTTGAGTATTTTATTTAACTCTTACCATCTTCTTGACAAATCTAACATGGACTTATCTTGGGAGATTGTAACTTCTCGCACAGCTTTTGTGTATTCAAAATATTTCATCCATTTCTGCTTGCGTTTCCTGTTTTGTAATTTGTAAGGTATTTGCCAACAATTCTATCATTATATCCAGTAGGTCTTCTCCTTTTTCCTCTTCTATTTTTGAAATCTTAGAAAGTAGGTGATTTTCCCATTTGCAATGAAATCGCATTTTCCTCCAACTCTTATTTTCCTGTGTAAGCCTTTGATTCATTTCCTCCATTTTTTTCTCTGCTTGCTCTGGTTTTTCTTCTGAATCCTTTGCTCATTTTTTGCTATCATTGTTGAAATTCCTTATTCTTTCATCCATATTGTTTATATTTTCTTTCACCTCTCCCAACTCACTTTTCACTTCATTGTGATTTTTTGTTATGTCCTTACAATCTCTATCGTGCTTGCTTCCTAACGACTGTCATAATAATAGGGGAGGGGGCATAGGCATTTGGGTAGGGAAGCAAAACCAAAAAACCTTAGGAGGATCCACCCTTTGTTTCATGTTAGCTTACTGAAACCTGAACATACCTCCTCACTTTGACTGGATGAACCCCCCCTCCTGCCCCCCTCATCATCAAAGGAGAGCAGCATTTCAAGGTCAAAGAGATCCTCGTTTCTTAAAAAAAAACATAGGGGAAAAGTACAGTACTTAACTGCCTGGAAACATTTCCCTTCCTTTAACGAGCGAGATGTCAGAGCCCGAAGCTTTTGCAGTTGTTTTCACTCCAAATTCCCTGATAAGCCTTGATGGTGTTGATGTAAACAGTCCTGTAATTTTGAGTTGCTTCTATCTTGTCTATGTTGTGTTTTTTTCTCCAGGGCTAACACCTCTACTACAGGAGGGCCGAATGTCAACCTCTATCTTGCTTGCTTGCTATAGGATGCCATGATAATGGGGATGGGGGGGCATAGGTATTTGGGTAGGGGAGCAAGCTGGTGGAGATGTCTCGCCCATGTGAGGCAAAGGGAGGAGTGCTCTCATCATCTACTGCGCAGCTGAATGGACTTGTTTATGCCCAGTAAAGGTCAATCATTCCAGCATACCAGAAGGATGAAGCCACCTGAAGATGCACCCCACATGACAACGATGAAGGTTGGGGGTTGAGCATTCAGCATGGGTCCTTGGGGGTAGGGATTTGGGAATACTTTCAATGTCTAATTTTCGTGCCTTTAGCCTCAGATCTTGCTTTTCTTTCATTGCTATCACTTCAAACTCAGTAAAAGTATCTTTACTCTAAAACCATGGAGTTGGGGGTTTTCTTTCTTGGGTTTTGAAAGAGGCATGCCTGACAGGCCTCCTGTAAGGATTAGAACACCATCATGTGTTTTTGAAATGAATTCGATTTTTCTAATTACAGCATACTTTCTATGGACTTTTGATTTGATGGGTTTGATGCTGTGGAGAATGTTGTAGATGATGCAGATGTTGTTTTCTTCCCTAGTTTACTTAGATTTGTATTGCTTGCCATTTCTGCAAGTAATGCAAATTTACTTATCAAGTAAATTTAAAACTTTAGGAAAATACGCCATGCTAATCTCTTGTTTCCCAACCAACTCCAACTTTGATAAACCAAGGAGAAAGCACGCATTTCCCTTCCAATTTCCCACCAATTTCACAGGCAGGAAAATTTGGCAGGCTTAGCAAAGCCCCGCTGAGCCACCACCGTATTGCCGCAATGTGTGGGGTCCAGTTTCTTTGTGTGGGGTCCAGTTTCTTTTATTTATATAGTTTTTTTATTTTATATGGTTTATGTTTATACATATCAATGTGTGAATGGTGTGATAACAGTGTCATACATTTCAATATAAATAGACATATTATTACTCATAGTTATTACATTTCATTTTCATTGTTTCATACTCTTTACCCATATCTTTTACTACCACCCTTCAGTTCTAAACCTTTTTCTTTTCCCCTTTTATTTCTCTCTATTTTAACCTTTTTTTCCTCTTATCACTATTATGTTCAAAGACATGATAACATCATTTATTTTCTGTTTCACATTTTCCATCTGTTTTATTATTCATATTCCCATTATTTAGCTCTTCACCTCTGTTTCTATTAAAGTTCCATCCTTTCTTTCTTTCATTATTCAATATCTCAATATAAACTTCTAGTACCAATCACAATCATTTAAAGCATTTAAAATATATCTGTTTCATGTTTTTTCTAATACCATCATTCAACCTCTAATTTTCCAATTAAAACTTAATTCTTATTCATACATCTATTCATATTCTTTCCAATCCTCTAATCCATATACTTCTTCTACTATTAATAAATATGCTTACATTAAAATATATTCTTTCATTATCTAATCACCTTTGTTTAATTCCAGCGTTTAACGACTAGTCATATTTTTATGCATATTTAACTATTGTCAGGCCTGCAGCCATCTTTTCTTTTGGCTCTTTGGCCTGCCACACTTTCTATTATTCTACTATACAATTTCTACTGTGGGAAAATGGAAGGTGGGATTGTAAGGAGTTACATACTATGTAGCCATAACAAAATTCTTTCTGGGAAAGCCAAGATCTTTCTTTGTCTCTGCACCTGATCAGAACTGGATGGGTGGAACTGCCAGCATAGCAGTGGAGATTTGACTATATGATGGATTTGTGGGGGTGGGGGCAAGATCTTGAACTTTCAACTAGGTGGGGAAAACCAGGAAGCTCTCCGATTCGGGTTTGCCCAGATGTGCCAACATGCTCAATAAATTGGAATTTAGAGCAATACTTTGCCTTGGACACTGATTTACTTTCAGATGTTATTTGGAACGCTGACAACTATCACACTACATACCAAATCACTGCTAATCATATTTTATACGTTTAATAATACTATCATTTAAGCTCTCATTTTTCAATTAATGTTTAATTTTTATTCATAGTTTTCATAATTCCTTTATTTCACACACATTATTGAAGTATAATCATGGAAATTCTTTAACTCTTTGTCTCACCTTATCCATTATCTCTTGTCCACATCCAAGCTTTTAATCTTATTTCTTCTTCTTCTTCTTCTTCTTTTCTTCTTCCTCTCCCTCTCCCTCTCTCTCTCTCTCTCTCTCTCCCTCTCTCTCTCTCTCTCTCTCTCTCTCTCTGGCTTGTCTACCATATTCTTCTCTTAAGTCTTTTATTTCATCTACTTCTAAGTCTATATTCTGATTCTGTAATCTAATTTTTTCTCCCCTCTCTATCCTCCCCACTTGTCTGTTCTTCTGTGCGCTGCTTGGGGAATCCAAGCATGGGTTAACTTTGTCCATTAGCCTAAAGGCTGAGTTATGTAATTGTTGACCACACCTCCTCTGACCGGAATGCTTCAGTTTTTTAACTCAGTCCGGGCTTAAAGAGACGCAAAAAAAAATTCTCCTCTAGGTTAACAGACAAGTTAACTTATTTGGCTTGGATTCCCATGTTATTTCCTTTGAATAAGGTTTATAGTGTTTGTGTGAACTAGTAATAGGATTGCGCCTCCTGGAGATTCTAGCGGTCGCGGAACAGACACCATTAACTTTCATGCACCAGAGGTTGAATGAATGGTATCAGGAGAGAGTTGGTTCGCCGCTCTCTGCCTTGATCTGTGGCCGCGGTAAGAGACAGTTCACCACTCTCGTGTTGGCATGGGGCCCGGCAACCCACTGTTACCACTTCCGGGGCTCTTCCCTTCTCGCATGGGGCGGCGATGTGGTCCGCAGCTGGCAGGCACGGACATGAGCGGCCCCCAAGAAACGCATTTCTCGGTGCTGGAAGATCTTGCAGAGCACCGGAGAGGTTAACTGCACTGTTGGAGCCGAGCATTCCGTCTCCCTCACCCCCTTCCATTTGGGCAGGGAAAAGACGGCCGCCATTTTGAGGTCGGATTTGAATTTCTCGCCGATGTGAGCCCTGACACTGCCCAATCCGGCAGTTGAAGTTTTTCGCACCGAAACAAGGGCGGTGGGTGGAGCTTGCCCTGCGCACTCCTTCACTTTGCTAGAAGGAATGAGTCAGCATGCTACAGAGGTCGGTTTGCCGCCAGCGTTTAGCACCATCTGCTCGCCAATTTCAGAGGTTTGCCCTGGTTTTCAATCGTGCTTGAGCCTTTCAAATCACTCCTGTCTCCCCCCCCCCTGTGATTATTATGGCCGATCAGGCAGCAAGGGATCTACCAGCTCCCCTCCGCTTGAGGTCGCTGGGCCCAGCTCCAGGGTGGGTAGAACCACCACTAGGGCCTCTAAGCAAAAGTCCCGCGGGGCTTCTGCAGCCTCCGATACCGCTGCCAGACACAAGGAAAAGGCCAAGGCTTCGGCCTTAGCGCCTGGGCCTGCCACCAGGTCACCTCCTATATTGGTGGCCGAATGCCAATCTCCTATTCCCTCGATTCCTCCAGCAGGAATTCAGGGTTGGTCTCCCGATCTTCCCACACCACTGGCAAGGGGTGCGAACGAAGGAGCTTTGGGGACCCAGTCTAGTCATGATCTACCCTCCAGGGGCCTGGCCTCGTGTCAGACACCCCCACCTTCAGGCCCCACGGCCACCTTCATGCCCACGGCAACAGGTCTGAGAACAAGGGATGGGCCTGATTTTGATCTGTCCCCAGAACTGCATAATTTGATTTCTGCAACTATCTCCCAGAGGGTGGATGAGGAATTGCAGCGCAGAGTCCAGAGTCCCCCTTCTATTAACATTGCCAGGGATCTTGCCAGTTCACAAACTGATCCTCCTTTGCCCCCACCTTCGGCCTACAGTGAAGGCTCTGTTCTAGGTGGGGAGGAGGACAATGCTGCCCTGGAGTTGTCAGATGATGATGGGCCAGCACAGGATATCCCTGCCTTTTTCGGCCCGCCTTATTCAAATCTCATTTATATAATGCCAAGGCAACTACCAAGATGTGTGGTGCAACCACTCAAGCTAGCACGGCCGTGGGACTTGATTCCACTGACCGTTATTTTTCAGAACAAGTCCAGGAGCAGGATGCCATTCCCGCTCCCAAGCTATTTCTGGACGTTATTCAGAAACAGTGGGCCCAACCAACGGCTGTACCCCCGCCCAGTAATGGGGACAGGAAGCTGTATGCTTCCACGCCAGAACTAGAAGAACTCCTTCAGTTCCTGACTGTGGACCTACACCTCCACTAGGATGCTGGTGGTGGCACTAGTGTTTTCTTCGGATGCCACACTGAACGCGGCCAAGTTTGCGTCCCGTGCGGTGGTTTCTAACATGGCATCTCATAGGCTCCTCTGGCTTCGCCATTGGCAAGCTGATTTACGTTCTAAGTGGCGCTTGGCCTCTACCCCCTTCAAAGGAAGCCCTCTGCTTGGGGCGGTGCTAGATCCTATTTTGATCAAAAATAGGGACAAGCGCAAGGTGCTCCTTTCAACCACTAGACGTGATGACAGGAGACAGCAACCATATCACAGAAAGCAGTTCTTTCAGGCCAGGGACTCCGGGTACACCACTGCTCCCTATGTTTTCCCTTATGCCAGGCCATTCCAATAGGCTCAGGACAGAGACCAGGACCGCTCCAGGTCTAGGGACAGGGGTCACCAGCAGGGTCAGCAACAGCAAGCCCGGTGGCCATTTCGTGAGAGCGGCAACCAGTCTTTTCGCAGGTATAGGTGACTCACACGAAGTGGAGCCTATTGGCGGGCAGCTCACCTTGTTTGCCTCTCAATGGGCAGAAACCACCTCAGATGTGTGGGCTCTTCAAACAGTGAGGCTGGGCCTCACTCTGGAGTTTCTCGCCATTCCCCCAAGGTGTTTCATCAGGTGCCCTGTACCAAGATGCCAGGTAAAGATGCGCCTGATGGTATCCGAAATCAAACATCTGATTTCCATACACGCTATAGAAAGGGTGCCCCAGGGACAAGAGAGACTAGGATTTTATTCTATCCTTTTTCTGGTTCCCAAAAGGTCGGGTGGATGGAGGGCCATTCTACATTTGAAATGGCTCAATCTCTATTTGAAATACCGAGGTTCAAAATGCAGTCGCTCAAGAGCATTCTTGCTTGCATCAGACAGGGCGACTTACTGACTTCTGTAGACATCAAGGAGGCATACCGCCACTTGCCAATACACCCGTCTCATCGAAGGTTCTTGCGGTTCCAGTTTGCCGGGCGCCACTTCCAAGTTGTTGGCGGTGATAGCGGCATCCCTCCGGTCAATTCTGATAAGGGTCAACTGCTATCTAGATGATATCTTGATCCTATCGTCCTCTACAAAAATGGCAAGGCAGGATCTGCAGCCCACGATCGAAGCATTGCAATTTCACGGCTTCGTTTTGAACTTCCTGAAGAACCACTTGCTCCCAACCACATCCCTCTTCCATCTTGGGACCGTCATCAACTCCGAACAGTGCATGGTGTCACTGTCCCAGGACAGGTGTTGAAGTCTCCAGACTCTGGTGAGTCAAGTGCAATCACAGAGTTCTCTTCCCCTTGCAGTCCTATCCCAGCTGCTGGGAAGATGATTTCTTGCATAGACATTGTCCCATGGTCCAGATTCCATGCATGCCCCCTCCAGTGGTTTCTGCTCTCATTCCAGAGGGCTCACACCAGCCACTCACAGACCAAAGTCCGCCTGCCTCCCAAGGTACGGCTTTCGTTACGCTGGTGGACTTCTTCAAAGATTCTTAAGGGATGCCTTTTCAAAGAACCAGACCGCATGTGGTAACAACAGACGCGAGTCTATTCGGATGGGGAGCCCATGCCTTGGACCGGGTGACGCAGGGTCGCTGGAGCGCCCAAGAATTGCGGAACAGCATCAACTGGCTAGAGCTTCAGGTGATTCACCTAGTCCTCCGCGATTTTCAGGACCTGGTGTCGACCAACCTCGTGTTGGTTCTCACGGACAATGTACAGGGCGGGGCATAACCTTTTCCTAGGGGGTCACAGCAAGATCGACAGCAATTTACAACTTCCGCGACACCTCATTTTAAAGCCCATAAAAAACTGAATTGAATGAGCTATTAAATGTTAAATTTGCTTTAAGAATGGCTGGAAAATTCGATTCGGAAGAACAAAGGATCATTGACAGAATAAAATGCATTGCCTTTCGAGAGGCTCGCGATGCTGGAGCGACGTTTATCAATCGAAAATGGATTGCAAACAAATTGAAACGTCATCCGGATTGGGTTACTGATAATTGGAACAAAACAGCCCAAGAATGTTTCACAAAATTTGGAGAAGGGCGTCCTCTGCAACTGTCCCAAGAAAGCAAAGCCATCATTGCAACTGGCAGTCGCAAACAACGAAAAGGAAACCGAAAAGTGGCCCAAGAAATCCTTCAAATTCGTGGAAAACGAGTTGATCAAAGGACAA
Organism: Thamnophis elegans; assembly: GCF_009769535.1. Taxonomy (NCBI): domain Eukaryota; kingdom Metazoa; phylum Chordata; class Lepidosauria; order Squamata; family Natricidae; genus Thamnophis; species Thamnophis elegans. Next base: position 37,321,075 of record NC_045552.1, read on the forward strand.
TCGGCCGATATCGAGAACGAGAAGGTTTGAAGCCATTCCACGTCATTTGCAAACCATTGAAAACTCAAACACACGTTCAAGATCGGCTTTGGTTGTGCGATTGGTTGTCTGAATGGACCGAGGAAGATTTTCTTCATTTGGTGCCATCTGACGAATTCTTCGTTTATGCCATTCGAAAACCGAATTTCCAGAACGATCGAATTGGGCTAAAGACGTCGACGACATCGCCAAACATGAACGATATCGACAAATCGTTCGCAATCCGACTTGCATTGGGATTTTCGTCATTTTCACAGCCAAGAAACTGCATTGGGTTTTGAAGGATAAAGGGGAATCCTGGGATGGCAGTTATTTCCGTGAGAAAATTTTATTGGAGAATGTCATTCCATTTCTCAGTGATCCAGACAATGTCTTGGTGGTTGGTGAGGCTGTCTTTCTTCATGACAAAGCTCCTTGCATGCGTGCAAATGCGACTCAGCAATTGTTAAAGGAAAACAATGTCGAATTTTGGGGCAATGACGTCTGGCCGGGAAATTCGCCAGATCTCAATCCGGCAGAGAACATTGGGGCCATAATTAAGGATGAAGTGGAAGCTCTGATGATTCAGGAGCAAGGTCAAAATCGATATTCAGTTGAAACTTTGAGAATGAATTTGGAAACTGTGTTGAAAAATCTGGAAAATCGAACGGAACTGTTTGAATATTTGTTGTGTTCTTATCCACCTCGTTTGAATGCTGTTCGAAGGGCTAATGGTGGTCATACTGACTATTAAATCGTGTCAATAAACTCAGTTTTTGATGGGCTTTCGAATGGTGTATGAATTATTTGTGTTGTTATTACAAGTGTTGCTGTGACCCCCTAGGAAAAGGTTATGCCCCGCCCTGTAGCTTCCAAGGTGTATGTCACCCACCAGGGTGGCACCAAGTCCCGGGCCTTGATGCTGGAAGCTGAACGCCTTCACCATTGGGCAGAGGCTCACCTGCCATTGCTCCGGGCGGAGCACATTTCAGGCTCGGCCAATGTACAGGTGGATTGGCTGAGCAGAACCACAGTGGACCAGACGGAGTGGCAGCTCCATCCAACTCTGTTCCAAGAACTGACTCACCGCTTTGGCCACCCCCAGGTAGATCTCTTTGCTCAACCGCACAATGTGCACCTGTCAAGGTTCTTCACCAGGTATTACACCCCGGGGCGGAAGGCACCGAAGCTCTTCTATACTCCTTCCCACCCCTTCCGCTCGTACCACTGGTCATCCAGAAGATTCTACTGGAGCAAGCAGAGGTCCTTATAGTCGCATACCCCTGGTATGCCGATCTGGTCCATCTTTCAATCTCCCGTCCGTGGAGAATACCAGACACCTGGATACAACTCTTGCAAGGGGTTCTCCTTCACTCGAACCCTCAGCTGTTACAATTAGCCGTGTGGCATGTGAGCGGGCGATCCTGAGGCGTCAGGACTTCTCTGACAAGGTCATCGCTACGATCCAGGCTGCTCACCGCCCATCCACAATGCGCATTTACAAAGCCACCTGGCAGGCATTTTGCAGGTGGTGCCTGACAGTATCCATGGACCCTCTTAAAACTTCTATTCCACAGATTCTAGTCTTTTTGCAATCGGGTTTGGACAAAGGGCTGACACCCAGCACCTTACGAAGCCAGATTGCGGCCTTAACAACGGTTGTGGGAGGTGCCCCGGGCCATTCCCTCGCTCGCCATCCGAGAGTCCAGTCCTTCTTGAAGGGCACATCTAACCTCAAACCACCGGCAGTCCAGCATTACCCTACATGGGACTTATCCCTGGTACTTAGAGCTCTCACGGCTGAGCCATTCAAGCCCATCCGTACCATCAGCCTTAGATTGTTGACCCTCAAGACCATCTTTTTAGTGGCGATTACATCCGCTAGAAGAGTTTCGGAACTGGCGGCACTTTCAGTATGGGAGGATCTCTGTATATTCCATCAAGACAGAATCATATTGCAATTGGACCCGGCCTTCCTGCCAAAAGTCAACTCCTTGTTCCACAGGGCGCAGAAACTCAACCTCCCAGACTTTTGCCCCAATCCATCATACCCCCAGGAACGGAAGTGGCACCATCTCGGTGTTTGCAGGGTGCTCCATCGCTATGTGAAGCGCACGTATCATTCAGGAGGTCAGAGGCACTTTTCGTGTCCTTCCAACCGGCATCCATGGGTCAGAAAGTGTCATCAAACACAATTGGTTGCTGGTTGAAGGCGTGCATTGTCCTCGCTTACGAATCCCAATCTCGCCCGGCACCCAGACACATCACTCCCCATTCCACCAGAAGGGCGGCCACCACGGCGGCGTGGGCAACGCAGGCCTCAGTGGAGGACATTTGCAGGATGGCGACCTAGTCATCACTGTCGCCCTTCATCCGTCATTACAAAGTGGACATGTATGCCTCGGCGGAGGCTTCATTTGGGCGACACGTCTTACAGAGGGTTGTAGCATCATCCACGGCCCCTGACCAGCCTGCGTCCCGCCCTTGAAATTCAGTGCTTTGGCATGTCCCATGCTTGGATTCCCCAAGCAGCGCACAGGAGAACGACCACTGACTTACCTGAACGGTCCTTCTATGTGTGCTGCGAGGGGAATCCAAACCCACCCTCGGCTTTGGCTGGTTCGGGCATTGACACTATCTCCTCTCACACAGACTCATTGTGTTACTCACCTACTTACGTTTTCATCAGCTGATTCTTTTGCTTCTCCTGGATCGGCTGAGCCTTTGTACAAAACTGAACCATCCCGGTCAGAGGAGGCATGGTCAACAATTACGTAACTCAGTCTCTAAGCTAATGGACAAAGTTAACCCATGGTTGGATTCCCCTCACAGCGCATATAGAAGGACCGCTCAGGTAAGTCAATGGTCGTTCTAACCCCTATCTTTTTCCCCAAGCATCTTCTTTCCAATCTTTCCTCGTTGTCCTGGTCTTTGCTCATTGTCCCTTTCATAATATTTTCCAGTCTTTGGTCTATGCAATCAAATATTTCTACCATCTCCTTATGATGTTCCAGTATAAGGTCCTTAATACTTTGAAACATTAGCTCCATTCCGTAATCTCCACTCACTTTCACCTTGTGTTGAGTCTTTATTTAATAAGTCTGTTTTTAGTCAATTATCCGGGAACTGTTGATTTAAAAAAAGAGGTCCCAAATCACTATTTTAATTTCTCATCAATATTCAATCAAATCAATTTAAATACATCAGGGGGTTATCCACCCCTCAAGTTACTTTTATATATTCAGTAATATTCAGAGATCTCTAGGCAAAAGTTCTTGTTTGATGTTCCAATCTCCAGTGGTTATAAGGTAGATATATATAATTCAATAGATATTTTCAATCCTTTAAATGTTTATTCCCAGGTTGCATAGCTCCTCTTTCATCAACAGATGGCGATCTTTGCTTCAATCTGCAGCCTCTCTGCTTTGTTATGACAAGTCCAATTTAATTATCTTGCTTATTTTAAATTATAAGTCCAGTAAATGAACCACATCAATAAAAATAGTTTGGGGTTGTAGTTCCAGCATGCCTTCTTAATATCATGTTTTGTTTTGAGAGTTCAAGTTTCTATTTGTTTTTTTAAATAAATTTTCTCTTCTTAAATTTTCCGGTATTTTTTTTTTTTTAAATGCTTGTATGCCAGTATGACAAATCATTCCAAAATATATTCCCCTTCAATTTTTATGGGTCAAGTTTCAGCAAAATATGCTGCTGCTCCTCGTCTTTGGATGAGAGAGCTTTCCAGTTCAGGGACATGAGATACGGTTCTCCTCAACCTGAAAGGCAGTCCCCCGTTATCTCACTTCCCCTCCAGGGTAGCTATGGCTCCAATTGAAGCCCTCCAACGGGGAGAGCTTGTAACAGGGCTGTGGAGCTCTGGGTCCTTGCTTCTGAAGGTGCCAGAAGTACAACCGGAGGTCCTGGGGTCCAGCTTCTTGACGAAGGAAGCATCGACCACTTCCCACAGATTCTCTTTGTTAACCATAACTTGTATACACATAGAAGAATTTCTGGAAGAGGAGGGAAAAGAAAGTCAGGCCGGGGTTTGGGGAGAGGGTAGGGATCAAGAGTGGAACCCCAGGATATAGCTAAATAAAGAAAGGATAATGATAATAAATTATATACATGGAGGATTAGAAAACTTTGGTATTAAATATTATGGATGTTTAGCTAAAATAGGATATGAGGATTTAATGTTAATGAAGGATTTTATAAATAAGTAAATGAAATGCCAGTATGTGGTTATGGATTGAATTTTGGTATATTTAAGGATGAAGGATGTTTAAATAACTGTAGTCAAATAAAAGTGGAAGTATAATGATGTTAATATAGTAAATATTTAAGATATTTTAATTAATATGAATGATATTTGATGACGGTGGAAGAGATGCACAAAAGCTTTTTGTAACCAGCTGATATACTTTTTACAATATATGTTTGTTTTGGAAATAAATAAATAAATTTTTAAAAAAAGAGTGGAACCCCAGCTACTTTGTCTCCATCGGTGCTCTGTGAGCTTGGGTGTTTTTTCTACAGATGTTTCATGACCCAACTAGCAGTGATGTGCAGGCAGGGGAGGCAGGGGAGGCAGGGCCTCACCACTGTCATCATGAAAAGAAAAAAAAATGTAAAAGGAAAAAGGCTGAGGTAGTTGCTGCCAGAGTCATAGTGGATGAGTCTGCTTAGTGCTTAACTGTTTAAAAAAGTCTCTTAAAAAGTGCCCTCTACAGGAGGAGGCAGGAGAACCACGTGCCTCATTTAGTCTATATGATCACTTGAGCAGAGTTAAGCAAGGGTCAAAATTCCTTATGTAGATGAGGCACTTGGTTCTCTTGCCTCCTCCTGTAGAGGGCATTATTTTAGAGACTTTTTTAAACAGTTAAGCAGAGTCATCCATTGGGGAATCTGGCAGCAGCTAACTCAGCCTGACCTCAGCAGCTCTTGCCTTTTTCCTTTTACATTTTTACATTTTCATCATGGCAGACAAGAGCAGAGTTGAAATCCTTTGTGAAACAGCTGGAAAAGGTATATGGGTCGGAGGGAGGGGGAGGAATTCAAAATTAATGTAATTTGTAAGTAATTGTATTATTATAAGTAATGTGTGTGTGTGTGTGTGTGTGTGTGTGTTTTACCCGCATCTGCTGGGGTGCGGGCTGGCACTTTTTTTATGTCGGACATAGCGGCAGGGCTTTTGGACATAGCGGCAGGGCTTTTGGACATAGCAAGACGCCTCTGTGTTGGACACAGCGGCAGGGCTTTCAGACACCCCGGCGCTGTGTCCGCCATAGAGGCGGGACGCCTCTATGTCAGACATAGCAGCAGGGCGGCTTTTGCCTCTAGCGCCAGGTCGGCATGGCAGCTTTGCCCGCCTGCCGCCCCGGCGCTAGAGGCAAAAGCCACCCTGCCGCTATGTCCTACATAGATGTGTCCCACCTCTATGGCAGACACAGCACCAGGGTTTCCCGGGGCTTCCGAAAGCCCTGCCGCTGTGTCCGACATAGAGGCGTCCTGCCTCTATGGCGGACACAGCACCGGGGCTTCCTGGGGCTTCCGAAAGCCCTGCCGCTGTGTCCGACATAGGGCAGCTTTTGCACGCTTGCCTCATCAGCCATAAACTTCACCACATGTCACTGCCAACTAGGTACCGTCATCAGCCCTGGAAGGGACTGACGTTTATGGAGAGGAGGAGAGGGGAGTTGGGAGGAGGAGGACTTGGGGTCCCTGGTGCCTCTGAGCTTGGGTGTTTTCTTGCAGACGTTTTATGATCCAACTAGGTAATGTCATCAGTGCTAGTAGGGGGAGAGGAGGAAGAGGAGGATGAAAAGGAGGACGACTGTGGGGTCCTTCCAGCTCTAATATTCTATGTTCTATGACTATGCAAACAACCATACCCTAAGCAGCATTGAATCCAGTTAATAGTAGAATGGGAGGCCCCATGGGTGTTGAAAATGTTTCCAGACAGAAAACCAATGCTGCACGGTTGCCTTTACAATAGAGAGGGATGACCACATACAGCCCAGGCAGTCCTCGACTTAGTTAGTTAGTTTATTTAGTGAACCATTCAAAGTTACAATGGCACTGAAAAAAGTGGCGTACAACTGTTTTTCACACTTACAACCGTTGCTGCATCCTCAGCCAAAGACTACCTGTAGAAGAGAGATTTTTTCCCTTCGTTTTAATAAATTAGGCCAATGGGGGGTGGGGGGTGGGAAGGAGACAGAAAGTGTAAATCATTGCAATGAAAAAGGCTTCTGAAAATCAAAAATGTTGGTGGTGTCCATTGTTTAGATCAGCATCAAGAACCTGATAGCAGTTACAGAGAATCAGATAACAGAGTTGAAAGGAACCTCGGAGGCCATCTAGTCCAACCCTCTGCCCAAGAAGGACATCCTATACCATTTCTGACAAATGGCAGTCCAGTCTCTTTCTGAAAGCTTCTAGTGATGAAGCTCCCACAGCTTCTGAAGGCAACTTCTGTTCCACTGGTTGATTGTTCTCACTGTCAGAAAATTTCTCCTTATTTCCAGGTTGAATCTCTCCTTATTCAGTTTCAATCCATTATTCCTTGTCTAGCCTTCAGGTGCCTTGGAAAATAGCTTGACCCCCTCCTCTCTGTGGTAGCCCCTCAAGTATTGGAAGACTGCTATCATGTCTCTCCTGGTCCTTCTCTTCACTAGACTAGCCATGCCCAGTTCCTGCAACCGTTCTTCATATGTTTTAGTCTACAGTCCCCTAATCATAGTAGTTGCTCTTCTCTGCACTTTTTCTAGAGTCTCAATATCTTTTTTATAGTGTGGTGATCAAAACTGGATGCAGTATTCTAGGTGTGGCCTTACTAGGGCTTTATAGAGTGGTATTAGTATCTCACTTGATCTTGATTATATCCGTTAATGCAATTTAAGATTATATTGGCTTTTTTTGGCTTTCACTGCACACTGTTGGCTCCTATTTAGCTGGTTGTCCAATAAGACTCCATGATCCCTCTCACAGTTACTGCTATTAAGCCTGGTTTCACAAAGTCTATATGTGTACTGGTTTTTCTTGCCTAAGTGTAAGACTTTTCTCTACATTGAACTTCATTTTGTTAGATAGGACCCAGCGTTCAAGTCTGTCAAGATCTTTCTGGATCTTGAGCCTATCTTGGGTTTAGTCTAGTGGTTAAAGCACCAGGCAACTTTCTAGTCCCATCTTGGGACAAAAGCCACCTGGATGACTTTAGGCCAATCACCAACAGAGAGTGAGTTCTAGTCTTGCCTTAGGCATGAAAGCCAGCTTGGCAACTTTGATCCAATCCCTCTCTCTCAGTGCAACCCACCTCACAGGGTTGTTGTAAAGAAAATCAGGGGGGGAAAAGAAGAAGCATTAGGGATATCCACCATCTTGAATTATTTATAAAAATAATAAAGGCAAGACAAAAAATAATTATTAAGCAGTTAATATAAATGAATGTGGAAGAAAACAAGCCAGCTTGGGTCATACTTACAATAACGGAGCAGATGCTGGAATACATGCTCTGGAGATTGTTGTGCTCGGAACCTCCTCCCATTGAGAAATGAGACGGATGACTTAAAAGTGTTCCTGGAGACCTGGGCCAAGGGAGGAAGGAAGGAATCAGATCACCTGCTTCTGATACTGTACATGTTCTACAGAGAAAACCCAGCCTTCTCCATGCTCAGGACAGAGGGAAGAGGATAAACTGTCCCAGGACTAAGATATGGCAGGCCGAGGAGTCAGTGATGACCACAGCATCTCCGTCCTGAAAGGAGACATCTCCCAATGTCTCCAACAGGATGATGAGCTAACCGGGTGCCAAATCTCTCTACAGGTAGTCCTTGGCTTTTGACTGTAATTTCTACTGCTACGCGAGACAGTTGTTAAGTGAGTTTTGATCCATTTTACGATCTTTCTTGCCATAGTTGTTAGAGAACCTCTGCAGGTGTTAAGTTAATGACAGAGTTGCTAAGTGAACCTGGCTTTCCCATGGACTTTGCTTGCCAGAATGTTGCAAAAGGGGATCATGTGACCCTGTTTATACATAAGTGTCTAGTAAGGGAAACAACAGGAAGAAAACAACACTCCCACTAGGACTGACAGGGCAAGCCACGTATATATAAAAAGAGACACCCCCCTCCCTTCTAGCACTGATGATGTTACCTAGTTGGGTAAGGAAAGGTCTGCAAGAACAGAACCAAGCTTAGAGCACCAAGGATCCATCATTTCAACCCTGATTCTCTTCAAACAATCAAGCAGAAAATGGTGCCCTACTCAAAAAACAGCCAAGCAAAAAACCTACACCCACATCAAAAACAATAGGCTATGCTGTATATAAGCAGAGATCAAAACCTCCTGCTGATGCTGTCACCTAGTTGGGTCATGAAAGGTCTGCAACAAAAGAACCAAGTTCAGAGAGCATCAAGGACCTCCCAACTTCAGGATGGTCCAGAATCTCTTTGAATTATCAAGAGAATAACATTGCTCTGAGTGAAGATGGGGATGCAGAGCAGTCTCCTGAAGGAGGCAGCCTGGGCAGACCAGGAGCTTTGGTGACCCAGTCCTCAAACTCACCGCTCTGCTCCACCCATTTGACAGTTGAATGATGAGGGGGACAAGACTTTGGAGGACAGCTTTTTTAACTTCCCCCTGTGTCCCCCCTCACCCCTTTCAAGAGCGTGCCAAAAATAGTGATGGCGTTGTTCCTCAGTTTGATGTCATCCTACGAAGGAAGAGAAACAGGTTAGTTCCTCCAATAGCAGAAAGTCTGTGTAGCTCCCTGCTGAACTGGGGGATTCTTGATGGGGTCTGAGTAGAAGTCCATTCTGGCCCTTCCCAGGCTCCGGAACTCTGGGGAGGGTGAAAATGGCCTCCTCCCACCCACCCCACCTCCCGGAGGCACTCTGGAAGCTGGAAATGGATCATTTTCGAACTTCCAGTTGGTCCGTTGGGCCCATTTTTCACTCTCCCCAGCCTTCGGAGGCTTTCCTGAAGCCTGGGGAGAGCAAAAAACGGGCCAACGGGCCAACCGGAGGGCCTCTGGGGGGCCAGGGAAAGCACCCTCCCCAGGCTTCAGGAAAGCCTCTGGAGCCTGGGGATGGTGAAAAACAGACCCAATGGGCCAACTGGAAGTTTAGAAACAAATTTCCAGTTGGCCTGTTGCATCTGTTTTCCGCCCTCCCTAGGCTTCAGGAAAGCCTCCGGAGCATGGGAAGGGCCAGAATGGATTTCCACTACATATACCGTTAATGACCCACTTTGAACATGCTCATCAATCCAACTATAGATCTGTTTAATTGTCATACTGTCCTGTCATCAATCAGCTAGCTTGATAATCAGCATATCATTGAGTGCTTGTCAAACACTTTGCTGAACTCAAGATACATTATGTCTACCACATTCCCACAATCTACTATGGACATTTGAGGGGTGGGGGTATTTTTTTATTTGGTTGCTTTGGCAGGAATATTTTGGAAGTGGTTTGCCCCTGTCTCCTTCCTAGGAGTGAGAGAACGTGACTGACAAAGGTCACCCAGCTGCCATCAAGCCTAACAAAAGACTAGGACTCCTGCTTTCTCGCTTTCTCATCTTTAACCTCTACACCAAACTGATTAAGGAAGTGTAACGAGTTGTGAGAACATTGAAAAACAGACTCCAACCTCCACAACAGTACACTAAAGAAAACCTGAGACCAGGGCAGAGTTTTACGTGTGAAAACATGTCAAATTTGACCCTTCCCAGTTTTTTGTAAAGATAAAGTCAGGGAGGTACCATTATTGTAGGAAAAGTAGCATTCATAACTTCCATCCTCTTAATCTGATCTGCCTCAGTTACCCACTCAAGAAACAAAGTAAGATTAATCTGGCAATGGTTTATCATGACAATTCCATGCTAACTGTTGGTAATTGCTGTAAAATGCATGCAGATCAACCTCTATGATATGATCTAGGGAGCTGTCTTCAATCTTAGCAGCTTTAAGATGTGGGGACTTCAACTCCAGGATGCTGACTGGAGAGTTCTGGGAATTGAAGTTCTCCCATCTTAAAGTTGCCAAAGTTGAGAAATACTGTTCTAGACCAGGGTTTTTCAATTTCAGCAGTTTTAAGATGTGGGGACTTCAACTCTTGGAGTTCTCAGACCAGCAGAGTTGAAGTTCACACATCTTAAAGTGTCTGAGATGAAGCAACACTAACCTAGATTTTTTTTTTTAGATATGGAGAGGGAGCCAGGTGTATGTGTGTTTCTACAATATGGTACATGGTGTTCTAGATTTTCTAGACCAATGTATGGTTTGATGGAGCTGAAGAGAGTGGCAACCTTCATTCTCTTCCACCTCATCGGGAACTTCTCCAGCTCTCTAGAAGAGCTCATCTGCAAGCCTACACACCATTTCATATTAGCACAGCACAGGTTTTGCTGAACTATTTCTAAGCATTTTCGATAGTTAGAATTCTGCAGATGGCATCTAGGCCGTCTTTATAAGAGATGGGGGAGAGAGAGGGGAGAGAGAGAGGGAGGGAGAGACAGAGGGGGGGAGAGGGAGAGAGAGAGAGAGAGAGAGAGATTTGGTTGTGATTTGGTTGACTTACATCATGAAAATATTTAAGCATGATAGGAATCAAATGCACAGCCCTGCATCCGTACGTCTTGACATCAAGGTGTTGGAAGAGGAACTTGAGAGTTCTGAGCAATTCTTTTGCTACATTTTCTCTGGGTCAGAAGCATAGTTGATCACAGGCATTAACAGGGGCTCCAGCTGCTTATTCTGGAGGAAGTCAGGAAAGAAACGAGCAATTAAATATGGTCACTGGAATTCTCGGAGTCATTCAGTAGAAAGAATGACAAACACATAGAAACCATAAAAACATAGAATGACAGGAGACCTGATACTATTCTGGATAAATGGCTGTCTGCTTCCTTCTTGAAAACCTCCCATGATGGAGCCCCCACAACTTCTGGAGGCAAGTCATTCCACCAATTAACCGAACAACAGAATTGGAAGGGATCTTGGAGGTCTTCTATTCCAAGAATTCCCTGCTCAAGCAGGAGATGCTATACAATCCCAGACAAATGGCTCTCCAGTCTCCTCTTAAAAGCTTCCAGTGTTGGAGCCTCCATAATTTCTGAAAGCAAGTCCTTCCACTGGTTAGTTGTTCCCATTGTCAGGAAATTTCTCCTTCGTTTCAGGTTGCTTCTCTCCTGGATTAGTTTCCATCTGTTGTTTCTTGTCCTGCCTTCAGGGGCTTTGGAGAATAGGTTGAGCCCCTCTTCTTTCTGGCAGCCCCTCAAATATTAAAAGACTCATGTCATCCTAGCCCCTCCCCTTTTTTGTTTGACTAGATCTACCTAGTTCTCCAATTGTTTTGCCTCCAGCTAAAGCAAACTAAAGTGAAACACTTCAGCTTACAGAGTTAAACAAACCATAATACGCCCCATTTCAAGTCAATAAACATACACCCTTAGAACAGAGAACATGGAATAATTGAGTTGGAAGGGACCTTAAGATCCTCTAGTCCAACCCCTGCTCAAGCAGGAGACTCTGTACTATTTCAGATAAATGATTTTCCAGTCTCTTTTTGAAAACCTCCCATGATGGAGCACTCACAACTTCTGAGGGCAAATTGTTCCCTTGGTTGATTGCTCTCGACATCAGGAAATTTCTCCCTAGTTCTAAGTTGTTTCTATCCTGGGTTAGTTTCCATCCATTCTTTCTCATTTTGGAAAATAGTTTGACCCCCTTGTCTTTGTAGGAGCCCCTCAAATATTGCTGTCATGTCTCCCCTCATCCTTCTAGACATTCCCAATTCCTGTAACCGTTCTTCATATGTTCTTGGAGTTGGTTGTAATTATGAAAAATTTGAATAAGGAGTATAAATCAAGAAAACCAGAACAACCAGCATTCCAAGTGGTTGTTCCCCAAGATCCCCAATTCCGTAAGGGAAGATCTTCAGGAAACATCTGGAAAGGAAGAAGCTGGGTGATTGTTAAGTCAGCTCAGTGGCTTCCTCATCCCAGGAGTTTGAAGAGACATCTTCACTTGAAGGAAAGTGTTCCATCACTGTGGTCTCAAAGTGGGGGTGGCTGGGAGCCTTCTTTGCCAGCTTTTTGCCAGACTTTTTCCAAAGTCTCAGCATCTTTTTTATAATGTGTGACCAAAACTGGATGCTGCATTCCAGGTGTGGCCTTATTAGGGTTTTATAAAGCAGTATTAATACTTCACATGATGTTGATTCTATGCCTCTGTTTGTACAACCCAGGATTGTATTCGTTTTTTTCGCTGCTGCTGCACATGGCTGGCTCATATTCAAGTGATCGTCCAGTAGGACTCCAAGGTCCCTCTAACAGTTGCTGTTTTATTTGTAATGGTTTTAATGGCTGTCCAGTCTCTTCTTGAAAGTCTCCAGTGATGGCGCACCCACAACTTCCAGAGACAAGTCATTTCAATGATTAATTCTTCTGTCAGGAAATTTCTCCTTAGTTCCAGGTTGCTTCTCTCCTTGAGTAGTTTCCATCCATTGCTTCTTCTTCTGCTTTCAGATGTTCTCCAAGAGGATCTGTTGACTACTTGATCCTTCAGATCTTCCAGAGATGCACCCATCTCTGTACAGGAGAGGCCACTGTAGCTGAGTCCATCTTCTTTCTTTTTTTTTTTTTTTTAAGGTAAAACTACAATTTTTATTTATTTATTTTTCTTAACACATATTGTATTTCCCCCCTCCCCCTCCCCCCAAATCCCCACCTCCCTTCCCTCCCCCCGACTTCCCAAAGACCATACGTGGTATAATTTTTGAACAATCACAGTCTGAAATATCTCTACATTGAACTCAGCTTCTTACTGTTACCCAAATTTAAAACAATTTAAATTATTACTGATACTAAGCATAAGCTATCTGGAGTTTTTTAGTCCCATATTTACTTTTTATGTAATCAATCCACTTTTTCCAGTCTCTTTTGTATCTCTCGTTTGAATGTTCTTTGAGATATGCTGAGATTTTGGCCATTTCGGCTAAGTTCATAACTTTCAAAGTCCATTCTTGAATTATAGGTAAATCTTTCTTCTTCCAATACTGCGCCACCAAGAGTCTTGCTGCCGTTATTAAATACAGGATCAAATTAGTCTCTGCTACTGTAAAATCAATGCATATACCCAGTAAAAACAACTGGGGGGTAAATTTTATCCTTCTTTTGAAGATGTTTTGCAGGATCCACCATATTTTTATCCAAAATGCCTTAACATTACGACATGTCCACCATATATGAAAATATGTAGCATCACAAGAACCACATCTCCAACATTTAGGTTGAACATTTGGATACATAGAGGCAAGCTTTTTAGGATCTAGGTGCCATCTATAAAACATTTTATAAAAATTTTCTCTCAAGTTTTGTGCTTGTGTAAATTTCACATTTCTTACCCAGATTCTTTCCCATGTTTCAAGCATTATTGGTTCCTCGACATTCTGAGCCCATTTTATCATACAATCCTTAATCAGTTCCGTTTCAGAATCCATCTGTACTAATACATTATATATCCTCTTTATATGCATTGAGCTTTGATCTCTTATTTGTTTAAACAGATTATCCTCAACTTTTACAAAGCCAATTTTTTGATCTGTTTTCCACCTAGCTTGTAATTGACCATACTGAAACCACGTTTGAACTACCTTCTCTTCTTTAAGTACCTCTAAAGATTTTAGTTCCATCACCCCTCTTTCTGAGATAAGAAGTTGTCTATAGGTGGTTCTATCGAGTTTTTGTTCTACATTCATATTTTCAATTGCATGTCTAGGAATTGCCCACATGGGCACTTTATCATTTAGTTTATGTTGATATTTTTTCCAAACCCGCAATAAAGCATTTCTTAAGATGTGATTTTTAAATTTCTTATCCGTTTTTTTGTTAAATAACAGGTAAGCATGCCAACCATATAACAAATCATATCCCTCGATATTCAAAATTCTGTCATTAGTTAGATGAATCCAATCACTAATTGCAGATAATGCCACTGCGTCATAGTATAATTTTAAGTTAGGTAATTTCAATCCTCCTCTTTCACGTGCATCTTGCATTATTTTCATCTTTACCCTCGGCTTCTTTCCTGCCCACACAAATTTGTTGATACCCTTCTGCCATTCTAGAAGATTCGCATCTCTTTTAAGTATTGGTAACATTTGAAAAAGAAATAAAAATTTTGGTAAAATGTTCATTTTTACTGCCGCTATTCTACCCAGCAAGGACAAATGCAGTTTTTCCCACCTTTTCAACTCCAACTGTGTACTATGCCAAAGTGGTTCATAATTATACTTGTATAATTTCCCATTTGAGATTAAAATATTAACTCCAAGATATTTAACTTTTTTAACTACCTCACATCTTAGCGTCGCCCCCAGTTCTTCCTTCTGTTTGATAGTCATATTTATAGCTATTATTTTGGTTTTTCCTAGATTTATTTTAAATCCCGAGACTTGACCATATTGATTGATCGTATTCAATAATACCCTACTAGTTTCCTGCGGTTGCTCCAATATTATAACCAGATCATCCGCAAATGCACGAACTCTATATTCTTGCTGTCTAATTTTGATCCCTTTTAGACCGCCCAGGCCCCGTATCTTATTCAACAGTATTTCCAAAGTTATAATAAACAATAATGGGGACAGAGGACAGCCCTGTCTTGTACCTTTTTCAATTTGAAAGGAGTCTGTCAGACTTCCATTGACAATGATCTGGGCTGTTTGCTGCTGATATATTGCACCAATTGACCGTAAAAAGCCATCTCCTATCTGCATTTTTTGCAATGTCTTCAGCAGGAATTGCCAATTAACTCGATCAAAGGCTTTCTCCGCATCCAAAAATATGAATGCGGCCGGGATTTGATTGTTCTTTCCCAGGTATTCTAAAGCGTTGATAATTAATCTAACGTTATCCTTCATCTGTCTGCCCTGTATAAAACCAGTTTGATCGGTATGTATCAGTTGCTGAGTTACCCCCATTAGCCTATTTGCTAATATTTTAGTAAAAATTTTATAATCTACATTGAGTAATGAAATAGGTCTGTAATTTTTTGGTTGGGTAAGGTCTTGATCTTCTTTGGGTATCAACGATATGAACGCAGTCTTCCACGAGGGAGGCACTTTCCCTCCCGATTGAATTTTATTGAATAGTTCTCTGAGGGGTTCTACCATTTCTAACTGTAGATATTTATAATAAACAGCTGTTAAACCATCTGTACCTGGTGCTTTCCCTAACTTTAATTGTTTAATTGCCTGCAAAATTTCCCCAGAGGTTATAGGTTGGTTCAGCTTATGCCTATGTTCTTCTCTGACTAGGGGGATTTTCTCTTTATCTAGGTATTTGTCTATATCTCCGTCCTTAATTTTATCCCCTTTATACAACTCTGTAAAAAATTCCCGAAATACCTTTTGAATCTCTTCCTGTTGAAACACTTCCTTCCCTCTGTAACACAATTTGGATACATTTTGAGCTTTCCTTTTTTTTCTAATCTGATAAGCCAACCACCTACCGGGTTTATTTGCATTGCAGAAAGTATTATGTTTAGCATATAATAAACTAGTAGCTACCTGGTCAGAGATCAGCATATCAAACTGAGATTTTAATATAGCAATTGTTTCCCTAATCTTTGTATCTCCTGGATTCAATGTTAATTCTGACTCTTTCCCTTTAATTTCCTCTTCCAATTCTTTTCGTTTTTGCCCTTGTTTGTATCTATGTATTTTATTTATATTCATTAATACTCCTCTCATATACGCTTTGCTTGCATCCCATACATATTCCAAAGATGTACCCTTGTTCATATTGAAGACAAAATATTCCGATAGCAATTTTTTACAATCATTAACATACTTTTCATATCTAAATAAATTTTCATTCAACCTCCAGGACCTTCTTGCCTGGGCTACCCTTCCCAATTCCATCCAGACTGGATTATGGTCTGAAAGAACTCTCGCCATAATCTTTGTCTTCTTCACCCTACAAAGTAAATCATTTGTAATTAGTATAAAATCAATCCTTGAAAGAGATTGATGTCTATTGGAAAAAAAGGTAAAGTCATATTCTTTAAAGTCCATCTTCTTTCTGATGGTTGTCTCCTCCTTCTTCTTCTATCCTTCCTAGCCTTGTAGACTTCCCAGAGAGTGTGGCCATACCTGCTACTACCTTGAAAGTCCCTCACTTCCTGAACCCCATCTTTTACCTCGAAGGGGTGCTGGAGGAGATACCCCAGACCTCATATGCTCAGTATTTGGAGGAGGGGATAGGACTGACTCATCCAGTCTCGGAGAACATGTTGTAGAATGTCTTTCAGTTTAAAAACCTCTCCAGTCTCCGGGTGAAAGAGCTGAGGAACAGGAGTCGAGATACCGAGCGTTAGCGAAGCAAAGGAAGGGAACATTCCTGAGAGCCTCTACGAAGAGAGGCCACATTCAGCCATTACGGGGAGAGAGGGGAAAAAAACAGTCCTCGTTTAGTGACTGCTGAAAGTCACAATGGCACTGACAAAAGTGACATGCCCATTTTTCAGACTTATGACTATTGTAGCAGCCTCATGGTCATCTGATCAAAATTTGGGTACTTGCCAGTTCAAGTGGGAAAGGAATTTGGGGTCATTGTCTTCCTTCCATCCCTCCCTTCTTCTTTCCTTCCTCGCACCCTCCCTCCTTCCTTCCTCCCTCTCTCCCTCCCTCCTTCCTTCCTTCCTCCCACCCTCCCTTGCTTCATCATTCCTTCCTGCCTGCCTCCTTCCATCCCACCCTTCTCTCTCTTCCTCCCCCCCTCTGCTTCCTTCCTTCCACCCTCCCTCCCACAACATTTGGGGACAAGCCATTCCACTGGTTCACAGGATACGAGAAGACCTTGGAGGACTTCTCAACCAGCCCCATGCTTCACCAGGAAATCCTACACCATTTCAGGCAAATGCTTGTCCAGTCTCTTCTTCAAGACCTCCAGTGATGGAGTACCCACAACTTCTAGCTTCTAACCATAAAGTCCTCCTGAACCCTGGGCAACTTTCCTTGACCTCCAGAACGTTGAGGTGCCCCACGTTGAGGTTCCTCACCTCCGAGAAGAAAGCCATGCCAATGATCTTCTCGCTTAATTTGGTATGACACAGGTATGTGTTAGCCTGGTTAAACATTTGTTTGAGCTCCACTTTCGAGAAGTCGAACAAGTGCCTGAAAGATCAAATAGGGAGAGATGAGACAAGATCTAATGGTTAGTGAGAAGAACCACCAACCCAGAGAAATCATTATCCAATTATCGATAAAGAGATTGAATGAATTATTTCATTTGGAGAATTTCTATGGCTGCCCACTCTCCATTTAAACTCTGGGTGTTTAACAAGAGTTCAGAAATAAAGAAAGACTCCAAACACAAATCCAAACCAAGTTAAAAATAGCCGGATGGATATTTAATGTGGATAAAAATAACCATGCAGTTATCAAATATCCTTGTGGATCTTGATTGGGCTACAGAAGCCTGAGTCTTGCCAAGTTTAGACCAATTAATGGAAGTCACTGGAAAGGTAAATAGCTACATAACCTTCTTTTGATTCACTTCTCTCTCTCTTCCTTTCTCCCCTCCAACCACTCCCTCTCCTCCTCCTCCTCCCTTACTCTGTTTCCCTCACTCTTTCTCCCTCTTCCTCTCTCTCCCCCTCCCTCTGTCTCTCTCTCTATCTCCCACTCCCTCTCTCTCTTTCTCTCTCTCCCTCTCTTTCTCTCCCCCTCTCTCCCCCTCCCTCTCTTTCTCTCTGTCTCCCTCTTCCTCCCTCTCTGTCTCCCTCTCTTTCTCTCTCTCTGCCTCTTCCTCCCTCTCTCTCTCACACCCACTGCCACTTGTAGCCCAGAGCTTTTAATTCCTTCTGGACCAGGTGGAAAATGGCTTCAAACAAAGTCTCTGGGCTGAGAAGCATTTCCCAGCAGCCCAGCCTTTCCAGAAGTTTGTATTCATCCTCGTGTCCAGCACATAGGATGAGGTTCCTGATGGCTTCCACTGCCGTCCTAAATGAAAGAAAGGAAGAAGAGTCATTTCCCATCTTTCAGCTGATCCCCTCTGCAAAGGACAGGCTTGCGTTGACGGCAACCAGCCTCCCGCTGCGGTTCACGATAGCGTCCGGCTTCACTTGGAAGACCTCGTAAGTCAACTTGGGGAAAACCAGAGGGCATCTACTGAGCTTTGCAGAAATGGAGAGAGGACCCAGATTGGGCCTAGGAGATTCCTTACTCCAAGAGGTTGGTGTCCTCCACATCACTGCTTGATGAGCTTCTTAGATGGATGAAATGAAGCTGGGTGACCAGTGCAATAAGAAATCTGGGAATCTTCTTGTGGAGATCAGCCGCATCAGGAATGGAGAAGATTTTACATAGGGCGTTGGTGGCCTAGAAACGGGATGAAAGGAGAGTCACCTTGGGCTCACCAGGTTACTTAGTTTCATCTCATCATCTTATTATAACAACCCTGTAATCCTTTGCGGAGTGGAGTCTGAGCAACTGAATGGAGCTGAGTGTTTAGTGGCCGGATGCCCTTCCCTGTCGCCAGTGCAGAGTTTTGTTCGGCAGATACGTTCTCATTGTGCCCAGAGAGAGAAATATCTGCCTCTACCTAAGATCAAACTCACCGCCTCCTGATTGTGAGGCAAACCAGGTTACTTAGTTGACAAAGTCCAAAAGCGGAACTCCTTTGATGTGGGCCAACCAGGAGAAAAAAATCCTCATGTCCATGAAACTGAGCCAGGAATGCCTGTATCCGAGACATGGTGCAACATTTTGCTAGAAGTGGGATTTCCGAAACAACAATTCTATACTCCCTCCAGAGTTTGAGAGGACAGTGGGGTGTAGATACAGAACAAAAGGGAGACAATGAGTAGCACAAGTGAGACAGAACTGGAGACAAAGAGATTGATAATCTGAAGTCTCTCTTTTTGTCTTCATTTCTAAAAAGGCTCTTGACTCTCCACCTAATAGGTTATTTATTTATTTATTTGTGCGGTCCTTGGTGCAGTCTGAGTGTGTATGTGTGTGTGTGTTTTTTGTTGATGTTGAAGATGTTTCATGACCCAAGTAACATCATCAGTGCTAGAAGAGTTTGGCTTAGAAATAAAGTTAGCCACCTCCCGCTTCTAGCACTGATGATGTTAACTAGTTGGGTCGTGAAACATCTGCAAGAAAACCACCAAGCACAGTAAGCACCAAAGACCCCCCCCCCAGTCTTCCTCCTCATCCCTCCTCTTCCTCTTCCTCCTGATATTACTTGGTTGTGTAATGAAATTTTTAAAATATTCATGACTGGGAGAGACATGGGAACAAGCTCAGCCAGTGAATAGCCAATGGGAGCTTAAACAGATCTGAGTCTATACAAAGAATTGAAACAAAAACTTAAGCAGTTTGCTGCTCTGATACGAAAACAAGCAGTCTGTCTGGGCTTGTCTGCTGAAATGAAGCTAACTGCTTGTGTTTCCCTGTAACTCTCCAGCCTTGTGTTTACTTGGAAGAACCACCTGTTGGTATTGTATATTTATTCATCTATTGTTATGTATATAAAGAAGTTAATGAATCCAGCTGCATCAGTTATCTGTAATGTGCTTCTGGATTTGAATTTATGCAACAAACTCTGCCAGAAATGTCCTCAAGAAAGCAATCAAACTCAGAGCACCAAGGACCTCATAGTTCTCCTCCTCCTCTCTCTTCTTCTTCTTCTCCTCCACTCCACAAACCCCACTCCCCTCTAGCCTTGATGATGTTACCTAGTTGGCTTATGAAACATCTGCAAGAAAACCACCAAGCTCAGTGAGCACCAGGGACCCCACAGTTCAACAAATATTCTATAAATATTCTCTTCTATTGGTCTTAGTTAATCAAATTTCTACACTGGCATCTGAGCTAATGGACACTGGGCAGTTTACAATAATGTAATAAAACAATAAAACACATAATAAAAACACAGATTAAAAATATTTAAAATAAGATACAAGGTGCAGTACTCAGCTGGGTGTTTGCCTTTCTTAAACCAAACTCTTTTTAGTTATTTCTGTACATCACCCAGAATCACCATGAGTGAGTTGGGCAACCATATGAGTTTTCTTAATAACTGAATGAATGAATGAATGAATAAATACACGAAGGAATGGATGAATACATGAATAAATAAATGAAAAGATACATGAATGGATTAATGAATAGATGAACTGATGGATGGATGGATGGATGGATGGGTGGATGGATGGATATCAAAGCGGCTCTGCATCTGGCAAGGAACCCCACAGATGCTTCTAATTTCAATGGGGTTTTCTGGGGAGAGGGGGGCTTGACCAGGAGTGAAATGCTACCAGTTTGGGCCCGTTCACCCAAATAAAATAAAGAAATGGACAAATAAAGAAATGAAGGAATGAATGAATACATTAATTAATAAATAAATGGATATATGAACGGATTAATGAATGGATTAATGAATAAATGAACTGATAGATGAATAGATGAACCAATGGATGGATGGGTGGATGGGTGGATGGGTGGATGGATGGATGGATGGATATCAAAGCTGCTCTGCATCTGACAAGTAACCACACAGATGCTTCTCAATGGGGTTGGGGGGGCTTAACCCAAATTCTGCTCCAATTTCAGCCCCCACCAGTTTGCCCACTGCCTCCCTCCAACCAGGGCCTATCTGCTCTAATGTGGGGCCCTCGGGGGGGGGGGGCTCTTCTGCTCAGCCCTTCCCCCTTCCATAGGTGTGGTGCCCATGTCTACATTAAATGGAAACAGAGCCGCTGCTTGATGGTTTACTGCAACTGGCATGGTGGAGTTGCTCCTGGTGGTATTGGGGTCCTACAGCCTTTTCAGGAGGTCTTCAGGATTTTATTTTTGGTGTACCCGTCTCCAATTAATGCCCTCCATATCCCTCTGGCGCTTCTGCGGAAGTGGGAAAACAGATAGGGGAACAAATCAGATTCTTTCCCCATTTCAGAAGAGCCGGCCAGTCGAGATAGATTAACCCCCCTCCCCGGAGAAAACCGATGGCCAAATGAACTGCTTTGATGCAAGAAAAAAGTATAGACAGGTAGCTGTTGATTTACAACCATTTGTCTAGTAACCATTCAAAGGAACAACAGCATTGAAAAAAGTGACTGAAGCCCACTTTCCCCACTTTCCTGCATCCTCATGGCCATGTGATCAAAATTCGGACGCTTGGCCACTAGTTCAGATTTATGACCGTTGTTGGGTCCCATACTCAAGCGATCACAGTTTGCAAACTTCTGATGGGGAAGCCAAATTCACTTAACAACAATGTTACTAACTTGACAACTGCAGTGATTCACAACAACTGTCATAAAATATCTTTAAAAGGTCATTTCCATCCCCATTTGGCTGCTTCCTTCCTTCCCATCACAAGACCCTCAGCTGACATGATCCACACCTGACCCATCACAAGATCCTCACCTGACACGATGTGACCTCTCCTGACGTGACTTCTCCATTACAAGACCTACTGACCACACAAAGCCCTTACAAGCAGAAGACCAGCACTGGCGTTCCCTAAATTCCGCTTAAGATGTTACCTAGACTGGTGACAAAATGTTTGGAAGCCAACACAGAAGAGGGGAGAACCAACCTCCACCCTCATCTTCCACCCGAGCTCCAGGCATTTGCCCCTATCGCAAATGATTGAGATTCTCTGTAGTCTACAAGAAAACAGGAGGCTCATCTTTTTGAGGTTCTTCTTACCCATCACAGTCCATGGAACATTCGAGAAGTGTGTCCATCACTCTGTTGACTCTTCTCGAAGTCAGGTGACACACTGCCTTCAGCATTAGCTCTTTTGTTGCTGGGTCAGAAATTTTGGGAAGACGCTGGTAGATCTCCTTCAAAACCATGGGGAGCTATCGAAAAACAGATCAGAGAGATGAGATCCAGCGTTGGTCTCCATTGGAGATGCAGTACAGATGATAATCCCCACCCATTTGGGCGGGGGGATTTGCCCCACAGTGTCAAAGCTTGCCTTATGTTTTCAAAAAAAAACCTGCCTGATTTGTCCTGCCTGTTTGATATAGGCAACATTGAACCAAATTTCCACTGGCCATACTAGATGTGCAGATGCCCTCTCGGCAAAATATTATTATCAAATTGTGACAGGGGCCCCAAAGAAGAAACTATCCAACATGTACAGATGGTCCTCAACTTAAAACCAGCTGAAGTCTCACTAAGACAACAAGGTCTCACCCATTCTCACCTGTTTTCTACAAAATCTCCTACATTCCCTTTTGCTCTAAATCCTTCAATTTTCTTACTTCCTCCATGTCCGGTCCACACTCCTCCATGATGGAATTGAGGAGCAGCCTGCAGACTGAGCAATGTTTTTGTCTTCCTGTGTCAGAACCTTGATTCTTTTCCTGATCAGCTTCGTTATCTGTGATGGTGTCAGATGCTCAGCAAAGGCCTATCGGAGACAAGAAAAAGAGACCATGCAGAGATGCCTCAGGGTTTTGACTCTCCTCTCTCAACAAGCCCAAGGCTTTGACCTCGATTGTGGGACAGCACACCATGTAGAGAAGCAGGCCTTATTCCATGTCACCCATCAGTGAACTTCAGATGTGGCTCAAAGGAGCCAACATGGCAGCTGCAACTACCTTCTCCTAGGCGTTGTGGGCGATGGGTATTTAAACTCCAACCTCCAGCCTTTGGAGCCACTGTGATACTGGCTTTTTTCAGCAGGTCAGGACTGAAAGGAAGTTCCACAAGAAGCCAAGTAAAATGTGGAACTAAAACATACCTTAGCTATTTTGTCAATGTCGTGACAGAATATTCCTGAGCCTGAAATGAAGAAATTTTCTCTCAGCCAATGGACAACGTTCACCTTCTTCTTCTTTTGTTTCTTGACCATTTCTTCAGCTTTGTAGGGAAGGGAAAAACCACAACGTCAAATTTTGGCATTTGGAACTTCGGAATATCCTTCGTCTGACTGCCTGTTTAGTAGTTCCAAAGATGAGAAGATCTGCAGCTCAGGGTTGACCTGAGGGGTCCCTGGTGCTCTCTGAGTGGGGGGGTTTCCTTGCAGATGTTTAATTGCCCAACTAGGGAACATCATAAGTGATGATGACAGGGCAAAACCCTTGTACAGAAACACAAAGGTTAATGATGTTAGCTGGTTGGGTCATGAAACATTAACAAGAAAAAAACAAAGCTCAGAGAGCATCAAGGACTCCACAGTTCTCCTCTTCCTCTCCCCTCCTCCTTCTCCCCTCCTCCTCCTCCCCCCTCCTCTTCTCCTCCTCCTATCTCCAAACACCACTCTCTCCTAGCACTGATGATGTTACCTAGGTGGGTAATGAAACATCTGCAAGCAATCAGCCAAGCTCAGAGAACACTTAAGAACCCCACCCATCTGGCACTACCTGGCACCTAACCCTGGCACTATCCTCAGGCCCGGGAGGAGGAGTGTTGTGTGTGTGGTCAATGTCAAAGCTTGCCTTACATTTTTGGAAAAAAAACAACACCTGATTTGTCCAGTCTGTGTGATATAGGCAACACTGAACCAAATTTCCACTGGTCATAGTAGATGCGCAGATGCCCTCTTGACAAAATATTATTACCAAACTGTGACAAATCCTCCAAAAACAAACTATCCATCATATACAGGCAGTCCTCGACTTACGACCACAATTAAACCCAACATTTCTGTTGCTAAGTGAGACAGTCGTTCAGTGAGTTTTGCTCCATTTCATGATCTGTCTTGCTATAATTATTAAGTGAATTGGTGCAGTTGTTAAGTTAGTAACATGGTTAAGTGAAATTGGCTTCGTCTTTCCTTGTCAAAGTTCCAAAAGGGGGGTCACATGACCCCGGGACGTTGCAACTGTCGTAATATGGAACAAGTCACCAAGCACCTGAATTTTATTACATGACTAAGGGGATGCTTAATACCTTAATATATTTCTATTTGAAAATGTGAAACTGGCTTTCCCTGTGAAGGAGGTGAGTCTGGATAGCCTCAAGAGGTGTTCCAAACATAGGAGTCTATAACCCTGTTTGGCATTTGATTTTTTAATGTCAGCTGGACTGGATCCAGGAAAAGACGAGGAACCACCAAAAAGACTGATCTCAAACTCAAGCTACCTCAGCCACTGTCAAGAAATCCTGCGGTTCAGAGGGCAAATTTTGTGTAGTCACTAATTCCCCATTTCTGTGCTTTTTCTGAGCTGCTGCCTTCAGGTATCTTGGACTACCACCTCCATTATCCCCAGTCAAGTCCAGATGTGATGCCTGAAGTTAATGATTTTATTTATTTATTTATTTATTTATTTATTTATTATTTATTTATTTATTTACCCACCTTGATAATTTTAAAAAATAATTCAAAGTGGAGAATATATCTAACACGTAACTTCCCCCCTCCTCTTTTCCTCTTAACAACAATCCTGTGACGTGAGTTGAGCTAAGAGAAAGAGAGTGACTGGCCCAAAGTCACCCATGACGCTTTCACGGCTTTAAGGTAGGACTTAAATTTCTCCTGCTTTCTAACCTGGTGCTTTAACCAGTGCCAAACCAGCTTTGTAAATGTTATTTTTCACAAAAACAATATGCCTATTTTCTTTTGTTCTTCCCTTCTTCTGGAAGTTTTACCCAACTTTATCGATAGCCCTAAGATCATCTGGTGGTCTCCCATCCAGCCCTAGCTCTCTTAAAACCAGCCACCACCACCACTTAAAACCACCACCAAAGTCTCACTAAGACAACAAGGTCTCACCCATTGTCGTCTGTTTTCTACAAAATGTCCTATATCCCTTTTGCTCCAAACCCTGCAATTTTCTTGCTTCTTCAACGTCCATGCTACATTCATGCAGGAAGGAGTACAGGAGAAGGCCCACGGACTGAGACATTTCCTCATTGGTAAGATCAGTTCCATTATCTGTAATGGGATAAGATGCTCGCCAAAAGCCTATCGGAGACAAGAAAAGGAGACCATGCAGAGATGCCTCAGAGTTTTGACTCATTTCTTTCGACAAGCCCGAAGCTCTGACCCAGATTTGGGATAGCACCATGTAGAGAGGCTGGCCTTATTCCATGTCATTCATCAGTGAAATTGGGATGTGGGTCAAAGAAGCCAACACGGCAGCTGCAATTGCATTCCCCAAGGCATTGTGGGTGATGGGTATCCAAACTCCAACCTTTGGAGCAGGGGTGAAATACTACCGCCCAAACCAGTATTAAAAAATGCTACCGGTTCCGAGAATTGGTAGTAAAAAAATATTTAAAAGAGTTAAAAAAAACCAAGTTCTGATGATTGCAGTCGCACAGCTTCAGATTTATTTATTTTTTACTTTTTAAGCATTTTTTTTACTACAGGTACTCCGGAAATGTGGGGGGGTGGGGTAGGCTTCCCTCAGGCTTCCCTTTTTTGGTTCCTAGGCCAAAAAATGGGGGAGGGGTGTTTTTGCTCCCAACAGGCTTCCCTCAGGCCTCCTAGGCCAAAAAATGGGGGCGGGGGTGTTTTTGCTCCCAACGGGCTTCCCTCAGGCCTCCTAGGCCAAAAAATGGGGGAGGGGGTGTTTTTGCTCCCAACGGGCTTCCCTCAGGTCTCCTAGGCCAAAAAATGGGGGAGTGCAGGGTGCTAAGAAAGAAAGAAGAGAGGGAGGGAGGGACGGAGGGAAAAAGTAGAGGAAGGAAAGACAAACCTGGTACTAGATGCAGCTTCGGAGGATAATTTGGGGCTGGAAGGGACCTGGAAGTCATCTAGTCCAACCCTGCCTTAGCAGGACATTGTTAAAGTGAGTTTATGTCTTTTGATTTCCCCCCATCACATGACTATGTTGCCATGCCCACCCAGCCACATGACCTCACCAAGCCACGCCCACAGAACCGGTAAGGGAAAAAATTAGATTTCACCACTTGATGTGGGTCAAAGAAACCAATATGGCCGCTTCAACTGCCTGCTCCTAGGCCTTGTTGGTGATGGGTATCCAAACTCCAGCCTTTGGAGCATGATGTTCCCACTGTGAAGCTGACTTTTTTGAGCATGTCAGGAGGAGGACTGAAAGGAAGGTCAACAAAAAGCCAGGCAAAATTTCTCCATGATGGAACTGAGGAGCAGCCCGCAGACTGAGCAATGTTTTTGTCTTCCTGTGTCAAAGCCTCAATTCTTTTCCTGATCAGCTTCATTATCTGTGATGGTGTCAGATGCTCAGCAAAGGCCTATTGGAGACAAGAAAAAGAGACCATGCAGAGATGCCTCAGGGTTTTGACTCTCCTCTCTCAACAAGCCCAAGGCTTTGACCCCGATTGGGGGACAGCACACCATGTAGAGAAGCAGGCCTTATTCCATGTCATCCATTACATAAAATTCAGATGTGGATCAAAGGAGCCAACATGGCAGCTGCAACTACCTTCTCCTAGGCGTTGTGGGCGATGGGTATTTAAACTCCAGCCTTTGGAGCATGCTGTCCCCACTGTGATACTGGCTTTTTTGAGCAGGTCAGGATTGAAAGGAAGTTCCACAAAAAGCCAGGCAAAATGCGGAACTAAAACATACCTTAGCCATTTTGGAGATATTGTTATAAAATACTCCTGAGCCTGAAACGAAAAAAATTTCTCTCAGCCAATGGACAACATTCTCCTGCCTGTTCTTTGGCTTCTTGCCCATCTCTTCAGCTTTGTAGGGAGGGAAAAAACCTCAATGTCGTCTGACCGCCTGTTTAGTATTCCAATAGAAGAGAAGACTTGAATGCTCAGGGTAATTCAGGGAGTTCAGGAGAAGGCCCGTGGACTGAGTCATTCCCTCCTTCATGAGAGTCTCGATGGCTTTTAAAATCAGCTTCATTATTTGCAACGGGGTGAGATGCTCGCCAAAAGCCTATCGGAGACAAGAAAAGGAGACCATGCAGAGATGCCACAGGGTTTTGACTCCCTTCTCTCGACAAGCCTGAGGCTTTGACCCAGATTGGGGGATAGCACACCATGTAGAGAGGTCAGCCTTATTCCATGTCACCCATCAGTGAACTTCAGATGTGGCTCAAAGAAGCCAACATGGCAGCTACAACTACCTTCTCCTAGGCGTTGTGGGCGATGGGTATTTCAACTCCAGCCTTTGGAGCATTTTGTCCCCACTGTGATGCTGACTTTTTTGAGTATCTCCCGGTCAGGAGGAGGACAGAAAGAAAGGTCAACAAGAAGCCAGGCAAAATGCGGAACTAAAACATACCTTAGCTATTTTGCCAATGTCATTACAGAATGTTTCTGTGCCTGAAATGAAGAAATTTTCTCTCGCCTGTTTGACCATATTCCCCTTCCTGTTCTTTGGTTTCTTGTCCATCTCTTCAGCTTTGTAGGGAAGGAAAAAACCACAAGGTCAGATATTGGCATTTGGAACTTTTGAACTTCTTTCTTCGTTTGACTGCCTGTTTAGTAGTTCTGAAGAAGAGAAGAAGGACAAAACCCTTGTACAGAAACACAGAGAAAAGATCCCTCCCTTCTAACACTGATGATGTTACCTGGTTGGGTCATGAAGTGTTAACAAGAAAAAACAAAGCTCAGAGAGCATCAAGGACTCCACAGTTCTTCTCTTCCTCCCCTCTCCTCCTTTTCTTCTCCTCCTCTGTTCAGTAACGAAAGCTGAGACAAGCGTAAAATGGAATGTCCTTTAATTAGCAAGTCCAGACTCTCCGTGGCTGAAAGCCAAATAAACATACCAATAAGAAGTTTGGCAGCAAGTCCGAGAAACCTTGGCAGCAATGCAAACAAACTCTGGCAGCAATCCAGCCTGCCAGGTTCGTTCCTCTTTAGTCCCAAACGTTGACTTCTGCAAGAAGGGTGTGGCACAAGCAGTCTCTTTTATAGTCTGGGAGAGGAGCTTAATGACCATCAGCTGAGCGTAATTACCTCCCGTAATTACGTAGTTGTTCTTGACGCCGAGTAGCCCTTCGACAGCGTGCATCCCGGAACAACTCACAGTTGGTTTCTGGATCGCTCTCTCTTGTCTCCTCCCCATTGATCCAAGGTTCAGGTGCCACCTGGTGGCCAACCAGTCTCTCTGCGCCCTGCTCAGAGTCGGAACCCTGTCCAGGGTCCTCCACTTCCTCCAGGGCCGACTCATAGGGCCCCTCGCTGTTGGAGTCTGGTGGCAGCTCCAACGGCTCCTGCCGGGCCACAACAGAGAGGGGTGACTCTTCTGCTCAGCCCTTCCCTTCCATCAGGCGTGGTGCCCCATGTCTGGATTAAATGAAAACAGAGCCACTGCTTGACAGCTTACCGCAACTGGCATGGTGGATTTGCTGCCAGAGGTATTGGGGTCCTGCAGCCTTTTTAGGAGGGTCTTCAGGATTTTATTTTTGGTATTCATGTCTCCAATTAACACCCTCCATAGATCTCTGGTGCTTCTGCAGAAGTGGGAAAAGATTCTTTCCCCATTTCAGAAGAGCCGGCCAGTCGAGATAGATTAACACACACACATCCCAAGGGAGGAATGGATTAGAAAACTGATGGCCAAATGAACTGCTTTGATGCAAGAAAAAAATACAGACAGGTAGTTCTCGACTTACAACTGTTTGTCTAATAACCATCCAAAGGAACAACAGCATTGAAAAAAGTGACTGAAGCCCACTTTCCCCACTTTCCAGCATCCTCATGGTCATGTGATCAAAATTCAGACGCTTGGCCACTGGTTCAGATTTATGACCGTTGCTGGGTCCCATAGTCAAGCGATCTCTTTTTGCGAACTTCTGACAAGCAAAGTCAATGGGGAAGCCAAATTCACTTAACAACCATGTTTCTATTTTGACAACTGCAGTGATTCATTTAACAACTGTCATAAAATATCTTTAAAAGGTCATTCCCATCCCTATTTCTTTCCTGCCTGCATGCCTGCCTGCCTTCCCAACATTAGACTCTCCCCTGATGCAACCTCCCCATCACAAGATCCTCACTTGATGCGACCCACACCTGACCCATCACAAGATCCTCACCTGACCCATCAGAAGACCCTCATCTGACACAACCCTCACCTGATGTGACCTCTCCATCACAAGACCTATTGACCACATAAAGCCCTCACAAGCAGAAGACCAGCACTGGTGTTCCCTAAACTCTGCTGAAGATGTTACCTAGCCTGGTGACGAAACGTTCAGAAACCAATGCAGAAGCTCTGAGAACCAACCTCCACCCTCATCTTCCACCCGAGCTCCAGGCATTTGCCCCTATCGCAAATGATTGAGATTCTCTATAGTCTACAAGAAAACAGGAGGCTCATCTCTTTGAGGTTCTTCTTACCCATCACAGTCCATGGAACATTCGAGAAGTGTGTCCACCACTCTGTTGACTGTTCTCGAAGTCAGGTGACACACTGCCTTCAGTGTTAGCTCTTTTGTTGCTGGGTCAGAAATTTTGGGGAGCCGCTGATAAATCTCCTTCAAGACCATGGGGAGCTATGGAAAAACAGATCAGAGGGATGACATTCAGCATTGGTCTCCATTGGAGATGCAATACAGATTATAATCCCCACCCTTTGGGGGGAAATTGGCCCCCACAATGTCAAAGCTTGCTTACATTTTTTAAAAAAACCACCTACATTCCTGGAGGAAGGAGTTCTGTAGAAGGCCCGCAGACTGTGATATTCTCCTTCATGAGAGTCTCGAGGGCTTTTAAAATCAGCTCTGTTATGTATGATGGGATGAGATGCTCCTCAAAAGCCTATCGGAGACAAGAAAAGGAGACCATGCTGAGATACCTCAGGGTTTTAACTCCCTTCTCTCGACAAGCCCGAGGCTTTGAACCTAAAGGTGGTGGAAAAAATGGGACTGAGACTGAGGACAATGAAAGGGCCCATAGCATTTTGCCAGTTGGATGGGTCAGTAGCTGGGTGGGGAGCAGCCCACTTTGTGACAGAACCAGTTGAGATGTGGATGGAGGACCACCGAAAGACTTTGAGTTTTATTGTAGCCCTTGGAATGGAACAGCCTCTCATACTTTGATTACTTTGATGCTCCAGAAATGGAACCCTCATGTGAACTGGAAGAAGGGTTTGTGGTGCATCTGGTCTACCCAGCCAGGAAAGGGGGGTGGGGTGGAAAACGTTTGGCAATGGTTTATCTTGACAATTCCATGCTAACTGTTGGTAATTGCTGTAAAATGCATGCAGATCAACCTCTATAATATGATCTAGGGAGCTGTCTTCAATCTTAGCAGCTTTAAGATGTGGGGACTTCAACTCCAGGATGCTGGCTGGAGAGTTCTAGGAATTGAAGTTCTCCCATCTTAAAGTTGCCAAAGTTGAGAAGTACTGTTCTAGACCAGGGTTTTTCCATTTCAGGAGTTTTAAGATGTGGGGACTTCAACTCCTGGAGTTCTCAGGCCAGCAGAGTTGAAGTTCACACATAAAGTGTCTGAGATGAAGCAAGACCAACCTAGATTTTTTTCTAGATATGGAGAGGGAGCCATGTGTTTGTGTGTGTTTCTACAATATGGTGCGTGGTGTTCTAGATTTTCTAAACCAATGTATGGTTTGATGGAGCTGAAGAGAGTGGCAACCTTCATTCTCTTCCACCTCATCTGGAACTTCTCCAGCTCTCTAGAAGCCTACACACCATTTCATATTAGCACAGCACAGGTTTTGCTGAACTATTTCTAAGCATTTTCGATAAAGTTAGAATTCTGCAGATGGCACCTAGGCTGTCTTTATGAGAGATGGGGGAGGAGAGGGAGAGGGGGGAGGGGAGAGAGAGAGATTTGGTTGTGATTTGGTTGACTTACATCATGAAAATATTTAAGCATGATAGGAATCAAATGCACAGCCCTGCATCCGTACGTCTTGACATCAAGGTGTTGGAAGAAGAACTTGAGAGTCCTGAGCAATTCCTTTGCCACACTCTTGTCTCGATGAGAAGCATAGTTGATCACTGGCATTAACAGGGGCTCCAGCTGCTTATTCTGGAGGAAGTCGAGAAAGAAACGAGCAATTAAACATGGTCACTGGAGTTCTCGGAGTCATTCAGTAGAAAGAATGACAAACACATAGAAACCATAAAAACATAGAATGACAGAAGACCTGATACTATCCTGGATAAATGGCTGTCTGCTTCCTTCTTGAAAACCTCCCATGATGGAACCCCCACAACTTCTGGAGGCAAGTCATTCCACCAATTAACCGAACAACAGAATTGGAAGGGATCTTGGAGGTCTTCTATTCCAAGAATTCCCTGCTCAAGCAGGAGATGCTATACAATCCCAGACAAATGGCTCTCCAGTCTCCTCTTAAAAGCTTCCAGTGTTGGAGCCCCCATAATTTCTGAAGGCAAGTCCTTCCACTGGTTAGTTGTTCCCACTGTCAGTAAAATTTCTCCTTCGTTCCAGGTTGCTTCTCTCCTTGAATAGTTTACATCTGTTGCTTCTTCTTCTGCTTTCAGATGTTCTCCAAGAGGATCTGTTGACTATTTGATCCTTCAGATCTTCCAGAGATGCACCCATCTCTGTACAGGAGAGGCCACTGTAGCTGAGTCCATCCTCTTTCTGATGGTTGTCTCCTCCTCCTTCTTCTATCCTTCCTAGCCTTGTAGACTTCCCAGAGAGTGTGGTCATACACTCACTTCCTGAACCCCATCTTTTACCTCGAAAGTCCCTCACTTCCTGAACCCCATCTTTTACCTCGAAGGGGTGCTGGAGGAGATACCCCAGACCTCATATGCTCAGTATTTGGAGGAGGGGATAGGGCTGAGTCATCCAGTCTCGGAGAACATGTTGTAGAATGTCTTTCAATTTAAAAATCTCTCCAATCTCCGGGTGAAAGAGCTGAGGAACAGGAGTCGAGATACCGAGCGTTAGCGAAGCAAAGGAAGGGAACGTTCCCGAGAGCCTCTACGAAGAGAGGCCACATTCAGCCATTACGGGGAGAGAAAAAGAAAAGACAGTCCTCGTTTAGTGACTGCTGAAAGTCACAACGGCACTGACAAAAGGGACATGCCCATTTTTCAGACTTATGACCATTGTAGCAGCCTCGTGGTCATCTGATCAAAATTTTGGTACTTGCCGGTTCATATTTATGACGGTCGCAATGTTTCGAGGTTACGTGATCTCTATTGTGACCGTCTGATAAACCAAGTCAATGGGGTAACCAGATTCACTGAACAACGGCATTACTAACTTAACAATTTCAGCGATTCACTTAACAACTGTGGCAAGGACGGTTGTACAATGGGGCAAAACTTGCTTAAGAACTGTCTCGCTTAGCATCAGAAATTTGGGGTTCAATTGTGGTCGTAAGTTGAGGACAACCTGTCCAAGGAAATCACTAAAAGATCTGGTTCATCCTAAGAATAAGACCACAGCATTGGCTTAAGGACTGCTGCATTCACTTAGTGACCATTGGAGGTTCTATGATGGTCATATGTTGAAGACGACAGTATGGCAAATGTTAGTGTAAATGATAGTTTAAAGAATATAAAACTGCCTATAATGCAAAGTGGGAAAGGAATTTGGGGTCATTGTCTTCCTTCCCCCCCTCCCTCCTTCTTTCCTTCCTCCCACCCTCCCTCCTTCCTTCCTCCCACCCTCCCTTGCTTCATCATTCCTTCCTGCCTGCCTCCTTCCATCCCACCCTTCTCTCTCTTCCTCCCTCCCTCTGCTTCCTTCCTTCCATCCTCCCTCCCACAACATCTGGGGACAAGCCATTCCACTGGTTCACAGGATACGAGAAGACCTTGGAGGACTTCTCAACCAGCCCCATGCTTCTCCAGGAGATCCTACACCATTTCAAGCAAATGCTTGTCCAGTCTCTTCTTCAAGACCTCCAGTGATGGAGCACCCACAACCTCTAGCTTCTAACCATAAAGTCCTCCTGAACCCTGGGCAACTTTCCTTGACCTCCAGAACGTTGAGGTGCCCCACATTGAGGTTCCTCGCCTCCGAGAAGAAAGCCATGCCAATGATCTTCTCGCTTAATTTGGTATGGCACAGGTATGTGTTAGCCTGGTTAAACATTTGTTTGAGCTCCACTTTCGAGAAGTCGAACAGGTGCCTGAAAGATCCAATAGGGAGAGATGAGACAAGATCTGATGGTTAGTGAGAAGAACCACCAACCCAGAGAAATCATTATCCAATTATCGATAAAGAGATTGAATGAATTATTCCATTTGGAGAATTTCTATGGCTGCCCACTCTCCATTTAAACCCTGGGTGTTTAACAAGAGTTCAGAAATAAAGAAAGACTCCAAACACAAAGATAAAAATAGCCGGGTGGATATTTAATGTGGATAAAAATAACCATGCAGTTATCAAATATCCTTGTGGATCTTGATTGGGCTACAGAAGCCTGGGTCTTGCCAAGTTTAGACCAATTAATGGAAGTTACTGCAAAGGGGAATAGCTACATAACCTTCTTTTGATTCACTTCTCTCTCTCTTCCTTTCTCCCCTCCAACCACTCCCTCTCCTCTCCCCTCCTCCTCCCTTCCTCTGCCTCCCTCACTCTTTCTCCCTCTTCCTCTCCATCCCACCTCCTCTGTCTCTTTCTCTCTCTCCCTCTTCCGCCCTCTCTCCCCCTCCCTCTTTCTCTCTCTCTATCTCCCACTCCCTCTCTCTCTTTCTCTCTCTCCCTCTCTTTCTCTCCCCCTCTCTCCCCCTCCCTCTCTTTCTCTCTGTCTCCCTCTTCCTCCCTCTCTGTCTCCCTCTCTTTCTCTCTCTCTGCCTCTTCCTCCCTCTCTCTCTCACACCCACTGCCACTTGTAGCCCAGAGCTTTTAATTCCTTCTGGACCAGGTGGAAAATGGCTTCAAACAAAGTCTCTGGGCTGAGAAGCATTTCCCAGCAGCCCAGCCTTTCCAGAAGTTTGTATTCATCCTCGTGTCCAGCACATAGGATGAGGTTCCTGATGGCTTCCACTGCCGTCCTAAATGAAAGAAAGGAAGAAGAGTCATTTCCCATCTTTCAGCTGATCCCCTCTGCAAAGGACAGGCTTGCGTTGACGGCAACCAGCCTCCCGCTGCGGTTCACGATAGCGTCCGGCTTCACTTGGAAGACGTCGTAAGTCAACTTGGGGAAAACCAGAGGGCATCTACTGAGCTTTGCAGAAATGGAGAGAGGACCCAGATTGGGCCTAGGAGATTCCTTACTCCAAGAGGTTGGTGTCCTCCACATCACTGCTTGATGAGCTTCTTAGATGGATGAAATGAAGCTGGGTGACCAATGCAATAAGATATCTGGGAATCTTCTTGTGGAGATCAGCCGCATCAGGAATGGAGAAGATTTTACATAGGGCG
This sequence comes from Thamnophis elegans, assembly GCF_009769535.1. Lineage (NCBI taxonomy): Eukaryota > Metazoa > Chordata > Lepidosauria > Squamata > Natricidae > Thamnophis > Thamnophis elegans. Next base: position 37,355,331 of record NC_045552.1, read on the forward strand.
TTGGTGGCCTAGAAACTGGATGAAAGGAGAGTCACCTTGGGCTCACCAGGTTACTTAGTTTCATCTCATCATCTTATTATAACAACCCTGTAATCCTTTGCGGAGTGGAGTCTGAGCAACTGAATGGAGCTGAGTGTTTAGTGGCCGGATGCCCTTCCCTGTCGCCAGTGCAGAGTTTTGTTCGGCAGATACGTTCTCATTGTGCCCAGAGAGAGAAATATCTGCCTCTACCTAAGATCAAACTCACTGCCTCCTGATTGTGAGGCAAACCAGGTTACTTAGTTGACAAAGTCCAAAAGCGGAACTCCTTTGATGTGGGCCAACCAGGAGAAAAAAATCCTCATGTCCATGAAACTGAGCCAGGAATGCCTGTATCCGAGACATGGTGCAACATTTTGCTAGAAGTGGGATTTCCGAAACAACAATTCTATACTCCCTCCAGAGTTTGAGAGGACAGTGGGGTGTAGATACAGAACAAAAGGGAGACAATGAGTAGCACAAGTGAGACAGAACTGGAGACAAAGAGATTGATAATCTGAAGTCTCTCTTTTTGTCTTCATTCCTAAAAAGGCTCTTGATTCTCCACCTAATAGGTTATTTATTTATTTATTTATTTATTTATTTATTTATTTATTTATTTATGCAGTCCTTGGTGCAGTCAGAGTGTGTGTGTGTGTGTGTGTGTGTGTGTGTGTGTTGATGTTGAAGATGTTTCATGACCCAACTAGGTAACATCATCAGTGCTAGAGTTTGGCTTAGAAATAAAGTTAGCCACCTCCCCCTTCTAGCACTGATGATGTTAACTAGTTGGGTCGTGAAACATCTGCAAGAAAACCACCAAGCACAGTAAGCACCAAAGAGCCCCCCAGTCTTCCTCCTCCCCTTCCTCTTCCTCCTGATATTATTTGGTTGTGTAATGAAGTTATTAAAATATTCATGACTGGGAGAGACATGGTAACAAGATCTGCCAATAATAGGGATAGCAACTAAGTCAGCCAATGGGAGCTTAAACGAATGTGCAAAGAATTGAAACAGAAACTTAAGCAGTCTGCTGCTCTGAGAAGTAAACTAGCAGTCTGTCTGAGCTTGTCTGCTAAAATGAAGCTATCTGCTTGTGTGTTTGCCTGTAACTCTCCAGCCTTGTGTATACTTGGAAGAACCACCTGTTGGTATTGTATATTTATTCATCTTTTGTTATGTATATAAAGAAGTTAATGAATCCAGCTGCATCAGTTATCTGTAATGTCCTTCTGGATTTGAATTTATGCAACAAACTCTGCCAGAAATGTCTGCAAGAAAGCAACCAAACTCATAGAGCACCAAGGACCTCATAGTTCTCCTTCTCCTCTCTTTTCTTCTTCTTCTCCTCCACTCCACAAACCCCACTCCACTCTAGCCTTGACAGTTTCTTATATATCTTTCAAAGAGCAACCCAACACGGAAATGCTTAACCCATTTCTGATTGGTTACCTTGCGCAGAGAGGCCTTATGCATTAATTATCTTGCTTCCCCTTTTTAATGGCTACCTGGCTTTCTGAACTCTATGGTTTTGTGTTCATACTTCCTTCTTTTGTAAGCTGCAAACTCTGCCTACGTGGCCTTTTAATATAGATGGAAAGGGGTCCCAAGAGGCTGTCCAACCTTACCCCATAGGTTAACTCTTAATGTCCAATTCTCACTTTACATCCTACTTTACTACAGCTCCTGTGCCAGTGGTGGGTTGCAGATGGTACCATTCCAGTACGGTGCTCCGGAGGGCAACCCACCTGCCCAAGCTCCTTACCTGTATTTGAATTCTTCGGCACTTCCGCGCACACACATAGAGCATACAGTGCCTGCGCGATGCTCCGACAAGCAGTTGGTGCGTCACGTAGGCATTGCGGAGGTAAGGGTGCATGCGCGCATGTGCGCACATGTGTGTGCACATGTGTGCACGTACATGTGGGGGATACCGGGCCCTGTACACAATAACTCACTTCCAAAGACACAGAAACAGTCTCCCACTTTTTGTGCGTGTGGTTTCTGTTTTAACTATGCAAAGTTCTGATGATTAGTTTGGACTGATCTGTATTATGTTCTTGGAGACTGACCACTATATTGCATCTGGCCTTTCATGGTGTTGCCCTTGAGCATTAGCTTTCAAAATAAATTTGTCTCTAACCCAAAAGGGAGCTAATGCAAATCCATGACATGCTTGGGCATTAACTAGCCCCTGAGATTTTCTCTTTAACCACGATGGCCACAAATGTCAGATTTCTTTTTCTTCATCCGCATGCGCCATGTGTTCCCTCTGGGGCCAATTTCAAGGATGGAAACATCTAAATTCTTTAATTTGATCTCTGCCCTATCATTTTGAACCACATGGGAATTATTTCCCTTTCCTTTCTCTGCAGAGAATTGCCCAATAATCTTTGAGTCCAAGAACTAGTTGAATTAGCCAGGAATCTCTCCTGACAGGGAGAATTATCCTCCAAGTTTCAGTTCTGCTCTTCGGATGAATCCTCCAGGGAAGACTTTGGGCAGAGAAGGGAGTTAGCTGCAATTAGCTTCGCACACTGATTCGGATGGCCCTAAGTGGAAATCTTTCCTGCTTGAGAACTTGGCTTTGGGCTGTAGGAAGTTAAAACCCACCCCTCTCCTAGAAAAATGAAATATTCTGGGAAATATTGAAAAGGCAGAATATTATATTTCCCTGGATCAGAAATGGAAAAACATGTTTTAGGCAGAAATCAGACTCATTCTTAATAGCCCCCACCTTTGTCAATGGGCCATTAAAAAGCCTGGGTCAGTCTATTCTACATAACAAAGATCTCTCCCTTCAGCTCCAGGCGGATGGGATTAAGGCATGATAGTACTAGCTCTTTACCCATCACAGCCTACAGTGTTTCCCCTGCATGCCCCCATGGGAGTCTGACAACCAATCAGAATGCAAGATCAAAGGTCAGAGAGGGCATAAAACCAGGGACTTTCAGCATCTCCATCTCTTTTTCTTCTTCACCCAACATCTGGAAGGATGTGATGATCCCCCTTTTCTGTTCAGGAGCTCAAGCCATGTGATCCTGTCCACCATTAAACCATCTTTCCAAGCAGCCTCCATATTTCCAGTGTCTTTTTCCCCACTTGGAAATGAACCCAGAAGAACTTTTCTTCCAACAAGGCAAAAAGTGTCACTGGATAATTTGAGACTTTGAACTTCTCTCCCCACTAAAGATCATGTCTTTCTGTCACAACAAAGTATCTCTGGTGCAATTATCAACGAGGAGTCCCCCCAAAAGTCACTGCTTCTTTCATTTTGCAGTTTGTGCAAACCTGCAACTGTCTAAATGTTGTATTCGAACCAAAAGAAGCCTTTCCTATTTCTCTATCTCTGTCAGCCTCTGCTTCACTTGCTTGCTATCGGCTGCCATAGAAACGGGGAGGGGGAGGGCATGGTATTGGGGAAGGGAATTGTGTGGTACTAGAGGAGTTATGTAGAAGGGAGTTTTGTTCTCACCATCTTCTGCGCATGCTGATGGCTGATGTTTGGACTTGGTTAAGGCCAATCGTCTCGCATACCAACCTGATGAGGCCTTTTGAAGATGCACCCCACATGACGCCTTAGGGAGTTGCAGATTGGACACTGGGCTGGGGTAACTGGAGGGAGGGGGCTGGGTAATCATTTGACATGTACTTGTTGTGGCCTTTTTGGCTCAGATCTTGCTTTCCTTTTCTCTGCTTTCAATTCATATCTAGTAAAAGTACTTTATTTTTATTAAAATGGAGTTGAGGTTTTCTTTTTCTTGGCTACTGAAGGAGGCATGCCTGACAGTCTCTTTGCCTCACTTTCTCTGTTGTTCTTATTAAATCAGATTATTACTCCTCAATAAAGTCTGATAAAATTTAGAAAAGGAAAATAGACTAATAAAATCTTTTCTCAGCAGATAATTTTGTGCATATCACCCAAACTATTGAATATCAAAGACATTTTAGCTTCCTTGAAACACATTAGGTACATTAAATTTTTCATTCCTGAAAAATAATTCCAGAAGAGTCAGGTTTTCTATTTTACCTTTATTATTGGATTTTGCTTTGTGTTCAGATCCATACTTAGTAAAATAATGTAATTTTTGGGGATGCACATCAATAGTGGGTTTCAGCTTTCGTTGCAACCAGTATGCTGCAACGGGAGCCAGGTGTGTACCACAGACATGCGCGCTGCACACGCATATGCACCCACCACCTGCAATGCTCCAGCTGCTCGGTGAAGCATCGCGCAGGTGCCGTACACTGTGGGTGCGTGCACAGATAGCCTGTTTCCTTCAAATACAGGTAAGGAATGAGGGTGGGTGGGCAGGCCCTCCAAAGCACCCATTCCGGTACGGTGGCTGCTGCTTCCGGCAGGCACTGGTACCCACGTACCGGGCCTTACTGCCTGCAACCCACCACTGATACACATGCAGCCCAGCAGCCCTGCCTTGGAGGCCTAGGTGGAGGAGACCTTCCCCAGCTGTCATGCACTGGGCAACCAAAGAGCCAAACATCAAAGCGTTTATTGCTTTGTTCCAAATGAAGGGGGTGCCTCTCCCAATTTTATTAACAGGTAGTCCTCAACTTAGGACCACAATTGCGATTGTGAAGTGGATAAGTTGAAGTGAATGCAATTTACTATTTTCAATCCAGCTTCCCAATGGATGGGACAGTTTTGCCAGAAATTGGGATGCTGTGAGACCTAAATCCACTACCCATTAGAATTGGATGATTTAGGATAGACCAGAAGAGCCTCAGCGAGACAGTCAGAAAACCTGTGGGCTCTGAAGAGCCTCACATGAATTCTGGCTGACAAGCCAACACCGGGGATCTACAGATCAGACGTTTCCTGGAGGGCAATTGAGGAAGGAGCTGCGTCTCAATAGACCGAGAGGAACCCAACTAGTTCCTTGCAGGTCAGAAATTAGCTTTCTGAATTTGCGTCGCGGGGGGGGGCGCATCATTGTAAAATGGCCGCTACAAAGCTGAAGCATCTGGACTAAGCATTGAGCAGGAGTGGTGATTGGAAGGAGTGTTGAGACCTGGTGAGAAGATTTAAATAACCTACTGATACAAATCAGAATTTGGAAAAGGCAAAGAATCTTGTGAGTCCTCCAAGCTTAAAGGTGCCAAGGTTGGGGACCATTGTTCTAGAGTATAGTGTTTTCTAATTCAGATAGTCCTCAAATTAGGGCCATTCATTCAGCAACTATTATGACAGTTCTGATGAGAGAGCCTTATGTTGGTCCTTGAAGTCAGATTTCTGGCTAGTGGTTTTGGGTAAGGAAGGAAAAAGTCTGGAAGCCCCAGCATCAGCTTGACCTGGCTGTCTTAGCAACCCAGGAAGAGCTCCAGGCAAGGTCGAGAGCACACAAGGACCACACTGAAGATCATGTGACCTCAATGGGAACCCCAATTCCTCCCCACCTGGCGTAGACTCTTCACTCACTCGTACAATTTGGAGGCCTCTTGCAGAGCCTCCTGGATCTCCTGGGGCACCTGACCTGGTTCTTCCTGGGGCAAAGCCCACAGTGCCTCCCTGTCTTTTGGGTGGGAGACATTGCCAATGCAATAGAGTACTCGTGTCTCTCCTCCTATGAAAAAATAAGAATCATTGGGAGGGTGTCCTTCATAGGCCAATTTCTCATCACAGTATGACTGCAAGTGCCAGGATGGGCAAGTTTCCAAAGCTGCTTTTGAAAACTTAGACCCTCAAGAGGTAAACCCATTATATCATCCCAGAAATGATAGGACTTGGCCTTGGAACTATAGTGCTGGAGAAGACTCCTGCAAGAAGGAAGCCTACATGGTCCAGTAGGCTCTCCTAACCTGGAGGCAGGTCTTAGAGGGCAGCCAAACCCCATTTGAGGTGTGAACTGACCACAAGAATGTGGAAGCATTGAAGACCCTTTGAAAGTTATCCTCTAAGCAGGTTTGATGGGCACAATACTTCAACCATTTTAATTTCACCCTCCGTTACCTGCTGGAAGGGAAGAACTTTTGTGGAGACTCACTCTCCCAGATGCCACAATACAACAGTGCCCAAGAGAAGTTGTTAACTCCATCATCCCATCTCAACAATTTGCAGCACCAGCACTCATGAGAGAATCGACCGAAGACCAAATTTGGCACTGAAGGATGCCTTGATGGGAGATGAATGGTTCCAATAGCACAAAACTGACCTGTACTTAAAGGGTGGACTGGCATGAAAGGAAAGTAAAATGTACATCCCAGCCAGACAGAGGACGTTGATCCTGCAGTGAAGCCATGACGCAAGGGCAGCAGGATATTTTGGATTTTTAAAGACTCGGACGTATTTGCACATATAAATGTGCCCCCTTCAGATACCCCTCAATAACTGAGTCAAATAAGCCAGGAACACAGGGCTCTAACAGTATCTTCAACGCACTTGGACTATTGACTTTCCTTGTTGAAAGCCATCTGGGAACATCACAAAGGCTAAATTTGTGGTCCCACAATGATGCAACTGTTATAAATATATGCCAATTGCCAAGTCCCCAAATTTGATCACATGAATGTGGGGACACCACAACAGTCATAAATCAGTTTTTTCCCAGTACCATCATAACATCAATCTGTGTTAAATGATTGGTCACAAGTTGAGGATTACATGGTAGCAATTGTAGACATTTTGATGGCCACTGGAGTGAAAGAACCCACAACTGCTGTGTACATGGAAAACTAGATAAGCTAAAAATCTGTATTTCAATTTGATTCAACATGAAGACAGAGAAGGGGTTACTTTATACACCAGAAGTCTTCAAACTTGGCAACTTGTGGACTTCAACTCGCAGAATTCCCAGAATTCTTCAAACTCCCAGCTATGCTGGCTGGAGAATTCTGGGAGCTGACATCCACAAGTCTTAAAATTGCCATGTTTCGGGACCCCTATTATACACTCTTCGGCAAAACAGAATGTAGACTTCTTCACCCCTTCAACTTCCTCCAATGTTCTCTACAATCCTTGCAACTACACAAGCAGTGACTGAATAGCAGTAAGACTCTCTGATCTGCTCTAGTTCTTTTCAAAAAGAGACCAGACAAGTTTGGTCTTGAAGAGAAGACAAGCAAGCACCCTCATATACTCCCCACCTGTTTTCATATTGAGTGAGTTCTCACTGATAGACTGAGTAGAGGTGCTGTCTTACTATGTGTGTACTGTTGTGAGGTTTTGTGTTCCTACTTCCTTGTAAAATTTTTGCACACACCGAACCAGCAGTAATGCCGGGAGCAATCCACCCCTGCTCCGCTGGTATGGACCTGTCCAGGGAACAGCACTTTCCACTGTTGCCAAGACTGCCTGTCAACTAGAAGTCAATGGCTGATGACCCTACGGGTGTCCAAAATAGATAGCAAGACACCATCAACAAAGATATGCAGAAGCTTCCGGTGACGTCATTGGCTATGGCGGCAGACTTGGAGATAGCTCTGAAGCCTAGCTGACAAACCAGGGGTCTGGCGGCATAAAGAGCAGCCATTTGCTGGTCTCGGAGGGACTCAGCGAAGAACAGAGGTGCTTCTCTGCAGGCGGGGGGAAGTGCGATCTCCTCGGCAAAGCAGAGGCTTAGCCCTGATCCCAGATGTCTGAAGAGGGACGCACGGCGGTCCCAAAGCCGTGACACAGCACTTTTGTTTGGCGTAGGATTTTTGGTGTGAATCTGGATGCCCTAAACTTTCTTGAAGAGCAAGTTGGATTTACTATTTGGTTATTGCATCTCTGGCAATCTTTTTTTCCCTCTTTGATGAGACTTTTAGCGGCAATTAAGACAAACAGGAGCAAATGAATTAATAATTGAAGAAGGATTTACATCATAAAGAGTCGTCGAAGGCGGCCTAGGTGGTGGAAACAGAGAAAAGCGAAGTCTTTACCCTGAGGCATAGCTGATAGTAATCAGCGGACTTGCCCTGCCTGCTCCCAAGATTTTTGGAAAACTTTTGTGCTGCTATAGGAGGTTTAAGGCTCCATTTGAGACAGTCAATATTATATCTACTGTGCGCATTGTTTTCTCTTTTTTTTTTTTTTTTTTTTGGAGCTGGACTTGGACACTTGAAAGGGGAATATTTCGAGCTGAACTTCCCTTCTTTTTTGTTCTCTTCCCTTTGAGGTTTGATTCCTTTTTTTGTGTTGATGTATTTGCCCCCCCTTCTTTCCTTTCTTTCCTGATATGAGCCCCCTCCTGTACTATTTTTAGATCTCTCTATGGGACTATATTCATATATATTTTTCCTTATAGATAGCAGCAAAATAAGTTGGAACATTGCTTAAACTGGTAGCAGATAGCTTATGAAGCAGTGGGATATTCTTAACCTAATTGATATGTGCTGGGCAAAGGGGGGGAAAAAAACCTCGGCATTACCTACTCAGTCGTCCCCATCTACAACCCCTCCAACAATACACAGAACTTTAGACAATATGGCTGGGGTAGAGAAGGCACCCACTTTGCAAAATATACAGACAACTTTGTTATCGATACAAAATAATATGGCTAGGAATCAAGAGATCACCGAAAAATCCCTGGCCGACATTAAAAATGAAATGGGAGACATGAGGGGTGAAATGAAACAGCTGTATTCACAGCAAAAGGAGATCTGGGCAAAAATGGAGAAACAGGAGGGTCAAATTCAAGATTTAGGAGTAAAAATGAAGGAAAGTGAAGGGAATATGGCGAGGTGGGAGATGAGGCAGCTACATATTAATAGAAGGTTGGAAGATGAGATTGCTATGTTGGAATTAGAAAAGTCAGCCTTCTTTCTCAGATTTCAAAATATTCTAGAGGAAAGAGGGGAGAAACTGAAGGAAATTATGGTTGAGATGATAGCAGGGATCGCCAAGAAAGATAAGCTGTCGATACAGAGTGACATTGATGACGTATATAGGGTCTATACTTCCTATACTAGGAGACAGAAACTGCCACGTGAAGTGCACGTGAGGTTTAGTAAACGATCCCTGAGAGAAGAAATTTACCAGAAGGCACATGACCAGAATATCATGTATGTGGGGGAAATGGTGATAGTACTAAAACAGATACCAAGAAGAGTGAGGGAAAGGAGGCAGAAATATCAGGACCTAACAACACAATTGAGGAAACTTCAGGTGATGTATAGGTGGCTTTTCCCAGAAGGGATATCTTTTCTCTGGCAAGGCCAGAGGTTTCAGATTGAATCATTGCAAGATGCACAAGACTTTATGGAAAGCCAGTTGAAGAGGGGAACTCAGAATAACGATGGAGAATTGGATAACAAGAGTCGAGGAGAGGAGCGAAAGAATAGTGTCCCGGGAGATGAGAAAGGGGGAAATGAGAATCAAAGCAGAGATGAGAGACCGCAGACGAGGCAGACAACAAAATCCAAAGCCTTACACAAATAAACATGGCGGATGAACTCCGCTTAATTTCTTTAAATATAAATGGTTTGAATTCACTAAGAAAGAGAAATAAAATACTGAATGCTTTACGGAAAAAGAATTGTGATCTGACATGCCTGCAAGAAGTACATATAGTGAACCACCAGCAAAATGTGTTGTATTACCCCGGCTGGGTATAATGTATACAAGTTTAGCAGATGAAAAGAAAAGGGGCATTGTATTGTATGTTAAAGACCATATCGATTCTAAATTGGTGTATACTGATGGGGAGGGGAGACTTTTAATGGTTGAATTGAAATTTGGTCGATATAAAATTTTGCTGGTGGCCATATATGCACCGAATGACAACCAAAGTACTTTCTTTAGAAAGTTGCATCTAAAAATTGCAGAGTTAGGCTATGACCACATATGTGTGGTGGGTGATTATAACGCGGTGGCAGATAGGACAATGGATTATAACCCAGGAAACATCCAAAAGGGGGGGGAAATTAAGAGAAAGGAGGAGAGTTCTCCCCAAAACTTTTGAAGACATGAGGGAGGAATATGAATTAAAGGATGTATGGCGTGAACTCCACCCACAGAAACAACAATTTACTTTCTTTTCACATAGACATCAATCCTGTTCTAGGATCAACATGGCCTGGTTGACACCAGAAATTGGGGACTTGATTAAGGAAGCAGCAATTGAGGTTAATACCTGGGCCGATCATAATCCACTCTTATTGGTGTGGAAAGGAGTAAGGCAGGGGAGGAAGAGAAGGTGGATGATGAATACAGAGATAGTGAAAGAACAAGAATTTCAGCAAATGTTTAAAAGGGAAATGAGGTGGGTTTTTTTTGAAGAAAATAGGAAGGGAGTAACTCCACAAATACTTTGGGATACGGCCAAGGCTTATATGAGAGGCCTAGCTATTAAATATACAACAGGCACACAGAGGAAAAAATTAGAAGAGAGGGCAAAATGGGTAGCTAAATTGGAGGTGGTAGAAAAAGCCTTGCAACAGAACCCACTAGATGATAGGAAAAAAGAAGAAATGGCTAGAATTAAGCACGGGATCTCTCTTCTAGACCAGGGGGATGTTGCTCGGAAACTTAGGGGGATTAAGCAAAACTTTTTTGAGCATGCTAACAAACCGGGTCGTTGGCTCTCTTATAGACTTCAGAAAGAAAGAGAGAGCAGACGTATAGTTCAACTGCAGAATAGTAAAGGGGAATTAGTAGAAACCAAGGGGGAGAAACAGGAAATTATCCAAGGTTTTTTTCAGCAACTATATAGTAGGGAAGAAATTTCTGAGGACCAAATTAAAGAATTTTTAGATAATGCAAATCTACCCAAGATCTCAAATGAAGCAAAAGGGGTACTGAGCCAAAAGATAACAATAGATGAATTAGAAAAGGCAGTCAAAAAAATGGAAAACAACAAAACTCCTGGCATGGATGGTTTGCCAGTTGAAATCTATAATTTTTTTTGGGAAATCTTAGGACAAGAGATGATAGTAATATTTAATGCTGTCTTGACGGATTCTATTGCACTGAAATCATGGGCTGAGGCCTATATAACCCTTTTGCCTAAAGCTGGAGTTGACCGTACCCAAATTAAAAACTATAGGCCCATTTCACTTTTGAATGTGGATTATAAAATCTTTGCAGCTATACTGGCAGATAGACTTAAACTCTTCCTTAATAAATTTATACACCCTGATCAGAACGGCTTCCTGCCGTCAAGGCATTTGAAAGATAATGTTAGAATTATTTTGGATGTCTTAGAATATTATGAAGCTCGGACGGATAAATAAGTGGCCTTTATGTTTCTTGACGCACAAAAGGCTTTTGATCGGGTAAATTGGAAGTTTATGTTGTCACAATTAGAAAATATGAAGTTTGGAGAAAACTTCTTAAATGCAATTCGGGCAATTTATGTACGACAAACTGCGACATTATTGGTAAATGGAGAAGAGGCGGGCGATATTGAGATTGGTAAAGGCACAAGACAAGGATGCCCGTTATCCCCCCTACTGTTTATCCTCACATTAGAACCCCTTCTTAGAATAGTGAGGAGTGACACACAAATTAAAGGATTACGAGCTAAAGCTCAGGAATTTAAGGTCCAGGCCTTCGCCGGTGACCTTGTTTTTATCCTGGAGGATCCTATGGCTTCTGGGATACAACTTTTACCTAAAATAGAGGAGTACGGTAGGATAGCGGGGCTACGTGTAAACAAAGAGAAGACAAAACTGTTAATTAAGAATATGACTCTGAACCAGAAAAGGGAAGTACAAAGCCTGTTAGGGATTAACATGGCCCATAAAATACAATACTTGGGAATTTGGCTCATGGAGAGATGTTCCTCTATCAAGGTAGATAACTATATGAAATTGCTACAGCAGGTATCTAAAGATATGACTAATTGGAGTGGTAAACAACTGTCTTTGATGGGCAGGATTGCGACAGTTAAGACATATGTATTACCAAAATTTTTGTTTCTGTTTCAAACGGCACCAACTAAATTGGACAAATTTTTTTAAAAATCTTTGGAGACAATAGTGGCTCGATTTATATGGCAAGGCAAGAAAGCACGAATTAAAGTCCAAATATTGCAAAAACGTAGAGAACTGGGAGGCTTCGGAGTACCCAACTGGGAAGCATATTATAATGCAGCAATTATGACATGGGTGAAGGATTGGATGATGTTGAGTAGAAGGCGCCTATTGGCTATAGAGGGACATGACCTCCCTCAGGGATGGCATGCCTCCCTCTTGCAAGAAAGAGACACCCCCCATAGGTACTTCATGGGACATTATATTCGGAAGATTTTGATGGGGGTCTGGGAAAAGATGAGGAAAAAATACTATCTTAGGGTTCCGTGCTGGTTGGCACCGTTAGAGGCCTTAACGCATCCCAGTGTATTTAAGTGGACAAGAAACATAACATATAAAGACATCATGACAGAAGATGGCAACATGAAAACAAAGATGGAATTAGAGCAGCAGGGCAGGAATCTGGAATGGTGGGAATATTTACAGGTTAGAAACAGGTTTAAACGCGATAAGGTACGGTTTGGGATCTACCCAAACCCTCAGGGGCTAGATAAGATTTTGTTTGGCGGAGACAAGAAAATGTTATCGAAGATTTATCAATTTTTGACCTGCCAAGATGCTAATGAAGAAATGGATAAAAGCCTTCTGATAGCATGGGAGAGAAACTTTGGCTATGAGATTGAAATGGGCAAATGGTGGGATCTATGGAGTAAGACCATTAAACTTACAATATCTACAGCATTTAAAGAAAACATATACAAGATGGTTTATAGGTGGCACTTCCCCCCAACGAGGTTAGCCAAAATGTTTCCTGGGTTATCTCCACTGTGTTGGAAATATGGAAGAAAGGATGGCACATTCTACCATATTTGGTGGTCCTGTACTGAGGCCACGAAATACTGGAAAAGGATTAAAAAATGGCTAAAAGAGGTTACCGGGGCAAGCATGGAATGGAGACCCGAGAACCTTCTACTAAGCATTAAACCAGAAAACATGAGCAATTCAATATGGCATTTGAGCCTACATATAATTGTGGCCACAAGAATAACTTATGCACAATTTTGGAAATCCACTACCATACCGTCGGAAGATGCTATAATTAAAAAGATCTATGAATGTGCAGAAATGGACAGAATGACGGGTTGGCTGAGGGACAAAGGAGAAACGGAACATTACCTTAGCTGGAACTTATGGTATATGTGGGCGACAAGGAGAACAGCAGGGACTTCAAACGGGGAAAGTTAAAAGTGAACATGGATATTGTAATAGATCCCTGAATTTTGTAATGAGAAGATGTGGCTTAGAGACCTAACAATGAGGAAGGGGAAAAAAAAGTTGGGCTGTGAATGACTGTCACCGCGGGGGGGGGGGGGGGGGGTTGTATGTTTTAAAATTGTATTTGTATTTGTATGTTTTACTCTTTAAAAAATGTATAACTAATAAAGATTACTTTAAAAAAAAACAAAAATATGCAAGCCGCAGGCCTGTGCCCTGGAGACACAGTTGACCATGCAAAGTGGCATTCAGTGATCTGAGAAGCAGACCCTGCACCTGAGGGAATACGCTAAGAAGAAGAAGAAGAAAGAAGAAGAGTTTAGTGTTTGAACTTATCAGCAAATCTAGACACTATAAAATGAAATTGCTTCATCTGCTGGTTCTTACAAAATAAACACCAAGGCTGTGTAGCAGATATTTAGATGTGGAAATCATCAAATTGGCAAACGACACCAAATTGGGAGGAATAGCTAACTCTTTAGATGATAGACTCAAGATTCAGAAGGACCTTGACAGACTGGGCCCAATCCAATAAAATGCGGTTCAGTGGTGAGAAAAGTAAGTTTCTACACATAGACAGGAGAAACCAAATGCACAGATATAGAATAAGTGGTACTTGGCTCAAAACGTGCAACTGTGAGATCCTAGTAGACCACCAGTTAAGTATGAACAGTAGTGCTGCCACTGCCAAAAAGGCTAATGCAGTCCTAAGTTGAATCTAGTATCAAGGTCACATGAGTTGATAGTACCACAATACTGCACTTGAGCTTTAGTAAAGTATACTGTTCATGAAAACAATGGGCCAGGAGTCTTTCTTTGCTAGTTGACTGGATGGGAAGGTTGACATTGAAATAATAGATATATTAAATCTAGATCTGATAGGTCATCCATATCCAGGGCTCTGCAAATAAAAGTCAATTCATTACAAGGAATTTGGTTAAATCTTCATTATTTAACCATTGCGTCAGCTGCTCCAAAGTTGCTCAAATAAATATCAACCTCAAATATTTAGGCATTTCTGCCTCTCAATACTTGGAAATTTGGAAATTGTGTTTGTAACATTTCAATGTGCCTAAAATGGATATGATACTGAGGATGGCTTTACATCTTTCTCTGCTTCAATATCCTGGATTCTTTGTGCAGCAATCTTTTGAGCTTGTTCTCAAAGAATATAAGAGACGGGGAGACCCTAATTCCTAATATTATTTGTCAGTTGTGTCATCAAGGCTATGGCTTTTCCAGTAGTGGTAATAGTGGTGGAATCTGTGAAGATTGGACCATAAGGAAGGTTGATCAAGGAAGTATTGATGCTTTCAAATTGTGGTGCTGGAGAAGGCTCTTGAGACCCCCTTGAATTGCAAGGAGATCCAATCAGTCAATTCTAAAGGAAATCAACCTGACTGTCCTTTGGAAGGACAGATGCCAAGGTTAAAGCTCAAATACTTTGGCCACTTAATGAGAAGGGAGGATTCATTGGAAAAGACCCTGATGTTGAGGAAAGAGTGAAGGAAAAAAGGAGAAGGGGATGGCAGAGGATTAGATGGTGTCATCGACATAATGAACTTGAGTTTGGGCAAATTCAAAATTCCAAAAAGTCAGACATAACTTAGTGACTGAACAACAACAATATACTGTATTTTTTCGGAGTATAAGACACACCTTAGGTTTTGGGGAGGGAAATAAGAAAAAAAATGCCTCTGCCTACCAACATCCATGGTATTCATCTGGCTAGCATCCTGTCACTGTGTGAGAGAGTTGAGGGCTGTTTGGAAACTGAAACAGTATTTGTTACGTGAGCAATAAGGAAGGAGACAGCAAGGCGCCTGGGCATGGCTTGTTCTGTACTAAAGATGCATGCTGTGCTGATCCCTGAAACTGAAACTGAAACTCCTCTGCTTGTGTTTTGCTTGTATTTGCCACATTGGGACTACCATGTTGGAAAACCTGCTTTTGAAATTGTATATTTTTACTTCATGTGCTATATTATACATAAAGAGAAGTTATTGAATCCTGCTGAATCAGTTTCTTCTGCGTGCTTTCTGAGTGTGATTGCTGCTGCAAATTCTGACACGTCCTTGCAGCAAATAGCGAACAGCCAGGTCAGCTTCAGCACATTATTGCAGCCTGATTCAGCACTAGCAGTTGATTGGCGGATGGATCAGCCTCCAGGAATACCCCCAATCAGCTGTCCCAGGCTGGAGGAATTGCCACAGACCATCGCCTCCTCTGTGCCTCGTATTTTTGGCTACATTCAGTGTATAAGATGCACCCAAATCTTCACATGTTTTAGGGGGGGGGTGCGTCTTATAATCTGAAAAATATGATAAGCAAGATGGTCTTTAATTGAAAGTTTGTTCTAACAGAGCAAACGTTTGGATTCTCTCCATTTACATGGCTTTAATTTTAGATCAATAATAATATGTCCTGGTATTAGAGGCAAAATATATAAATTCCCAAATCAGCTCTGAGGCAGAAGAAGTCCTTTAATCCATCTCCAAGATACTCCTCAGATGTTATGATTGGGTTTGTTGTAGTAGTGGTACTTTTTAACCACAAAACTTCAGTTTGATGTAAGAACTTGGGGATGACCTTGGCAATGCAGACTTTAATAAATAAGACTAAAGCTGGAAAGCGATGTTTGTTTGTTTTTAATTTAAGTAGCAAATTCACTTTCCTCTAAATCAGCTTCTTCAATGAAAAAGGAAGTAATGTTTGGTTCCAGATAAAATTATCCCTAGATAAGGAAAGATGTTAATTCATTTTATTGGCTCATCATCAAATGACATCTATGTCTATGATGCCATTTTCCAGACATCATCATTTTCTATTTTGATTTATTAGAAACTTATTATAGCAGGAGGAAGCAACTCTTTTCAGCAAACTATCCAACCCAAAGTGAAACTATAATAATATTTAGCTCCTTAGGCATGTTGACTTCAGGATCCTTCATCAGTTCTAGGAAGTCATTAATGTCTAGGCTGAATAAAAGTGATTCTTACATGCACTCTTATCTTACCAATTCAAAATTGTTCAGCAGAAGCCCCCAAAGCAATGGGGATGGTCTCATGATAGGATATGTCTGTTTTGACCCTTCACCTCCACACTATGGATCCCAGTCCCCAGCCATGACACCTATAATGGCCAAGGGGAAAAGCAGTTCTTCAATTCCATAGAAAAGGTATGGTTGGATCTATAACTCATCCATCATCATCCAACTCAGTCTACCTGATAGAGAAAAACACATGCAAACCTGTGAGACTTTGTAGATGCCTGTTAATGCTGACATCTGGATGGAGATGTCCATCTGAGTTCCTTCAAGAAGAGCCAGAAGATTGCCCTTCCATCCACAGCTGTAGATGGGAACATTGGCTTCTCCAGTAGAAAGCATGTCTAGCAAGGCATCTGAAGTGCCAATTGTGTCCAAATAGTTGTCATGGATATTGTAGCCCAATGTGAGATTTTGCAAGAGCTGGGGATTCTTATTGATCATTTGAATGGCAAAAATACACAAAAACATTTCCAAAGAACCCCCAGAGAATGTCCTGTAAAACAGTTATTGTTTCTATAAGGATCAGAAATTGTACACTAATGAACGGTTATAAAAATATGGAACTGGATTGGGCAGGGATAACTGCAACCATTTCAATCATTACATTAAACAAAAGGCGGTATTCAAGTGATTAACTCAAGTTTGAATGGAGAGAGGACAATAATCTGGAGTTGTTACAGGTTTTATTCTGTCCCATTTTTGGATTTGAGTCTCTTCCACAAAAGAAGACAAAAGAGGAAAGCCATGGAAATTGAAACAATTCATAAAATTAGACAGGTGCTGCAATATAGGAGTAAGTGAAATAAGAGGAAAAGGAAAGATCTGCAAATGGGGGAAATACAACTCAATCACATTGAATGACTTAAAAGTTAAAATTACTGTGTTGCTGTATTGAAAGTCAATGTTCTATGTAATATTTTTTTACAGTGAAGATCAAAGTAATGAGAGTAGTCTTCTTGGTGTAATAGCTCCATGGATGTTCTCCATCCTGGTGCTCCAAACTCTTTAGGCACTTCATTCTAAAGATGTGCAAAGATTGGTGGGGTCATCGGAAGCATCAGAAACAGAAGGAAGAGGTCCATAATTTGTAGGGCTGAATCTGTTTAACTGTTTAACTGTTTAATAAATTTATAGGCCGCCCAATCCCGAAGGACTCCGGGCTGCTTACAGAAGTACATTTCAAAAATAAAAAATTAAAATAGAGAGAATAAAAACAGATTAAAAGATCACTTCATACACTCAATCTAGGCGGGGCTGGACCTCGTACATGAGGTCAACAGCCCTAGGCCTGCTGGAATAGCCAGGTTTTAGTAGCCTTTCGGAAGGCCGTGAGAGTGGGAAGGGTCCGGATCTCCGGGGGTACATCATTCCATAGGGTCGGAGCGGCTATAGAGAAGGCCCTCCCCCGGGGGGTCGCCAGACGACATTGTCCGGTCAACGATACCCGGAGAAGGCCCACCCTGTGTGATCTTATCGGCCGTTGAAAGGTATGCGGCAGAAGACGGTCTCGCAGATATCCAGGTCCTAGGCCATGTAGGGCTTTAAAGGTAATAACCAGCACCTTGAAACGTATTTGGAGACCGATAGGAAGCCAGTGCAGCTCGCGGAGGATAGGTGTGACATGGGTGTATCTTGGTACACCCAATATTGCTCGCGTGGCTGCATTCTGGACCAATTGTAGTCTCCGAACACTCCTCAGGGGCAGCCCCATGTAGAGCGTGTTACAGTAGTCAAGTCTTAAGGTGACGAGGGCATGAGTGACCATCTGAAGTGCCTCCTGATCCAGTTAGGGTCGCAACTGGTGCACCAGGCGAACCTGGGCAAAGGCCCCCCTGGTCACAGCTGACAATTGATGTTCTAATGTCAGCTGCGGGTCCAGGAGGACACCCAAGTTGCGGACCTTCTCTGAGGGATGTAAGGTTTCACCCCCCCCCAGGCTTAGAGATGGAATATCTGGACTGTTCTTGGGGGGCAACATCCATAGCCACTCAGTCTTGTCAGGATTGAGTGCAAGCTTGTTCACTCCCATCCAGACCCTGAGAGCTTCCAGGCACTGGCACATCACCTCCACCGTTACACTGAGTTGGCACGGTGTGGAGAGATACAACTGAGTATCATCCGCGTATTGATGGTATTTAATCCCATGCCAGCGAATGATCTCACCCAGTGGCTTCATGTAGATATTAAATAGGAGGGGGGACAAGACCAACCCCTGCGGCACTCCATAATTAAGGGGCCTAGGAGTCGACCTCTGTCCTCCAACCAACACCGACTACAACCTGTCGGAGAGGTAAGAGGAGAACCACCATAAAACGGTGCCTCCCACTCCCACCTCTTCCAGCCATCACAGAAGGATACCATGGTCGATGGAATCGAGGTCAAGGAGCACTAGGATAGAGGAATGTCCTTTATCCCTGGCCCACCAGAGATCATCGGTCAGTGCGACCAAAGCAGTTTCGGTGCAGTAACCAGGCCTGAAACCAGACTGAAATGGGTCTAGATAATCTGCTTCATCCAAGGTCCGTCGGAGTTGGAGGGCCACCACCTTCTCAACAACCTTCCCTAAAAAAGGGAGGTTGGAGACTGGACGATAGTTTTTAAGAATAGCTGAATCCAGAGAAGGCTTCTTGAGGAAGGGGGACAGGACCGAGCCCTGCGGCACCCCATATTTAAAGGGCCTAGGGGTCGACTTCTGTCCTCCGACCAACACTGACTGCGACCTGCCGGAGAGGTAGGAGGAGAACCACCATAAAACGGTGCCTCCCACTCCCACCTCTTCCAGTCGTCTCAGAAGGATACCATGGTCGATAGTATCAAAGGCTGCTGAGAGGTCAAGGAGCACCAGGATAGAGGAATGTCTGATAGAGGATTTTATGGAGTGAGTTTCAACTTGTCGCTCCTGAGGAAGTGGACAAGGCCATGGGAGTGGTGAATGCCTCCACATGTATACTGGACGCGTGCCCTTACTGGCTGGTCTCGACCAGCAGGGAGGTGACACGTGGCTGGCTCCAGACGATTGTCAACACCTCTCTTCGGGAGGGATCCTTCCCACACCTCTTAAAGGATGCGGTGGTGAGACCCTTCCTGAAGAAACCTTCTCTGGACCCAGCCATTTTGAACAACTATCGTCCAGTCTCCAACCTCCCCTTTGTAGGGAAGGTTGTAGAGAAGGTGGTGGCCCTTCAACTCCGATGGACCTTGGATGAAGCAGATTATCTAGACCCCTTTCAGTCCAGTTTCAGGCCTGGTTACTGCACCGAAACCTCTTTGGTCGCACTGACCAATGATCTCTGGCGGGCCAGGGATAGAGGACATTCCTCTATCCTGGTGCTCCTTGACCTCTCAGCGGTCTTCAATACCATCGGCCATGGTATCCTTCTGACGGTTGTGAGAGGTGGGAGTGGGAGGCACCGTTTTACGGTGGTTCTCCTCCTACCTCTCGGACAGGTCGCAGTCAGTGTTGGTTGGAGGGCAGAGATTGACTCCTAGGCCCCTCAATTATGGGGTGCCGCAGGGCTCGGTCCTGTCCCCCCTCCTATTTAACATCTACATGAAGCCGCTGGGTGAGATCATACGCTGGCACGGGATTAAATACCACCAATACGCGGACGATACGCAACTGTATCTGTCTGCCCCGTGCCAACTCAGTGAAGCGGTAGAAGTGATGTGCCAGTGGAAGAAGGCGGGGCTTAGCAGTGAGAAGATGGAGTTTCAGGCTACTCCTGAAATTCCTCTATACCGAAGGATTTTTGGACGGGTTCTTTGAACTCTAGCTGTCCCGGAGACGACAGTGAAGGTGAGGAGAGACCCAGGACCTCAGAGACACCCGCAAGTCTCTGGGGGGGGGGTATTAACTCCTCGTGCCAATTCCTTTCTGGATTAGCTGCGTGCTAACTGAAACTGCAGGTTGCCCCTAAGAATGGTAGAAGTGATGTCATCTGGTAAGCTGATTTTATTATCCAAGAGAGACTGTTCGCGTTAAAAACTTAAGCTAACTGAAACCAAAGAATAGGGAAATTTAGCGGCGAATTGGCTTTTTTTAATGGATTTATGGCTGGTGGTTACTTTACTTCTTAAATGCTTCAAGAAACTCCTCGACATCCTCCCCCCTCTGACTCTCCCTAAGTGGATTGTAAAATTTATTTTCTACTAATTAGCCCGTCACGATTCGACATTTTTATTACTTTATTACTTGGCTCTGTTTACGATCAGATAAGATTGCACAGCCTGCAAGAGACTAAGAAAAGTGCTTCGAAGTCTGTGGGAAAAAAAAAGAGCTTGCAATTTTTAACTGCGACACATCATGGCGTCTCAAAATACCTCTAAGATTTCATTTCAGATTCTTTTTTCCGCATGTAGAGGGCTTTTTGACTCTTATCAAAGGCTGGAAAGAAAATTGGATCATCTGATTTTAAAATATGAAGTAAAAACTGAGATCGTTGAATGTTTAAATGTTCCTGAAATACAAATGGAAAATGTGAGAAATGGTGTCTGGTCTATCTCAGAGGAAGAAAGGAGGGGGGGGAGCTATAAAGAAGACTCATTTAAAGAGACAGAGTGCAGGAGGAATGGAAAATCCACCCTTGAGAATTAAAGTTAATTTGGAAAATTTTACAAGCCCAGGACAACATTATTATTTCATCACTGACATTCAGAGTCCAAAGGTGCGAAAATATCTTTGTCTGGATTTGCTTATGAAAACATTTGGTAAATTTATCCAACGCGTGGCAATTGGTTTGAGAAGATTTTGCTATTGGAGAGACACTGGCTGACAGATGGAAGAACGTAATTTAAAATTAGCTAAATCTGATTACCTTAATGTGTAATAGATATAGCTGAATAATGACTGATATGGATAGTAATATATATAATTTGGAACTGGCTGATAGATTGAAGAATACAATTGAAAACTAGCTAAACCTAATTGCTTTTTTTTGTAACAGATATAGTTGAATAATAATTGATATTGATAGTAATGTATATAATGTGGAGTTGATATGATAACTAACAATTGGATATGAGAAAACATCTTTAGATTATACATAAAGAGTATTAACTACAATAATTATCACTATTAAAAAAACTAAATAAAATACATACAATCAAATGTTAATCAATACTGGGAAAATGTTATGATATATGATACAATTAAATATTATGGATGTCCAGCTAAAATAGGACATGAGGATTTGATGATAATAGAGGATTTTACAAATAAGTAAATGAATTGTCAGCATGTGTTATGGATTAATTCTTTAGCATAGCTAAGGATGAAGGATGTTTAAATAACCATAGGTAATTAAAACTGGAGGTACAATGATGTTGATATGGTAAATATCCGAGTTAAGATATTTGAATTAATATGAGTTAATGGAAGAGAAGCACCAAAGCATGTTGTAACCAGTTGATATACTTCTTTTTTTTTTCATAATAAGACACCTGTGTTTTGTTTTGTTTTCCTGCCTTGTCTCTTGTCGTTTTTGTCTTTTTTTGTATTATTTTTATTTTTTATGTTTTATTTTAATTTTAATTTTTTATTTGCCCTTTTTTTTTATTTTTTATTTTCCCACCGGTGTGGGCAGGTATTGTTCAAGATTATTACTTTTATTAATATTTCTAAATAATAATTACAGTTAAATGAAAATGGATATATAATAATGCTTGAGTTAATATGAGTTATGTTGGTTGACTGTGGAGGAGATGTACCAAAACTTATCTGTAATTGATTGATACATTTTCTACAGATGTAAAGAAAGATGCTGTACCTGTTTTAAATTAAAATTAAAAAACATTTATTAATAAAAAAAAGAAGTGATGTGCCAGTGCCTGGAGGCTGTCAGGGTCTGGATGGGAGTGAACAAACTTGCACTCAATCCCAACAAGACTGAGTGGCTATTGATGCTCAGGGCAAGGATGGTCCAGCTATTCCATCTCTTAGCCTGGGGAGTGAAACTATACACCCCTCAGAGAGGGCTTGCAATTTGGAAGTCCTCCTGGATCCGCAGCTGACGCTAGAACATCACTTGTCAGCTGTGACCAGGGGGGCCTTTGCCCAGGTGCGCCTGGTGCACCAGTTGCGACCCTATCTGGACCGGGAGGCCCTTCAGATGGTCACTCATGCCCTCGTCACCTCAAGACTGGATTACTGTAACGCGTTCTACATGGGGCTGCCCTTGAAGAGTGTTCGAAGACTTCAGTTAGTCCAGAATGCAGCCGCGCGAGTGATAGTGGGGGTACCTAGGTACACCACGTTACACCTATCCTCCGTGAGCTGCACTAGCTTCCCATTGGTCTCTGGACACGTTTCAAGGTGCTAGTCGTTACTTTTAAAGCCCTACATGGTTTAGGACCTGGCTACCTGAGAGAGCACCTCCTACCATTTACCTCCCAGAGACCTATAAGATCGCACAGACTAGGCCTCCTCCGGATTCCATCTGCCGGTCAATGTCGTCTGGCGACCCCCCAGGGGAGGGCCTTCTCTGTAGCGGTTCCAGCCCTATGGAACGATCTCCCCATGGAGATCCGGCCCCTTACTACTCTTCCGGCCTTCCGCAAAGCGATTAAGACCTGACTGTTCCGGCAGGCCTGGGGCTGTTGATTTATCCAGCCCCATTCTGAGTTATGAATGTTCTGAATTTTAATGTTTGTTTTTTAATTTTTATATGTTCCCCCTTCCTGCTTTATCTGTAAGCCGCCCTGAGTCTCTCGAGAGTGGGCGGCATACAAAGCCTAATAAACATAAACAAACATAAACATAAACAAACAAACATAAACAAACATGTCCTCTATCCCTGGCCCGCCAGAGATCATCGGTCAGCGCAACCAAGGCGGTTTCGGTGCAGTATCCAGGCCTGAAACCAGATTGAAAGGCGTCTAGAAAGCCACCACTTTCTCTACAACCTTCCCTAAGAAAGGGAGGTTGGAGACTGGACGATAGTTGTTGAGGATAGCTGGGTCCAGAGAGGGCCTCTTAAGGAGGGGTCTTACCATCGCTTCCTTCAAAGGTTGCGGGAAAGATCCCTCCTGCAGAGACGTTTTCGTGTTCCTCTGGAACCAGCCTCGTGTTACCTCCCGGCTGGTCGAGACCAACCAGGAGGGACACGGGTCCAGTAAACAGGTGGAGGCACTCATCGCTCCCATGGCCTTGTCCACTTCCTCAGGAATCAATACACTTCCTGTTCTAAACACGAATAACAAGGAGTTGGAAGAATTTAAAGCACACTCACATGATGGAAATGGCATCCTCCCCTCCTCACCATAAGGATGTATCCCCTCAGCTACCCAATCAGTCACTCACCAGTTCAATCTTCTAGTCAACGTGTCCATATCGGTGTGTGTGCCACCAAAATGATGGTACTAATACTTCACATGATCTTGTGAAGTACTAGTACCATTTTATAAAGCCTAAGTAAAATCAAACTTAGACTAGTGCATCCAGTTTTGGTCACCATATAATAAAAAAGACATTGAGACTCTGGAAAGAGTGTAGAAAAGAGCAACAAAGATAATTAGGGGA
This sequence comes from Thamnophis elegans, assembly GCF_009769535.1. NCBI lineage: Eukaryota > Metazoa > Chordata > Lepidosauria > Squamata > Natricidae > Thamnophis > Thamnophis elegans. The sequence continues at coordinate 37,379,099 of NC_045552.1, forward strand.
CTGGAGGCTAAAATGTATGAAGAATGGTTGGGTATGTCTAAATCTACTGTTAGCATTAAGCAGGGTTTAAAGATACTGATTGCTTCCTTGTTGTTAGAAGAGAGGCAGCAGTAGAATTAAGTGTAACTAGTGGCACCAAACACTTTAGGTCTGGGTAACCTTCCCCAGCAGTCTCTGGAAACAATCAAGCATATTGAAGGACCCAGAAGTCAATTCCCTTTCTGACAGGCAGCACTAAGTTAAGGGCCATCAACCTAGAGCAGAGATGGCAAATCTGTTCGGCACCGAGTGCCCAAACTAGAATGCGTGTATATGTGCTAGAGCACAGGAAACCCGAAGACCGTCTGGCCGGTGCGCGCATGCCTGTTTTTTGGCTGTTTTCAGGCCGTTCTTCAGGCCATTTTGGGGTCATTTTCAGGCCATTTTTCAGCCTGAAAACAGCCCCAAAACAGCCTAAAAATGGCCTGAAAAATGGCCTGAAAAAGGCACAAAAATGGCCTGAAAAGCAGCCTGTTTTTTAAATCAGAAGAGCAGCTGGCAACAACAAGTGTGCCCAAAGAGAAGACTCTATGTGCCACCTTGGGCACATGTGCCATAAGTTGCCATCACGGACCTAGAGTGTCACCAAATTTCACATTTTGGGGACACAAAGCCTTCTCTTCAGACAAGATACCATGTTAGCAATAGCAATAGCAGTTACACTTATATACCGCTTCATAGGGCTTTCAGCCCTCTCTAAGCGGTTTACAGAGTCAGCATATTGCCCCCAACAACAATCCGGGTCCTCATTTTACCCACCTCGGAAGGATGGAAGGCTGAGTCAATCCTGAGCCAGTGAGATTTGAATAGCCGAACTGCAGAACTGCAGTCAGCTGAAGTAGCCTGCAGTGCTGCATTTAACCACTGCGCCACCTCGGCTCTGTTGAAGAACAGCAAAGCCAGTTCCCTGGGCATTGAACTATTTTCTTCCGGCATCACTTTCTGGACATGTCCTGACAGGAAAGAACATAATCACTAGAGAACAGGGGCCCAGAAGTGTATCTGTGAACTTTCACTAACTTGTTTTTCTCCATTTACCTCTCTTCACATGGAGCATTATAAGGTCAGAAGCCCCAGAGGACAAATTGCCTCTCACTGAAATTTTCACACTACTAGTTTTTGAGCTGCTATTTCTCCAGTGACTGCCTTTGATGTAAACTTCAGACTGAAGCACATGGAAGGATAAATGCCTTGGGGTCATGGCCATCTTTTGGGACAGGCAGGGTCTGTGATCTTGAATGTACCTTTCTCCCTTTTTTCAGGTAAAGCTCACTTTGTCCCTGAATCAGGAAAGCCACTGGATATTTCATCTTGTGAGAATGCTTTTAATTCTTCTAATTCTTCTTTAGAAATGGGAATGGACCTCCTGCTTTTGGTTCTGATGCTGCTGGTGTCCCAGCCAGTCTTTGGGAAGCTTAGTATGAAGTGCCCGCTGAATTTTGAGCCCCAGGATGGAAAAAAAATCCATGGAGCTATTACAACCCAGGAGACAATCTCATTGATATAGTCAGCACTAGATCAAGAATATTGCATACAGTGTTGAATTTCAACATACTTCCTTCTACTCAGTCTTACTCGTAAATTGTTCAATGTTGGTGGAGTTGTGTTCCCTCCATTTGCAATTCTAACACTCTCCTTCTTTTCTTCTTATTTTACATAATCCTATATTCAGGATCTGAGTTAATTTCTTGAATCAATTTGATTTCTATGGCTTCCCTCTTTTATTTTGTGGAAAGGACTCAATTCCAAAGATGGGGCACTAAAAAACATGAAGGAAATCCAGATTATTGTCCTTTCCCTGTTCAGCCCTGAATTTATCACTTGAATGCTTTTGCTTAAACTCATTGTAATCACTGCAATTTCCCTTGTCCATCTCATTTTTATATTTTATAACAGCTTATCAATAGTCAATGCCCAACTGATCCTTATAGAATGAGAGGATGACTTTTTAAAAGAATGGCTCTTCTGCATTACCCATTTTAGAATGATAATACTTTAACAATTTTAGAACTTGATTACTGGGCTGATGAATTATAATGCATTTGTAATTTTTAACTCTGATGAAGGAGACGGAGAACCTATCTTCTCAATGCTGACAAATACGAAATGGTTACAAGTAATCATCATTTGCCTCTGGTTTTGGATCAATTTTGGCTTAAATCTCAGTAGGATTGTGGAGAAAAATAAGATTAAATGAAAAAAAGTTATTGCTGTTGATGATCTTAACATGAGCGGGGGTTTTAATATTAGTTTACAGATAAAACAAAGGACCAAGTTAGAGCTTAAAGCAAAAGATTTGCAAGATGAACTTGCTGGAAATAGTGAACAACGGAAAAGACTGTTGAAGGAGAGACAGAAACTTCTTGAAAAAATTGAAGAAAAGCAGAAAGAATTGGCAGAAACAGAACCCAAGTTCAATAGTGTAAAAGAAAGAGAAGAACGAGGAATTGCCAGACTAGCACAGGCTACCCAGGAGAGAACTGATCTTTATGCAAAACAAGGTCGAGGAAGTCAATTTACCTCTAAAGAAGAAAGAGATAAATGGATTAAGAAAGAACTCAGATCCTTAGATCAAGCTATCAATGACAAGAAAAGGCAGATTGCTGCTATACATAAGGATTTGGAAGATACAGAGGCTAACAAAGAGAAAAACCTGGAACAGTACAGTAAATTGGATCAAGATCTCAATGAAGTGAAAGCTCGTGTTGAAGAATTGGACAGAAAATATTATGAAGTCAAAAACAAAAAAGATGAGCTACAAAGTGAAAGAAATTATTTGTGGAGAGAAGAGAATGCAGAACAGCAAGCTCTTGCTGCAAAGAGAGAGGATTTGGAAAAGAAACAACAACTTCTTAGAGCAGCAACAGGAAAGGCTATTCTAAATGGCATTGATAGCATAAACAAGGTTCTGGAGCACTTTCGTCGTAAAGGCATTAATCAACACGTTTTGAATGGCTATCATGGAATAGTGATGAATAACTTTGAATGTGAGCCTGCCTTCTACACCTGTGTTTAAGTTACTGCAGGAAATAGGTTGTTTTATCACATTGTAGATTCTGATGAAGTTAGTACTAAAATACTAATGGAGTTCAATAAAATGAATCTACCAGGGGAGGTGACTTTTCTTCCTCTGAACAAACTGAATGTTAGAGACACTGCATATCCTGAAACAAATGATGCCATTCCAATGATCAGTAAACTGAGGTACAATCCAAGATTTGATAAAGCCTTTAAACATGTTTTTGGAAAGACTCTTATTTGTCGAAGTATGGAAGTATCTACACAGCTAGCCAGAGCTTTTACTATGGATTGTATTACTTTGGAAGGCGATCAAGTCAGTCACAGAGGGGCTTTAACTGGAGGTTATTATGATACAAGAAAATCTAGACTTGAACTCCAAAAAGATGTTAGGAAAGCAGAAGAGGAACTTGGAGAACTTGAAGCAAAACTCAATGAAAATCTACGTAGAAACATTGAAAGAATTAATAATGAAATTGATCAACTGATGAATCAAATGCAGCAGATAGAAACACAGCAAAGAAAATTCAAGGCTTCCAGAGACAGCATTTTGTCAGAGATGAAGATGCTGAAAGAGAAGAGACAGCAGTCAGAAAAAACATTTATGCTTAAGCAACGCAGTTTACAAAGTTTAGAGGCAAGTTTACATGCTATGGAATCAACCCGAGAATCATTAAAAGCAGAACTGGGAACAGATCTGTTGTCTCAACTTAGCTTAGAGGACCAAAAACGAGTTGATGCACTTAATGATGAAATCCGACAGCTACAGCAAGAAAACAGACAGCTTTTGAATGAGAGGATCAAGCTGGAAGGCATCATCACTAGAGTTGAAACCTACCTCAATGAAAATTTAAGGAAACGTTTAGACCAAGTGGAGCAGGAGCTCAACGAACTGAGAGAGACAGAAGGTGGCACTGTTCTTACAGCCACAACATCTGAACTTGAAGCAATCAACAAACGAGTAAAGGATACATTGGCACGATCAGATGACCTGGACAATTCAACTGATAAAACAGAAGCTGGGATAAAAGAACTTCAGAAGAGCATGGAACGTTGGAAGAATATGGAGAAAGAACACATGGATGCTATTAATCATGACACAAAAGAACTTGAAAAGATGACAAACAGGCAAGGTATGCTTCTGAAGAAAAAAGAAGAATGTATGAAGAAAATCAGAGAACTGGGCTCTCTTCCCCAAGAAGCATTTGAAAAATACCAGACTTTGAGCCTAAAGCAGCTCTTTCGCAAACTGGAACAGTGCAACACAGAATTGAAAAAATATAGCCACGTTAATAAAAAAGCCCTCGATCAATTTGTGAACTTTTCAGAACAGAAAGAAAAGTTGATAAAACGTCAGGAAGAGTTAGATATGGGCTACAAATCCATCATGGAATTGATGAATGTCCTTGAACTCAGAAAATATGAAGCTATCCAGCTGACTTTCAAACAGGTGTCAAAGAACTTCAGTGAAGTGTTTCAGAAGCTGGTACCTGGGGGCAAAGCAACACTTGTGATGAAGAAAGGTGATGTGGAAGGCAGTCAGTCTCAAGATGAAGGTGAAGGCAGTGCTGAGAGTGAAAAGGGATCAGGATCTCAAAGCAGTGTTCCATCCGTAGATCAGTTCACTGGAGTTGGAATTAGGGTGTCCTTTACTGGGAAACAAGGTGAAATGAGAGAAATGCAGCAGCTTTCTGGTGGACAGAAATCCTTAGTGGCTCTTGCCTTGATTTTTGCAATCCAGAAATGTGATCCTGCTCCATTTTACCTCTTTGATGAAATTGATCAAGCCCTGGATGCCCAGCATAGGAAGGCTGTTTCAGATATGATCATGGAATTAGCAGAACACGCTCAATTCATCACCACAACATTCAGACCCGAACTGCTTGAATCTGCTGATAAGTTCTATGGTGTAAAATTCAGAAATAAGGTAAGCCACATTGATGTGATCACTGCAGAGATGGCCAAAGATTTTGTGGAAGATGATACTACTCATGGCTAGGTGGACAACTGCCAATCTGTTAAGAAAATGTAATATTTTAACCAACATTGAGCAATTGTATAAATCTAAATATGCAGTCACTGTTCAACAGCTTTTAATATACCTATTAGACCATTTCATAATAATTTCTTTGGTGTTCTCTGTATGTACATGTGTTGTTGTATTCGTTTATAAAGTATCTGTTTTATATATGTAGCTTGAAAATATATTCTCTGCAGGTTTTTTGTAAACTGTTTTTCTTGTTTAAATATGTCTATTGCCAACTTCAGTTCTTGCTTTCTAGTGGTGCTCTGTTATATTGCCTCACATGATTTTTTTTAAAAAAAACCAGCTTCAATAAAATAATTGTTTTTAATGCTAAAAAAATATATATTAGTTTACATGATCTGAATACAGGAATACTTTTCTATGTTTCTGATATTCAAGACATTAACGAAAATCAATAGCTCCTATACAATTTCACACTTGGCTACAACATCCATGACAACTATTATAATACACTGGGCACTTCAGATGCCTTGCTGGATATCCTCTCTACTGGAGAAGCCAATGTTCCCAACTACAGCTGTGGAAGGAAGGACAACCTTCTGGCTCTTATTGATGGAGCTAAAGAGGATATTTCATCCAGATGTCTACATTGTCAGGAACCTACAAAGTCCCACAAGTTTGTGTGTGGTTTTCTCTATCAGATGAAGTGGGTGAGATGATGCGAGTGAGCTTTTCTCTATAGTAAAAAATATTTTACCCTAAGTGGTTCATGTTCAAATTCACTATAAAAGGCCTCAAGAAGACTTTCTAATGGCTATTCAACTATTCAAAAAATGTCCCTAATTGTGGGGCCCTTTATTAACACGTTCATTTAAAATAATATCTGCCATATCCAGTTGGATTCAAGTTGGCAAAGTATTGTCTGTAAATGTAGAAAAACTGCAATAAAAAGGCCTCTAACAATTACAGGCCAGTTGGCTATCATGGCTAAAATACATGCTAGGATCTTCTTGAGTAGAGATTGGTTAGAAGAAAAATGAACAACCTGTAGGAGAACAGAAAGGTTTTAGGTAGAGATATAACTTTGTATAATAAATAGTAAATAGTCTAATATTGACAACAGAATTGTCTTAAAATATCTAATCATAAACTATATCAGTTGGGTAAACCACAAATAGTTTGCTGGCTGTATAGATCTTACTGCAGCATTTGACACAGTAAATAGAGAAATGTTATAAAGAAAATTGATTGCCTTTAAAATGGGACTCTGTTGGCCCTGATCAAAGCAATTTCTACAAGCACTTTTTGAGAAGGAGATTTTTTTTCCTTGCATACTGTTTGTATAGTAGGATGTAGTAATAATTGGTATCTTGACATGGCCTATTGGCTAATGAACACTATTCTAATACGTTCATGGCAACCAAGTTGGATTTATTAAAAGCTAACTCTTTGGCCTTGATCTCATCCCTATTATATCACTCAGCATTCTTCATTACAATTTCAGATCCTGTATGGAATTGCTCCAGAGACTCTGAGAGATAAAAGGCATTTCCCCTTTTTGTACCCTATGTTCCCTAAAGAAGGGTTCCAGTACCCAGCAATTGTCTAACTGCTCCTCCATTTCAGTTGGACCTTGATTGGCCTCTTTGCTTCAGACCCAGAGAATGGAGAGAATTTCATGAGGACGTTTAGTCCTGTGCTTGTCAGAAATGGGATTTGAGTTGTTATATCATGACGACTTCAACAACTGGACATACAGCAACCTTCAGGGATGCCATCTCTAAATGGAGACAAGTCAATGTCTGTGTCCACTTTATAGAAAATGTTCCCCTTTTGGACAGAATTCTTCCTTTCCATTTAACACTTCAGTGTTTGCCAGGATCCATTGAAGGGAAAGTCTGGATCTTGTCAGCCTTGGGTGTTTTCATAAAGAGAAGTCACAGACTTTTCAAATATGTCCATAGTATTTGGAGCTTTCCTCCTCAGTTGAAAAACAATTATGAGCATAGTGGCTATGAATCCAGTATTCTTGTGGATCGCAAGTTTCAAGATCAGTATTTTCGCTGTTCTTTTTCGAAGCATGCCTCTTCTGTCAAAGGCCAGAGAAGATATACCCAGAAAGAGTTGCTGTATGTCAGCGGGGTATATATAGGCATTCAGATCAAAAGTCGAGAACATTTTTCTAAGGTTGTTAAGACTGGCCCACACTTTGAATGCTGCATATTCCTCCAGACTGAGGGGGAGAAAGGAAGAGGTTGAAGAGAGGTTGGGGGCTCCAAGTCTGCAGGTATGCAACCCCAACAAGGATCCATCAATGTCAGAGTTCCAAGTTTCAATTTATTAAAGAGAGCCATGTTGGTACATGTTGGTACATCTGGGAAAACCTGAATCCCACCTAGTTGAAAGATCAAGATCTTGTCCCCACGCCCACCAGTCCATCACATGGTCCAATCTTCTACTGCCATGCTGACAGCTTCCACCCATCCAGTTCCGGTCAGGTGCAGAGGTGTAGAGAAAATATGACCTTGGATTCCAGAAAGGAATTTTATTTTAGCTACATAGCATCTAACTCCGTACAATCCCCTTCCCATTTTACCACAATAGAAACGGCATAGTGAAATAATAGAAAGTGTGGCAGGCCAAAGATCCAAAAGGATCTATCCAATAGTGGATAGAGTAAGGTGACCAGACATCCCGCTTTCAGTGGGATAGGCACGCACACTTTTCTACAATTTGTCCCGCACCCCGCTGTGTTCTTAAAAAGTCCTGTTTTTTTTAAGAACAGGCGCAGACGCAGGGGCGGGAACTTACGTGGCGCGACCAGCGTCTTTGACATGTTCGGGGACCTCGCAAGGCCTTTGCAAGGTCCCCAGACTTGCCCAAGATGCCAGGCCTCCCAAAAGAACGGGCGCAGGCACGGGGGCGGGGGCGGGAACTTACGCGGCACGGCCAGCATCTTTGACATGTTTTGCGCCGGCCGTGCTCGGTCCCCAAGCCAAGCCGTCCCGTGCCGCGTTCTGCTGGAGCCAGATGGCAGCGGCAACAGCAGCAGGAGAAAGCCTGAGCTTGTCGAGCCACTGCGGTGAAGAGTCCCCGGAGGAGTTGAGAGCCTTGCGAGAGGGCGAGATTGCGAGCAACTTCCACCTGAGGGAAGGTGAGAAGGTGTGGAGAAGGAACTTGGGCGGCTGCCACAAGTTTGCTGCGGGGGGGGGGGGAAGAACTATCCCCCACCTCCTTTTTCTCCCGAAAGCGATGGTGGGATCTCAGGGGCTATTATTTCCTTTGAACTCCCTTCTAATTTTCCCTGCAGCAACCTTGCGAGAGGGTGAGATTGCGAGCAACTTCCATCTGAGGGAAGGCGAGAAGGCGTGGGGAGGGAGCTTGCTTGGGCGGCTGCCACAAGTTTGCGGGGGGGGGGGGGGGAAGAACTATCCCCCACCTCCTTTTTCTCCTGAAAGCGATGGTGGGATCTCAGGGGCTATTATTTCCTAGCACGGGCCAAGGACGCCAAGTGGGTTGCTCACATCGGGACTGAAGGGACTTTTTAATATTGGAGAGGGAGGTGGTTGTGGGAAATGAGTACATCGCGATGAAGCCTACCCTAAGCTTGCACAAGTTGCAGCTGCTTTGTTAGAAGAAGAAGAGGGGCTTGGCTCTTGCCTTCATCTTCCTTCCTTCTCCCGTGATTATGTCTGGGCTTATGCCCACAAAGCATTTCTTCCTTCCTGTCCCCAACTTTTAAATGTCTTTGTATATTGTTTTTAATTTGGGGTGGGGGCGCGGCCGCACATGTGGCAACAAAACACCGTGCAGCAGTTTCTAGCTGCCGCCCAATGGTTTTTGTGAGACGCCTTCCACGATAATAGGAGAGGAGACCCAGCCTGGAGACAGCAATCACAAGGCAGAAAGTAACTGAGAGAAGGGGCGCGGGGGTTGGGAGAAGGCATGGGACGGGCTCCCAGCAGCGGATGCTTGGATTTGCCATTTGAGAGAGAGGGAGGGAGGGAGGGAGGGGGAGAACGCGAATGTGTGCATCCCTCCTTCCTTCAGCCCAACACTCTCGCTGGCATTCTGGCCAGACAAGAGGGACTGCAGAGGGTCTAGGGCAGCGAGTCATTCAATGGGAAAGTTGCCTCTTGGAAGGAATGACCCGGCTTGGCTCCCGCTTCGTCTCTCCTGCCTCTTCGCTTCTCCGTTCGGTCGTTGAAAGCGGGAGCCAAAAAAAAAAGGGAAAAGTGCCAGGCAATGGGTGAGCGCTGCACATTTCTAGAAATAGACGAGGAGAGACACCGGACTGGCAAATCTCCAGCCTCCCGGTTCACTGGAACTGGGGCGCTGAAAGTTTGCGAGGGCGGGCTAGGCTGCGACGGGAATGCTCTTTCTGGCATCTCTCCCAGTGGCTCCTCACGCAGCCTTTTTGCTTGATCCGAGCGGCTACCGATTTGGAAGCGGTCACTTTCTCTCTCCCCCCCCCCCCGCTTCTAACCCTCGTCCCTCCTCGCCACCCTCGTTCCAAAAAGGTGCAGCAGCCAATCCATCCCGTTGCGTGGCGTCGCCATAAGCGGCTGCTTTTGCAATTAGCCGGGCTACAGCGTGCATGCGCCAGTTGCTTTTCCCGGTGGGGCTTGAGGAGGATTTATTTTGCTTGCTCTCCTTTTCCTCTTCCCCACACACAGGCAGCAGGCAGGCAACCGCCACCTCTTTCCGAAGAGCGTCGGAGTAACAAGCGGGGGAACAAACGACGGGCCGCAAGCAAAGCCTCAGACTAGTATTGTTTGGCGTCTCTCTCTCTCTCTCTCTCCCCACCCCCAAGCGCTCCAGCTGGCTGCAGGAGAGACGCCATTATGGGCGAAAAGCACATGCGTGTGTTCAGCTCTTGCCTGGGGCCCTTCGCTTTTCTGTGTTACAGGAGGCGCCTTCTTCCCCATTAGGCGCATTTCTTCCTGCAAAGCCCTTCGGGCATCAGGCGGAGCTCTTGGGTTGCCCATCCAGTTCCTCCCTCCGTAGTTTTGAACCTGGGAGGAACTGGATTGGGCAACCCGAGAGCTCCACCTGACGCCCGAAGGGCTTTGCAGGAAGAAACGCGGCTTGAGGTGCAAGGACGGTCCTGGCTGTGGGGCGCAGGCCTGGTAAAAGCCTCCCGTTTGGTTCCCTCCTCCTCCTCCTCCTTCCACAGCCTGCGTGACGCTGCAGCCGTAGGCCGAGAGCTGCCGCTGACACTGCTGCAGACCTGAGGAAGGGAGAGTGAAAGCAGAGGCAGGGCGCCAAGCTTTGGTTAACGCATGCAAGGGAAACTGCGAGCCGAAAGGAAGTCTTGCTGGGAAGACGCGGCAGCAGGGCTTTAAAGGGCTCCCCCCTCCCCAGCCAGCCAGCCCACCCAGCCCATTCCTCCCCCCGCCACCACTGTGTCCAACAGGCCAAGTTGCTGGGAGGATAAAGTTTGGGCTGCAGAGCAGAGTTTGAACTGCCGAGTGACGTGCGGTGAGCTTCATGGCCAGTGAGGGTCCCGCTCTATGGCAGACGTGGTGCCGGGGCTTCGGCGGGCCTTTCGCGCTTGCCTCACCGGCCATGAAGCTCACCGCACGTCACTGGTGTATACAGTACACATATCATGGAAGTGAGTATACCTCTTCACATTTTGTAAATATTTAAGTATATCTTTACTTAAGGGGTGTGCTCACTTTTGTTGTCAGCAGTTACTTTAGACATTAATGGCTGTGTGTTCTGTTATTTTGAGGGGATAGCATATTTACACTGTTATACAAGCTGTATATTCACTACTTTACATTGTAACCGAGTGTTATTTCTTCAGTGTTGTCACATGAAAAGATATACTTAAATATTTACAAAATGTGAGCAGGTGTAAAAAAAATTGCCAAAATTTTAATAATATTTTCTCTATCTTCACCAGAAATCTCTGGGATTGCTTTTAAGTCTCAAACAAAATACCTTTTTCTCTCAATTCCAGAGCCAGATTTTCTAGTTCTTTCCAACTCTGTCTATATTATTCTCTAAAATGTCCACTTTATTATCAATTTTACAACTCCAAACTTGTTTTACATAGCTTATCGTCTTCTTTCATCTCCTTTCCCACTTTTATGAGTCTTTCCATTCTTTTTTCAAAACCTGTCAATTCAGTTAGAAGTGTTTCTAGCATACTGCCCATTTGCTCAAATAATAGTGAAGGAAATCTGGCATAACTTCTCTTTTTGCAGGTTGCTCTAGTGAATCTTTCCTCCCCTCCATTCTGGTTGCTATTATTCGGTCACTAGTATCAAGTGTATTCGGGTAATAAACTAACAAGTATATTGAGTTTGTCATAAAATATGTAATCTACTTCACCTTTTCAAATAAATACATTGTTTAGGTATGCATTATGATACTCCTTTTATGTAACAACCGTAATTTTTCATGTGATGGTTACTGTAGAAATTATTTCCTCACTATTTCCATGTGTGGAATTCATTTCATCTTTTAAACATTTGATTGTAAATGGTATGTATATCTACAAATATTACTATCTAAAAATCAAACGACATTCTAGACATTTACATTCTAGAAATGTCAAGATGTGAAAATTGGAAATATCTTTAATTGTAAAATCAATATTTTTTTGGAAACTAGAGTGCAGTGTAAATTTTCTCCCACAGATGAACTAGGAACATTTCTGGCCTACTGTCTGTGGCCTACACTCACCTGAAACAACAACAATTATTGCCACAAATTGGGACTTGTAAGAATAGTACATGATATCCCATTACAGCGATGGGTCTACTATATGTTCCTCTCTTTACAGGTGAATATTGTTTATTAAATTTACTGTATATGCCACCCATCTCACTGTCAAGAAAATATAACCAAAGCAGTATCTTAGCAAAGCCCAAATATGTGGCTCCATAAAACTAGCTGATGCAAGACAATCCAGAAACTGCTGCTAGTGGAACTCAGATCACTCAAAGCAGGGGTCCCCAACCAGAGGTGACATTCAGCAGGTTCTGACCAGTTCTGGAGAACCGGTAGTGGAAATTTTGAGTAGTTTGAAGAACCGGTAAATACCACCTCTGGCTGGCCCCACCCCATCTATTCTCTGCCTTTCGAGTCCCAGCTGATCGGGAGGGAATGGGGATTTTGCAGTATCCTTCCCCTGCCACGCCCACCAAGCCATGCCCACTAAGCCATGCCCACAGAACCGGTAGTAAAAAAATTAGAATCCCACCACTGTTCCCAACGCCCTGGGCAGCGGCCCACTACCGGGCTGTCAACTGTTCAGAACCAGGCTGCAGAAATGGTAACACACATGCACATCCCCACTTGGATGAGCGACATATGTGTGTGCCTGCTCCTCACGCAAATGGGGCTGTGCATGTGGGCATACTTGCCTACTGCTCACACAGAACCATCCCCTCTCCCCGAACAGTCTGCAAAGCTGGAAAAATTGGGGAACTCTGGCTTTAAAACTTGGCTGTGCTTATTTTATTGTGTGTGAAATTGAAGAGGGTATTTTTAAAGGGTGCTAAGAAATGCTGGCTATTTTAAAGGATGCTCTGGCATATTGCTGTGTGAAAAGCTTTACCCATTCACAAAATAGCTTCCATCAATTTATGGGAATGCAGAGTTCTTGCAAGTTCCTCTAACCTGTTTTTGAGTTACTTGTACTATTTATCTTTTCCTCTCAAAATCGTTGTTGCATTCAAACTTCATTTATTTCCCAGGAAGACTTAGGCAGCCTCAAAGTATTCTAAAAATGAAGTTAATGTTAAATGTTGCAACTTTCCTTGCAGAATACCACTTTTATTTAAATCTTACTTAGCAGTAAATAGTAACAATAACTCATTTATAAATGCATGGGTTAGGTAGGTTAACTCATCAGGCTACCAAGGAAAATAGTTTTTAGAGAAGGTTGAAATTTTTGATGCTGTTACCTCCAAACTCTGGCACTAGATTTTGGGGTGGAGCTGGAGCTGATAAGAATACTGTGAGAAGTTTTATATCAAAATATATTTTTTTCTTTATACTGTTTACATCTTCCATTAGAACATTAACAGAATCCACAACAATCTGAGAATCAGCATCTCCACTAGATAGAGTAAAACCTCCATGGTTGACCACCTAAGTTGATCTAATTTTTGTAGATCAGATGTATAGCCTATATACACAATAGAAAACCAACCACTCTCTATGTCCTAAAGGTGCTCTTTTCAAGCAACTGGACTTTCTGGTTTTCCTTTGAAGACATTTCACTTCTCATCCAAGAAGCTTCTTCAGCTCTGATTGGATGATGGGGAATGGATTTATACTCCTTGCAGACAGCTGGTCATTTGCATCCTTTTAGAGGGTCATTGAGGCCCCTTGGAGGTTTCTCTTGTGTCCTCAGAGTCACCTAAGTGGTGCATATGAGTGTGGAGCCTACTTGGAACTGCTGAAAGGACTGTGTTGTAGACTGTAGATAGATGACATCATATCCCTCCCTCTCTGTTGAGAGGGCTGTTCAATTTTGACATAGATGGCCTCTTTGACCCCTTTTTCAAACCACTGGTCCAAAATGTGTATCTGCAAGGATACTGTCAGAGATGAAGAAGCTTCTTGGATGAGAATCGAAACGTCTTCAAAGGAAAACCAGAAAGTCCTGTTGCCTCCTGAAAAAGCAGCTTTGGGACAACCAGGACCTGGAGAAGCTCCATGGACATTTAATCACTCTCTATATTGACCACCTTTGTAAGTTGTATCTTGACCACCTGGATACCCAAGGTATTAATTTACTCTCCATAACTTGACCAGTTGAGGCCAGTCTGCACCAAGGGCAAGAAAAGTGAAATGCAGACTTGGTAGTAATGAATTTGTTTCAAGAAGAATATCAAGGAATGCAATACTTTGATTCAGCAGTTTTAACAGTAATTATGGATTCATTTTGCAATACAAATTGCACAAAGACTTTTCTTTTCCTTTTCTAGGATCCATAAAACTAGCCAACGGCAAAATGAAACAATGACACACACAACAACAAACTTTTGCAAGCCGTTTTACTCATTTTATCTTGCAGCAGCCATCAAAGCAAAGCACCAACAGCAGGGTGTGATTGACAATGGAGAAAGAAAGAAAAAAGAAAGAGAGAGGGGAGAGGGAAGGAAAGAAGAGAAAGGAAGGAAAGATAGAAAGAAAGATAGAAAGAAAGATAGAGAGGGGGTGAGGAAAGGAAGGAGAGAAAGAAAGAAGAAAATAAAGGGGAGAGAGGGAAGGAAGGCGAGAGGGAGAAAGATATAAAGAGGGGGAAGGAAGGAGGGGGAGAGAAGGAAGAAAAGAAAGATAGAAAGGAGGAAAGGAGAGAGGGAAATAAAAAAGGAGGGAAAGAAAGAAAAAGAAAGAGGTGCAGGGAAGGAACGAAACAGAAAGAAAGGGGGAAGGAAAGAAAGAGAAGGAAGGGAAGAAAGCAAGAAATATAGAAAGAGAGGGGGCGAGGGAAGGAAGGAAGGAAAGAAAGAGGGGGAGAGAAGGAATGAGAAAGAAAGAAGAAAAAAGAGATGGAGAGGAAAGAAAGGAAGGAGAGAGAAGGAAGGAAAGAAAGGAAGGAAGAAAGAAAGGAAGAAAGAAAGGAAGGAAGAAAGGAAGGTTTTAAAGTACAATAGACAATGTGGAGGTGCAATGGGGAAGCAGCCGGGGGGGGGGGAGGTACCAGTTCTTTCTATGCGTGGTTTGGGCAAAGAGCCCCTTCCTCCCCCTATTTTTTTCTTTTTTTCTCTATGCAAGTTGAGTTCTGGTGTCGGGAAGCGATACCCAGAAATGTTCAGGATGAGAACCTGCAGAGAGACGGTAGACAAAGGGGAGATTTACAAAGGAAAGCGGGGGGGGGGACTTCCATGAATGAAGTTAACGAAGCCGCCTCAGCTTCCTTCAAAGAAACGACGGGGGGCAAAAATGGAAGCTGGGGAGGGGGGGCAGCCCAGCTCCGCGGTGATTATTCAAAGCAAAACCGCGCATGCCCTTCAAAGGGAATCCCCCCTCCCCAACAGGCATACAACTTTCCCCACCGCAGACCTCCGAAAGCAACCCAATTGGACGATAAAACCATCCAACCGGAACACACATCGCCATGAGCGACGCCGATAGCGACCAATTCGGACTCGGCAAAAAGGAAGGCGCGAGGCGGGTGGAAACGGAACTTTACGACCAGGCCAAACGCGACTTTCCGAATCGCACCATCCCCCCTGCCCCGGGATTGACGGCCCGGCTCGGCTAATCGCGCGAAACCCGGGAGGCGGCCCAGCCTATCCGGAGGAGGCAGAGGTGGGGCGTGGCCTGCCTCGACCTTGCCGTAAGAGCCCCGCGGTCTCGCGCACTCTTTCTCTCGCTCGCTCACTCACTGCTTCAACCGGACGTCGCTTTTGCTTTGCCGGATCCGCCAAGATGTCGCTCTCCCACAAGCTCACCCTCGATAAAGTCGACGTGAAGGGCAAGCGCGTCGTCATGAGGTGACGCTCGAGCGGGGGTTGTAGGGGGGGAGCGGGCTGCCCTGCGAAGGGTTAGGAGTTTCTGGGGGGGGGGGGGTCGCCGAGCCTGAAGAGACCTCCCCCTCGGGGGGAGGAAGGGGCTCTTTGCCCAAACCACGCATGGTAAGGGGTCTCCAGCCTTGGCCCCTTTAAGACTTGTGGACTTCACCCCTGCGCTATAAGGAATACAATAAAACCATAAACCCTTTTCGTACAATAGCAGATTAACGGCAAGAGTTTTGCAACCGGCGCCCCCCGAATAAATATAACGGACATAGCGTGGAGGGAACCTTTCCTCATAGGGACGCGGTAGCTCTGGCTAAGAGAGATTGTCGATCGGGAAGATTGGCAGTTAAGCGTAATGGAGTGAACTCCCGTTACTTGTCCCAGCTTCTGCCAACCTAGCAGTTCGAAAGCATGTAAAAATGCTCTTCGGCTTTGAAAGGGAGATGAGTATCGCCCCCTAGAGTCAGGAACGACTAGCACCTATGTGTGCGGGGACCTCATAAATAAGCCCGCATAAGGGTGGTAAAAGAAGAAACCAGACTTTCCATGCTTAGGATGTGGGGGCTTGGGGGGGGGAGGAAGCACTTCATTCCGGTCTTGATTGATGTGCAAGAGTCTCAGTGCCAGAACTGGGGAAGGTCTTTGCAAATGGGAAAGGGTAATCATCTCTTGCCATAGACTTGATTTAATTGATGTATATAGATGGTGATATATAGGTAATCTAACAGCTTGGTTTGGACAAAACTCAACAGCATTTTTTCATGCAGCTGTTGATAAAAATTGGATCCAATGACAGATATGGCATAAGAAGAAGATAGGAGATAATGGTCCATCTGCCATTGAAAATTGAGGGTCTTGTTAGCAAAATAAGACTGAGACAAAGAACTAACTGCTTAAATCTGGGCCTGACAAGGAAGCCAACAACTATTGACAACTGCAGTTTCGTGTGGCATAGAGATGTTGTTTTAAATAGTTTTCAGAGTAAGATCTTAAAATAGATGAAACATTTGCTCAAGGTCATTGAGGACTAGCTAGGATTTTGCATTCTACCATTATTCTCTTGAAGCCATTTCCCTACTCAAGATGTTTTGTCTTTTAGGTAAAGAGAGAAAGGCCCTCTGAATTTACAGCCAGTATTTTTCCTTGCCTTGAGGGCTGAATGTTTGTCCTGTTGCATGCTACATATAAAATGAATACGCTGCCAGATTTTGCAGTATCACTGCCAAAATCCCTCATTGAGCATGCAAGCTCTGCCTGCTAGGAGTTGCAGTTTAACCACATCCGAGCAACAACCCCTTCTAATGCATTGCTGAAAGTGGGATGGATGGCGGGAGTTTTGTCATAAAATCTGCAAGTCAAAATCTGCAAGCTTCATTCTGGAACCTGATTTAATTATCCTCAGTAGAGATCAGAAATTAACCTCCAATGATTCATTTCCTGTCTTTCAAAAACATTTTGTCCTAGGGACAATGTGCATTGACATAATTCATTGATTCATTTTTTTCTTTCTCAAAATCATTTGTACTAATGCCCAATGTTTGATGACTTGCAATCTGAATCAAAGTTCTTCCACTTTAAAGGAAAAGAAAAGGAGAGTGTACTTCCCCTGTTCAGACAGAGTTTGAGAATCTGATTCACTAGGTTTCCCATTTCAGATTTCTGATCCAATTGAGTAATGGAGACTAGATTCAGATGGCAGAGGTCAACACCTCTTCTCTTCGTTTAGCACCTTCTCCATCTCACACTTACATTTATAGCCTAATTGCTATCCAATTAATATTTAAATTTATTTGATTTTTTTGCCTTTTCTACATGCTTAAGTTGTCCCCATCAAATAATTATTTTTGTTTCAGTTTCCAATTTTTATTTAACTACTATATTAAATAGTGTTTACATGCTAGAGTTAATTGTGAAAAAAGGTCTGTTCCTTCATTTGACTCTTTGAAAATATGGGGATTGTTATTTTGAGATCATATATTCAGAGCCAAGACATCTCCTGAAATTGATTTTTTCAATTGCTCAAGACAAAATTCAACTTTGCAACCTGTGTCTTTGTGCTTATATTGTTCAACATAATTTCCTGTTGCTTCCACTTTGAGGCAGAAAGCATGGCTTTGTAAAACTGGACTCTGAAGCTCCTTCAAGCAGTGTAGAGCAGGGACAACACTCAGTTCTAGCTAAGACTGAAGTAACAAATAGCCTTTAAAAGCTGGCCAGTAGGTCTGATTCACATATTTACCCCCTACTTTATGTATCAAAAGACTGGTAGTGTGGATGGGAGGCACAGAAAATAGAAGTTTAAGCACTTAGCCAAGAAAACTAGAGTTTGCAACAGAAATGCAGATATAATGGTACATTAAACTCTGACCATAACAATTTACCTGAAATCCAAAACCTGTTCTTTATTTTAAAACATTTTTACTCTACTTATAGTACCAAAGGTGCTTTTTCAAGAGGCAGCTGGTTCCACCGAAGAGCTGAAGAAGCTTCTAGGATGAGAAGAGAAACATCTTCAAAGAAAAACCAGAAAGTCCAGTTGCCTCTTGAAAAAGCACCTTTGGGACAACCATGACCTGGACAACTGAGAATCTCCATAGACATTTACTCTACTGATAGTTTTCTTAATTAGTGTATTAGGTATCTAGGAATGACACCATTAGCATGATGCAATATCTGGTTATTTTGTACCCAAATATAATCTGATGTATACCCTTTTTAAAAAATCTTGTAGAATTTTATTATTACCAATGCATTGCTTTAATCTGCTTATAATTTTAGTTTATCTTTTTCTTTTAAGGGTTGATTTCAATGTACCAATGAAGAACAACCAAATAACCAACAATCAAAGGTAAGTGGGGCTTTTTTTATTCTTTTTAAAAAAGTTCTGGGTAGTTCTGCTTATTCCAATGGATTGCAAGTCAATATGAGACCATAGGGGTTTTTTATTTTAGTTTTAAGATGAGTTTCAAGAAGAGACTGGACTGCCATCTGTCAGCAATGGTCTAGGGTCTCCTTCTTGGGCTGGGGGTTGGACTAGATGACCTACAAGATCCCTTTCAACTCTGTTAATCTGTTAAAAAGATCAATAGTAATATCTCCATATCAGGCTTTCTAATATTTTGCTGGTTTGTTTGTTCTGTCAAGTTTGTCAGACTTGACGACAATTGATCTGATTTCATATGAACTGCTCCTTGTTTCCGGCTAACCTTTAAGCATAAAGATGCATTCTAAATTCCAATTTAGAATTTCCAATTCTACTTTCCTTTCCTTTTAATATTATGTATGCTGTGTTGTGCATCTTTCTGTTAGGCTGACAAAAGAAGACGAGGCAAGGTGGCTCCAAATATGTGTACAAAATTTCTCCCGAAAGAGCATCTTTCTTTTGGCTTAATGAGTTGAATCCTACCAGTGGTGCAGGTTCAAAATTTAGGGTGGTTGGATGCAAAACAAAGTTTTGCTTTTAAGTGATAACGATAAAGGTTCCCCTCTCACATATGTGCTAGTCATTCCCGATTCTAGGGGGTGATGCTCATCTCCGTTTCAAAGCCAAAGAGCCAGCACTTTTCAAAGACTTCTCCGTGGTCATGTGGCTGGCATGACTCAACTCCGAAGGCGCACAGAACACTGTTCCCTTCCCACCAAAGGTGGTCCCTGTTTTCTACTTGCATTTTTTTTACATATGCTTTCGAACTGTTAGGTTGACAAAAGCTGGGACAACTAATGGGAACTCACTCCGTTACACGGCACTAGGGATTTGAACCACCGAATTGCCGACCTTTCTGATTGACAAGCTCAAGGTCTTAGCCACTGAGCCACCACTTCCCTCTTTTAAGTGATAGGAAATCTTTATTGAGCAATCATTTTTAAGCAATCGTTTGAAAATGTCCTTTTGTAGCGTTACAGTCACAAGAATAAATAGTCAAGTTGCACAAGAGCTCCTCTTGTGCATCAAATGGCTATGATAATGTTTATAGGATCAAAATGGTTTGCGTGTGGCAGGATTACTGAAACTTCTGAATTAGATAGTACTGATCAAAGTCTGTCCAGTAGTTCAAGATGTACAAATTAGTGAGCAGAAGAAGATTCAATAGGTAGGATTTTGATGGCAAGAGACCATGTGATGGTATAATGTATACCACAAATTGGTGGCCCTTAGATGTTTTGGTTTATACAGGTAGTCTTCAACTTACAACCATTCATTTAATGACCATTCAAACTTACAACGACACTAAAAAAGGTGACATGGCTGTTTTTCACACTTAACGACCATTGCATTTTTCCTATGGTCGTGTGATCAAAAATCTGATGCCTCGCAGCTGGCTCGTATTGGTGACACTTGCTATGTCCTGGGGTCACATGGTCACCTTTTGTGACCTGATGAGCAAAGTCAGTGGGGAAGCCAGATTCACTTAACAACCGTGTTACTAACTTAGCAACTGCAGTGATTCACAGTAACAGTGGCAAGAAAGTTGTAAAAATTCACTTAACAACTGTCTTGCTTAGCAGTGGAAATTTTGGGCTCAATTGTGGTTGTAAGTTGAGGATTGCCTGTAATTTGATTACTGACAGGTTGGCATGTTGGCTGTTACTTATGGGACTACAGTCCTAAGCGTTTGTAAGCTTCGTTGTCTATTCATGACCCAAAGCAATAGCACTTAACTTATATACCACTTCACAGTGCTTTGCAGCTCTCTTTAAGCGTTTTTCAGAGTCAGCCTCTTGACCCTGACAATTTGGGTCCTCATTTTACCCACCTCAGAAGAATGTGAGGCTGAGTCAACCTTGAGCCTGGGGAGACTCGAACTGCCAAATTGCAGTCAGCAGTAGTAGTATGCAGTACTGCACTCTAACCACTGCGCCACCGTGGCTCACAGCCACAGACTCTTATTTGTCAGATCCCTAAAAGTGATACTGCCATTATTTGGGAGGAGAGGGGCCTTGGAGTCAATTTATCAGCAGTGCCTGTGACAACTGAGATTTTACAACTGGTTTCCTGGTGCCAAAGCACCTTGAGATCCCTTCACCTTTTGGGGAATGTTTATGATGGCCATGTGGGACGGTTCACTTTAATGTCTAACAGAAGATAACCATTGGAATGTATGATTATCCGGTTCTCAGTGCAGTTGGTAAAGGAAACATCTTCACACATGTATTGGCTAAAATCTGCATTCTGACTTATGGGAGGGGTCTCTACTGCTTAAATTTTACTTAGACGTTGCTTTGAACTTAATGGTTTCCCTTCTACTTAATAAAAGCTTCCTTTTGAAATACTCTGTTTCAAGAGTCTTCACTTTCTTAAGCTAGGAGAGACAGTCCTTACACTTATATTGCAGACAGAGCCAATAGGTCATTCTGCATTAACCTACCTACACAGCAGGAGAGCTTCCCTTCATAGGTGCTTCTAATGAAGATTGTAAATTAAACTTTCCAGTTTTCTTCTGATTTCATAGAATCAAGGCAGCAATCCCAAGCATCAAGCATTGTCTGGACAATGGTGCCAAATCTGTAGTATTGATGAGTCATCTGGGCCGCCCCGACGGAGTTCCAATGCCTGATAAATTTTCTTTGGAGCCAGTAGTAGCTGAACTCAAATCACTGCTTGGCAGGTAAGATATCAAGGCTGTGATAGAAATGCTATAAAAATATTTTCAGTTTCAAAAACTGAATCTAAATCTTTTCTAGGGACATCATATTCCTGAAAGACTGTGTGGGATCAGAGGTAGAGTCAGCTTGTGCCAGTCCTGCAGATGGCTCCGTAATTCTCTTGGAAAACCTCCGATTCCATGTAGAAGAAGAAGGAAAAGGGAAGGATCTTTCAGGCAATAAGGTGAGATTGACAGCCGCAAGTGTCACATTGTGTGCCTCTCAAAGAAATTAGAAAGGTAATTAAGCCATGTTTGATAATCTCTTAATAATACTTCATGCTTTCTGATGTTAATGTAACAGGAAGAATAACTAATTTTCTCTGCAGCACAGTTCTAAGACAGCTTTCTCAGTTGTGAAAGTTATGTCCTCCTTAGGACTTTGGGGAGGATGAGAGGAGAGGATCTGTGCACTGTTAGATTTCCCCTTATAGACTTATTTTGTGCACAGTTGTAGGGCCCTGTTTCCACATGTCAGTAACATAAAATACTCAACATTCCTGGGAAAGGACCATGGGGTGAGCATGCACTGTGGAACAACCCAGTTTGAAAGCATCAATACACTTTCAAGAGAGGGTTCTATCACTATTTATCTTTTCCAGAAAGGAAGCTGCTGTTTGGCATTACAGCTTAAGGGTACATAGGGCTCTTCAAGCAATGCTTCCCCACTTCCACCAGACTTTTTCAGTTGGAAACATCAGGGCAGTATGGTGTTTGTTGGTTCATTCGTTTACAGCTGGCTCTTTCCTTGTTCCTTTACATGGAAAAAAAACCAAGCGCAATGGAGGTGTTGATTGAGTGATAACAGATCCCACCTCTCACCCCCCCTCCCCCCGCTATACACACACTCAGCCCTCGCCCTCCCCAGGTTTCCTTGGTTTTAAGGTTTGATTTTAACATTTTATGTTTTAACTATATGTAACAGTAAGCCGGCCAGAATTAACCTATGATAAGATGTGTGGCCAATGCATTTTACAAATTAAATAAGCTTATTTGGATGAAATTATAGTATTCTGGCTTTAAAAGAGATGTAATTTGGATTAAAGCGAAGAAAGGAGGAGGAGTCTAAATTAAAAGTAACTGCAAGAAAAGTTTGACAAAATGCTCTATTATCTGATGAAGTTTTCATATATACTGTGCTAAGAGAAACCTTTGACTAGGATCCACATATTTTTCAGACAGCCATGTGGTGTCCGTGCTATCTTGCACCTCTGACATTTTCTTGAAGGTCATTGAGAGAACTTGGTCCCAGTCAGTTTCTTTTCTTAGCATCTCTGACCCCATTAAGCCTCAAGTTCGCCTCCGTCTTGTACTATTTTGAGTTTAAAATACTGTTATACAGTATGATGCCCTTTTGCAGGCTGGTGGAGACTACCCATATAGTGCTGTAAAAACATGTGCAAATGAACTTCTGAAGGCCACCTTAATTCCCACTTGAACTTCTTCCTCTATCCTATTGCTTGTTCTTTCATATGAAGTGGTTCTTTCACCTGATCCTTTGCTGTGTCCTTCAGTTTTGGTTTCAAAGCTCTGTTAGACATCAGCTTCAGAGGCGATGTTGTTTAAAGCACCATGCACATTGTTGAGCCTGAGTAATACTCTTAAGTGTTTTAATTAGTTGATCCTTAGCAACATCTAGGTTGTTCCCATTGGAATTTTGAAACATCCTGCCCCATAAAATGTAAATCTATTCCAAAAAAAAAGTAAGTATAGTTGGCTGGAGTAACCTTTAAAGAATTTTCCCCCCTCACCATTCCTCCTCAAAACCCTCTAATGATTTGAGAGCAGATCCTATCAGGAGAATGTTGTTGTTCTGTTGCTTATCACAAAGGTGGGAAGAGCCCGCATCAGTTTCAGTGCAATTCTCAGTAGAGGATGCAGTTTATCTCAAAATTCTTTGTCTTTAGTAAGTATAATAGAATAGAGTTGGAGGTCTCCTAGTCCAGTCCCCTGCTCAAGCAGGAGAACCTATATAAGAGACTAGACTCTTCTTTAAAACCTCCAGTGATGGAGTGCCCATGATTTCTGGAGGCAAGTTCCACTGGTTAATTGTCCTGTTGAGAAGTTTCTCCTTAATTCCAGGTTGCTTCTCTCTGGTTAGTTTCCAACCATTGTTTCTTGTCCTGCCTTCTGGTACTTTGTAGAATAATTTGATCCCCTCTTTTTTGTGGCAGCCCCTCAAATACTGGAATACTGCTATCATGTCACCTCTAATTCATCTTTTCTTTAGACTAACCAAACCCAAATCCTGCAACCGTTTTTCCTATGTTTTTAGTCTCCAGGCCTTTGATCATCTTAGTTGCTCTTCTCTGTACTTTTTCCAAAGTCTCAACAACTTTTTTGTAATGTGGTGATCAAAACTGGATGCAGTATTCCTGGTGTGTTCTTACTAGGGTTTTGTAAAGCAGCACAAATACTTCACGTGATCTTGATTCTATACCTCTGTTTATACAACCCAGGATTTAGGAGAGGGAGCGCCTAAGTTTCTTTAATCTGTTTTTTTTAAATCAAGGGCATTATGGGTAGCTAGGTCAAAAAGCCCAAAGTGAATAGGTAACATACCTGCTAGGTACTTTTTACTTCATCATCCTCTTCCTAGTGAAAGTTCCCCTTTTGCTACCCTTTGCATAGCAGTGTTACATTTAGGGAAGCTTTTTGTAAACCTTGATGCTGTGGTGAAGGTGGGTGGGTTGAGGATTGAATGTCAATTGACTTGTTCTTTTTTGTTTTCTTCCAGATCAAGGCTGATTCTGCAAAAGTGGATGCTTTCAGAGCATCACTTTCTAAATTAGGAGATGTTTACATTAATGATGCTTTTGGGACTGCACATAGAGCTCACAGGTGAGTCTTTGGTGTCATGCTGGTTCCTGAATTAAAGTCTCCTTGTGACATTAACCACTCTTCTAGGATAGGGGTATCAAACTGGCGGCCCATAGGCCGGATGCATCACATACAGGCCATGGCCACCCCAGCTCCACAAATGGAAAAAACATCACGAAACGTCACGTGACGACAACAAGACGTGGCAAATTTGACACGTGTTCTAGGATAAACCTCAATATATTGGGAAGGCCGTTTCTATAATACTTACTATAATAAACTCTTTTTATTTTGAATGCTTTACATTTGAGAAAATATATATCAACCGTCCCATAGGTTCATACAGTAAGGACAACATGGTTACAGAAGTAGCGAAACCAATTCTAATATTTTTTTGTGCAAATAGCATGGTTAACTTTCCCTTGGCCCTCCCATTATTGTTGCTCTTGATAATAAAAAAGCTATTAGAAAAATCTTTGTAAGGTACTAGGAGTGCCTAACTGTCTACCATACATATTGTAAATGTTCTCTTTGTCAAAACAATATTTTTAGTATGAATTTTACATTTTTGGAAGAAATGGTGAGCAACATTTTAAAAAAAATATTTAACAAAAATTGTTGAAAGTCTATTTTCTTATATTTAAATCCGTGCAAAATCTGAAAATCGAAAATATCAGTATGACTGGGTGGTTTTGGTGATTTTTTAACTGAATACTTTCCCACTTGTTGAATTGATTTGTTTTAATTGAATTACCTTTGTAGGATCAAACGAACAGACACAGGTGCTTATTTGTATTATCTGTCTCTCTTTTGCAACAGTTCCATGGTTGGGGTCAATCTGTCTCAAAAAGCTGCTGGCTTTCTAATGAAGAAAGAGCTGGATTATTTTGCTAAAGCTCTGGAGAGCCCAGAACACCCCTTTTTGGCAATCCTTGGAGGGTAAGAATAACATTCTTTGGGGTAAACTTGGGGGAAAAACCCTAATTATTAGTTTGTTGGGGTTTATAATGTGGGCAAATATTTTTAATTAATAGTTATGACCATGGTAACTTTAAAAAATAAACTCTGCCCCATGCTTCATATATGCTGCTATGAGTTGGATCAAATAAAATAGTTCTGTATGTGTTTGGCCTTTCAAGCAGAGTTAGCGTATATACTGCCTGTTCAGCAGTTCTGTGTGTAAATTGAAACTTTTGCCATTAGGCCAGGATGGTATATAACTGGACACACAACTCCTACAGCATTCAAAAGAAACATGTTGAGATTTTTTTTTACAAGGGAACGTATCAAATAGCAGATTAATATTTTTAATTCCAAGACATGAATTTAGTAGAAATATGCTGAATTGCAGTATAGATTCAGTTTTATTTGATGTTTCAGTGGGCAAGAGAATATCAAACCAATGTTGCTAAGTAGGGCCAGTTTTTGCATAAAGCTGAAGGGAACAACCTGCATTACAGCTACAAAGGGGGAGTGTATGCTGAACAATCCAGTCCAGTCCCCCCTTCTGCACCTGGCCCAGTGTCTCCCCAACCCCAAGCTCACTCCCCCAGCAAGGAGTTCTCCTAGGGGACATGTCCAATACAATTTTCTACTTCAAAAATGCTAGAATCAAAAGGTTTCTGACGTATAACTTCAACATGAAGTTGAGCTATAAAGCCCTGCTATCCTCAGAGCCCATCTTCTCCTGCAGTTGACTCTAGAAGGTTTCAAAGAAAAGAGCAGAATCTGGCTCAACTTGGTTCTCGCTTCACTTACGTGTTTGGCTCAAGGTACAGCTGAAGCAGTGGTGGGTTCCGGATCCTGTTCCAATCAGTACAGTTGGAACTGGCCTGGCGTCCACATGAACACACACAGTGCGTGTGCACACACGTGCAATGTGCACATGTGTCTTAGCGCCTCTGTGATGCACCAGCTGCTCCACAGAGTGGAGTGCAGACGTTGTACGCACTGCAGAGAAGCGCCAAAGACTAAAAGACCAGTAAGGAGCTTGGGTGGGAGGATGGACTCTCCGGAGCACCATACTAGAACGGTATCCAGTGCTCCGGGCAGGCTCTGGTACGCCCCTACCAGGACGTACCGCCTGCAACCCACCACTGAGCTAAAGTGCAGGAGTCATTTGGGTCTATTCCCAAGGCTTAGAAGATCCATGGCCGAGTGTCTTTTCCACCTCAGGCATCAGTTGAGCAATAGGTGGAGGGACTCCACTGGATGGGCACATAGGGATGGTGTGCAACATGCCCCAGGCTCCTCTAGCAGAAATAACCAGTGCTCTTAACCTGCCTTTGTCTAACAACACTGGTGGCAATCTTAGTACCATCCGGAAAGGGTTTATGACAACTCACCACGGCCATCTTGCCACAGGACAACTCATTGCAGTGCAAGAGTTACACTAATAGCAAAGAAATGATGGAATAGAATCATTAAAGAAAGGATGGAATGGAGGGACAGAATGAAATTGGAATGGCAAAAATTAAAATATTTTTTATTTATTTTAAATGATTAAATAGAATTATTAAGTTGTCGCACAATGAGTTGCCTCACGGTGAGTTGGCCATGGCAAGTTCTCCTGCACCAAGTTGCCTGTGGTGATTTGGGCGCAGCGAGTTACCTATGGCAAGTTGTCCCATTCCCCCTGGAAAGATCTTGCGCTGGTATTTTCTAGATAAAAGGCATCCTGAACGATCAGTGTCGGTTTCTGAGCAAGCCACTATTTTGCCTATTTGGCCACTTGCATCTGGTTGTCTGCACATCCTGTCCATCAACAGAGTCCATTGCCACAGTCATCTCCTCTGGCACCCCACAGTGTACAAAATAGCAGCTGCGGAACTGAAACCC
Source organism: Thamnophis elegans (assembly GCF_009769535.1). Classification (NCBI taxonomy): domain Eukaryota; kingdom Metazoa; phylum Chordata; class Lepidosauria; order Squamata; family Natricidae; genus Thamnophis; species Thamnophis elegans. The sequence continues at coordinate 37,405,933 of NC_045552.1, forward strand.
AAATAGAGTATTAGACTGGTAATAATTAAATAGTTATTAATTGTTGTAATAATAACTTTAAAGAAAATACAAGCCTACCTGTAGAGAATAAAATATAATTAGGAGGAAATAAAAGAATTCACAGTAGTTCGAAATCAAAGGTACGATAGTATAGAGTCCTGTGGTTGTGTTTAAACCATTTGCCAATAGAGATATTAAAGAATTGCTCTTAGGAAACAACGTGGCTTTCCTGGTTATATTTTATTTTGGAGAAACAGAAATCCATAATTCTGGCTATCTGGAGTAGATTTCCAGAATTGCTTTATTACAGGCAGCTTATGAGAGAAACGTGGTAAAGATCAGCTTAGTCCGGATTTGGCCCTTGCAGCTTCAGCTGCTGATTACCAGAGTAAGACACTTGGGCAGGAGAGGGCAGCCTAGCACAGCTAAGAGCTTTCAGAGAGGAGAGGGTGGGAAAAAAAGTCCAACCTTTAATACGGTTCTTCATCCAAAGAACCACAGTAATAACTCATTCTGTAAAAGGGATTGGAACAACAGGGTTAGGGGTCTACCTACCTCAATACATTTTGGATAATTATAAATTATTTGTATTGATAATTCATATTTTGATTTTTCAAACCAGAGTGGAGAATGGATGTGTTAAATCAATTTAGAGCTTCCATCCTTTTGACTTGAAACAGAGCCAGGTCTATGGATGTGTGTCTGTGTAATGCCTTTCTCTCTATTTTAAGCTTTACTTAATATAAGTCAAAAGAGTAAATGAGTTCACATGTTTCTCCCATTTAACAATGAAACATGAAATGGTTTTCATAGTGTTTCTACAGTCTAATTAGCTGTTTTCTTTGTCAAGTATTTTTATTTCCAATATTCCACAGAAACATTTAACAACTCTGGATCTCTTTTTCTCCCCCCTGCTCGTTAGAGCTAAGGTTCAGGATAAGATTCAGCTAATCAATAACATGCTGGATAAGGTCAATGAAATGATTATTGGTGGTGGAATGGCCTTCACCTTCCTCAAAGTACTCAACAATATGGAGGTATTTATTTATTTAATTTCTACAGGTGTCCATCTTAGCCAAGTGGCTCTGTGTACTAAAACATTGTCTTTAGTTGAGAAAAGTAAATATATAGGAACAATTCTTTGTATTAATCAGTGTTAAATATTTAGTCAGTTGTTGGCCATATGCTTAAATGGCAATTTCCCCTGGTCTTCTTTTTTTTTCATATGTTCATATGTTCATCTTTCACTAATATTGTTTCTTTGACCAAGCTACTGTGACACTCCTAATTTAGATCTGAACTTTCAGAAGTCACACTGAAAATGATTTTCTTCAGCTTCTTACTTCCTATCTGCCACCAGTCACTTCATAGAAACATAGAAAACTGATGACAGAAAACGTATTTAAAATGTTTTTTTTTATTTTGAAAAGGCAATTTGACTGATTTTGGAAACCAAAATTTTTTTCTTCCTATCTTGGAAGTTTCATCAGTTGTATTGGATGATGTGAGAAATAGGACAGTTCTTGACAGTTGAGATTTGTTGGTGGAACACAATTTGAGGTGGGGGAGGTGCTTTGTTTTGTTTTTGCAGTCAACTGGTTCTTATCACTCTCTGAAAGCCATTGTGGTTACTTGGGCGGGGCGGGGGGGGGGATCTGTGATTCAGTGTCACCTAAATCAGAGGTGTGGAATCTTCTTGGAACAACCTAAAGGATTGCATTGTAAATTGGGGTAAGGAGTATCTTATCCTTCTTCCTCTCCTGAGAGAGGGCTGCTCAGTGTTAAATGGCCTCTTTGACCCCTCTTTCAAACCTGTGGTCCCCTCTATCCAAACTGTGGACTTGGCTATCTTCAAAAGAATGGCCCTTCTCTTTCAAATGCAGATGGACGACTGCATCTTGTCCTGGTGGTTCAATCTCCCATGTTGTGCCATGTGCTTCTGAAGTGGTTGCTTTGTTTCACCAATGGACAGATCTGCACTCGTCTCACTGCACTGTACAGTTTTTCAGATATTCTAGCAACATATAGAACAGTTTTGCTTTGTTTGTCACTCTCCCTTGCCTGTAATAGAGGAGCTCATGTGGGTCTTTTTTTGGATTTGATGAAGGCCCAGCTAGGATAGAAACAAATTCTCAGGGATTCCTGGTTGCGTTTTAGTTCTTTCTCTTTTCCCTCTTTACTAGTAGGCAAACTTTTCAGCCCGATGGCCAGGGGTTCTGATCACCCCCAATTTGTGTTCTAGTGCCTTGATGGCAAACCTATGGCACGCAGTGCCCCCTCTGGTGGCATACAAGCCGTTGCCCCAGTTCAGCTCCAATGCGCATATGTGTGCGTCTCTGCAGCACATGCAAAAGGGCAGAGCACACGAGGTTGCACATGCACTTCTGGGGGGTGGGGCATGTGTGGGGGTGCACCCATGCATTTGTGGGGGGATAGGGCGCATCTGTGGGGTCAAGTGCATGCATGCGTGGGGGGTGCATTGCATTTTGGGGGTTTGGGCGCGCTTTGGGCACTCTGTCTGGAAATGTTAGCCATCACTGTTCTAGTGGGTAGTGAGAATTAAAATGCAAACACTGATCAGTGTGTGTTGGTTTTTTGTAAACTTCAATATTAAGGCTTCTAGTCTTCCTTAATGTGTACAGCACAATCCAGGAAAATCAGACAGTTTTCCTTAACATCTTCCCAATGGTACCTGTCCACAGAGTGGATGTGTTTGGTGAAGGATTCCACTTCCTGCGTGACCCAAGTATCAACCACATAGCAGTGAGTTGGTGAAATTCCTGGGTTTGGTTTCTACCTCTTCCATGTACAAATTTGCCACAATGGGAGACACAGGTCATGGCGCAACCGTGTTTTTTTTTGTAGAAACCCTCATTGTATTTAAAATAGGTAGTGGTCAGACAGAGGCCCAACATGGCACCTAGGTAGTGGTCTGGGCTGAGGTTGGTTATGTCACTTAATGTGCTGTCTCGGGAGAGCTTCAGTTGTTGGGATGCGGGTGAAGAAGAGTAAGGTCACACCATAAGAAACTATAGTTTCATCTGGATCCAATTTTAGTTTCCAAACCTTGCTGACAAAGTCCTGCGAATTGTTGGTGTGATGGGTGGTATTGCCAACCAAAGGAGCCAATAATTTAGATGTTTTGCATTGTTGTAGGTGACAAGAGTTGATGCTGCTGACAATTGATGTGAGTGGATTTCCCTCTCTGTGGATTTGGGGGAGTCCATATATGTATGGACTCAGGATAAAGGTGAAAGTATTGTGGCTTGTCAGTTGCATTGTCCTTAAGTAGTTTTTGCAGGAAATTGATGACCATTTTCTTATAAAATATATGGATTCCCCAAAATCCACAAAGAAGGAAAACTTTCCTTTTCCATTTCTTCCCCGCTCCCAACCATCCTGTCAGAATCTACTCATTTGAATTGTCACTAATTTTCCTTCCATCTCCCACAGCATCCAGGAAGCTTCCAGGATAGGTAGCGAAACATTATGTTTTTCCAGTTGCCTTTTCAAAATAAAAATCCACTTTTGATGCAACTATGACCTGGATAAGTGAGAATCTTCATAGACATTCTATGACAGCAAAACATCTAGCCTGTTTCCCTGAAAATAAGACCTCCCCAGATAATAAGCCCAATTGAGCTTTTGAGAAAATATTGCAACACAGTTGCAGCCATGAGGTGACCTAATAAGACCTCCTCGAAAATAAGGCCAAGTGTTTATTTTGGGGGTGGAAAGAAAATAAGAGCCTGTCTTATTTTGGGGAAAACACGGTAGTGGTCCAGCAAATCTGCCTTCTAAGTTCAATTTTATTTTTTTAATAATAAACATGGATATGTTTGTTCCAAGCATGTTTAAACTTAGTTATTGATGATTGATCCATCAGCTTCATTAGAAGTTTGTTCCAGTCTTCCATCACTCTTTCTGTGAAGTAATACTTTCTAACATTACTTTTGAATTTCTGTCAGTTTGAGGTTATGCTCCGATGTTCTTGAATTTTGCTTATCATTGAACATACTGCCTTCTAGATCCTTAATACTGTATATTTAAAGATTTTGATCATATTCCCCCCTTTTCCTTCATTCTTTAAGATCACATATTTGCAAGGGTCTTTTGTGGCACTCATTGATTTCATTGCAGCTGGCACCTTCATTTAGCTGCCACTGAACGTGCCTTCTTTGTTTCTTCCAGATTGGCAACTCTTTGTTTGATGAAGAAGGATCAAAAATAGTCAAAGACCTGATGGCCAAAGCTGAGAAGAACGGTGTCCGGATCACTTTGCCTGTCGACTTTATCACTGCAGACAAATTTGATGAGAACGCTAACACTGGGGTAGCTACCTTGGCCTCTGGCATCCCTGCAGGCTGGATGGTGAGTGGAAGAAACCATTGCTAGGTGTTTTCCTTCTCTACACTTTCCAGAGGAAGGACTGAATGGTCTCATTTGCTCCCTTGGTCTTAGGGATTGGATTGTGGCCCTGAAAGCACTAAGCTCTTTGTCGAAGCTGTGGGCAGAGCCAAGCAAATTGTGTGGAACGGCCCAGTTGGTGTCTTTGAGTGGGAGAAGTTTGCCAAAGGAACCAAAGCCGTGATGGATAAAGTAGTGGAAGTTACCAGCAAAGGCTGCATCACCATTATCGGTACAAATCTTTCTGTTGTTCTTCTGGGTGTCGGTTTTTGATTATTACCTTTTTGATCAATTTGAACAATTATCTTTCACGGAAGGAACAGAGGGCATTGCCTTACACTGGTAAATTCAGTGATATCGGTGCCACCTAATCTCTGTTGCCCTTATTTTGTTTTGGATTGTACAGCATATCCAACTGGCAAAGAATGATTAAAATGGTATATGGAGATAACCTCTGGCTGGAAGTGGGTGGATCTTATTTTAAATGGTTTTAAAAACAAACGCCATATTTTGTTGTCAGCCCAGTTGTGTGTCCTCAAACAGTCCAAATTATTTTACAGGTGGAGGAGACACTGCTACCTGCTGTGCTAAATGGAATACGGAAGATAAAGTTAGCCATGTTAGTACAGGAGGTGGAGCCAGTCTGGAACTTCTAGAAGGTAATGAGTTTCTTTTTTTCTTTTTAAATTACCCCTGATGAGTTAATAGCTTGCTTTAAGCACTATTCCTGCCACGGGCTTTTTTTGTTGTTTAGTCGCTAAGCTACGTCTGACTCTTTGTAATCCCATGGACCATAGCACGACAGTCGCCTGTCCTTCAATGTCTCAGGGAGTTTGCCCAAATTCATGCTCATTGCATCAATAACACTATCTAACCATCTCACCTTCTGCCGTCCCCTTCTCCTTTTGCCTTCTGTGTTTTCCAACCTCAGGGTCTTTTACAAACCTCCATCCGTAGTTCTTCAGGGATTCTTGCCTACGAGATCGAATCCCTTTAATCAATCCATTCCATGTAAGGGAAATCATAAGGGATATGATTTAGATCAGGGGACTCCAACCTTGGCAACTTTAAGACGTGTGGACTTCAACTCCCAGAGTTCCTCAGCCAAATGGCTGAGGAACTGTGGGATTTGAAGTCCACACGTCTTAAAGTTGCCAAGATTGAAGTCCCCTGATTTAGGCCATACTTGAGCAGGCTAGTGGTTTTCTCTACTTTCTTCAATTTAAGCCTTAATTTTGTAGTAAGAAGCTCATGATCTGAGCCACAGTCATCTCCAGGTCTTGTTTTTATTGACCGTAAAGAGCTTCTCCATCTTTGGCTGCAAAGTAAATAATCTCGTTTTGGTACTGATCATCTGGTGATGTCCATGTGTAGAGTCATCTTTTGGGTTGTTGGAAAGGAATGTTTGCTGTGGCCAGTGTATTCTCTTGGCTGAATTCTGTTAACCTTTGCCCTGCTTCATTTTGTACTCCATGCGTCTGTAATTCCAGTTGCCTCTTGACTCCCTACTTTAGCATTCCAATCCCCTAGGGTGAAAAGGACATCTTTTTTTGGTATTCGTTCTAGAAGATGTTGTAGGTCTTCATAGTATCAGTCAATGTCAACCTTTTCAGCATTAGTGGTTGGATTACTGTGATGTTGAATGGTTTGCCTTGGATTTGAAACTGAGACCATTCTGTTGTTTTTGTAATTGTACCCCAGTACTGCTTTCCCCACTCTTTTATTGACAATAAGGGTTATTCCATTTCTTCTAAGGCAGGGGTTGGCAAACGTAAACACTCAAAGAGCCATTTGGACCCATTTCCGACAGAAAAGAAAACACCGGGAACCACAAAGTTCCAAACCGGAAGCCCCCTGTTCAATCCTGGAGCTAACCGGAAGTTCAGTTCCCCCACCATAAAATCTCCTCCTAGCGTGGCGTACTTTTTCCTCTACCTGTCATAACTGAAAGCCCTATCAATTGTGGAGACAACTGAAAAACTCTCCCCTTGCCATAGAGTTCTGTCCTGGCACATTGCTTCTCTCCCCCCCTCCCCCTCTCCCTGGAAGGTCCTCTCAAAATTGTGGCGCCGACCAGTGACGGAGCTGCAGCAGAGGGAGGAAAGAGCCACATGCGACTCCAGAGCCACAGTTTGCTGACCTCTGTTCTAAGTGGTTCTTGCCCACAGTAGAAGATATAATGGCCACCTGAATTAAATTTGCACATTCCCGTCCACTTTAGTCCACTGATTCCCAAGATGCCAATGTTCAATCTTGCCAACCTATGTTTGACCACATCCAGCTTCCCTTGATTCGTAGATCTTACATTCCAGGTTCCTATATATTTCTTTATATATATTTCTTTACGGCATTGGACTTTCCTTTCCCTACCAGACATATCCACAGCCGAGTGTCCTTTTGGCTTTGGCCTAGCTGCTTCATTCTTTCTGGATCCACTTGTAATCACCCTCCGCTCTCCCCCTGTAGCACCTCCCACCGTAAGGGGCTCATCTTCTAGGATCATATCATTTAGCTTTTGGTACTGTCCATGGGGTTTTCTTGGATGCTGGAGTGGGCTGCCCTTTCCTTCTCCAGTGGGTCACATTTTGTCAAAACTTTACTATCATCTGTCCATCTTAGGTGGCCCTGCATGGCTTAGCTCATAGCTTCTTTGAGCTGTGCAGGCCCCTTCACCATGACAAGACAGTGATCCATGAAGGGGCTGGAGGCTGCTAGTGCTCTTGTGGTCTAGACCGTTGATAGGAAGAACATATAGCCACAACAACTTTGTTCAGAAAATATTAAGCTATTGATTTTCTTATAAGTGCTTAAGATAGGGTTATAGTTAGGTGCTAAATTAAGTGCTTAATTTATATACGTGCTTTGCCTAAGCAAGATAAAAAAGCTAGCTTCTTAAAAGTATAAATAACTTTTTTGTGCAGTCACTGGGCCCATTAATGCAGCCCAGCCTAAAACGTGATTATCTGGATTACGATACTACTATGAAATTACCACTACTATGAAATTCTACCAATTAGTTTTGTATCATCCAAAACCACATTTGAAAGTGAAACAAATTTATAACAAAAAGTATCCTTGTAGAACCTTAAACGTGAGCAGATTTGTTATGGAGCGAGTTTTCATTGGTGCATTTGCATCTGATGAATTGTATGCATGAAAATTTATGATGGAGTTAAATATATGACTTTTAAGGTGCTGTGGAATTCCTAGTTTGTTGGCAAAGACTAATGCTGTCACCTTGGGGCGGGGGGGGGGGATTATAGTTGTGTCTTTGTGGGCTGCATTGTTCTGCGAATGATTTTATTTCCTCTAGTAATTAAGCTGTTTCCCAATACATAGACGGTTTGTCTTTCTGTTGCCTTTCTTACTGTCTGAAAAATAAGCCAAACTAAAGTCTTCTGCAACTGTTATTACCAAAAATGCCATGTTGGACAGGCTCTTTGTCTCTGTTGCCTAGGAATTAACAATGAAGGGGAAAGAATGTGCACTTGCACAGGGAGCCCATGAGAGTGAAATGTCCTCTTTAGTTTAGACTGTTAGCATTTAAAATGTAGGTTTTCCTCGGTGGTTCTAAACAGTGGTGGTATATATATATTATGTTATATATATTATATAATATAATAAAAAGTAAAGGTGTACATTATGTGAACTCCCTAAAATACATGAGTAAAAAACATGAGAATTAGGGTGTGACTTTTTAGAACAGATAATAATTTTTTCTCTATTTTTGTTCTTTTAAAGTACATTTGGTGCAGCATCTAATTTGCTCAATTTGGGTTAAAAATTTCTGGTTAATATCTCCTGGTGATATTACTCTCACCTGGTGCCCTTGATAAACTGCTAGTTCAGTGATAGGCGATCTTTTCCCTGTTGAAAGACACCTTCTCTATAGGTTGCTACACAGTACATACCAGTCAGTGGGCAATTCAAACCAAAAACAGATGACCATTGAAATGAATGCATGAGCTGCCTCTGTGCTGCTCCTTCTGATCCACATGCACAAAGAGAACACACTTAGTGGTGTTATCAGTTGGAATGGCTAATTCAAATTCTTGAGTTAATGTGTTTTCTGATCCCTGGGTAATATAACACATATGAATGAATACCTATCATTGAAATTTACTTCTGATTGTCTTAGTTGTACAGGAATCCTTGAAATTTTCTGTAATGGCCTCTATTCCTTCAGGATTTTAAACATTTAAAGCAAAGGCCTCTGGGGGGGGTGAGGGGTTGAGGGAAGATCTTTGACTCTGAGATGATGAAATGAGCTGTGCTGAAATTAGTTACTCATCTTTGTGTCTTTTCAACCATGCGCAGGTAAAGTTCTTCCAGGTGTCGATGCTCTGAGCAGCGTGTAATGCGTAGAACGTGGGATAAATGAACACCCCTTATCTGACTGTTCCTCTGCGCCAGCATTTAAAGTAGATACTGACTGTTCAAGCAGCAGAGCACATGCTGTACACTGGAAGCAAGCGGAATCAGGCTCTGTTCTGTAAAGATGACTGTTTACATAATGCTGATTTGTCTGTTGCTATCTCATCTGACTTACTGTGTTGCTAAAGCAGCTTCTGTTATTTTCACAGTGTACATATCCATATTTTAGCCTTTTAAAACAGGTGGTTCCCTGATGTCAGATTTTCAAAACCATCAGTTTGCTTCTGTGGTACTTTAGCTGCTTCACACAATCCACAAGCAGGCAAAGAACATACATTTCAGGATATGAATGTAAGCTTTCAAATAAATGTTTAAGTGTGAGTAGAAATATTTCCTTTTGAGTGTTTTTTTTTCTAAATTTCGCTACATAATACAAAGTTTATACAATTAGAACATCTCCCAGGAATTGTTTTAAGGACTGGGCAAGATAGTCTATCCTTAGCATGTCTAGGATTTTTTTTTAAAAAAGATTTTGAATCATGTCCAATTACAATATTCGGATTATTCTCTTTGCTTTTCTCTGACGATTGCAATTTTAAGTATTGACGCTACAGTTTGAGATGTCGAGAAAGTATGGATGTCTGTACAGAATTTTTTAACTTCTCTTTTTTGGATGGTGGGACAATCTTTATGGGGTATGTGCAACCTATATATAAGTTCTCTCCCAAGTCCACTGATGACTGCCACTGTTATTTTAAATATGAACTATAGTTGCGTTGTTTTCTTCACAGCAGATAAATTGTTGTGAAATCTAAAATGTCCAGTCAGAAGCTTTTTAACAACATCTGGTTTTATTTCAATTTTACAACGGGTAATTGTTTCAGTAATTCGGTGTTCCCACAAAATTTAGTTCTTCTGTAAATTAGAGTATTGTAACAACCTTTATTCAATTCCGTATCTTATTTGGAGGGTGAATAAAGCTTCAACTATCACTTTCAAAAATATGGGGAGTAGAATTGCCGTGTTTAAACTAAATAATAGTATGGAACTTCCTTGACTGAAAATATGTTTCCCATTAAATATACATTGGCCAAAAGAAAATGATTATCTTTGGAGGAAATAGTTGGGGTGCTGAGGCAGTTTGGGATGTTGGCATATGAAAGCTTTGTGGAAGTATGGGGAACTTTATATAACAAAGTTGTTCCACTGGGAGCCACTCCCCCAGCCTCTCCATAAATAAAAGCAAAACACCCAGAATTTCCAGTTCAGGAGATGAGAAAGATCCCGGTGGTAGCTGGAAAAAGTGGCTTTGCTTATATTAAACATTTCTACTGTGATTTTTTACAGTTGGCAAAAATTGTTCCCAGTCTGCTTTCACTTCACAAGGTGCTTTTGTAAAAGAATAGTATTTTAAAATGTCTCCAAACCTTTGCACCTTGGTAAAAACAAGTCCTCAAGTTAGTGAAAAATAAGTTAAAATACAGTCAATTTTTTTTAAAAAGAAATCCCGATTAATAGCATTGCTGGAATACTGTTTAACCCCCCCCCCCCCAAACGAGACTTCATCCTAAAAAAAGGAGCCAGGCCCGCAGAACCGCCGGGGGTCAAGTTTGCCAAAGCTCCCCCCATCCCCGGACTCGTAGCTTGAGCGCTGCGCCACTCCAACCCTGCAAAGGTAAAGGCCGTCTTGGGAGAGGCCAGAGCGCAATAGCGGGGAAACTCCACTTCCCGAAGGCCTTTGCGGCACACCTGGCCTCGCAAGTCATGTCGGGAAGCCCCATTGAAAGCGGGGTGGAGGAAAGCGGAGGCGCCCCGCGGTGGAAGCCCCTCCGCCTCTCTTCCGGGGAAGCGGCGCGGAGCCCGGGAGGAGCCGAGCGGGAGGCGCGCGGTAAGAAGGGCCCAGGAGGAGCGGGGGCCGGCGGGGAGGAGATGGGCTTTGCATCTGCGGAAGGCGGCGGAATTGCGGATCCAGCGCGCTGGCTTTGCCCCAGAGGGAGATGCCGCAGAGGGTCCGCTCGTGGAGGCGCGGTGGGAGGAGGAGGGGGCCGCCTGGGCATCTTCGCTGCGGAAAGGAAAAGGCTCTTTAGGAAATTTGCACCTGGAGGCAGAAAAGACCCGCGTAGACCCCCGCCTCCCCTCCGGGCAATCCCCGGACTTTCTGCACCTGCCAGGTTAGGTGGGAAAGAGGGAGGGGCACCGCCACCTTCCCCTGAGGCGCCTCGCCTGGACCCCCCATTCCAGGACGTCCTTTCAGGGCCAAGCCTGGGCGTTGGAGGCTTGAAGCCCACCCGGGGCATCAGGAGAAGGTCACCCCCGGGGCTGGCAGCGAAGGGAACAGCAGGCTCGGGGAGCAACGGAGCGGAGATCCATCCCTCCACCGGCCAGAGCTGACGTTTAAAACTTTGCTGATCTGCCTTTCCTGGCATGGAGAAGTCTCTGGCACTAAACGGGGACCCTATTTTCTGCGCTTCCTAATGCAGCTTTCTGTCCTGGCCATTTGGGTTCTTTTTGTTTATTTATTATCTCACCTTTCTCCTTATGCAACACTCTAGCAACTTACAGCCAGAGGAAATAGAAGTTATAAAACAAAAGGGTATAAAGAATTTAATCTCTACCAAGGCTGAATTAAAAATCGGCAATAGCAGGGGCAAAATACTGGGAAAGTGCATGAGGAAATAGTATAGTCTTTATTGTCATTGTACAAAATAAATACAATGAAATTGGTTAATTTGCTAAAATGCTGAAATGATTCTTACACATGAGAAAAGGGCTGAAAATGATTTAAAGAACAATCGGCCAATGAGCCTCCTTTCAGTCATCTACAAGATTTTCACCAAAGAAATAGCAAAAAGAATATTGAGGATATTAAATGATGCACAGCCAAAGGAACAGGCAGAGTTCAGAAGTGGCAACACCACAACGGATCGCATCCAGGTTGTTCAGCAAGTCACTGAAAAGCACAAATACACCATGCCTCAGTGCATGGCTTTCATTGACTACGAAAAGGCTTTTGACTCCGTATTCCAGCAAGCAATAAGCCATGAATTGCTCAACCAAGGCATAGAGACGACTTCCATAAACTTGCTACAATCAATAGGTGAAAAAACAATGGTGACAGTTTGCCTTAATGATCTTGAAATGGAAATCCACATAGAACAAGGTGTACGACAGTGAGATACAATATCACCTATCCTTTTCCCAGCCTGCCTTGAACAAGGATTTTGCAAACCAGGCTGGGCCAAAAGATGGAATAAAAATCAATAGCGCCTATTTCAATCGCTTTAAGATTTGCAGATGATGATATTCTCTTCTCACAAGACCCAGAAGAGCTACAGAGACAAGCTGCACCAAGCAGGAGAGGCCTTTAAAAATAAACCTGAAAAAGAGCCAGGTTATGTTTAATAAATTCACTAAAGAAAGAAAAAATAATAATATATGGAGAAGAACTAGATGTAGCAGACCATTACATAGACCTTGGCCAATGGATCTCAATGGAAGGCGATATAATAAAGGAAATTGAACAACATGTTAAAAGTGGTTGGCAGGCATGCAGCAAGCTAAGCATAATTTTCAAGGACAACCTGTCCCTATGCCTGAAGAGAAACGTTTTCAATCAGTATGTGCTACCTGCTCTAACTTAGGCCCCCAAACATGGGCACTAACCTCATCATTGCTACAAGAGCACGAAGAGCCATGGAAAGAGACATGCTCCGCATCACAAGACAAGATAGAAAGACCTGCCCATGGATTAGAGAACAAACAGAAGTATACAATGCCATCAAGAGAGTCAAAGAATGGAAATGGGCAGGTCACATAGCAAGAAGAACTGAGGGCAGGTGGATCAAGGCGGTCATAGAATGGATCCCGCTGGATCAAAAGCGTCCACAAAAGAAACCCAAAAGAAGATGGATGGACAATATCAGCAGGCATTGTGGGCCCAATTGGCAAAAGAAAGCTCAGGACCATCTTGCTTGGAAACACGCAGAAGAGGCCTCCATCCTGCAGTGGATAGACGATGATGATGATGATGATGATGATGATGATGATGATGATGACTGGGAGCATGCAGAACTTGGGGAACATTTTCCCTATCCAAGGGGCCACATGGGAAAAGACCCTCTCCAGGATGCTAAGTAGGGAAGCTTCTAGCAATTCCAAGCAGCCTCTTCTGACGTCTGTGAACCTAAATAATTGGACTGGTTTATAGTTCATGGGAGAGCTGATCCCTCAGATGTTTTTCCTAACCTCTCTCTCTCCATCCCCCACCCCAATGAATGCCTAAAAAGTAATCCCTTCTCTGGACTTTCTTATGATAGGTTGAGATCCACAAAAGATGTATGTACTACTGAAATTATCTTTCCTGTAACTTTTAACGGAGTGAAATAGTTGGAGTTCTCTTTGGTTGATGAGGTGAACTCAATGACCTCCACTCCATTCCCTCCAAAGCCATCTTTCTAGCCCTTGGCACTGGCTTTGTTGGCTTCTTGGCAGGCCCTGCAGATACTTTTTGGACTGGATGCAAGGCTTGGCAGTCTGCAGCTTGGTACCCTTCCTTCCCACACTTGGAAGTAGCCAGTGGAACATCCGTGTGGTCTTTGCTAAAGTTACAGACTTTTCCCCTTCATCCCTCCCCCATTGACTAGTTCGTCTTCAACCAATGATGTGCCATCTAGGTGTTTTGGGAACCGCTCAGATGTTTGATGCAATTTGTATTCCATTCCCGAGCTTCATTGGCCTTGAAGACTGATGTCTCACACTTTTGGCTTCTGTCAAACCTGTCATTCCCCCCTCCCTCTTTCTCATCTCCACCCCAATACAGGTTTAGTGCCCATTTCCTCTCCTCCCCGCTCCCAATAGTTGATGGCAGATGCCAACAAAGCTCCAAGCCAAATGTGGCAGATCTGACAGGATCAAAGCAAATTGGCACCAGCTAAGTGTTAGCGGACTTCAAGGGGGGTTTGGTCTTAGGTCTCTTCCAGGGATGTAGGGACTCCAGACTGATGATATGTTTAACCCAACCCTCAGGTTCAGGCTGGTCATCTACATGCCCCTGTTCCATGAAGGACCTTAAATTAAAGCATCCCAGATAGAGGGATGTCCTTTTTCTTCTTGAGCGGATTTAATGAAACTGTTGGAACTATTTTTACTGACATTCTGCTGGTATCTCTTTTTCTTTAGCTTCGATCCATTATTTTCCATCTGGAACTTGAGGGAAGGTCCTGGCTATGTCCTCTGTAATTTCTCAAGAGGTTTATGAAGCAGGTTCTCACTATCACGGTCAAAATTTCCATTTTCTTCAGAGCTCGGTTCCTTTATCATCCTTACTGCTCTTCTCTTCCCGTGAGTTCAGATAGTCTTGGAAGTGATCAGCCAACTGTCTAGCCTAGACTGTACAAAAGGGAAACCCAACCAATTAGATTGTTTTACAGAGGTAGAATGTTAAGAGTATGGGGGAGGATGGACTTGATGATCTTTTAGGTCTCTTCCAATGCTGTGTTCCAATAAGAATCTCCTAGCTGAATTCAGCTGAAGATTCTTCAGCTCAAACATCTGGTCTCCAGCAGTGGCTAATCAAATATTTTTAGGAAGATCCTGAGCTTGGAATAATGCAAGATTGGAAAATGGGGACTTGACTGATCATCTTCATGAACATCATAATCATCAGCCTGATCTTGGCCCGCAAAAAGAATTCTCCCCCGTGGGCTGCTCACTTTTTCCAATCCTAAATGGGTTCCATTTAGCCTTTGTGGCTAAAAGTGGTTCTTTGATCCTGCCTTCCGTGCATTTAGTCTAACAGCCACTTGAGCAATTCAGGGAGGGGGTTGTCTAACGTGTGTGGCCATACCCTATTTGTGGTTGCTGATGCCTAGATGGCAGAGTTGAGGCCCAGACCAGTGATAAATCTTGGCCTGGTATGTGGTGGATTAGCAGGAATTTCTCCCCCGTTTTAATAATATTAACAATTCACTGCTAACTTATTAGGCCATTGAAACTAACAAAGAAGTGAATGGTGATTGTATCCAAGTATTGATTTATTTTTATGCAGTTTTTATCCAAAACCACAATTTCACTGATTTGGAACTCTAAAGGCATTCTAGTCCTTATTTCTGTGAATGTCTACTGTCAAACCTCCTTTATTTCGAAGTGGTTCTTGGATTTTGGGAAGTGACCCTGGAGGTTTTTAACAGAAAAGCCATCCTACACAGACCCCAGAAGCCAATTGTTTTCTTGCTGTTGCTACAGCGTAAGCCACGGACTGAGGGCCACTGGCCACTTTAGGTCTTGACTCACAATCACACTTGGCACTAGAATTTATTTTGGTAAGGAAGATGGTTATTCTGTCACACCTGATGTTATAACACCTTTGCCATGGTGGTAAAGTGAGTCACTGCAATTATTACATGAATCATACAGTTGTTAGGCCAGTTTGGCTCCCCCTATTGGCTTCACTTGTTGGAAGACAATTGGGGAGTTGGCAAATTGTGATCCCATGATTTCAAGTATGTGCATCTGTTATAAATACACTATATTGCCAAAAGTATTCGCTCACCTGCCTTTACTCGCATATGAACTTACTGTAAGTGACCTCCCATTCCTAATCCATAGGGTTCAATATGACGTCGGTCCACCCTTTGCAGCTATAACAGCTTCATCTCTTCTGGGAAGGCTGTCCACAAGTTCAGGAGTGTGTTTATGGGAATTTTTGACCATTCTTCCAGAAGCGCATTTGTGAGGTCACACACTGATGTTGGATGAGTTTACATGGCCTACCACTTCGTGGCTGAGTTGCTGTCGTTCCCAAACACTTCCATGTTTTTATAATAGAGCTGACAGTTGACTGTGGAATATTTAGGAGCGAGGAAATTTCACGACTGGATTTGTTGCATAGGTGGCATCCTATCACAGTTCCACGCTGGAATTCACTGAGCTCCTGAGAGCGACCCATTCTTTCACAAATGTTTCTAAAAACAGTCTGCATGCCTAGGTACTTGATTTTGTACACCTGTGGCCATGGAAGTGATTGGAACATCTGATTCTGATTATTTGGATGGGTGAGTGAGTACTTTTGGCAAAATAGTGTATATGCTGATCGCCGAGCATCATTTGCCTGATTGTACCAAACGTGTTAGGAGATTTTGCAGCTCTGGATTTAAATATCGCTTGTTTTGTAACAGACAAGTAAATATCTATTGCATACAGACTGTGGTTCATTAGGAACAAACAGATGTCATAGATCCTGGTTGTGTGACCACAGGATACTTTAAATAGATGTCTGGTTTTCTGAGTGCCTGCAATGTGATCACCTGATCGCACGGGGAAGGTGGCCACCTGAACATTGAATCCAGGTCATAAGTAGCCCTGGAGACGTCTGTCTTTTCATGATCATTAAGTGAATGGTTTTCATGATCATTAAGTGAATGGTCATAAATTGAGGACTACCTCTATTGGAGGATTTCATGGATTCTCTTGGATGAAATGGGGTGAAATTTCCTTAGCCCTCCTAGTTCTTCGGCGTACAAAATACAGGTCTTGTTGCTGACCTTATAAGAGCAGTGATGGCTAACCTTTTTTGGCTTGGGTGCCGAAAGCATGCACACATGTGCGGTAGTGCACAGGCGCATGCTCATACCCATAATTCAATTCCCCTGTGCGTGCCCTGCGCATGCATGCATGACCCTCTCCCTGCACCCCCATCTCCGTGCATGTGTTCAACGGAGCAGTGGGGAGAGTGGAAAGCATGGGAGGCAACCAAATTCCTCTAGAACAGTGATGGCGAACTTATGGCATGTGTGCCACAGGTGGCATGTGGAGCCGTCTCTAAGGACACGCGAGCCGTTGCCCCAGGTCAGATGCAGTGCGCATGTGTATGCCAGGCAGCTGATTTTCAGCCTCCAAAGGACCTCCGAAGAGCCAGGGGAGGATTCTTTCGCCCTTCCCAGGCTTCAGGAAAACCTCCGATGCCTGAGGAGGGCAAAAACAGCCTCCCCCCCCTCCCGGAGGCCCCCCCAGAAGCTGGAAACGGCTGTTTCTGAACTTCTGGTAGGCCTGTTTTTTGCCCTCCCCGGGCTTCAGATGTTTCCTGAAGCCTGGGGAGGGTGAAAGCATCCTCCCCCGGCCCTTCGGAGGTCCTTTGAAGGCCGAAAATCAGCTGCCTGGCATACACATGCACACTGCATCTGACCTGGGGCAATGGCTTGCGTGCCTTCAGAGATGGCTCCACATGCCACCTGTGGCACGCGTGCCATAGGTTTGCCATCATGGTTATAGAGGAATTTGGTTGCCTCCCATTTTTTCTACTCTCCCCACTGCTCCCTTGCGATCTGCTTGTGGGACTCAGAACCTCCACACATTTACGCAACCTTTCATGTGTTTCATCTTTAAGATGCTGCAAGAGCCAGTCAATTTGGCTGCAAAAAAACAACAACATTTGCCCCTTTGGAAAATGCTGGAGGTGTGCCGCTTTCCTCTGGGGTGCCTTTGTTCAGCCCCACTCCTCTTGGCCAGCCCCCTCCCTAATCCAGAGGTGCTTCTCTCCCAGCTGCATTCCTCTGGACAGTGGCATCAGGAACAAAAGGCCTTTGTGGGGGGGGGGAGGGCTTTCTTGATTGATGGTTTCCAAAGTCATCCTTCTGTTCTGCGTTCTTTTCCCTGGATCCCAAGTAACCTTTTGCTTCATTGTGTAACTTGAAAAGCTGGCTGGAACGGAGTGGTTTCGCAGCGCTCTTCCTGTGGCGTTTCCTGCATTCTGACATTGTAGCATGATCTATTCATGGAAAAATTGCAAACTTCCTTTCTCCAGCTGGCCTTGGAGTATATGCCATGGTTTGGGAAGGCTGGGAGGGGAGGGGGAGGACTTGGCAAAAGGGGCCTGGGATGTCCTGCTTTCTTTCTTTGCTCTTTTCCTGCTTGGCTGAAGTCCTCAGGCCAGGCTTTCTTGAACGAAGTCTTCAGCACACTCTTATTTCCTTCCATTGAAAGGAAGATGGTTGCCAAAAGCTGCTCTCCTCACCCTCACCCCACCCCCAACAGTGGCTGAAACGGGCACTTTTTCTGTGCTTTAATGAAACAGCCTGGTGGAACATTTCTGATTCCCTCCTCAGGGTCAGCCAGTCGACATAAGAAAGCTTAAAAGGAAATAGTGGCCATTTTGTGCTGGGTGAAAACAAACATACATCCAAGATTCATAGAAATAAAATTTTAAAAAAAGGAGAACTACTGCTTTACAAAATAGTTGCAAGCTTTCTGATTCTAATTCTGGCCAAGAGAATTCTGCGTTGCGATAGGATGGTAAATGTTTGTGATTTTGGAAGCTGGAATGTCATAAATCCCTGAATCATTCCACACCAATGACCCTCCAATCTTCTTTGAAGTACACACCCCACCCCAGTGATGGAGTCCCCACCACTCCAGGAAGCAGGCTCCCATAACCTGAAAACTCCTCCGAAAGTGGAATATACCGTATTTTTCGGGCTATAAGATGCATTGGAGTGTAAGATGCACAATGATTTTGAAGGGTTTTTTTAAAAAAAAAGTTTTTGCACTCTGCAGACCTCCCAAACCCTCTGCATGCCTCGTTTTTTGCAAAAAAGGGGGGGGGGCTTGTAGAGGCTTTGGGAGGCTTGTAGAGTGTCCTGGGGAGGGGGCAAAAACATCCCATTTTTTGCTCGTTTTTGCCCTCCCCAACCCTCCAGGAATACTTTGCAAGCCTCCCATACCCTCTGCACATCCATTTTTGCAAAGGTGGCGGGGTTTGGGTAGGCCAAAAATGCTGTATTCAGTGTATAAGACGCACCCAGATTTTCACCCTCTTTCTTGGGGGGGGGACGGTGCGTCTTATACTCTGAAAAATACGGTACATGTCTCTCTGCTGCTCCATTTCTACCTATGGAGATGCAATTCACCCCCTGCCCTGTGACAGCCCTTCAGGAGGCCACTTCTATATCTGAGGACTCCTCTCTGTCTTTCTGCCCAAGAATGTAAGCCTCTGGTCAAGGCACAGCTGGAAAATCGCCTGTGTTTTTTCCCCTCCCTTCTTCAGTTTCTCACTGTCCGCCCTGATGCAGAGAAGTTTGAAATTTGAAAATATGCAACTATTTTGGAAAACAATTTGATCTAAAATAGGGTTGAGAAGATATATCCAGGTCCCCCTGCTTGCATTGCCCTTATCCCGGGCGACTCCATCTACCACGGTTATTGTAGAATATTCCACAAATCCCAGTTTTAAAAACCACCGTTCAGCAGAGCTCCAGTAACCGGTTCAGCCATTTTTGTCGCTTTAAACGAGGGGCCTGCATGCATTTTCTGGGATCAAAATGTCCGGAAGGGATGATGTTTGCAAGAAGGAAACCAGCCTCTTTCTGGGGGAAATGTTCTAATTGTGGCTGGTGCTTCTTGGACTGGGAGGGTGCGGCCTCTGAGGAAGCACTCCACTCTTTCCACACTTTGCTTTGTTGTAGTAGAGGGATGGTGAGGAGTGGCTGGAAAGAGCAGGGCAGAGAGCTGCAGTCGTCCTGCTTGCCTTGCCAATCCTTCTTTGGCTCTTGGTGCAAAGCAACTGGGCTCCCAACCGGCTTGAGAATGTGGGCGCTTTGGCTGTTTGGGGAGGAAAAATGCTGAAGGCATCACAGCCAGGGCAGTGGCTCTGGTTCCGGCTGAGGTAAGAGGCTTGGGGGCTCTTGCAGATATTTGTGGTAGATGCTTAGAGGCTTCTCCTACCCTCAAAGCGACGATATAGAGCACTGCCTACCAAGACAACTAGACACAAGAACAGTTTTTCCCGAACGCCATCACTCTGCTAAACAAATAATTCCATCACCACTGCCAAACTATTCACTAAGGCTGCATTACTGTTACTATTAGCCTTCTCATCGTTCCTATCACCTATCTCTTCTTATGATTGGACTGTAACTTTGTTGCTTGTATCCTTAAGACTGATATCGATATTGATTGTTTCCTGATTGCTTATTTGTATCCTGTGACTATCATTAAGTGTTGTACCTTATGATTCTTGATGAATGTATTTTGTCTTTTTATGTCCACTGAGAGCATCTGCACCAAAGACAAATTCCTTTTGTGTCCAATCTCACTTGGCCAATAAATAATTCTATTCTATTCATATTCCTATCCTATCCTTATTCCTATTTCTATCCTATCCTAATTCCTATCCCTCCCACCCTTGTTTCCTGGAGGCAAGTGGGGCGGGAGTCCCACTGAGAGCCCCCTACTCTTCCCCCCTGCTTGAGCGGCGCTCTTAACCAGGGCGACCGCTGAGCTTTCTCAGGTCCTGACAGGAACCGTCCCCAAGGCTGCCCCGGGAGAGTGGGGGACATGCCCGAGGCGCCCATCCGCACCCCCTTCGGGCACTTCGACTGCTTTTGGCCCAGGGGCCGCCCCGTATGAGATGCAGGCGCCCCGGCGGAGCAAAATCAGGCGGGACCCGGAGACCCAACGCGCCCTGCGCCTTTTCCTCCGACGGTGCGCGGCCTGCGGGGGGCGCCCGGGGCTCGGCCGAGAGCGGCTGCTTCCCGGCGGGGACAATGGGCCCTTGTTCGACTGACCCCCCCTCCCCTCCACCGCTTTCCCAACGGGCGGGAGTGGCAGGCCGGCCGTCCAACCGGCGTCGGCGTCGGGGCGAGCGCGGGCCAGTGAACGGGCGGCGGGTGGCTCCGGGCATCCTTTCCTGCCCGCCCCGCTGGCGCCGCGAGCGGGGAAGCTTCAGCGCGGGGCGGCCGGGGCGACGGGCTCGCCAACTTCCCTGCGCCGCTGCTGCTGCCCGCCCAGCCATGGATCCCCGGGCGCGGCGCTGAAGACGTCGCCCGCCCGCCTCGCCGCCGCCTCCTCCTCCTACTGGCCTCGCCTGGGCAATCGGGACGGCCGAGCTTCCTGCGGACACGGCGGCGATGGGTTCCTGGCTTCGGGGCTGCGCTCCCGCTCAGCCGCCCGCTTTTGTCCCGCAGCAGCAGCGCCCGCTCGGTAAGGCTCGCGCGGCCCGCCGCGACCTCGGATGCGCCCACCGGAGCCTCCGGGATTCGGTTCCACACGAGGGGTGGTTCGGAAGCAGACCCCCCCCCTTAAAAACAAGCGGGTTGCAACGGGGCTCCAACGCCGTCTAGCCAAACGCGGGGGAGGGGGGAGGGATTCGGTCTCGCCCCCTTTGGCGGCGTGGCGATGGGCCCGGAAGGGGGTTTATCCCCCCCCCCCCACGGCCGCCTTTCTCCGGACGGCCAAAAGGCTTCCTGGCCTTGCCGGTTCACCTCCAGGAACCCACCCCCCCACCTCCGGGGCTCCTGGTCGGCAGGGCGGCTGCACCCGGAGCGCCCGGGCTTCGTCGCGGCTGGGTTGGGTTGGGTTCGGCGTGGCGGGCCAAGGCGACCGTTGGGGCGGGTCAACTTTGCGCTAGGCGATCCTGGGCAATCAAGTCAGGCGTGGAGGCGGTTGCCCGGAGACGGGAAGGGCTGAGGGTCCCTGGGTGGGGCAGGTGGAAGTGGGCAGGGTGGCGTCGGGGCGGCTGTGAGCACAGAGAACGGTGACCTTGGCCTCTGGACTTAGTGAGGATCTTGCGTGCCTTGGACCCAAGTGTATGGGGCAGAGAAATAAATGGTCGGCTTGAGGTAAAGTGAGGACCTTTGGGTGCCCCCAGCCCTCGGAATCTGAATCAGTGGCGGTCGGATGCCAACCATGGTCGCAAAGCATCTCCACACCATGTTGGGGTCAGCAACCTTAAACACTCAAAGGGCCATTTGGACCCATTTCCCACAGAAAAGAAAACGCCAGGAGCCCCAAAACCCTTCTGACTATTTCCTGAGGGACACAATGCTAATATATGTAGTTGAATTAAACATTCTGTTTTCTTCTGAAACTTTTCTTTTCTTGGATTTAACAATGGGTTTAACTGCAGCTCCAGAGCCATGGGTTGCTGACCCCTGCCCTATGCCAGCTCTCCAAACTTGGCAACCTGAAGCCTGGCGGACTTCAACTCCCAGAATTCCCCAGCCAGCAAAACTCCAGGCTTAAAAGTGGCCAAGGTTGGAGACCCCTGTCCTAGACTTCCTCCCGTGGATATCAGGAAGCTCCATCTTGGGTTATTCCCAGGTTGGGAGGCAGAGCAGGGAGAAGAGGAATGCTGTGGGGCAGGTGCTCCACCCCACAAGTGGCTTCAGAGTTCCCACAGTAGGGTGTGATACCGGCGGGGCTCTTTCCAAGGGGCTCACCTTGAATTTTGGATAGGACAGGCCTAGGGAAGGGTGGGCCAGTCGGCCAGGTCCAGCCCTTGCTCTGCTTGGCATGCAGAGCGGCTCCAATGGAGACTCTCAGCCGTTGGGCTTTCGCTACACCGACACATAACTTCCACCCCAAACCTTTGTTGCCACTGCAGTGAAAAAGCCATTGTTTGGAGAAGTTTATTGGTGGAATGCTAGCTTGCAACAATGAATCATGCCAAGGGTTTGTTGTCATAAATGATTAAAAATGAGCCACCGAGTTCATTGAGCAATAACATTTTGGTAGAAAATAATTCATTTTTAATAAAAATTCTTATAAAGAAAGATGGGTGAGGGGTACCATTTTGGCTGGCTTTAGCTGGACATTTGTACCGTTGGACTTGACTTCCCACAATCTCCCCTAGCTCATGTTGCATCCCTCCCCTCACATTTCATGGATGTTCATTGAATCAGCATAGAAAAAAATATGGTGCTCTGATGACTAGGATAATCAGAGTGTGAAAGAGTTCTTCCTTGGGATGGACACAGTTCTGTTTAAAATAGATTCGGATATTTGAAGGTTCAAGTAAAGATAGTCCTCAACTTACAACAGTTCACTTGGTGACTGAAGTTACAGCAGCATCGAAAAAAGTGACTTAAGACCATTTTTCACACTTATGACCATTTCAACGCGCGCACCCCAGTGTCACATGATTTACATTCAGATGCTTGCATTCAATTGACTCACATTTATGACAATTGCAGTGTCCCCTGGGGTCAGGTGATCTCTGGCAAGTGAAGTCTATGGGGAAGCCAGACTCACTTAATAACCAGATGACTAATTTCACAACTGCAGCAATTCACTTAACAACCGTGATAGGAAAAGTCGTAAATTGAGGCAAAATTCACTTAACAAATTTCTCGCTTAGCAACATAAATTTTGAGGTCCGTTGTGGTCCTATGTTGAGGATAACCTGTACATTTGCCCCTTCATAAGCAAAGAAAAAGGTAGTATATAATACTGCCTAAAATTGGGAAGACATTTTATTCCAGTTTGCAATCAGATTTTTTTTAAAAGCTTTGCAATCTGCATATCTGTGATCTGTTGTTCTGAATATCTATATGATCAGTTAGTTGCATTTTTAAAAATTCCTAACTAGCAAATGAGGAACTACTCATTCCCAGGATGCAAAATATTCTGCTTAAGCTACAGAGCGGCTTTTCTATCTGGCAAGTGACCCTGCTGTTGACTCAAATCTTGTTCTTGAGTGAAGCTGGGTTTTAGTAAGCATTATTTCCTTTCTACCCTCAAAGCAAAGAAGCTGCCCAGGGGCCATTCCAGAGCCACCCAGATTGTTTAGAGAAAATGGGCGCCTTTCTCCTACCTTGAACTACCTTTTCCAGCGCCAGGTGCTTGATGGAGATCCAGGCTGAAGCCAGCCGCTGATCAGTGGCAAGCAGTAGGTGCGGGGAGTTTAGCCTTCCCTGAATTCTGCCAAGGATTGCATCCCTTCATTTGGGAGAAATCCAAGGAGGCTCTCTTTTTTTTTTGGTGCTGCTGTTGCAAAAGCAGAAAATTGACTTGGCTCTAGTACAGTTCTGTGTTTCTTCTGGAGATTCTGGTGCGATTTAAATGCATGTCCTCACAAATAGAAGACCTGGATGTTGCACCTGCTGAATCTTTATCTCTTCACTTCCCTTGTAGAAGATTGGGCATCCTGTGGTCGCGCAAGTGCTCTCTACATTCTTTTTGGCCACTCTTTCCCAGAAATTAGGCCATTGATGTCAGAGGGCATGCACAAGAGGTGATCGCATCTCCTGTCCCTCCACTGTAAATGTTAACCTCATTTAGCATCATCAAAACTAAAGCAAAAACAATCCCTTTTTCAAAAAGGCATCCCTGTGACATTATGTGTTCCTCTTTGCCTGTTAAAAATAATATTCATTTTAAATGTCAATTTTCATAAAGGTGATCTACTAAGAGGTGCCATTTAGCTGGAGCATGGCTGCTGGCTTTAGAGCCAGACTAGGTTTTTGAGTACCCTTCAAAAAGTAAAAGATAGATCAGGAAAGAATTATCATTTTTTTTATATTTACTCTTTATTAAATTAAACTTGGTAAAGGGGATTATATCCCCATCATCGATTTCCCCCTCGTGTCACTTTAACAAAGATGGTTTGATTAAAACATGAGGAGGCCTTTGGTGGCCCAATCAGTTTGGAAGGTGGAAGCTTTGCTTCCTGTCCCAAAGATGCCCTGTGGACAAAAGTCCTTCCAGATTCTGTTGAAATGACTGTCCTAGCTCACAAAAGGAGAGGGTGGAACTAGCCCTGGGCAGCTCCTGCTGTGTGTGTCTGCATGCCTTAATCTCTGATTATCTCCAGAGTCTCACCTTTCCCAGGTGAGAAAGAGGCTGGGAGCTTATCAGAAAAAGGATAATCAGTGCTCACTCTGAGCAGGTTGAACTTGATGGGTGGTTGAGAGGGAGGTTGTGGAAGAACCCCAGGGCTATGGGCTAAACCAGAAAGCCAAAGAATATCCCGGGAGAAGGGAGCAGCCAACAATTTCAATGTTCTCACCCACAAAAAAATACCATAGATGTGTCTTCATAATCTGCAAAAGCCAAGTTGGATTCCATGCTGTTTTGGCACTCAACAACCGATTTTTAAAAAGCCAGTTTTCCAAGTTGTCATACTGCACAGATTTTCCTTAAGGGAAAATTGAAGTCTAATAAAAGCTTGCTGTCGTTATCCATTGTACATTATGAAGCAGCAGAACAGAAAGCTGCTTCCACAGTGTTCAGGACGGATGTAGCAATTGTAGCACTCCCCTCTCCCCCAACCCCACCCCACCCCACCTTTTCCCTTCTGAGTTTTGCTGGCCCACAAATCGGTCTCCCAGCCATTACTGCTGGTATGCTTCTGTCCATCCAACTTCTTTTTTCAAGACAGTTAACAATACAAGTTACATTCAGATAAGATTGCTTTAAAACATTAAAATTGGCTACATGAATGCTCATAATTTTTTTTAAAAAACCTATTAAGAAACAAGAACACTTGCCATACTAAGCCTAATTCAGAAAAAAATGGCTTCATCAGACAGGACTGTGTAAATAATAGAAGTTAAGTTTAAGACATAACATGGTTTATTGTTTTTAGCTAACTTTAGCTGTCTGAACCCAACTTTATAGATTGCCGTTACATTTTAGTCTGAACCTCATGGTCAAGGAAAGCTAAATTATATTTTAAATTCATAGCTTAGGACAGGGATGGCGAACCTTTTGGGACACCGAGTGCCCAAACTCTGTGCGCGCATGTCTACACTAAAAGGTGTGCACGTGTGAATGCACAGACATGCATGCATACATGCGTGGATATGTGCACATTCACAGCAGAGACCGGAAGTCCAGCTAGCCGGTGGGAAGTGGGACATCCCAACACCAGCCTTGAGATAAGAGTGCAGCAAGAGATAAGATATTTTTCTTTCGTGAGCTTCTGTTTCATCATTTGCAGGGAAACAGAAGCCCACGAAGGAAATGCCACGGAGATCTGACCTGGGGCAATGGTGCACGTGCCAGGAGAGAGGGCTCTGCATGCCACTTCTGGCACATGTGCCATAGGTTCGCCATCATGGGTTTAGGATGAAGCATAAGGCCAGGGTATTTCTCTGACCACCAATGGTCAGACTACAAGGTGAGGTTATCCTGGCCTTTATAATGTCTTGGTAAGGCTACACTTGGAATTCTACATTCAGTTTTGGTCGCCAAGGTTTAGAAAAGATGTGGAGATTCTAGAAAGAGTGCAGAGAAGAGCAACAAAGAGGATTAGGGGATTGGAGACTAAAACACATGAAGAACGGTTGCAGGAACTGGGTATGTCTAGTTTAATAGAAAAGGACTAGGAGAGACATGATAGCCGTGTTCCAATATCTCAGCAGCTGCCACAAAGAAGAGGGAGTCAAGCTATTCTCCAAGGGACCTGAGGGCAGGACAAGAAGCAATTGGTGGAAACTAATCAAGGAGAGAAGCAACTTAGAACTGAGGAGAAATTTCCTGACAGTTAGAACAATTAATCAGTGGAACAGCTTGCCTCCAGAAGTTGTGAATGCCCCAACACTGGAAGTCTTTAAAAAGATGTTGGATAGCCATTTGTCTGAAACGGTATAAGGTTTCCTGCCTAGGCAGGGGGTTCGACTAGAACACCTCAAAGGTCCCTTCCAACTCTGCTATTGTATTGTATTGGCCTAGATCAGTGGTTCCCAAACTTGGCAACTTTAAGACTCCAGCTGGCTGGAGAATTCTGGGAATTGAAGTCCACAAGTCTTAAAGTTGCCAAGTTTGGGAACCTCTGGCCTAGATTCCAGATCGATCACCAAGACCAGGAAATTCTTCCTGGGTTACTTTTTCCCCAAAGGCATGTCCAGCAAAAGCAAGTCAAGGCCACTCTCTCTCTTGGAGACCTTTCAGCTGGAGAAGGCTATAGAGAGAGGACCTGGCTTTTAAAAAGCTACTTGGTTGAGTTTTTTCACCCAAATTACTGTGTGGGGTATTTTTAAGCTGCTCAGAGTTGTTATGATTAGAGTGAATGGAACCCCAAGTATTAAATGGGTGCACGTTGTGTGTTTGAGACTATAAGTTATTGATATAACCATCTTCCTTCAATTGATCAGTCCTCTTTTAAGGCTATCTAAAAGTTAGTAGTGTTTGTCACTCTATCTTGTAACGCTTCGAGGGAAACATAGCTTCTTCGGTCTTAGTCAATGGTTCTTTTTAGACATTAAAAAGTCAATGATAAGATGGATCGGTTGACCATCGAGGGCCAGCAGTAATCCCTCAGGGTGAGGAGGGGGGCTGGGCCAGAGGATCTCCAAACTTGTTTCTTGTCCAGTTCAAAAAGAAACTGGAGCCAGTGCAGTGGTGAAATTACTACCAGTTCTGGAATAGCACAGGTGAAGGATACTGCAAAAAACTCCATTCCCTCGTTACTCCTGGGGGAAGGATACTGCAAAATCCCCATTCCCTCCCTACTCCTGGGGGAAGGATACTGCAAAATCCCCATTCCCTCCCTACTCCTGGGGGAAGGATACTGCAAAATCCCCATTCCCTCCCTACTCCTGGGGGAAGGATACTGCAAAATCCCCATTCCCTCCCTACTCCTGGGGGAAGGATACTGCAAAATCCCTATTCCCTCCCTACTCCTGGGGGAAGGATACTGCAAAATCCCCGTTCCCTCCCTACTCCTGGGGGAAGGATACTGCAAAATTCCCATTCCCTCCCTACTCCTGGGGGAAGGATACTGCAAAATCCCCATTCCCTCCCTACTCCTGGGGGAAGGATACTGCAAAATCCCCATTCCCACCCCACTCTGGGGCCAACCAGAGGTGATTTTTGCCAGTTCTCTGAAGTTCTCAAGATTTCCACTACCAGTTAAATTTACACCCCTGATCCAGTAGTATCAAAAACAGGTGCTTATCCCATCACAGGCAAGAGCTCTTGAGCTTTTTCCATGTCAGAAGTCATACCGCAGTGGTTGCACCCAAACATTTCATGGGTCTGGAGTATGGGGCAGGGATTGGCTGCAGCCTGTTGGACCAAAGAGAAGAGTTGTGATTATTGACAATGAGTGTACTCTTCGAAATGATGAGAGTGTTTGGGAGTTTTCTCTTTAGTGCTCCAAGGGTAACTTCCTCTATTTATTTACTTTGAGCTTATGTCAGTCTTTCTCTGTTTTACTACAACTCTTTGCAGGAGTGGGAGGGGTAGGAAACTCTCTTCAAGTGGCAAGATTTCTTCCTTGATGGGGGGCAAGAGCCATTCTGCCTCCAACAGGAGTTCCTTGCAAGATGGCTTCTGATTCAGAAAAGGAGCAGGTCTCCTTTATTTTATTTTAATTTTGAATGTTTCTGGACTACCTGCAGGAAAAGCAGAGGGAGATTGGAAATGGGCTGAATAGGTAAGGGGCAATAGCCCCCCATCATCAAAAGCCAGTTTGGCACTCTGAATCATTTTACTTTAAAAATATTTTTAAAAATAACAAAATTTCAAATATTCATGCCACGTCTGTAGTAGATGTAGCCTACATATTTTGACTGAAAAAATAGTAAGAAGTGGGGCTGGATCACCAGATCAGAGTAAGGTGCTTTAGAACCCTAAAGTAACATCAAATGCAGCCTTTGAGTCTAGGCACAGTTGCTTCTCAGTAGTCTGCTCCAGTGGTGGGATTCAAAAAAAAAAAATTCTACCAGTTATGTGGGTGAGGCTTGGTGGGCATGGCATGGCTTGCTGGATGTGGCAGGGGAAGGATATTGCAAAATCCCCATTCCCTCCCGATCAGCTGGGACTCAGGAGACAGAGAATAGATAGGGGCGGGGCCAGCCAGAGGTGGGATTTACCAGTTCTCCGAACTATTCAAAATTTCCGCTACTGGTTCTCCAGAACTGGTCAGAACCTGCTGAATGTCACCTCTGGACTGCTCGCACTCGGCCGTGAGCGATCCCAGGCCAAGACCTTATTTCAGCATAATTCAGTTCCCAGGTTTCTTAAAGGATAAAACAAAAATAAAAACAGAGCTGCATCCAGAAGAGTATTTTCCAACCTCAGCAACTTTAAGATAAGTGGACTTCAACTCCCAGAATTCTTGCGCCTTATTTGCTGAAGTTGCTGAAGTTTGGGGGGGGGGACACACAAGACGCTGTCTTGAGCTCCCGGCTGAAGGATGGGATATAACTATTGATTGAATCACAAATAAAAGCCCTACCAACAAATTCACCAGTAGAGGCAGAAATCTGGATTTATGCTTGAAACAAAATCATGCAAGCTGGGATGTCTTTGATCATGGTGTATTGAATGAGATGCAGTTGATTGGATTCACACAACATGTTAATAATAAGTGTCTTGTAACTGGTAGCTCCTGAGTCCTCATGTCCAAGAATTTCCATTACAGTTTTTGTGTACATCCAGTGATGACGATGGCCCCTGTGCTGGATACAGGTAGTCCTCGACTTACAACTTAGAACTCATTTAGTGACCATTCGACAATACAGTGTTACTGAAAAAAGTGACTTATGACCCTTTTTCACACTTACGACTGTTGCAGCATCTCCAGAGTCACAGGATCAAATTGTCACAGTTGCTTGGCAACTGACTCATAGTTATGACAGTTGCAGTGTCTCGGGATCATGTGACCACCTTTTGTGACCGCCAAACAAGCAAAGTCAATGGGGAAGTTTAACAGCCGTGTTATTAACAACTTCAGTGATTCATTTAAGAACTGAAGCAAGAAAGGAAGTAAAACGGGGCAAAACTCACTTAGCAATGTCTCACTTAGCAATGGAAATTTTGGGCCCAATGATGGTTGTCAGGCAAGGACTACCTGTATGCTCCCTTACATGTTGCTTAATTAAATTGTATTTACTTATTGTGGTATTTGTCTACAGCAGGGGTGACCAAACTTGGAAACTTTAAGACTTGTGGACTTCAACTCCCAGAATTCCCTAGCCAGCATGCTGGCTGGGGAATTCTGGGAGTTGAAGTCCACAAGTCTTAAAGTTCCCAAGTTTGGTCACCCCTGGTCTACAGACTCAGTAGGTCAGAAATCCTGACTTCTGTAAAGCAGCCTTTTAATGGTAATCCTAGGAATCATGTCAACAGCTGAAGTTCATATAGAAAAAGAGAAACCCACAGTAAATAAATGCCTGGCTAGAAATATGTGTTATTTGATCTCTCCATGAAGCTTAACACTTTTTAAATACTTTTTACGCCAATGGGAAAGATCAGAGTTTTTGTTGAAAGCCTTTCTGTTTCTCTTGATGAATTTGGGGGAGAATTCGTAGCGCTTGAAGGTTAGAGCATGATCTCATATGGTTTTCATTAATGGTCAGCCCAGCACATAGGTCTGGTCTGAATTAGCAAAGGAATGGCCAAACCGCTGGAAGAAAGGAGAATGACGCCAATGCATTCTTGGGATGCTTGTGGGATGTGGCTGCTAACAACCAAAGAGTTAGACCTAAAATGCTGAAGAACAAAATAAAAGAACAGAGTCTTAACATTAAACGGCAATGCTCTACTACTCCTTTTTTGGGGGGGGGGGGAACTTGGGTCACAGTGGGGCAAGCCCTTGTTCTGTTGAAGAGTTTGGCTCCTGGATTTCTGTCTGGGATTTCCAGAAAAAGAATTTCTTTTATCAACTCTTTTGTTTCAGGTGACAAATCCAGTGCCGACTTTCTTGTGAACAAATTCTTTTAATCCCAGATATTTATGCATTAGGATTGGACTCTACGTGGGGAAGAATGCCTGTATTCTCAGCGTACCATGTTTTGGAAGTTAGGCTAAAATCAGAGGTGGGTTGCTACCAGTTTGGCTGAACCGGTAGTGGTGATTTGGCCTGGGTCGCAGAACCGGCAGCAACCCAGGCTGACCACACCCCTGAACCAGTTCCTCTGTCTCTTCTGCCTTTGCCGGCATGTTTTTGCACATGCACAGAACAATTTATAGTCAACTGTGCATGCACCAGCAACGCACAGCGCGCATGCAGTGAACCAGTACCAACCAGTACAACCTGGCTAAAATGTGGCACATTATAACAGCATCCATTGATGTTATAGAAGTGTCAAGCAGGATCAGGCCAACTTAAAGCATTTGTGATGTTCAAGTTCTATCCTTTCTAATGGCTTAGGAAACATCTTGGTAGCATTCTACTCATCAAGGCAGTGCAAAGTTTGGCCTTTAACAATGAGGAACTCTTCAGTTATGGATTAAATATCTACAAATGATTGCCTGGCTTTGGGAACGACACGTCCTTAATGGTTGGGAGTCACAATCCTGCAGAGTGCAGAAGGTGTCCTCTTATTGCCAGCCGTTGTGCTGCTTGCTTCAAGTTAATGAGAGAAATCAGCCAAAGGAGAAGGAATGGAATGAGGATGTAAAATCTGGCCTTAATCCATGCACCTGCCGTGCCACACCTGTATTTTCATCTGAATCATAGTTGGCAGAGAGAGAGAGGAATTGGGGAAGAAAGGAGAAGCCGCATGTGAGATGAGAAGCCTGGAGTGCTGAGGCCACCTGGCCCAACCCTTTGCCCTTCCAACTACACTGTTTGCTTAATTGAAGGTGATTGCGTGATTGGTCTTTTCTCTTTCCAAAAGCATTCACTAACATTTCATTGGGGTCATTTGTCCAGTTCGAAATATAAGTTCTCAAAATAGCTTCCTGTTTATCACAAATTCTTTTGCTTCAGTTTTGCGGAAAGCTGGAAGCAGTTACAGAAACAATTACCTGCATTTGCTTATGTCCCAAGTTCTAAGTCTGCCCAACTTTTGTTATTTTGCCATTTGCCAACTTCTCTTACCATTCATCAGCTTTTGATGACTTTAAAGTATAATTGTAATTTGGAATGGGAGTCATATATATGGCACAGTAACATCAAGGATCATAATCTACTATTATCAAAACGTGTGAAGAGCCTTAATTGATCATAAAGACATGGTGGATGATAAGAGGCCAATATAATGGGTTCATCTGATGATAAGCATGATATATGGACGATTGCAACCTGGAATGTAAGAGGATGGATTGTAAGAAGCACACATTAAGAATGAAATGAAATAAAAGCAGTTATGTTGAGGGTCTTTGAAGCTAAAAGGAAAAGAAGGAAATAATAGATTTGAAAAGGGTTTGTTCTGAGGGAGCAGAGTTGGTGAGTCCCTGAAGAGGGAATTTTAATTCTGAATAAAAGAGCTAAAACATATTGAGAAACTGGTGTCATCAAGAGTGCTGTGTTTGTATGAATATAGAAATTTATAGGTTGGCAATAGTTGCATCTTAAAGGTAAACGTTCTACTCGCACATATGTGCTAGTCATTCCCGACTCTAGGGGGCGGTGCTCATCTCTGTTTCAAAGCCGAAGAGCCAGCGCTGTCCAATGACATCTCTGTGGTGATGTGGCCAGCATGACTAAACACCAAAGGCACACAGAACTCTGTTATCTTCCCACCAAAGGTGGTCCCTATTTTTCTACTTGCATTTTTTGCGTGCTTTCGAACTGCTAAGTTGGCAGAAGCTGGGACAAGTAACGGGAGCTCACTCCATTACATGGCACTAGGGATTCAAAGCTGAACTGCCAACCTTTCTGATCACAAACTCAGCATCTTAGCCATTGTGGCGCAGTGGTTAAATGCAGCACTGCAGGCTACTGCTAGATCAGCAGGTCAGCGGTTCAAATCTCACCGGCTCAGGGTTGACTCAGCCTTCCATCCTTCCGAGGTGGGTAAAATGAGGACCCAGATTGTTGGGGGCAATATGCTGACTCTCTGTAAACCGCTTAGAGAGGCCTGAAAGGCCTATGAAGCGGTATATAAGTCTACTGCTATTGAGCCACCGCTTCCCTTGCATCTTACATTTCAATAAATAATGATATCGAAAGAAAAAAAACCATGCTTCTGGGAGAATTGTGCAGCATTTCAAAATAATATTATCTAGAGGGGGGGAATATTTTTCTTGCGTGACATGAATAGATGAATGGTAATGAAACAAGAAAACACAACTGGGCCATTTGAGACCGAAGAGAGGAGGAGACTAGTGGCTGATGTTTGAGTATCTCTTTGGAAAAGATGTTTGTTTCAGATAATGAGGCTTAAGCATAAATAGTCATACGGCGAGGTAAGGAATATAAAATTAAAAGTGATTTGAGTGGGTGATTTATAATGAAAGTGCTACAAAGGAATGATGAGAATCTGAATGTGGGAGATAATGTTGATAGAATTGAAAGTGAATCTTGGAGGGAGGGATGTACATGGAAAAAAGGAAAGAAGTGAAAGAAATTACAGTGAGTATCATTGCATGAAAAAAAAAGAATAAGTCCTGTAGGAAGAAGTATTAGAAGAAATAATAAATGGAAAGAAGACATAAGGAAAAATGTTGAAGATGCTTGAAACAGAGTGGAAAAATTCAATCTTAAAATTGTATGTATGCAATCTCTTCTGTAAAATCAGTTTCAAGATTACTTTGGTAAGATAACTTATTTCTCTTTCCAGGAAGTGCCTATCCTTGAGGGGAAGGTAGAACATTGTTTATTCTTGTTCTGGGAAATTTGTGTACAGTCTTCTCCGTGAATTTGTAGTGTGTATTTTCAATGTACAATTATTCTATATGATTTTCATTTCAGTAACGCTTGGAATAATGTGTCCAATATGTGTCCTCACCTACAAAAAAGATGTTGAGACTCTAGAAAGAGTGCAGGGAAGAGCAACAGAGATGATTAGGGGACTGGAGATTAGAGCATCGGATGAATGGTTGAAGGAACGGAGTCTGTCCAGTCTAAGGAAGAGAAGGACCAGGGGTGATATAATAGCAGCCTTCCAGTAATTGGGGAACTGTCCCACAGAAAGGGAGGGGAGACAACCTACTATTCTTCAAAGCCCCTGATGGTATGGCAAGACATAATGGATAAAAACCTACAGTGTAACAAGGAGAGATCCAACCTAGAACTAGGGAGAAATTTCCTGTCGGTGAGAACAATTAACCAGTGGAACAAGTTGCCTCCAGAAATTGTGAGTGTTCGACCTCTGGAGGTTTTTAAGAAACAATTGAACAAGCATTTGTCCGCAAGGGTATAAGGCCGTGATATGGCATGCATGCCAGAGGTAGCACACAGTGCCCTCTCTGATGGCACACAAGCCATCGCCCCAGTTCAGCTCCGACGTGCATACGTGCATGTCTCTGCCATGCATGCATGAGGGTGGAGCGCACGGGGTCGCACATGCATGAGGGTGGGGGGCATGCATCGGTGCGCATCCATGCAGGGGCAGGGCACATATACAGGGTCACGTGCATGTGCTGGGCGTCTGTGGGGGTTTGCATGTGCATGGGGGGCAGGGTGAATGTGCGGGGAGCGCATTGGTTTTGGGCAGTTCAGGCATGCTTTGGGCACTCTGTCCAGAAAAGGTTAGCCATCACTATTATAGGGTCTCCTCCTTGTGCAGGAGGTTGGATTAGAAGACCTCCAAGATCTTTTCCAACTCAGTTATTCTGTTACTTTTTCCCTTGCTTCCTACATTTTATGTGGTTATTTCCCAATTGAGGCCCTCGCATGCTTCAAAAGCTTCTGTTTTTCAAATGAGACCATCCCTTTCGTCCTGCTAACTTGCCTTTGGCCACCACCAATGGAAAGAACCTTAGAACTTGTTTCGATAGTGAGTCAAGCTGCATCTCCTGATTATCCAGAGTTTTGTCTGAAAGGTGATTTTTTTCCAAGAGGCAACTGGACTTTCTGGTTTTTCTTTGAAGACGTTTAGCTTATCATCCAAGAAGCTTCTTCAGTTCTGACTGGATGGTGAAGAATGGAAGGATTTATACTCCTTGCAGGCAGCTGGACATTTGCATTCTTTTAACGGGGTGTTTAGGTCACCTGGCTGGATAATTGTCACACACAGATAATCTGTGTCATCAGCCACCTGAGGGGTGCAAATGGGTGTGGAGCCTTCTTGGAACTGCTGAAAGGACTGTGTTGTGGACTGGAGAGAGATGATGTCCTATCCCTCCCCTTCTGTTGAGAGAGGGCTATTTTGACATAGATGGCCTCTTTGACCCCTCTTTCAAACCAGTGGTCCTCTCTGTCCAAAATATGGACTTTGTTGTCTTCAAAAGAGTGGCCCGTGTCTTTTAAATGCAGATGGACTGCTGAATCTAGCCCTGATGTGTTTGTTCTCCTATGTTGTTCCATGCGTTTGTGAAGTGGTTACTTCGTTTCCCCAATGTACAGATCTGCAAATGGCTCACTGCATTGTTCAAAGAAAAACGGGAAGGTCCAGTTGCCTCTTGAAAAAAGCACCTTTGGGACAACCAGGACCTGGTTGACTGAGAATCTCCATGGACATCTACGGTTTTGATCACCATGGTGGCTCATGTGGTGGGGATGCTAAACCAGAAGACTCCACCCATTTGTCCCAGCTCCTGCCGACCCCAGCAGTTCGAAAGCCTACAATCGCAAATAAATAGTTACCACTTCAGTGAGAAAATAACAGCAACATGGAAGGAGCCTCCTTGGTCGTATTCTGGGCAATGGTGATCCCACCACCGTCTTGTGAAGACCTGCCTTGACTATTTCCTAAGATGATCCGCTGGCAGTCTTATTTCTAGCTTTCTTACAAGCATTTGATCTTCTGATATGTTAAGCTTCTTATGATTCAGTTGGAATCTTTTCTCTCTTCTTTTTCATTCTTTTCATTCCTTTTGCTATTGTTTTAGTGTTATTGATTAGGACAAGTCCTAGGAATGATTTTCAGGAATTGTAGAGTATTGGGGAGGAGAGGGTGAGGCTGTTGGCTTAGGTTCTACTTTGCTGTGTTTTTAAAGACATTTTTCTCAACTTGCGGATGACGCTACCATTCCTTTCCTCTCCTAGCCCTTTGAGAAGGGGTGTGCGTGTGTGTACGTCCTCTTTAGTAGCTCTCTTAGGAACCAGTCAGAAGAAGATATGAGTTATCTCTCATTGTCTTTCTATGTTTGGTCACATGAATTCTACAGTCATTTGTATACAGTTGTAATCATAGTTAAGCTCTCTAGTCTAGATAAAATGCCCATTGTTATCACTACAAATCTTTGCTGCTTTCTAAAAGCATTCCATAACTTTACTCATCATTCTCCTAATTCACCCACCCCAACAACAGCTATAATTTTGCTTAAATGCACAGTTTTAGGCCTTCAATCCATTAAAATCTACTTTCTCTACTTTACAGTAAACCATTGAGAATCCCGAGCCATAAACATGGCTGTTTGTATGGTCTTAGCTCCTAATTCAAACCAGGGTGTGCATAGTTTAAACATTGCAATGGCTTGATTTTTTGTTGTTGTTGTTAAATTTATTCCATTCCTTTTCCAAGGAATGAAGGAGACATGATTTTTTCCCTCTTACCTCATTTCTCCAGCTTTGCATATTCATTAACGCTTCAAAATATATTTATTGGGGAAGGAATTAACTAGCCTTAAGTAACTCTGGAGAGATCAAGCGTGCAGTACATGGATTTTAACCTGGCTCTTCATGTCCTGGCACTCTATTATAGTCATTGCCTCTTTGCATATTAAAATATTGTGATTATTTCCCTTTCAACCCCAATTGTCTAGAGCAGTGATGGCTAACCTTTTAGTCATCGTGTGCGAAAAGCGCATGCACACACCCATAATGCAATGTGTTTGTGACCACCCCCTGTGCATTAGCACGTGACACCCCCCCGTGCTCCCCTCACACACACACCCATGCAAGCACATGCGACACCCCCCCCATGCCCCATTTTGGGCCTAGTAGGCCTCCCTGCAGCCTCCTGAGACCCAAAGCGCATGCGCAGTAGAGACCCAAAAATCAGTTGGTCGGTGGGAGACATGCGTGCATGCGCGGTGGAGCTGAGCTGGAGCGACAGTTCACATGCCCACAGAAAGGGCTCTGCGTGCCACCTGTGGCCCACGTGCCATAGGTTTGCCATCACGGGTCAAGAGGCTGATATTATTCCTTACAATTTGATTCCAAGTAGAATAAATAAAATTTGATTGACTAGGAAACTTCATGCCCTTCCTAAATTTTTTAACCCAACCCAACCATAGTTGACACCAGGTTCAAGCAGTGGGGACTGCTGGTAGTGAATATCCTCTCCCCTCACCCTTTTTTTATTCCCATGCTTTATCCTTTTACCAACACACCAAAACCTTGTCATCTTCACCCATTTGATGCCTTTCCTTTGCATCCGCAAACAGCAAATTCAATCTTCTGGTGCCTGAAACGTTTCTTTGTAGCCTGCCAAGCTCAGTAGGAAGACTTCTCAGTTGTCCTAAAAGCCCATCCCCATAAGTATGGGGAGTCCATTCCCTTCGTCCTGTGAAGAGTTAGGTCCTCAGATTAGGAGGTACTTTTATTTGAGGGAGACTGGTGGGGGATACATGGAGCACACAGAGAACGACGCCCCGAAGGCCTGGAAGTTTCCCTCAGTACACTGTGCTTCCTAGTCTCACCTGTGTTATTGCCTGTGGTTAGAATTCTTTCTAATCTGGTGTCTCAGATTCTGAAGAGGTAGATCCAAGTCTGTAAACTTTTGCAGAGGTAGGCAATAAAAATATGATAAAAGTTGGCCTCTGTTTTAAGTCATTTGATGTTTTAGTACAGGGGTGTCCAAACTTGGGAACTTTAAGACTTGTGGATTTCAACTCCCAGAATTTCCCAACCAGCATAATTTACTCTCTTGTAATCCCTTCCTCTGCAATCTCTCCATTTAGATCAGAGATCTTCAAACTTGGGAACTTTAAGACTTGTGGACTTCAACTCCCAGAATCCCAGAAGTTTGGACACCCCTGCTTTAGTAGATACTTCAAATTCTCAGGCAAGAACACAAAAACCTTGGAAGATTTCATAATCGTGTATGTGTCTGTCTGTCTGTCTGTGTGTGTGTGTGTGTGTGTGTGTGTGTGTGTTGAAGTAAAAGGACATTCCTCAGGTATTAAGGATTTAACAAATGTTGTAGTGTTCCCAAGGCCAACTTTTGTGCTCAAAATTAAGAAAAGAAACTTCTTGTTGTGGATGCAAAGGGCACGCATGCGCACACATTTATATATTGAATTTTAATTTTTACCTTTTCCTGTTTTCAGATCTTTCTAAAGAGAGAAGAATTAATTGAGTAACTCCAATCAAAACAAGATCGTGAAAACCCTATTCCTGCTTTGCCAAAAAGGACCAGCTTCTCCTCATGTTTCGGAACAGCTTCTTCTGAGTCCACCAATAAAAGTAAGTAGTGCTTGCCCTCAGAGATTGCTTGTCCTTTTCCACCCACGGCAACTGCCCACCATGCTTTTTCATGTATCATATTTTGGGGATAAGAAAGTGTAAACGAAAGCCTTAACTATGGAGCAACTACAAAAAGTTCCTTCCACAAATGGTGACTTGAGAAACTTTCTTCTCATATGTTTTATTCCATCCAGCACAGTGCATGAGCCTATGGAGTAGGAAGTCTGGGAGCTGCATTCCAACATATCTAGACCAAGGGTCTCCAATCTTGGAATCTTTAAGCCTGGTTAGCAAAGCTGGCTGGGGAATTCTGGGAGTTGACGTCCACCGGGCTTAAAGCTGGCATGGTTGGAGACCCCTGGTTTAAACCATGTCTGGTTGATGTGGAGGCATTCTAGATGGGTTGTCCAACTGTCACTTCTGTTTGAAGCCCACAGATCACCCCTGGATGGAGAGTAGAAACCTTTTCAGCCCGATACTCTTGGTCTTCGAAACTCAAAGACAGGGCAAAATGAGGCCCTTAAGCTTAGGGTAGTCCTTTGACCTTCAACCTCTTCTCTCAAACAAGGTGTACATCTCGGACCTTTTCGTTTTAATGATGTGTCATCACCTATTGCAGTGGTGTCCAAACTTGGGAACTTTAAGACTTGTGGACTTCAACTCCCAGAATTCCCCAGCCAGCTTTGTTAGAGTCTGCTAGGCTTAAAGATGTCAAGCATGGCTGGCTGGGGAATTCTGGGAGTTGAAGTCCACAAGTCTTAAAGTTCCCAAGTTTGGAAACCACTGACCTATTGTATCCCTGTGCCACTCAGAAAGAAGTTTGAAAAATCGTGGTTCTTGCCTCAAGACATTTCCCCATAGAAACTCACCTTTCATGAGGGGGTCCCTCTATTTTTATTTATCTCTCCCAACTTTAAAGGTTTCTCCCCTCCTTTCTTCCCCTGCCCGCCCTTCCTCATTAGCTCCTTCAGTAATCCTCCTTTCTCTCCCTCCAGGCCCAGGGCAGCCACGGCTCCCTTTTGCGTTCCACCCAGGGGGCACCACAGTGGAGATGAGGAATTCAGAAGAGCCAACCGCAACGACAGTTTTACAGCGTTTGCTGCAGGAGCAGCTCCGATATGGGAATCCCAACGAGAGCCGCACCCTCCTTGCTTTGCACCAACAGGCCACCCTGCCTTTTGCCAGCAACGGGAGCCCCGGGGCTCCCAACGAAGGGCTGAGCAGCCAGGACCATCCCATTGGGACCCATGTTGCTCGCCAAGAGCCCCAGGGCCAGGAGATTCAAATGGACAACTGTATCATGGAGAAGCAGCTCTCGCCAAGGCTCCAAACAGGCGAGGACCTCCCGACCTACGAAGAAGCCAAAGTCCAGTCTCAGTATTTCAGGGGTCAACCACACGCCAGCGTTGGAGCGGCGTTTTATGTAACCGGTGTCTCCAACCAGAAGATGAGGACCGAAGGGCGCCCCACCGTACAGCGGCTGAGCCCAGGGAAGGTCCACCAGGATGAAGGACTGAGGGACCTCAAGCAAGGACACGTCCGCTCCCTGAGTGAGCGGCTGATGCAGCTGTCTCTGGCTACCAGTGGCGTGAAGGCCCATGCCCCCGTCACCAGCGCCCCACTGTCCCCCCTCTCCTCCCAACAGACTAATGACTTCTACAAGACTTCTGGGGCAGGCCCTCCGCAGCCCGGGGTGAAAGGCATGGAGCACAGGGGGCCTCCTCCCGAATACCCATACAAGAATGTGTCCAGCCCGTCTATGGGCTGTAAGCCTCTGGATCCTGGGCATTTCTATAGTGACCACCGCCTGCCCCAGCAAGGACGCTCTGACGGGCCCACCATGAGGTACCAGCATCCCCCTGAATACGGCTCGTTCCGGTAAGCAGTTCAACCTCCTTGCAGTTCTAACCACCAATGTTTAGGAAGTTGCCGTTTGGGTGCCATTTTGTCCTTTCTGTTGTCTGGTGTTCTTGGGTGGGCCTTGTCAAAGGTGGTGGGATTTGGGCTTGTCACAATCGGGTGCCAGAATGGTAGTGTTGGATCTGGGGATTGGAGGCTCATTTTCTCTGGAAGATTCTCCAACAGGGGGAGGGCTTTTGTTGCGTGTCAGTGTCTCTGTACTACATCCCAACTTTTCACTTTTTCCCTGACACACACCCCCCAACTGAAAATATGGCACGACTGGAGTTCAGTCACACAGTGATCAATTTGAGCCGTGGCATTCAGAGCCAGCTCTCAAGCTAGTTAGGCATTCAGGAAAGGCAAAGTTTGGAGATACCCTATTTTTCAGAGTATAAGACGCACCTTTTTCCCTCAAAAAAAGAGGCTGAAAATCTGGGTGCGTCTTATACACTGAATATAGCATTTTTTGCCACCAGAAACCCCACCCCCTTCACCAAAATGGTCATGCATAGCTTGTAAGAGACGTTTAGAGAGCTCCTGGGGGCTGGGGAGGGCAGAAATGAGCGAAAAACAGCCATTTTGCCCCTACCCCCAGCCCCCAGCAGCACTCTATAAGCTTCCTAAAGTCTATTCATGCCCTTTTTTGATAAAAAACAGGCCCATTTTTGCAATAAATGGGCCGTTTTTTGCTTGTTTTGCTCCCCCCCCCCCGAGCGCTCTACAAGCATCTTAAGGGCTATTCATGCCCTTTTTTCTTTTTTTTTTTTTTTAAAATGGGTCTATTTTTGCAAAAAACGGGCCATTTTTGGGAGGTTTGCAGAGTGCAAAAACTTTTTTAAAAATTTTCCTCTTCAAAACCTTGCTGCGTCTTATACTCTGGTGCGTCTTATACTCCAAAAATACAGTACTTGAGATCCTTCCGGCTTCCTGATCTTCCTCAAATATGCCCTCAGAGACCATGTTTTTTAAATAATAATAATAATAATAGATTGCCCACAACATCTTGCTTGAAATGAACTTGCCCTGTCTTCTGAGGGGGACTAGCAGTGGGGCATCTCCAGAATGTTCCAGGTGAGTTGTGGAAGGTGTTTTGCTTCTAGGTTGGTAGCACCTATTTATTTTCCTGTTCCAGAGGGTGAAACGTCAAGCTCATTCGTCCTTTTTCCCCTGAACAATTTGATCATCCAGCAAGGAGTGGCTGCGTTTCCTTCACCTGACAGGAAATGTACGTCAGTCACACCAAATGCCAAAGGTTTTTGGTTTTGCAGGGATGCTTTGTTTTATTTTTTATTTTTAATGCCCCGGCAAGAAAATTGTGTGGATTAGCAGTTGAGCCACTTCCTGCTCAGGGCTTGGCCGAATGGCACCCTGATATTTGGGGAATGGATGCTTTGCTTCTCCACATCAGCGCCCGGCTGGTGTTTAGATGCTCGGTTTGTATGCATGAAAGGTCTTGAAAAAGGTCTTTGATCTCCCTGAATAACTAGGGAAGAATGCCAGAACAGACAGGTTACAGTGCCTTGTGAAAGGCCTCTGGCAGATGTCTTCAGAAGAAGTCTTTGCAGGCAATTGGGAACATCTGGCCGAGTAAACAATAGCGCAGCCATTCTCAAAATTTCAACTCAGAACCGAGTTTTATTCTCTGAGCCTTTTTCAGTGGACTGCATTGTGCTGGGCTCAGCAGTCAAATCCTTTTACGTGTTACAGTTTGAAACAGCCCAGTAAGCAAAGTTTACAAAAGTCAAGGGAAGGATGGATGGACCTGAGCAGAGTAAAGCTAGGAGCACATCAAAATCACGTGAAGTGTTGACATCCCTTTATAATTAGCTTTGGTAAGACCACGCTTGGAACATTGCATCCATTTTTTATCACTGATACAAAAAAGATGTTGAGGCTCTGGAAAGAGTGCAGAGAAGATCAACCAAGAAGATTAGGAGGGCTGGACAGTAAAACATATGAAGAACAAGTGCAGGAATTGGAAATGTCTAGTTTAATAAAAAGGACTAAAGCAGTGGTGAAATTATTTTTTTTTTACTGTGGGCATGTCTTGGTGGGTGTGGCAGGGGAAGGATACTGCAAAATCCATTGCTACCCCACTCCAGGGGAAGGATACTGCAAAATCTCCATTTCCACCCCACTCTGGGGCCAGCCGGTTCTCCAAACTATTCAAAATTTCCGCTACTGGTTCTCCAGAACTTGCTGGATTTCACCCCTGGACTAGGAATGATATGATAGCAATCTTCAAATATTTGTGGGGCTGCCACAAGGAAGAGAGAGTCAAGCTATTCTCCAAAGCACCTGAGGGCAGGACAAGAAGCAACGGATGGAAACTAATTAAGGAGAGAAGCAACCTAGAACTAAGGAAGAATTTCCTGACAGAACAATTAACCAGTGGAACAGCTTGCCCCAAGTAGGTATAAATGTTCCAACACTGGAGGTTTTTAAGAAGAGATTAGACAAACATTTGTCTGAAGTGGTGTAGGGTTTTCTGCTTGAGGAGGGGGTTGGACTAGAAGACCACCAAGGTTCCTCCCAATTCTGTTATTCATAATAAAACCTAATCTTACTTACAACTTTAAATTTTCACCTTTCAAAATATTTTCCAGAACAGCATAATAATTGTAAATATTGTAATTATTTTTACAAAAATACTGTAAATATTTTTACAATATTTGCAGTTATAAAACATTACACAGATCTAACATTACACAGATCTAACAATATTAAACATTGAAAATGCAGAATTTTTCATTGTTATTAAAAAGAGTTCAGTCAAAACTCCACGAAAACTTGTTTCCCACAAGGCATAAGATAGGCATGAACTTGCCTTTACTCCGACAAGGCCTGACAGGCTTCTTTGGGTAAGGTAACTTCCTATAAAACAGGTTTAAATAAACCTGAGAATCCAGGTTTATTGACTATCTGTGGAGAATCTCGAAGCTGCAATAGAAATATTTGGTGCCTGGGCACAAAAATCGTAATTTTGGACTTGGAAAAAGTATCAAGTATCTTGATTCATATTAAGTGTGTTCCTTCAAGAAAAACTCAAGGTCATCCAACTTAAGATAAATTAATGAAATAGTATTGGCATGATAGACCCAAAGGTGCTTTTTCAGAAGGCAACTGGACTTTCTTGTTTTTTAGTTGAACAAGAAGCTTCTTCAGCTATGACAGGACAGTGGGGAATGGAAGGATTTATATTCCTTGTAGACAACTGGTTGTTTGCATCCTTTTAGAGAGTCCTGGAGGCCACTTGGAGTTTTATCTGTATCTTCAGGGTCACCTGAGTAGTGCAAATAGTTCCCGTACAAGAAAGTCCAGTTGCCTCCTGAAAAAGCACCTTTGGGACAACCATGACCTGGATGACTGAGAATCTCTGCAGACTTTCATTGACATGATAGCTCTCCGGGTTAATTATGGTCCTATTTCTGGCATGTCAGAAATTATAGTTTAGCCGCAGTTGGCTTTAGAGGTACTTGGAGGGCTGGGCCCCAGGCTTTGGGGGCCCACCTGCAACTGCAGACTGGTCTCCTTGCCAGGAAGTAGGTTAGCAAAGCATGCAGTCACCTCCGTCACTTTCAGCTGAAACTGAAGGTTTGTTTTCTCTCTTAAAATGTCCTCCTTGAAGAAGTAGCTCAGACGAGTATCTCTGGAGATCCTCAGTCATCCAGGTCAGGGTTGCCTCAAAGGTGCTTTTTCAAAAAGGCAACTGGACTGGGGTTTTTTTTTCTCCTGTTTTTCCTTGAGGAAGAAGAAGAAAAAGACATTTCGCTTCTCATCCAAGAAGCTTCATCCATTGTGATGGTGGAGGGTGGAAGCAGAAATGGTATTCAGAAGGTTCTGACCAGTTCTGGAGAACCGGTAGCGGGAATTTTGAGTAGTTCGGAGATTCGGCAAATAGCACATATGACTGCCCCCACCCCCATCTATTCTCTGCCTCCTAAGTCCCGGCTGATCGGGAGGGAATGGGGATTTTGCAGTACCCTTCCCCTGCCATGCCCACCAAGCCACGCCCACGGAAACTGTCTTGTACGTAAGCCTGGAGCTTCATCACATCTGTTGCATCCATGCAACTAAGTTGTTCACATTATCACTGAGGTTGGAAGATCCTGTGTCAAGGGGTAGATAGTCACTTGAGCATCCAAAGCTGGGACTAGCGCCATCCACTCCCAACAGCCCTTAGCATCCTAACCCAACCGACATGAGCTCTGCTGTTTCAGGAAGGTCTAAGGCAGTGATGGTGAACCTTTTTGGCACCGAGTGCCAAAACTGGAATGTGTGTACATGTGCGTGCACCAGAGTGTGGGAAACTTGAAGGCCAGCTGGCTACTGTGCACATGCCTGTTTTGGGGGCGTTTTTGGAGCCTGCAAATGGCCCAGAAAATGACCTGAAAGAAGCCTGAAAATGGTCCAAAAACAGCCTGGAAAATGGCCAGAAAAATGGCCTGAAAAAAGCCCTGTTTTGGGGGCATTCTTCGGACTGTTTTCAGGCCGTTTTCCAGGGTCAGCAAAGACCAGCTGGCTGGCATGCATGTGCGCACCGGAAACCAGAAGAGCAGCTGGCGGCGGCACATTTGCCCACATAGAGGGTTCTATGTGCCGCTTCTGGCACGTATGCCATGGGTTCGCCATCACGGGACTAGAAGGAGAAGAAGCCCAAAGCTCAAATGGTGATGGAATAGAAGCCTACAAAGTGTCTGTGGGGGCATCAAGATAGGGAAGCCGCAGGTACAAATGTGGTGTCCTTTTTAAATGAATTGTTGGTTTGTCCTTGACAGGCAAAACCCGGAGATTCAGCTGCCATTCCAGCA
The DNA here is from genome assembly GCF_009769535.1 of Thamnophis elegans. Classification (NCBI taxonomy): domain Eukaryota; kingdom Metazoa; phylum Chordata; class Lepidosauria; order Squamata; family Natricidae; genus Thamnophis; species Thamnophis elegans. The sequence continues at coordinate 37,450,387 of NC_045552.1, forward strand.
ACGGCCTCCCCACCACCACAGCCCGACCTCTTCCCTGACCTCTTTGGGGTCCCTGACGCTGTTGCAGTCGTTGCCCCCTTCCAGACTGTCACCGTCTCAACACCAGCCCCCTCTGACCCCAAGCCAAGGAGACCCCTTCTCTCTGCCCCGGACACAGCCACTTTTTTTGCCCAGCCAGATGCACCAGGGTGACCTCTACCGATTCTGCCAACCTCTTCCTGGACAGCAGCAAGCAGACTCTTACTCGGCCCTGCCCAGGCCCCCGCCAGCCCCTTCTCCCTACCAGCAAATGCCTGTGGACCCCTATGTCATTGTCTCCAGGGCCCAGCAAATGGTGGAGATCCTCTCTGAGGAGAACAAGTCTCTACAGCAAGAGCTGGACGGATGCTATGAAAAAGTGGCCAGGTTGCAAAAGGTAAGGAAAATGTCGTCTTTCTCCCTTCTCCTTCTCTTTTGACTATCGCAAAGATGCTGCTTTGGAGAAGCCACAAATCAACCACCTGTACGGCATCCCCCATCTTCCCCTCCGGCATACAGGTAGTCCTCAGCTTACAACAGTTCATTTAGTGATGGTTGCAAGTTACAACTGTTTTTCATGTGACCATTGCAGCCCCCTCATGGTCATGTGATCAAAATTCAGGTGCTTGGCAACTGTTTCGTATTTATGACGGTGGCCATTTCCTGGGGGGGGGGGAGTCATGGGATCCCCTTTTGCGACCTTCTGACAAGCCATGTCAAGGGGGAAGCCAGTTCATTGAACAACCATGTTAATAGCATAACAACTACAATGATTCACTCAACGACTGTGGCAAGAGAGGTTGTAAAATGGGGCAAAATTAACTTAACAGATGTCTCACTTAGCCGCGTAAACTTTGGGCTCAATTGTGGGCGTAACCTGAGGACCACCTGCACTGTGTCTAATTTTGGGGCTACTTCAATAGAGGCGCCTTGAGAGAAGCGAAGGCTGAGGGGCTTGGTGTGGAGAAAGCCTGGCACTGAGGCCTTGGCCCTCCCAGGAAGGCTGAGGGAAAAACCGCTGGCTATTGGCTGCAGGCGGGGTTTTCCCAAGCCTCCATTACCTTTTTTTTAATGAAACAAAGTTTTTTTTATTGTTTGTTACATATTTTAACTTCTTTTATAAACTTGTCCAGGTTTCCCCCCTTTACATCTTCTGTTATGCATAGTTCATTTTACATCGTATTTTCATTTCACATTTCAGCCATCTTATTTTCTTTCCATATTTTCCTGCTTAATTTTAATTTCTTCTTAATCTATAAACAATATCATTATTGCCTCTCCCAAGTTAATCAAATTTAACATATCATTTCCATCTATTACTCTGTTTTACTATTGATAGCATATATCCTCAAATTTAATTTTATATAGTAAACATTTCACTTAGTTAATGATCCACAATTAATAGTATTAATCTATATCCCTCACATCTTATTGGCTATATACCATTGGCTATATTTACCAAATTTCATTCTATTCTACTAGTAAATCCTTTTTCTTCTTTCTTTTTTTCAATCATTTTCTCTTAGTGTCTCAGGAACTTCTCTTATATTCTCTCCACCCATTCGCCTAATTTTTTCTTATTCTTGTAATTTCTATATTTTTTCTTTCTAATCTTTTTTTTCTTTTTTAATTCTATTGTTTTAGTACCTTTCCCCAGTTTGCCCCCCCCCCCATCTTTCCCCATTAATCCCACCTTTGCTATTTCCAACCCTCCATTAACTTTTGACTCCCATCATTTCAAACCAGGCTGTTAGTAAATATTCCCTGGAAATTGCGGGAGATGAAAATTGGGCCTAGGTTGAGGGAAAACTACATCATCCCCTTCAGAGATAATGAGTCTCTAGTTTGGGGCAAAGGCTGAGCTCAGATATTATGCTAAACTATCATGCCATTTGTCTGGTTGTTACAGCATGATATGTCAGCCCAGTCATTGTGCTTGTTCAACATGTTTGAAGTGAATAATGTCTTAGCGCAAAGCATAAACATCCTATGTTCAAGCCCTGCAAATCCAGATTTTGTCAAGGTGTTGAAATGTCTCTAAGGTTGATTCACAATACCTTGGAAGATTGCAAGGGAGACACATCCCGCAGTGTCTTGATGCAGGTTGTGTGACTTTTGTACGCTGAGTCCCTCTGGCAGTGTCACATTTGGCTCCCAGCTGGCTCCCCCTGCAGACATCCTGGAGTCCGGCTGCCCATGTCGGGGGCCAACCTGGCATTGGGTGCCACATGAAAGGGACTCTTTCTATGGTCAGCTGCCAGGCTGGAGTGCTTCCTCTTCTCACTGTCCAAACCAGGCAACAAACCTTCTGGGAGTTTTGCAAGAACTGAGGGAATTCAGAGTTGAATGTTGGAATGCCCCGCTGAATATTTTTTGTGTTTTATTCTCGTTTAATTGTTTGTTATAGCTAGAAACAGAAATACAACAAGTTTCAGAGGCTTATAAGAATCTGGAAAAGTCGTCTTCCAAGAGGGAGTCTCTGGAAAAGACCATGAGAAACAAGCTGGAATGCGAAATCCGTAGACTTCATGATTTTAATCGTGATCTCAGAGGTAAAAGAAACTTTTGAAGTTCTTCTTATTGCTGCTGAGTGATTTAAGATCAGTGATATATTCTGTGGCTCCTGAAAAAAAGAACCCAGAAAATACTATGCAACTCACTTTTTCTCCCTTTGTAAAATCCTTTATATGTTCACATTATATTTACTCTTGTGAACATTCAATCTCATAATTTAGGTTGGGGAGGAATTAATTTCCTGTCCAGCTACAAAGTTCAATCTGCGTTGCTGAGTTCAGTCTCAGTTGACTGAGTTTATAGCCCCAAAATTGTCCTCAAAGAATTTAGAAGTTCAAAACCATTTTTATTAATGTGGCCCAGGAGGATAGGATAGCAATCGTCTTTTTTTTAAAAGCACTGCATTAGTATCACTTAGGGACGCAGTGGCTCAATGGCTAAGATGCTGAGCTTGTCGATCACAAAGATTGGCAGTTTGGCGGTTTGAATCCCTCGCGCTGCGTAACAGAGTGAGCTCCTGTTACTTGTCCCACCTTCTGCCAACCTAGCAGTTCGAAAGCATGTAAAAATGCAAGTAGAAAAATAGGAGCCACCTTTGGTGGGAAGGAAACAGTGTTCCGTGCGCCTTTGGCGTTTAGTCATGCCGGCCACATGACCACGGAGACGTCTTTGGACAGTGCTGGCACTTTGGCTTTGAAACGGAGATGAGCACTGCCCCCTAGAGTCGTGAACGACTAGCACATATCTGCAAGGGGAACCTTTATCTTACTACCACTTACAGTTATTCTGCTCTGCAAAGGGTTAAGTCAACCTACCTAAATTTAACAAGGAAAGTAGTGGCAGCATGAGCATTTAGAAAGCAGAGAGTCGCCTTTGGAAAAGAGAGATCTCAACCTCCCCCTCCTCATGGCTGGACACTTGAAAGGACCTCCAAGAGAGACCTTGAGCTCTGAGCATGCTATTCACATGGGCTGATATGCGCTTTCATCTATCATGATCTTAAACCATTTAGGCCTTTATAAGGAAGTCCCAAAGCCAAAAACAAATCAGTCTGGTGGATGAACGAATTGGGATGCTGCATTTTGCACTGGTTTTAATTCCTAAATCCTGTCTATCTGTGGTCCGCCCAGAGTGCACCTCATTAATTTAGAGAGGTGCTTAAAGCCTGTGGCTAGTTCCGTCTTCTCCAGCCAGAGCTGCCAGACCCTCCACAATAGGACCTATTTCCAGAACCACAAAAAAAATGTTCTCGAAGAAACTTAACCTGGTTCTATCCAGATCTGGGTTGTGCTTTCCATTCTGACTGAGTTTTCCCAGGGATTAACATTATCTAGCCCTTGTCTGGACTGAACATATCAGCCTACATCCACTCAGCCAGGGCAACCAGACTCCATCACCTGCCTTAACCAAGAGGGCTGTCCATCCTCCAAACTCCAGGCGAGGTCCCTGAGCATCTTCACATAGATGCACAAGGGAGCCAAAGGTCAGTGACAGTGAAGTCCAGTGGCCATCCATCAACACTGCTTCCCGAGGTTGCTTGACCAAATCCTACACTGGCCGAGTCTCCAGAACAATTCTCTTGTTTGGGGTATCAAATGATAGGATCAGAAATGCAGCAGAAGAAGAGCACTTCCTGCTGGACTTGAATCTGTAAATCACCTGGCCCCCATTTCTTGATCCAGCCCTGTACAAGAAGAGATGGGCTTTTCTTCACCTGAGGGGGAATGGCAGGACAGCTTCCATCATTAACCTCTTTGCCATTTGTGTCTTTCTGGCAGTTGAACCTGAGTATCAGGTGGGACCACCAAGAAACGGTAGCATTAATGTGACCACAGGGGGAAATTAATAAATTGGGGAAATAGATTTCTTAGGTATATTTCATTTGGATTTATTTTAAAGTTAATGTATTTATTTTAAAGAGAAATGAGATCAAATAGATATTTTATGCTGGCTCCTATTCACTTGTGTGAGTACAGTACTAATAAGCTATATGAAAAAGTTTAAAGCATGGCAACTGGACCAAAGTTATTAAAACAGATGTTTCATTACTCATCCAAGTAACTTCTTCAGTCAAAATGAACATTTGGGTAGGTGGAGAATCAGACAGTTGGAAAGAACCAACTCTTGCCTTACAGAGTGCAGTGGGTTTCTCCCCAAATTGAAAAGCAATGTATAAATGGAAATCCAATCATCCAGACCAAAAGTATCTTAAAAGATTAAATCAAGCACCAAAGTTTATTAAAACTGAAATGTTTTATTACTCATCCAAGTAAGTTTTCGGTCAATATGAAAATTTGTATGGCAAGAATTGGTCCTTTCTGATGAATATCTGATTCTCTGCCTACCCAACTTTTCATGTTGCCTGAAGACGTTTCTTGGATGAGCAACTAAACGTCTCAGTTTTAATAAACTTTGGTCCAGTTGCCATGAGTTAACCTTTTAAGATACTTTTGGCCTGGATGATTGCATCTCTATTCACATGTTACTAAAGAGCTACCTAAGCGCCCAGTTGGGAAGGGGGGTCTGTCTTGCCCTTCTGGCAAGGGGTGTTTTTAGCTCCTCCCCCCACTTTCCGGTTTTATAATACAGCTGTGAGCACCTGAGGGCAGGACAAGAAGTGATAAGTGGAAGCTCAATAAAGAGAAACCCAACCTGGAACTAAGGAGAACATTCCTGACACTGAGGACAATTAACCAATGCTTGCCTCCCATATTTGTGGGTGCTCCACCACTGGAGGCTTTCAGATTGGACAACCAGTTGACCAGGATGGCGTAAGGTCTCCTGCCTTCAGCAGGTAGTTGGGCTAGAAGACCTCCAAAGTTACGTCCAACCGTATAATTCTATGTTCTAAATTTCAAAGGAAAGGGATGAAGTCCATTCCAGGATTTTGTCCCCAGAGTGGAGGGGTATATAAGGTACAGGTCAGATGCAGAATTAGGGGTGGCAGATGGAGGGAATGGGGTGATGCTTCTTGCACAGAGGATGACATTGGGTATCTCATGGTGCAGCAAAGGTTAACGACTTGTGGAAAGAGGATCAAAAGGATTCATGGGAGGGGCAAAGGCTGCCAGAAGCCATTTGCCAAGATGGCCACCTTTTCTGCAAGACAGAAGGAAGGACTTGCTGATTCTTTTGCCCTTCCATCCCGTTGATGGACTTCCCAAAGCATTTGGGTCACCACCATGGGAACAAAGTACATAGCTGGGCCTTTTGGAATAGGCTGGAATAGGATTCAGCAGCCGTCCCTTAAAGGATTCACAGATGGGTCACCCCATCTGAGGACACCGTGTGTCTCGTGTGTGAGAGCTGGGGTGACATCGTTAATTAAAGATTCTGGACTAGGACTAGAGTTGTACATTATTCTTTCGGTTACAACTGCTTGTCCTACATTCAAGGCACCGAGACAATCACGTGTTTTGCATTTAGGTAGCAGATAGGTAAAGTTTAGCAACAGTGACCCCTGCTAGCCAAAGTAGGTGCAGCATGTTCCCTTCACAAGGAAGTCTTCAGGGATTATTATATACTTTCTCTTTCCTGTCTCCGCACTTCTTGTTACAAAGCCCTGATAGCAAAGGGAAGGGAAGGGAGGCCATTCCAGCCTCCACTTTCCACACAGAGAAGCTAAACACAGTTCCCTCAACTGCAATCTCAACCCACCTGGAGGTATCAAAAGTGAGCAAGGTATCCCTTCATAACTTTAGGCAGGTGAAGCTCGGTAGGGTGCAGAGCAGCCTAGACAGTAAGTAGCAGTCAGTTCGCACCTATCCGGGAGAACCAGTTCTTAACTTTCTAAGAGTTTCAGAGAACCGGTTGTTGGAAGAAATCTTCTTTTGGTTTTTTTCCGGTTTACAGGGCTAACCCTGTAAGGAAGGCAGGAAGGAAACATTCTGGTGTTGTTTTTAGCTTAATCTTTATTGCCCTGCTTACAGAAACTGCCTCTCCGGTTAACCCCTATGACATTGTAACAGCTAAGGCAAAGTGCCCATCGACCTGACTAATATTGAGTTGGCCACGCCCACACGGTCACATGACCACTAAGCCCTGCCTACCCACCTAGTCATTAGGACAGAGAACGGTTGGTAAATTATTTGAATCCCACCACTGGTAAGTAGGTATTGTGGCCCACCAGGAGCCAGTGGAGCTGGCAGCAGTCGGACATCGAGGAGGTTAGGGAGGAACCTGGGCCAGTCCTGGAGTCTGGAGAAAGCTCTGACGAGGGCTCTGTGTCAGAGACAGAGAGGGGGCCAGAGCTGTATGCCAGTTATCAGCTGCCTTTGGAGTCAAACATCAGTGAGGCAGACGAACAGCTGGAGCCTGTTTCCAGTGTGCGCATGCGCAGAGTTGCCAGACAAAGGGAACAGCTAAAGAACAGGGGTTGACTTGGGAGTAAGGCCACAGAGGAAATAAAAAAGGAGCAAAAGGGAAGTGGAGTTTGCAGGAGACAATCTGTTGGCCCGTGACCCTCCGAGACTCCTTGCCAAGTTCTGCAAATCTCGGCCTGGCAGCTCTCCAAACCAGATAAGGTCTGTGACTGTAAATCCTCCCTCAAAAGACTTTGATGGATGTGAATGAGCAAAACTCACAGTGAATTAATACAGTTAATACAACTTGGTACCAGGAGTTTGTTTCATGCTCTTGGGAAGCCTCAGTCAGAATAGTAGGTCACATAGTTAGAAGCACATGGTCTCTTTTATGGCACACGGCTGCCAGTGACTCTGCACATACAGGGCATTCAGAAAGTAGTCAGAAACACACACACACACACACACACACACTTACTTTTGTCCATTTTGTTACACTGCAGCCTGATTCTACAGTTGGTGAAATTAGTTCCTTTCTCATTAATCTAAATTCAGTATCCCGTAGTGACAAAGTTAAAACAGAATTTTAGAAATGTCTGTAAATTTATTAAAAAGACAAAGCAAATATCACATTGGCATAAGTATTCAGATCCTTTGCAACAATATGTGGGACTCGGAAGGCAGAGAATAGATGGGGGCGGGACCAGCCAGAGGTGGCATTTGCTGGTTCTCCGAACTACTCAAAATTTCTGCTACCGGTTCTCCAGAACTGGTCTCCAGAACCGGTCAGAACCTGCTGAATCCCACCTCTGCAACAGACCTTTTGCAACAATATGTGAAATTTAGCTCTGGTGCTTCCCAGTTCTCTTGATCGTTGCTGATATGTCTCTACACCTTGAATGGAGTCGACGTGTAGTAAATTAAATTGATTGGACATGATTTTGAAAATTTTCTGCACTGAAGGGTCCTTTCAATAAAGATTAAGAAGTAGATTAAGTAGTAATGTCTCCCCTGTTGAATGGCAAGGAAGGCTAACTACTTAGATAGCTTTCCATAGAGCCTCTGGGTTATAGATTAGCAAGTCCAGGGCAATCAGAAACGCCCATGTTCCACTTCCCTTTCAGCCATGGAAGTTCACTGGCTGCCTTGGGCTGCAGTCATTTTCTTTCTCTCAGTCCAGCCCGTCTCACTAGACAGTTGTGCAAGGTGGCAGGAGGAATGGTACACATGTGGGATAGACTCTGAACAGTTAATTCATCAGCCCTAACCGTTCCATGACCCCTGTGCTTCTTCTTCCTTTTGCAGACCGTATGGATACTGCCAATAAGCAGCTTGCTGAGAAAGAATTTGAAGGCACAGAGGATAACAGGAAAACCATCTCCCAGCTCTTTGCACAAAGTGAGTCCATCACATTTCCTGTAGCTGTGGTTAATAGATGTGGTTAATTGTTTTGCAAAGTGCTGAAAGCAGAAGAAAGCAACCTTGAGAAATGCCCAAGAGAAGTTGGAGAGAGCCAAGAACAACCACTCTTGGTCTCCTGCGAGTAACAGAACTCATCCTCAAGTTCACTTAGGCATTTCAGTTGCCATTTCTGCTCTGCTGTGTGGTTGTTTGTATTCAGCTGCCTGGAGGGGAAGGCCAGTTACATTGGAGAAACACAGACTGTTTGGACCCAACCTTTTTCCCTTCCTCATGCTGAGGTTCACTTGTTGGGCTAAAACCATTTTTTTTTTAGAATGGTCAATATACAGCTAAAACCCTTGTGTCTCTTAACCTTAACCTGGGCAAAATATTTTCAACCTCAACATGACATAAACCACTTCCTTTGCGGATGCGAGATGCGGGGGCGACTTTCAAGACAGGAGACATTAGTCTCCTGCTCTGAATGCTGGGGGACTTGGTGAGCACCACCCTGCACCACCCTGCCAAGTACATGGGAAGAGTCACTAATGGATCTTAGCAATCTCAGCAAAACTAAGAAAGGGACTTGCCTCGTTTTTTGGAGTGACTTTCACTGCTCCCAGACCTTAAAGAAGAATGCTCGCACAAGGGATCTGAGGAAGCCTCTGTGTGTGTCCCAGCCTAGGAGGAACTTCTGCTTCCCAGGTGGTTCTGTTGTCCCTCTGCCTGCCTGGATAAAAGGGCATAACTCTGGAGGGGTGCTGGTTGAGGTCATTGCGCACAATGGACAGTGGGGGAAGACAAAAGTCTCCCAACAGCCTTTGCTTCGCTCTTCCCTATAATGTTGAAGCGTTGTTCATGTATCCCAGTTGTTGGAAGTGGAATTGAATGAACTTGTCTAGAACTAGATCAGGTAATCTTCCATTTCTGCCAAGATGCAACCACAGACTCTTCCTGGCAGTTCTGTGGTTTTAGTTCTTGGTGGCAAGGTCAGCAATGGCAGCTGTGAGAGTTTCATTGAGAATGGAGCATCAGGGACCCTCTACCATCAGCTGCTGGATAGCATCAGAAGGAAAGAATTCTTGTTTTGGTGTCCTCCTTGATTCTGACAAACAGGATTTCCTGAAATAAGAGAACTCCCAAATCATGCATACATACGTGCACTGTGCAAACACACACACACACACACACACACACACACACACACACACACACACACATATCCTTTGTTTACTACTGCTACTACTGCTTAATTTCCAAAACATAATTTTGGAAATTATGAAGAAAATGCAATACCTGCCATCCTATAACAACAAGAGTGTCATCGTAATTCTTTGAAAAATGTGCTTGAAATCCATTTCCCTCCATCCACAAAGCTAATAGCTCACCCTTGGAGCTCTGCCCCCCAGAAACTCTCAAAGCTGTATTTCCCCCCCCCCTTTCTATTTTACCTGCACAGATAAAGAAACCCAAAGGGAAAAGGAGAAACTGGAAGTGGAGCTAGCAGGGTTTCGCTCAACTAATGAGGAGCAACGGAGGCACATTGAGATCCGGGACCAGGCATTAAACAATGCACAGGCCAAGGTGGTGAAGCTGGAGGAAGAAGTAAGTCTTCTCATTTTGCTCTTGGATATCATTTGAGTATGTTACGTTTTGACTGAATCCTTAATACAGTGTTTCTCAATGTTAGCGACCTGAAAATGTATGAACTTCAATCCCCTTGCTGACTGAGGAATTTGGGGAGTTGGAAGTATCTTCAAGCTGTCAAATTGGAGAAACACTGTCTTAATAGTAAGAAGAACACCGGTGGCCTACCTGAAATTGCAGGATTAATCCATGTGTTGCAAGCATCCAGAGACACTTTCAGGTTCAAGATTTTTTTTTAAAAAAGCATCTGGAATTAAGTAGAAACTTCCTAACAGTGAGGACAGTTAACCAGTGGAACAGCTTGATTCCAGAAGTTGTGAGTGCTCCATCACTGGAGGTTTTTAAGAAGAGACTGGGCAGTCACTTGTCTGAAATAGTGTAGGACATGGTTCTCCTGCTTGAGCAAGGGGCTGGACTAGAAAACCTCCAAGGTCCCTTCCAGCTCTATTCTATTCTAAAAGCAAATGATAGCGGAGAATACCTGAAACCCAATTCAGTAAGGAAGAAAAAAAATTGCAGAATGTTTTGGCAAGGAAGGGCTGCGTGCTTTGCTTTCCCCAAAGCCATAAAATAATTTAGTACTGTTTTTCCATTTTAAGAATGGGAACATTTTCCACATTCTTGGCTGCAGAAAGTGCAGGGCCGATGAACATAGAAAGATCCAGTTTTCAGTTGATAGGGACTATATTGTCATCTCCTGATAATGATCTGTTGCAAGTCTTCTATGTCAGTTTTCTTGGTGTTCTGTGATTTCTCTTTCTCCTCCTTAGCAGTGCCATAAGGGTCTTTCTGGCACAAAAGAATAATTTTCATTAGAGAAAAAGCTTAGGTGAAAGTATTGGCTTATTCCTCTGAAATCTTGCATGAGAATCCTCTTGGGTTTTCTTTGCTGAAGAGAGACCCACCTGATGTACAAATCTATATTTGTAATTTGACATTAAAGTACCATTACTAATACAGACACACTGGTAATCTTATATCTGGTGGTCTCAGAACTGACTTTGAGGCAGATTGGAGAGGCATAAACTGCAAGCATGTGGTTCTAGTAAGATCCTGTATGAGTTGAGTTTCCCGCAAACATGTATGTATCCTGCAGTCCTAGGTATTTATATTTTACTGCCATGAGAGCTACAAACTTCATTTGCCAGACCTCTAGAAATTTGAGAGGTCTGTGGATAGCAGTGAAGCTCTCAGTGGTTGGTTAAGGCAGTAACAGGTTATACTTTTGCTAGTACACAATACTTACCCCTACTACAAAGAACTCTAGTTATACTAACTCAGAATTTCCAAATGCTATTTCTGTACTGTGTCTCTGCCTTTCATTCAGCTTTCATTCCCTTCTAGTGTTAACCTTTGGATTGTCCTACACTTCTCATTCTTAGTTGATGTCTTCTTATACCCTTGTTTTGCAAGATTACCGTATTTACATGGGTGATTTAAGACAAGGAACACAAAAGCCTTCCATTAACTAAAGCTCCCACTTCTTTAAACAGTGAAAAATGCTGTTTGTTCCTTTCTGCCTGCCTCATTTATAAGATACTTAAAATGTTTAGTTTGCTGACTCTTCATCCCCTCTAAGGCTACAAAAATTATCTTTTCATAAAGCATCATCTTTGCAATCCTGGCATCAACAGACAGCCAAAAAAGAATAGCCAAAAATAACATATTTTATTTTATCTTGATCACATAAACCAAATTTATATTCCTTGCTTTCACTTCTAACAATCTTAACCTTTAATTCATTCAAATATTGTTGTGGGATTTAATTTCTCCTCAATTCTTCTTTACCCCATTGCCCAGATTTCTTCAACAAAGTATCTTTTGTACATCTAATAAGAACATATTTTCCAGGTCATTCTCTTGGTTTATCATTTGTATTTTCCATTTCATTTTTAAAACTATAGTCAGTTTCTTTTGTATATCTAGTACAAGGTCTTTGACTTCCAACCATTATTTAATGACTGTTTATAGTTACAATGGCACTGAAAAAGTTACTTGTGACTATTTTTCTTACTTATGAAAATTGTAGCATCCCTGTGTCGTGTCATCAAAATTTGGACAGTTGTCAGTTGGTATGTTTTTATGACAGTTGCCGTATCCCAAAGTCATGTGATCAACTTTTGCAACCTTCTGACAAGCAAAGTCAATGGGGATACCAGAATCACTTTTAACAACCTTGTTATTAATTTAAGTGTTAAGTGTTTCACCTAACATCTATGGCGAGAAAAGTCTTAAATGGGGGAAAACCCACTTAACTGCCTTGCTTTGCAATAGAAATGTTGGGCTCAATTGTGATCATAAGTCAAGGACTACCATCTTTCTCTGGGGCTTTCATTTATAGTTCCACTTTTGGTACTTTCTCTGTCTTGTCAGATAAAACTTGTTCCACATCTGTCATTCCTTCGTTAATGTATTTTACATTTAGTTTGTTGATAGAAGCAGACATCATTGCTGACAGTGTTGATATTATGTTACTAATTTTTGGCACCATTATTCAAAGATCATATTTAATAGATCATTTTTGAAGTTATGACATTTTGCGTCATTTTGCGCCAAGTCTAGATATTGACTGGCATCAAGCCCAGGGTTGTATTTTTTTTCTTCTGCTTAAAATATTTAGTCCCTTCTAGTGTCCTGTTTTAAAATCATCACTTATTTTTGTTATGACTTGCAGTAGTCAGGTTAGCCAAAATAAGTGCCTTTCCCACAGGAAACTCTTTATTTTTTATAGTTAATTCCAAAATCTTATAGTAGTCCTAATTTATTTGGACTCTTAACCCATTTATAACTTACCTAGATCAAAATCTCAGTCAGCTTTTTGCTGTTTATTTCAAATTCTTCATGTTCCTTAATATAAGGAGCCGAGGTGGCGCAGTGGTTAAATGCAGCACTGCAGGCTACTGCTAGATCAGCAGTTCAGCGGTTCAAATCTCACCGGCTCAGGGTTGACTCAGCCTTCCATCCTTCTGAGGTGGGTAAAATGAGGACCCGGATTGTTGGGGGCAATATGCTGACTCTCTGTAAACCGCTTAGAGAGGGCTGAAAGCCCTATGAAGCAGTATATAAGTCTACTGCTATATACAATTAGCCTTTTTTTCTTTTCGGAGTAGAAGAAAAATTTGCCTGATGAAGACCTGTCCTTCTGAAGAACTCTTTAATAGCTTTAAAATGCTTAAAAGGGAATTCTTGAAAGTGATTAGAAAGCGAGATTGGGGAGCTTGATGCCTTTAAAGCAGAGGTCTTCAAACTTGGCAACTTTAAGACTTGTGGACTTCAACTCCCAATTCTGGAAGTTAAAGTCCACAAGTCTTAAAGTTGCCAGGTTTGTGGACCCCTGCTTTAAATAGTTCTGCCATGATTGTAAGTAAGATGGCTGAAGCTGTCATTTCTTGTCATTCAAACTGATGGAAAAATCACTGTCTCCTCATAAGAAGGAGCCACCAGAGCCCAGGTGGGCCATCTCTTTTCCTCTCTTTATTCATGGAGTTTCTTAGGAACCCATCTAGTCGCTGGTCCCTTGATCTTTGCAACATGAATCCGTTTGTCATTCCTCTCCTTGAATTTGTTCCAAGTAAATAACTTGGGGGGGGGCAGGTGTTTTACCCTTCCTTCCTTTCTTTCTTTCTTTCTTTCTTTCTTTCTTTCTTTCTTTCTTTCTTTCTTTCTTTCTTTCTTTCTTTCTTTCTTTCTTTCTTTCTTTCTTTCTTTTTGGAAAAGTCCATCAATGACCATCAATATTATTTATGTTCTCAAGATTTCTTTGCCTTTTCCAGGTTTGATTTATGGCTGTGGGATAGATAAATTATCTTACCGGCCTTTCATCTCTTCTGAACCCTCCTGTTCCTTTTGCTTTGACAAGAACTTCAGCATCTTGTCAGACATATTTATAGGCTGTCACCCCGACTCCGATTCAAAAGACAAATCTCCAACCTGCGAGGGATCTGTTGCCTCCCCCTGGGTCTGATGAGACGCTGTCCTCTTTGCCCCCCCTTCTAGGGGGGTTCTGGTCCAAATGGACCTGAGAGTTGGTTTTTCACACAGGGTTCATGTGAGGCTCTTGCGAGCCCACTCCTCCCACTTGGCTGTCCAGCTAAAAAACTTCCTGTTAACTCCCTGAATTTGTTAGCTTGCATCTGCAAAGGAAAAGTAGGCAAAGTTCTTAGCTTCCTTGATTTATGGCTCGCAGCCTCCTGGAATTTTCTGCTGGCTAAGCAGATTCTATACTACACTGAGCTTCCCTTAAAGAGGGGAGTCGTCAGATTGGAGGCCAGGCCACTACAATACCAAGAGCACGACAGGTAGCTCATGAGAATGTTGTGGTTTGGCAGCAGCCTGTGGAGCTGGCAGCAGAGTCAGACAGTGAGGAGGTTAGGGAGGAACATGGGCCAGTCCTGGAGTCTGGGCAAGGCTCTGCATCAGAAGCAAAGAGAGAGCCAAGGACATCTGGTAGTTATGTGCTGCCTTTGAAGCCTCCGGAGTCCGAGATCAGCAAGGCAGAACAACAGCAGGAGCCTGTTCCCAGTATGCGCATGTGCAGAGCTGTCAGAAGGCAAGAACAATTAAGAAAACAGGGTCAACTGGGGAGTAAGGCTTGGAGATTATTGTCCCTCCCATAAGACATAAAAGAGGAGCTAACGGGATGTGAGCTTTTGCAGGAAGCAATTAGTTCATCTGGTCAGTTCCAGCTTTGAAAAGTTCTGTTTGACTCGCTGCTAAGTTTGGCCTTGCTCTGCATTTGGCAATTAGGTCTCTGGCAGTGTTTCAAGGGAGATAAGGTGGGTGTTTATCAACATACTCCTGAAAGACTGTGAGACTGTTAATGACCATAATTCATAGCCATATAAATAAAAGAGGGTTTTGGGGATTAAGATTGTGATTTATGCTTTCTCAGGAAGCCTAGATCAGAACAGAGAATTCTGTCCTAGTGACCTGAAGACCTTGTCTTCCCTTATATGTGACTGTTCTTTATTGAGAATCTCTGACATAGAAGAGCCCAGATTTGGGTGGCTATTTCCATCACTCTCAGCTGTATCCATGTCGATTTTGGCAAAGTTGATACCATATTTCGGTGTAGTTGCAGGATAGGCCAGGTTTTCTGTGGGAGTAAGATCCTGCAGGGCTTGACTCCTGCAGCCGCTATTGCCTTCCCACACTGAGCAGCCAGTCATTAAGAGCTCCCTTTGGGGGAAAAGACGGGGTTGTTCACAGCTGCTTAGAAATGAAGACATTTTGGAAGGGAGACAACTGTCCCGCTGTCATCTCTGGCAGATGAGATGGCATCCAGCATGGAAGTATGGTTTGCTGTCCTTTTAATTGTGTTTTGCATGGAAACTCTGCCAGAGGCGAAGGCACCAATTTCCCTTCTTCCTGGCAATCAGACGTGGGTTCGGACCAGTTTGGCCAAATGGTAGTGGTTTGGAGGCCTGGGTCGCTGGATCCAGCAGTGACACAGATCTGCCATGACCCTGAATGGGTTCTCCTATAGCGGCACCATCTTAATTTTTGGTTCTGCACATATGCAGAATAATTTTCATTGCATACATTTATTTCTTTTTTCATTTTTTAGCGTTTTGTGCCTGTGCAGACCTATTTACATGGAAATGTGCACTTGCGTGGAGCGCACTTCTGGCATGCATGCGAGTGAAGCAAGTGTGCGCACACAAAAATTTGGGGCGCACCAAACTGGCCAAACGTTAAAACCATCAACCCTGTCTTGAATTTGTCGTGTAATCCCAAACTGCCAGACAAATTGAAAATGAAAAAATGAACTTTCAGAGATCTGTGGTTAAACTGATCGCAGGTATTAAGCAGGTGTTAAGTTTGGTCAAAGCTTGTTTATTTATTTGTACATTCCTGAGCTGGTAATTGTTGGGAATGTTTGGCTCCATTTGGCGAGGGAGATGGTGCTTAGCTAAGCTGTTTTTCGGCAGAGGCCTCTGGCTTCCTTCTATCCTGTAACTTGGGCTTTCCTTCCTCTCTTGGCTCTCCTCAGCTTCCCTAATCTTTTCCAGGCCCCTTTTAAAAACCCTTTTACTGGGCTCTTGTATTGTTTAACTTTGGACGTCATCACCTCAGAGAGGCATTCGGCCATCTCGTGCTCAGGGGAGTCTCCTCTGTTATCATTTCATGGGCCTCCCTGACTGCCAACTGATTTGGAAGACACGCGGTGGGACTCGTGCAAGCAGCTGCCCCTCCTGTAGTACCTCAAGGCAGCACAACTTCTTTTGTGCCTGGAAAAAGGGGTCACGGCTGTGCTAATTTTTTTTTAATTAAAAGCTTTTTATTAGATAAGCATTAAAAACATTGGACATAGTGCGACATTTCTGTCATAAACATTTCCATAGAATGATTGGATCTTACAACAATTATATTTTACATCCATTACATAGGTGTATGTAGTCAGTCAGATTACCTGTCTGTTGATCCTTTCTTTTATATAATTGCTAACCATACAAATACATATCCGATTCCTACCTATCACACATTCTTAATACCATATTTTCCAATTCTTAACTTCTCAGTGTTTTTCTGTCCCGGCCTTTTCCCCTCATTTCTAACCATCCGTACCATTTGTCCCAGATTTCGTGGTATTCCGTCTCACCCTTGTCTTTGAGCTCTAGAGTCAGTCTCTCCATTTCTGCGCACGTCAGTATTTTATTTATTTCTTGTTCCGAGGGAGTCTCCTTATTTTTCCATTTTTGTGCAAAAACCAGTCTTGCTGCCGTTAAAATATGCAGCATTAAATCTAGCCCACCTTTGCCATGTTTTTCTTTTGTGATCCCTAGTAGAAATAATTCTGGCCTCAACTCCATCTTTTGAGTTAGCATCTTTTCCAAATACTTTCTTCTCTGGTGCCAAAAAGCCCTAACTTTCGTGTGTTTCCACCACATATGCTAGAAGGTCTCTAGTGCCGCATTACATTTCCAACATCATGGCGATCAGTTTTTGTTAATTTTTGCTAATCTTGTGCGTGGGATGTGCCACCTATACAACAACTTGTATAAGTTTTCCTTATAAAAGGTGCTAATTTTAATGAGGGGATTCCTTCCCCAAGATAACTGCCGTTTGGGCCAGAAATCTGGTATGAGGTTCAATAGCTGTCTTCTAGAATCTCACAAGATGTCAAATTAAAAGCCTGAAGTTAAATGTGAGAGGCCAGTCTCACATTTGGCACAAATCTAGGTCATTTTGTAAAAAATAAAAAAATAAAAAAATGATTTCAGGCATCTTGAGTGCCTGAGGTGATTTGGCACCCACAAGGAATACGGGTAGATGACCTACGGCCACAGTTGGGAGCAGAATATCCATTGCCAAGCAAGGCAGTTGTTAAGTGAATCACATCTCATTTTATGACCTCTTTTGCCATGGTTGTTAAGTGAATCACCAAAGTCATTAAGCAAAGCCAGGTTCTCCCATTGACCTTTTTGTCAGAAGCTGACTGGGAAGGTTGCAAACGACAACCCATTCTTCATCTGTCATAAGTACATGCCTGTTGACAAGCTTCCACATTTTGATCATGTTACTATGAGGATGAAGTGACAGTTGTAAGTACGAGAACCAGTCACAAGTCACTTTTTTTCAACACTGTTGTAACTATGAACAGTCACTAAACAAATTGTTGTAAGTTGAGGACTACATGTAGTTTGCTGCTTCCTTTACTAGGTTGGGATCGGTTGGAGGTTCAAATTCTGGGTAGATTTTGAAGTGCCATATTTCCCCCCCAAAAAGAAGGTGAAAATCTGGATGCATCTTGTACACTGAATACAGGATTTTTGGCCTCCCAAAACCCCACCCCCTTTGCAAAAATGGATGTGCATAGCCTTTAGGGGGCCTGAAAAGTGCTCCTGGGGGCTGGGGAGGGCATAAATGAGCAAAAAATGGGCCATTTTTTGCCCGTTTCCCCCAGCTCCCAGGAGCACTTTTTAAGCCTCCTAAAGGCTATGTATTCCCTCTTTTTTGGGGGGGGAAAAAAAACCAGGCCGTTTTTGGGAGGTCTGCAGAGTGCAAAAACTTTTTTTTAAAATTTGCTTCTCCAAAATCTTGGTGTGTTTTATACTCCGGTGTGCCTTATACTTGGTGCCTCCTATTTGCTGAAAAATACGGTAGCTGAATTGCTCACAGTGGCTGGAAGAACATAACTCTACCCTGAACAGGCAGTTCTTGGTCAAGGCAAGTGATGCTTTGGATCTTATCTTATGTCCCTGTGCCTGCCACCCAGAAATGAGATCCAGTCCTCCCACTCACTCCCCTTCCCCCGCACCCAATGCATCATGTGCAGATTGCATAATTTTAGGAAGTTTGTAGAAAACTTTCCATGGACCAGTGTAGTTCAGTACCCTCAGTTGAGAAAGGGTTGTGCATCCATAATGACAGAAATTGCTGGCTTATTTTTAAATTGCTTTCTCCAGCCCTGCATTTTGGCTAGGGAGTAATTTCCTAGCGTTTTAACGAGCAAGCAGGAGATGCTCTCTCCTTGGAGGATAATATGGCACAAATTGGTTTGGCCAGCATTTCTCAACAAGCACATAGGCACCTTACTGTATCTAAATCACCCATCACTCCCATCTAGTTTTGGAAATCTGATTCTTCCCCATCCCTTGCCATTAAAGCTCATTAAGCACATTTCCATGGTTATGGAAAAATTAACATGCATATTAAGAACTGAATAAAGCACAGCTCTTTCAAATGTGCTCATGATGTATAATGTTCCTCACCTAACTTTATTAAGGTAAATATTTCGTAGGTTGTAGTACGTTGTACTCAAATATGCATTTTAACGATCTTGTTTGTTGAATAGCTCTCTTTTTTTAGTTGTCTCATTGGTGTCTGTCAGTGTCAATTAAAATAAATTAGAAAGACTCTCAAAGTACCCTTGGTGGCAGAATGTAGCTGGATTCCCAGGCGGGAAGGGATGAGTCCCAAAGGAGCAACAGGCACAGTGGTGGGTTGCAGGTGGTATGCCCCGGTACGGGCATACCAGAGCCTGCCCAGAGCACCGGATACTGTTCCGGTACGGTGCTCCGGAGGGCCCACCTGCCTGCCCAAGCTCCTTACCAGTCTTTTAAGTTTTTGGGGCTTCCGTGCACGGTGCGTACAGTGCCTGCACGACACTCTGCTGAGCAGCTGGAGCATCACGGAGGCTCGCAGAGATGCTAAGACGCATGCGTGTGCTGCGCGCATCTATGTGGACGCCCCTGGGCCCATTCCAACTGTACTGGTTGGAATGGGATCCCGAACCCACCACTGAACAGATAGCAACATTTAGATAGCCTGTGTCAGAGAAAGAGGGTGAAGACATCTCCTCCTCCCTATGCTTCATTGTACCAGTAGTTTGCTTTAGACAGGCTCGATTCTGTCCAAAGGCATGGAACAATTTTTAAAAGCCAGCTTAGAAGAATCACGTGTCTCTCTCAGGTTTTAGAACCCGACCAATTGTTTTGTGATGTGTGATTGGCAACAAAGGTGGGTATCACTTTGAGCTCTTTTTTTGCAGATTTAACTGGAGAGGGAGATATGGAGACCATCCAGATTCGATGCTTGAGCTCTGGCCTCAGTCTTAGACAACCAGCCCAGTTTATGGGGTGACTGAACTCTTACTCTTGTTTGTCTCCCTCCTTTGCTTCAGCTGAAGAAGAAGCAAGTGTACGTGGAGAAGGTGGAGAAGATGCAGCAGGCTTTGGTTCAGTTACAGGCTGCTTGTGAGAAGCGGGAGCAGCTCGAGCACCGGCTGAGGACTCGGCTGGAAAGAGAACTCGAATCGCTCCGCATGCAGCAGGTAAAGGCACTTTCGCAACTTCTGCTCCACTCCAGCAAGATTTGGGAAGCATCTGAAAAGTATAGGCAGAAGTATTTGTTCATTAATCAAATTGATGCAGCCACCCATTTCACCCAAAGTGAGTCTTGGTGGGCACACAATTGGATAAAGCCACAAATATAAAAAATGTAACAATCTAAATTAAGAAATAAATAGTATAAACAAATCTTCAACCCCCGAGTCCCATGATGGCGAACCTATGGCACGCGTGTCACAGGTGGCACGCGGAGCCATTTGTCAGGACACACGAAGCGTTGCCCTGTCAGTGGCCATCCCTCTGGAGCCTTCAGGAGGCCTCTCTGAAGACTCCGGAGGGCAAAAAACGACCCTATGAGCAAACCAGAAGTGACCTCCGGGTTGCTCGTAGGGCCGGTTTTAGCCCTCCGGAGTGTTCAGGGAAGCCTCCTGAAGGCCCCTGAATACTCCGGAGAGCTAAAACCAGCCCTATGAGCAACCTGGAATCGCTTCCAGTTTGCCCGTAGGGCCAGTTTTTTGCGCTCCTGGAGCTTCAGAGAAGCTCCTGAAGCCTCTGGAGCGCCTCCAGGGGGCAGAGGAGGCTGTTTTTGCCCTCCCCAGGCTCCTATAAAGCCTCTGGAGCCTGGGGAGGGCGAAAAAAGCACGCCAAAAAGGGGGGGGAGCGCTGGTCGTGCATGCATGCATGCTGGGGTTGTGCACAAAGCATTATGGGTGTGGCATACCCACGCACAACCCCCCTGCGTTCCCCCCCGCTTTTGGCACGCAAGCCAAAAAAGGTTCACCATCACTACCCTAGTCAAAGACAGGACCATAAGCGGCCACCTCCTCCAAACGGAGCCATCTGAACATGTCTCTGGTTCCCTGGGAGCACCGCCTAATCACACCGCCAGTTCTTGAGGTCCGTCCTTCCATAACGTCCAAAGTGAGGGGAGGAATCTGATTTCAGGGGGAAGGATGTTCCGTAATGAGGACACAACCCCAGAGAAGGCACGTCTTCCAGTGTTCTGACAGGCTTCCCAAGATCATGAAGTAGACTCCTCATCCCGATAAAACCTCTTTTATTTGGGTTAAAGGGAATTCCTCTCCAGCAAAGTCCTGGCAAACGGTTTTTCGAGAGATTTCACAACTACAGCTTTATCAGGCTTGGAGAGCTGCCAGGCTGATATCTTCCAAACGCCATGCTGTAGCAGCAATTACTTGGCAAGAAGTCAGATCTTCACTCTAATGAACTGAACTCCTGCAAACTCCACTCCTCTTTCGCTCTTTTATTCCCTATGGGAGGGGCCATTCACTGTGGCCTTACTCTCGAGTCAACCCTTGTTCCTTAGCTGTTCCCTTCTCCTGGCAACTCTATGCAGGCGCACACTGGGAACAGGCTCCAACTGTTCTTCTGCCCCATTGATATCCGATTCTGAAGGCAGCTGATAACTGTCGGACGGTCCTGCCCCCCCACCTGCCTCCGACACAGAGCCCTCATCAGAGCTTTCCCAAGACTCCAGGACTGGCCCACATTCCTCCCCAACCTCCTCACTGTCTGAGTCTGCCATCAGGTCCGCTGGCGGTCCACAACACCTGGGACCCCCAAATGCCATTCCCTAGCTGATCTCTCTCTGCCAGATCTGAGAGAACTGGGGAGAGATGCTCCCTCATATAAACTGACCCCATGCCATGAAGGGATTTCAAGGTCGATATCAGCACTTCAAACCGGACCCAGAAGCTGCTTGGCAATCCTGCAGCTTGTGGAGCAAAGGTGTCTCATGCTCTGTTCTGGGGACACATCTAACTGCCTTCCCTGCTGCATTTTGCACCAAGCGAAACCTCTTCCAGGACAGCCCCACGTAGAGCGTGATACATTAGTCCAGTCTGGGGACACCTAAGGGGAGGAGCTGATTGGTCAAGGGCTCTTTTTCAGACAGAGATGAAAAACCAAACGTGGGCTGTAGTTTTTTCCCCTTCAGACTGGAAAAACCATGTGAAAGTGCCGGCTCTTGAGATAATTTTGGCTATTACCAGAAAGCTAAATGGGGCTCGACACGGATTGAGGAGCACCAGCAATGCTCTGGGTTCTAGACTGGAGTAGGAAGTTAAGAAAAAAGTCTTGCCAGATAAGGCAGAAGAAACCCACTTTTAAATGGAGCTAAGAGTGTGTGGCTCAGGGGCTGAGACTCTGAGCTTGTTGATCAGACTGGTCAGCAGTTCGTTGGTTCAAATCCCGTGAGCTCCCGTTACTTGCCCCAGCTTTTGCCAACCTAGCAGTTCGAAAGCACGTAAAAAATGCAAATAGAAAAATAGGAACCACTTTGGTGGGAAGGTAACAGCGTTCTGTGCGCCTTTTGCATTTATTCATGCTGGCCCCATGACCATGTCTTGGACAGTGCTGGCTCTTCGGCTTTGAAACGAAGATGACCACCGCCCTCTAGAGTCAGGAACAACTGGCATGTATGTGCGAGGGGAACCTTTACCTTTACATTTAAAGCCAGTCCAGGAGCCAGTCTGGAAGTTTTACTTTAACTGGGGGGGGGGGTGCCAAATTCATGTGCCACGTGCAGTAAAAATTAAAATGTTTACATTGTTAAAATAATTCTACCACTTGCAGGATAATCAAATCTTTTTGAACTTCCTGCGATCTCATCTCCAAAATGCCAGAATGAAAAGCTCCCATGATTTCAAAAGTCTCTTGCAAAATTGGGGCCCCTTTTTCCATTCTTCTATCTCACTGTGATTGTTTCATTTTGCTTTATCTGTGGTGTGACAGGTGCTGTGTGGCCCTAGTCCCTATATAGGAATATTGTTCCTGCTTTGACATGTGACATCCTTTCATGCTTTGTCACCAGGCAGGGGGTTGGGTTTTGACTGTTATGAGACAGTTGCCACCTGGGACACACTGTGGTCATCCCCACCTTTCTGTCCAAGTGGAGAGAACAAACTGCTCACTCACTGCTCAAGGTAGACTGCTGGGAGGGACCTTGGAGGGCCCCCAGTCCAGCATCTTTCGTGCGTCCCTCTCTCCACCTTGACTATCTAAGGAGCACCACCACATATGTTGTTGTTCTGTTGCCTTTTCCTGCCAGCGCCAGGGAACCTCTCAGACAGCCAATGCCTCCTCCGAGTACAACGCTGGTGCCCTGATGGAGCTCTTGCGCGAAAAGGAGGAGCGGATTCTGGCTCTGGAGGCGGACATGACAAAGTGGGAGCAGAAGTATCTGGAAGAAAGTGTCATGCGTCAGTTCGCATTGGATGCGGCAGCCACTGTGGCTGCTCACCGGTAAGAGTGCGCACATGTACCGACGGACGAACATACACACACACACACATTGAGACACCATTGCAAATATGACACCATATAAAATGTGACAGGAGAAATGTGCAGCTTGCGGTATGCTCACATAACCAACAACACTTCCAATTTCACCCTGGCAGATCAAACCCAAAGAGAATTAAGAAATATTGGTAGTTGGGGAAAATCCAGTTTCCAATTAATACAATATATTTTGACCATGCAATAGCAAAAGTGTTTACCCAAGTTCTTCCTTCCCATTTCTAGTCTATAACTTATTATGCTGGCTCCAATTTATATCCCCTTTCAAACATATATCCTTATTCTTTTTTTTCCTCCAAAAAGAGGCATCCTCTATAGAGCTGTTCTTCTGATAGGCAAATTGTAATGAAACCATATAGTCCTTTACCAATCTCTCAAACACGTCATCGTAATGGAAGTGAGTGAAACTGGACAGTAATCATTAAGGCATGTGAATATCAATGTTTTGGTGCACTAGTACAATGATGGCAGTCTTAAAACATGATGAAAACATGGCCTGATGCAAAGAGATCAAAGATATCTGTGAGAACAGTGTCTAACTGATCAGCACCCTCCCTAAGTACTCGCCCAGGGATATTATCAGGACCCGCAGTGTTGAGTTTGTGTAGGACCTTTTGAACAGCATTTGTATCAAACCTGAGCCTGTTCATCAGGAAGGGGAACAGCCTTCCTTACTGGAACATTGTTTGCAGCCTCAAAAATATATTTAGCTTGTTTAGAAAATCCATGTCACCCTTAAATGTTAGGGAAGCTGCCTTATAGTCGGTAATCACCCAAATACCTTGCCACATACATCATCTTTAAAGTAAAAACACACCTATTTTCTTGCAACTCAGAATCTAACAAACTATTTTTGTTCTGCATACGGGGATTTCTTTTGCAGGGGGAATTGGATTATTTAATTTTTCCCCTGTTCTCCCATGTGAAATGGCCTTATTCAGCCAGCTGCATTTGGCAGATCATCTGATGATGGAACAAGTTGGGTTCCTTCTTGCCTGGTAAATGGGAAGCTTCTGTGTCTAAAAGCCAAGCAGGGATCCCTGACTCTCTATCCAATACTGTTCTGCAGGGACACCACTGTAATCAGCCCTTCACCCAATACCAGCTATGACACTTCCCTGGAAGCTCGCATCCAGAAGGAAGAGGAAGAGATTCTTCTGGCTAACCGGAGGTGTCTGGACATGGAGGGCAGGTAAGGGCAGCTGCTTCGTTTTTCTGCTCTGCATGAAGTGCAACTCTGAAATCCAGAAATCTTGAATTACCCAGATATCCATGAAGCTCTGGACTGCTCAGGAAGTGTCAGGCTTCCAAAACCAAGAAAGATGCAGATGTTCCTCACCTATAGACAGAAATCTTGCCAAATTAAGGGAACTACTTGCCCCATTAAAGATGTGCCCTGTGAACTCTGAGGGGGTGTGTGTCTTGACCCTCTTCCTCCCATCCATACTATTTTAACTGTCTTGGTCCTCTGGGATGCAGTCCCGCCCTCCTGGGAATCCAGACCACATTCCACCACAGGATGTTCTCCATGGGCTACTCTTGAAAAGTGGCTAAGTTGGAGTTGACACAAAGTAGAGTAAAGTGGAGTTGACACAAAGTATTTTTCGGAGTATAAGATGCACTGGAGTATAAGACACACCACGATTTTGAAAAGGTAATTTTTTAAAAAAAGTTTGTGCATTCTGCAGGCCTTTCAAACCCTCTGCCTGCCTCATTTTTTTGCGAAAAAGGAAAGGGCATGCAAATGGTTTGGGAGGCTTGTAGAGTGCTCCTGGTGGGGGGGGGGATGAGCAAAAATGGCCCATTTTTTACTTGATTTTGCCCTCCCTAGCCCCCAGGAGCATGTCCATTTGTGCGAAGGGGGGTGGGGTATCAGGAGGCCAAAAATGGTATATTCAGTGTATAAGACGCACTCAGATTTTCACCTTTTTTTGTGGGGGAAAGGTGAATCTTATACTCCAAAAAATACGGCAGCTAGCGAAAGGTAGAAAGAGCTAGGATTCCAGAAGTGAATGATCTACATCAGTGGCCAGTTGCTTATCAAGCGCAATTAAGGTGACTGCATTGACCTAGGAAGCCCTTAATGGTTTAGGGCAGCCCTACGCTTGCAATGACCCTATCTAGCTGCTAAGCCCCTTGAAGAGGCTCTTTGGAGGTGCCCTGTTTCCAGAGAGCATTCAAAATGAGACGCTTGTCCTACATTGCTCTCTATGGTACACACTCTTGGGAAATTGTGGGCGTTTAGTGTCTTCATCACGTACATGAGTGACAAAGAACTCCTCCTGCCTGGTTTTAATACTCAGACGGTGAAAGGCAGGATACCTGTGCCAGGGAAATATGTTGGCCACCCACATTCTACCATTTTCCCCCAAAAGATAAAGCAAAGCAATGAAGTAACTTCTCTCCCAATCAGGAGAAAGAAGATCTTTGACATCTCTGCTCCTTAACTAAATTACCAGTGTGGTCCTCCATTCTGACAGGGATCCAGGGCCTTTAAGTTTGCAAATGGGAAATCGAGAGAGGAGGGGGGAGAATTGCACGAAAAAATGGATGGATTTTTTAACAGAACAAAAATTGACATGAAGCCTGAGCTGTTTCTTCTATGAATAATAAAAGGAAATATAAATAAAGATATTCAATAGATAATGCTCCATATAATTATTGCAGCCAGAATCTCATTTGACCAAAATTGGAAACAAAAAATTCTCCCAAATGCAGAGATCATAAAAAAGGTGCTAGAATGCGTGGAAGTGGATAAACTAACGATGGAACCAAGAGACAGAGAGGAAACAGAGTACAACAAGACATGGAATAAGTGGTATAACTGGCTTGAAAAGAGATGTAAAATCAATGCATAATGAATACATAGAAAATATTACAAAAGGAGATAGTATATATTCAGAAAGTAATAGAGATGCAAATACTGTATATATATGTGTGTGTGTGTGTTTGTATGTATGTATGTATGTATGTATGTATATATGTATGTATATAGTAAAAACAATAAACCATGAAACAGAGGAATATGTATATGACAATATGCTATAGAATTGAAAACCCGAAATTAGAAAGAAGAAATACCGATAACAGAAAGCTCTAAAAGTGTAATTGTGATTTTAATGTTTCGAAAATGTTGAAAAAAAAGTATTATAAAAAAGAAAAAGGGGTTGGATTAATTTCTTGTTTTTTATAGGTGGAATTAGTGTTTAGTTTCGGTATCCCCTCTTTTCGATGTTTTTCCTAGAGTTACTTAAATTCCTCTTTTGGAAATGTTGGGTTGAGACTAATGTGGCTTGGCAGGGTTTCTTTGGAAAGTCCAGTTGCTTGCACACCAACGCAGCATATTCAGGGCCTTCCACATCCTCTTTCCACTATTTGGATGTTGGCCTCTGAATCTGCAACTTTCCTGGTCTAGAGAAACAAGGCTGGAGGCCTAGAGCACCACAGGAAGGAAGGCTTCAGGCCTCTTGCCAACTAGCCCATGCCTTCAACAGGCCCAGTTTTCTGAATCTGTGCAAGAACATCTGTAGCAGTGATGGCTAATCTTTTTGTCGTCAGGTGCCAAAAGCGTGCCCGCACCCATAATGCAGTGTGCGTGCAACACCCCTCTACACCCTGCCCTCTGCGCATGCACACACAACCTCCCCAACCCCGAACCCCATTTTGGGGCTACTAGGCCTCCCTGCAGCCTCCTGGGACCAAAAATGGGCTGCGGGGAGGGGGAATGCTGTACCTCCCACACTTTACCTGCCCCCCATGCATGTGTGCACAACCCCCCTGCTCCCCATACATGCGCGTGCATCTCCTGCATGCGCCCCCCCCCATGCATTCGCAGCAGGGACCCAAAAATTAGATGGCCAGTGGGAGGCACATGCACAGTAGGGCTGAGCTGGGGGATGGCTCACATGCCCACAGAGAGGGCTCTGAGTGCCACCTGTGGCACCCATGCCATAGGTTCACCATCACAGTTCTGTAGTCTGAAAAACAGGGGGTGAGGGTGGCTGAAATGAGCAGACTGTCCTTTTCTCCCCCCTCAGAATCAAGACTCTTCATGCTCAGATCATTGAGAAGGACGCCATGATCAAGGTCCTTCAGCAGCGGTCCCGGAAGGAGGCCAGCAAGACTGACCAGCTGTCTTCCATGCGGCCAGCCAAGTCCCTCATCTCCATCTCCAACGCTGGCTCTGGCCTGCTCTCCCACTCCTCCACCCTCAGCAGCACTCCCATCCTGGAGGACAAGAGGGAGGAGAAGAGCTGGAAAGGCAGCTTAGGTGACTGCTTAATTTTCTTTGAATAGACAAGCCAAAGGGGGGTGGGAGATTATCAATAAGTAGAAATTGCAAGAGTTATACAGGGAGTGCTCCACATTTTACTGAGGAAAAGTTAACCATAGAAGCAGAAGAGTAATTTTTAACCAGAAAGAAAGAAATGATTTTTACATGCCTTTTAAATCTCGCAGTATCTTCACTCTGTTATTATTTAAAGACCAATCTCCTAATATGTTTGATCTTGGAGCATAAATGAAATTTAATTAAAATCACCAATCACAAAAAAATGTGCTGAACACATTATTAAGTAAATGTTTAGTTTCTAACTTCCATTAACATTATTTGTTATGAAATGTTACATCCTCCCCAGATGGTCAGATCTGCCATTTGGGGCATGCAGACCTCTGGCAGCCAAAGGGAAGACCTGCCTGCTTTTATTGGCCACAAAATTTTGTTCCATGTAGATTGAGTAAATCATTCCAAATTTACAGACCTAATTTTTTCCAATAAATGTCTATTTAATGTTAATCAAGTAAAAAAGCCTAAAAGGAGAAGGAAATCTATGTGTATATAATTACATAGAGAGCAGTGTAATCTCTAACTCATCTATATTGCTACTGATCTTTTTCCTACTACCCATAATATTTTTAATGATGCTACTTGCAAGATTTAAAATTTTAAAAGATTTTGAAAGGGGCTTCTGGCATCTGGAAAGTTAAAGATAAGTTGAAAGACTCTGAGGATAAAAAGGAGGATTAAAGCCCATTTGATGGCTACCTGACTCCTTAGAGGTTGCCGATGTGGAATTCAGCTCTGCTTGCAGGTTGCAATTGACACAACCAGTAGGTGCAAACCTGCCTCCTTTCTCAGTTCTGGCTCTGTGAGTTTCCTGCTTGTGGCAGGGGCTCTTTGGCGTGAGGTGCAGCTGCTTCTGCGTTGTGTGTGAACCAGTCCTGCCCATGCTTGCTTGGTAAAGTGGGTTCCCTGGAGGGTTGAATGGGCAGAGTCAGCAACCAGGCCCCGTCCCATGCCAGAGCCAAATTCCCAAGTAACCACCTGCCCTTCTATCCCTGCCAGGTGTTCTGCTGGGAACAGAATGCCGCTCGGAGTCCATTCCTTCCACACCCTCACCGGTTCTTCCCTCCACGCCGCTGCTCTCGGTGCACTCAAAAACGGGCAGCCGGGACTGCAGTACTCAGACGGACCGGGGCAGTGAGCAGAGCAAGCCCCCTGCCACCTCCCCTGCGCCCCCCACGCCAGGAAGACTCCCAATGATGAATCTGGCCTATGGGGCAGACAAATCAGGTACGGAGGAGTGTTACTCTCAGTTGGGTCTCCAGCACTGGACACGGCAGAGGTCAAGCAAACCAGCCAGTGTCGTCTCCTCTCTGTGTTTAGGTCCTAAGGCCCAAAAACAGAGAGAAGGGGGCATGGAGTTTTTTTCTAAGCACTATTGTTATTGTTCCTCGCCTGTAGACCTTGCCAAACTAATGCTAACGGCTTGCATCATTAGAGGCAGACTCTGAAAACTCATGGGGGGAGGAGCCGCCTCCAACCTCTTCCGACCAAACTCTCTGCCCTTCCCTGTCTCTTGGTCCTCTGGAATGCAGCCCCTCCCTCCGGGGAATCTGAGCTTCACACTTTCGGTCAAGAAATGCCAGTGTGAGAGGAGCACTGAGGTGATGACAGAGTTGGCCGCTCATGCACTGCTGATCCCCCGTATGTATTGGGACCCCAGAGTTCTTGGCCTTCCTGGTTGTCTGGGAATTGTGCAGGTCATCTTCGCCTAGGCAAGCAAAATTGGGACAACCAACTCGGTCATTAAGCAAAAGTGGTCACTAAGACAAAGCGCATCTGTGTTTACGATCGGACTTCAGCTTTCCTTTACTTTGTGGACCTAAGAAGATCATAAATGTGAGGATGGATTGCAAAGTTCCTCTCTCATCACTGGCATAACTTCAAACAGTAGATAATGAGAAGTCCCTGTAGTTCCATTCCAACTGGAGGATGTGACTTTTGGAAGCTGCCATGGTTTCTGGTTTTGACAAAGCCACAGAAAATTGGCAGGACTGAGCGAGCAAGAGCCACACAAGCCTCAGGCGTCAGTCAGTCAATCCTGTTGTTTTAGTGTTGAAGCCCTTCCAAGAGGTCAAGCACGAGAGTGTCAGCTCCCCCCCTCCCCCTCATTGCACGACCTCCTGCATCCTCTTTGTTGGTGGCAACCACATCTTTCAAAAATTCTGGACCACCAGGGAACTACCAGAGGATTGGAAAAGAGCTGATGTGGTTCCCATCTTCAAAAAAGGAGTGGGGGGAACAGACCCATGAAACTACAAACCGATCAGCCTAATGTCATACCTGGGAAGATACGGGGGGGGGGGGGGGCAGACAGATCTGTGAACATCTAGCGAAAAAGAAAGTTATAATTAGTAGCCAGCACGGGTTTGTTAAAAGATCATGCCAAACCAATGACTTAGGTGAGGGAATAGAAGGGGAACTCATCAAATTTGCAGATGATACCAAGCTGTCAGGAATAGACAATACCCCAGAAGAAAAGCTCAGGATTCAAAAAGATCTTGACAGACTTGAACAATGGGCCCTATCCAACAACCTGAAATTTAATGTGGAGAAAAATAAAAGGTTTTACACCTAGGCAGGAAAAACCAAATGCACAAGTACAAATTAGGAGGAACCTGGCTCAAAAACAGTGACTGTGAGAGGGACCTTGGAGTCTTAGTGAACAGTAGCCAGCTGTGTGTGGCAAGAGCCAAAAAAGCGAATACAATCCCGGGTTGTATAAATAGAGGCATAGAATCAAAATCACATGAAGCATTGGTACCACTTTATAAAGCCTTGGTAAGGCCACACTTAGAGTACTGCACCCAGTTTTGGTCACCACATTACAAAAAAAGTGTTGAGACTTTGGAAAAAGTGCAAAGAAGAACAGCCGATTAAAGACCTGGAGACAAAAACCTATGAAGAATGGTTGCAGGAATTGGGTATGGCCAGTCTAGAGAAACAAAGGACTAAGGGTGACTTGGTAAGAGTATTCCAGTATTTGAGGGGCTGCCACAAAGAAAAGGGTGTCAACTTATTCTTCAAAGCACCAGAAGGCAGGACAAGAGACAATGGATGGAAACTAATCAAGGAGAGAAGCAACCTGGAATTAAGGAGAAACTTTGTAGCAGTGAGGTCAATTAACCAGTGGAACAGCTTGCCTTCAGAAGTTGTAGATGCTTCATCACTGGAGATTTTTAAGAAAAGACTGGACAGCCACCTATTTGAAATGGTACAGGGCTTCCTGCTTGAGCAGGGGGTTGGGCTAGAAGACCTCCAAGGTCCCTTCCAACTCTCTATTCTGATTGAACCTCATACTAAGGGTGTCCAAGTAAAGCCACACCCATCTTGACCACCTCTTCCCAACAATTGACATTTATGTTCAAAGGGTTGGCTAGATCAATAGACAGCCAGTGAAACCTGGTGATAAATGATGAATGTTTTGCCTGTTGATTTCAAGAGTACTTTTCTCACCATTCCTTTTACGTTTAATCATGGTGACACTTTGCATTCTTCTTCTGTTATCTGCAGATGGCTCCATTTTCCATTCCAGCACCCTAGAAAGGAAAAACCCACCTCAGAATTTGGGGCAGGACCTCAAAGATGCAGAAATGGTGGAGTATCTTATCTGAAAAGAACATGCTGAAGACATAGCAAGAATAATTTCTTCAGATACTTTTTTAAGATAGAAATTACAGTTACTATCTCATAAAGGAACCTTTTTTTGTTATTTGTGTATATACTTTACTCTCAAAGTTATGAACAGCTTAACTTATACTTTGTTCCAAAATTATTAAATTAGATTAAGAATTGTTTTCCTTACCTTTTTTTAAAAAAAAAATACTGGATCTGGTAGCAGCTGGATGAAAGTAAAACCAAGGTCTTAAATGCACTACATTTTTAAAATGACAATATTTTTTAAAAAGTTTGTATTTAAGAGAAATTTGTTAGCTCTTGAGATATCCATAATGCCTTTTCAAGCCCGAGTCCACCATTTCTGCAGAAGACGGGCAATGGTGCTGCCATGTTTTGAGTATTAAATTTTCCAAAGTTTCTGGTTTCCTCGAAATCTTTGAGCCTCCAAGAGGTGAAGGGAAACTTTCTCTCCATGTTTTCCTTCTAATATGAATGTCCCATTTTTGTAAAACATTCCAGAACTTGAGAAAAAAAATCCAGACAAAAAGACTTTCACAACGTGCCAGCACTTAGATTTTTTTTTCCTTTAATGTTCATGTCTTGTCTGATGAGATGTCTTGCAAAGTTTTAGGGGGTGTCATTTTCATGCGTCATGCTAAGGAATAATGTCCACTGTCCAGTTTTGGAGGAGGAAGCCTGAGGACAGCCGCTTCAGTCCCAGAGGAGGGGATTCTTCGTGAAACCAGGCTAAAAGGCCTCTCTCTTTTTTCTTTTCTTTTTTTATGCTCCATTTTCCACTTTTTCATTCCGAAATGGTTTGACTGTATCTCTGAATCCTTGTATATTATGATTTAGTGCCTTACTCGAGGCAATATTTACAGCAGGGTCAGTATTTTCAGAAATAATAAAAGGTGGCTCAAAAACACTTGTAATTTTTTGAAATGCTCCTTTCTGCACAATAAAATAAAATAAAATATAGGTAATAATTTTCTGTTCCCCAGCCCACACTTCCAGCCACACAAGTATAATTTGGGAAGTGAGTAAATGTTGTACCTTGGGGTCAGTGGTGGGTTCCGGATCCCGTTCCAACTGGTATGGTTAGAACAGCCCTGGCGTCACTCACATGCATGCGTGCAGCGCGCATATGCGTTTTAGCTGGAAACGACGCTTCCACAAGCCTCTGCAACGCTCCAGCTGCTTCTGCGGAGCGTCACACAGGCGCTGTACTTGCCACGTGCGTGCGTGGAAGCGCCAACAGCTTCAAAAGATGGTGAGCTCGGGCGGGCGAGTGCGCCCTCCAGAGCACTGTACCAAACAATATCTGGTGCTCCAGGCAGGATCCAGTACGCCCGTACCTGGGCATACCACCTGCAACCCACCACTGCTTGGGGTAATCCAAACACCACAGAAGTACATTTTAGTGATTACATTCAGTTTTTAGTAGAAGTGCATTTATTTACATGGTAATGACTGTCCAAATAGATCCCAGACTGGTGTATATTAAATTGGAGGACTTCACTGTAAAGAGTTTTGTCATCTCTGCACATCTGGATTATGCTAAAGATCCTTTTGACTGGGCTTTTATTTTCTGTCCTTTGAGCAGGAGCCTCTTCATGGCGGGCCCGTTGCATGAGGTGCTTTCCTTAGCATCCTCTCAGTAGTCGGGAAGGGGCTCATGTCCTGCTAAGCAGCCCACGTTTCTGGATTTACATTAGAGTGGAATGGGTATGGGGAGGTAATTCTCCTTGGATTAGCAGACATCCTTTTTTTGCAGCACTCACAGAATATTAATTTGGATAAGCCCAAAGCACATGACAGCCTGCAACTCTGTTAGCATTTGAAATACATCCTCTTGCTCCTGAGAAGTGCCTTAAGCATCCAATTTTCGGTGTGTTTTAAGAAAACTCAGCTTTTGCTTTGCTTGTACTAGCTGCAATCTTTTTCCTTACAATCATTCTTGGCTTTCCGGGAGCCTAGAGGCCATATAGCTGGGAACTTTTCAGGAAGGTTGCTTTACCTGGTAGGAGAATCCAGATGGTGAGTTATACAGGATCCTTGAAGGAGTCGGAGTGCACCACCCATTTCCTCCCTCCTGCAGAGCTGATCTGTAAGGAAAATGAGCCGAGGCAGGAAGCCATCTCCCTTGGGTTTGTGCAGCAACCAAACTTTAGACTAAGAGTTTCCCATGAACTCGGGTAATAGAAACAAGGATATACAAAGTGGTGTAATGGAAAGCTACAGTATTTTTTGGAGTATAAGACGCACCTTTATCCCTCAAAAAAGAGGCTGAAAATCTGGGTGCGCCTTATACACTGAATACAGCAATTTTTTGCCTCCAGAAACCCCACCACTTTGCAAAAATGGCCGTGCATAGCCTTTAGGAGGCTTATAGAGTGCTCCTGGGGACCGGGGAGGGCAAAAATTAGCAAAAAACAGGCTGCTTTTTGCTCACTTTTGCCCACCCCCCAGGAGCACTGTAAGCCTCCTAAAGGCTATTCATGCCTTTTTAAAAAGAAAACGGGCCTGTTTTCACGAAAAACAGGCTGTTTTTGGGGAGGTCTGCAGAGTGCAAAAACTTTTTTTTTAATTTGCCTCTTCAAAGTCCTGGTGTGTCTTATGCTCTGAAAAATATGGTATGTAGTCCCCCACCCCCTTGCAGTGTTTATGGAACAAGAAACAGTCCTGTGAGCCTGCAGGTCCCAGAATGCGGAGTTACTTGGGATATTTCTTTGCTCATGAACATGGAGCTCCTGGAGATGTGGCTGAAGTCTAAACCTGTTGAATGTATTTTATTTTTATTTTTTTGGCTTGGTGCAACTATATATTTCCTCTGTACCTGTGTAGGAGTGTGTGTCAATGTCTAGAATGTAGTTCTCATGATAATTGTAGTTGTACTGTATTTACAGTATGAAGGAAATACTTTTGTTTTGGAAAATGCTTGGAATGGGCTGTTTTTTTCCTTCCTAGCAGTAACAAAAACGCTATGTGGTGTTCTGGGTAGTTTCACCTATTTCCTGCTGTTCGGCTGCATTGGGAGCAAGAGCTGTACGTGGCAAAAGTTGCCATCCAAACCATACTAGGGCAACCTCAAGTTAGGAACTCTGCCAATCTCCATGATCCAGGCTATGATTATACCCCCCACCCCCCATGGTTGGTTGGCATGCTCCGTATGTGTTGCCTTCTCTTGTGAGTCTGCATTTAGGCAAAGCACAAAGGACATTCTAGCAGTTTACTCTTAGTGAGCGGTGCATGCAGAGGTAGGATTCAGCAGGTTCTGACCAGTTCTGGAGAACAAGTAGCGGAAATTTTGAGTAATTCGAAGAACGGGTAAATCCCACCTCTGGCTGGCCCCGTCCCCATCTATTCTCTGCCTCCCAAGTCCCAGCTGATCTGGAGGGGATGGGGATTTTGCAGTAACCTCCCCCTGCCATGCCCATCAAGCCACGCCCACAGAATCAGTAGTAAAAAAAATTGAATCCCACCACTGAGTGCATGCCTGTATGAGGGAGGCTCTTCCTTGTTAGGAACCAAATGGCAGGTTGACAGCAAAGGAGGAGAAACTGATTAAGGTCCTTCCAATCTTAGTGCCAGCTGCACATGTCCTCTCCTATTTCGACCAAGGCTGTGGAGAGTGGGCCAATTTTCTGGCGGTGGGTAGTTGAATTCACCCCCTTGTATCCTGGAGAAGTGTTCATATCTGTTCTTGGCTACAGTTCTAAGGAGACCCTCAAGTGAGGAGCCCCCCCCTTCTCACAACTGGAAAAACACCATCCAATACTAAACTTGCATCAAATGTTCAGGAATGGCTGAATTGTTGCACATTGCATGTTATGTTAAATTTTGGTTTGAGTAATAATGATTTATTGGGGGTAAAATCACCATTAGACTGACTTGCACAATATACTGTTCATAAACCATAGTTAACAATCCACAATGATTTGGGTACACACAAAAAACATGGCTCAAGATGATGTGCAAACTCGGTCCTTCGTAGAATTTCTACTTGTATTTTTCTGTTTGTGTACTGGGAGGTCTGAATCAGTGGTGGGATACGACCGGTATGGGCGTACTGGTGCCTGCTGGGAACACCAGGTACCGTTCTGGTACGATGGTCTGGAAGGCATGCCCACCCACCCTCCTTACCTGTATTTGAGCTTATTGGAGCTTCCACGCACATGCACGGAGTGTACGGTGCCTGCACGATGCTCGGCCGAGCAAATAGAGCATCACAGAGCGTCGCGGGTTGTAAGTACGCATGCACAGGCTGCGGGTGTGCATGTGGTGAACGCCTGGCCCCATTGCACCGTACCAGTTGCAACGGGATCCAGAACCCACCACTGGCCTGGATGAACTGGACTATTAAGTGTTGTTTACCATACCAACAATAGCCTCACTTGCCACCTGTGGAATAAATGAGTCGGTTCTA
Source organism: Thamnophis elegans (assembly GCF_009769535.1). Lineage (NCBI taxonomy): Eukaryota > Metazoa > Chordata > Lepidosauria > Squamata > Natricidae > Thamnophis > Thamnophis elegans. The sequence goes on from NC_045552.1 coordinate 37,485,763, forward strand.
CTGTCAGCCTTGCAAGTATCCTGCGACCTAAATATGAGACTATCTTCAAGCAGAGATTAGAGCCACAAAACCCACTGACTGCATTGAAATTGTGATTGCCCCCTTATCAGTATACAGTACATTCACTTGAAATATATCAGTTTAGAAGGGAAAACTAAGAGTTTTCCAAATCATCGTAAATAATATTTTCTTGGTTAAGCCACAGTGTCTGGACTTGTACTTTTTATGGCTCAGTGCAATTGTTTAAAAAGCATAATAGCTGGACTCACAAGACACAGTATGGAAACTAAACCATACTACAATTTATTTATGCATTAACCTGGTCTCTATCAAATAGCTTCCCATGCTACTTTAAAAAATTCAGGTATGTGAGTAGTAAGAGTTAATAACATTTAATAAATTGTCATGCATGAGTGATAGCAATAGCACTAGACTAGGACATAGACTTACATATCGCTTCACAGCGCTTTATAGCCCTCTCTCAGCGGTTTATAGAGTCAGCCTCTTACCACCACCACCACCACCATCCCCAACAATCTGGATCCTTATTTTACCCACCTCGGAAGGATGGAAGGCCGAGCCAACCTTGAGCCTGGTGAATTGTTAAATTGCAGGCAGCCGGCAGGCAGCAGAAGCAGCCTGCAATACTGCACTCTTAACCACTACGCCACCACAGATGATTGAAGTCTAACTTAAACACTGAATTAAGGAGTAGAAGTTGTAGACTCCAATTTGTGTCTCATTACTTCCAAGATAGCAAAATCATTCAGTACAAACAGCCATCCTTATCTGCTTTGAACTTTTCTCTACTTGCTTTCCTGCTTTCCATTGTTTGCCCTTCTTTGATACAGCACTGCAAAAAGCAAGAATTCCTCCTTTTAAAGGGGTTTTTTACATTGATTTATCAAACCTCCTAGTTCCTTCTAATAGGGAAATGTTGCTGTATCATTAAGGTGTTGATCAATAACATTCATGCAGACCAGTGGTGGGTTCCAGATTCTGTTCCAACCGGTACGGTTGGAACAGCCCCAGCATCACCTACATGCACACGGCGGCGCATGCACCTGCATTGTAGCTGCAAACAACACTTCCGCAAGCCTCCACAATGCTCCAGCTGTTCGGCGGAGCATCACACAGGCGCTGTATGCACCATGTGCGTGCGTGGAAGCGCCGACAGCTTTAAAACATGGTAAGGTGCTCAGGCAGGCGGATGGGCCCTCTGGAGCACCGTACCGGAACAGTACCCAGTGCTCCGGGCAGGCTCCGGTACACCTATACCAGGGCGTACCGCCTGCAACCCACCACTAATGCAGACCATGGAAAACTGTTCATCAGTGCTTGGAGTTGGTTTATAATCTATAATGACTTGGTTCATAGAAGAAAATTATACCGGTATTAGCAGTTATTACATCTTTGTGAACTAAACAGTAAAGACAGAAGTTACCGCACCAAGAGACTGTGAGTTCTACATCCACCTTTGGCACAAAACCAGCAGGCTGCTCTTAAGCCAGTCCCTTTTTTTCTGCCCTAGGAAGGAGACAATGGCAAATAACTTCTAAACAATCTTGCCAAGAAAACTGCAGACTTATCCAGGCATCTTCCCTTCATCAAAATCAAAGGGAAGAAAAAAAATCTGTAGTGCATGAACTAAGCAGTGCAGTGTGGATCAAGGTTTATGGTAGTTGATAAGGGGGGAGAAATTGGTCTAAGTACAAGATTGCTGTAAAAAGAGAAAATTCTACAAATTGTGATTTGTTTTTTACAAAAGCAATACAGAATTAAAATGCCAATGCAATAACACTTGCATAAATGCATCATGCATTACCTTTAATGCTTTCAAATAATTTTAGTAGGATAGGAGAAAGTGTAGATTGAATTTACCCGCCTTGATCAAACCTGCATGACACTCAGATACAGCTGTCAAATTTGAACACCCCTGGGTTTTTTTTTCTAATGGTTAGGGGTGCAAGGGTCTTGTAACTTGCCAGCCTTAAGACTTGCGTGCTTCAAATGCCAGAGTTTCTGAGCCAACATTTTGGTTGCTAAGCAAGAGCGTTGTTAAGTGAGTTTCACCACATTTTGCAAGTTGACCACGTCCCCCAATCACATGACTGCCAAGCCACTCCCACCCAGTCACATGGCCAGCAAGTCACTCCCACAAAGCAGGCCACACCTACAGAAGAAGTTCTTAAAAAATTTGAAACCCACCACTGGAACACTTAGACTTCCTTACACATCATCTTGGTTCCCACATTAAGTCATTGTTATGTATCAAAAAGCCACAATTACATTTTTCAAAGCTCCAAAGCACACTAAGAGAGGTCAAAAGTCACAAATGTGGCTTGGGATTATCTGTGTATAGAGCCAGCCCTCATCCTTTCCCCTGTCAGTCCAGTCTTCTGCAGTCCCAAAAGGCAGAGCCTGCCTCCAGGAGGTCCATAAGGGCAGGGTGGAATAAAGGTAACTTAGTAAGAAAAGATGAAAAGGACTATTGATGGAGCTATCTGGCATTTGGAAGGCAGGATTGCTCAGAGAATCCTCGACTTATGCCTGGTAACTGAGTGACTGTTCAAAGTTATGACAGACCCCTCCCTCCCTCCCAAAAGGTACTTACAACCTGGTTCGAAGTTCTGACGCCTCATGTCTCCCCTGCAGTCACTCCATAACTGAGCCACATTTATAGCCATTTGCAGCATCTTGTGGACATATGACTGTGACTTACATTTTTAAAAATTCTATGTACAATACTTTGAAATGTATTGTGCATAGAATTTTTAAAAATAGTTTTACTTCAATTTATTCTGTGTGGAATAGTTTGAAATGTTTTACTTCAATTTATTCTGTGTGGGTTCTTTTTTTAAATTGTCTTAGACTATTTAAAAAAAGATTCTATCCAAAATAAATTGAAATAAACCATTTTTAAAAATTCTATGCATGATACATTTCAAACTATTGTGCATAGAATTTTTAAAAATGGTTTATTTCAATTTATTTTGGATAGAATCTTTTTTTAAATAGTCAGGAGTCAGGAGTCATTGACAGTGAATTTGCACTTTTAATAATCAGGAAGCACATACTGAGTTTCTTTGAAAGAAAATCCAATAATTTAAAAATGCAATAATTTGATTGCTTATTAGTAACCTATGATTATCACTAAGTGTTGTAGCTTATGATTCTTGATGAATGTATTCTATTTTATTTTTCTTTATGTACACTGAGAACATATTCACCAAAGACAAATTCCTTGTGTGTCCAATCACACTTGGCTAATAAACTAAACTACTCTACTCTACTCTACTCTACTCTACTCTACTCTACTTTACTCTACTCTACTCATTTCTTTTTCAATTCTAATAAGGAGTTTAGCTTCTCTCTCTTGAAAATGTAAGCTAGCATAAGGCATTATAATGCAAGCTAGCCTTAGCTTTCAAACAGTTCATTTAGTGACCAAAGTTACAATGGCATTGGAAAAAGTGACTGATGACAATTTTTCACACTTAGCGACCGTTGCGACCATTTTTCACACTTAGCAACCTTTGCAGCATCCTCATGGTCACGTGATCAAAATTTTGATGTTTGGCAACAGATTCGTATTTATGATGGTTTCAGTGTCCTGGGGTCATGTAATCGCCTTTTGTGACCTTTTGACAAAATATAAAATTTTAAATCAAGCTCCCCCCCTCCCGTCAATGGTGTCTCTCTTTACCAATCTGAAAATCTGGTCACCTTAGTCAAGTTACAAGACCCTTGCACCCCTAACCATTAGAAAAAAAACCAGGGGTGTTCAAACTTGACAGCTTTAAGATTTTAAGGTTTAGATAGGACTCTTAGAGGCGGGCGAGGCAATTGGTGAGCCAGCCAATCAGTGAGCGGTGGGTGTGGCAAGCGCGGTGCGGACGGGCGGGAGGAGGGAGGGAGCTGGAACTGGTTCTAAACAGCACAGTAGATTTGTGGAACTTCTTCTATAGAAGAGGTTAGAACTGGCAGGAACCCACCCCTGAAGTGTTCACTCAAATTGCCATGAAGGTTCTTGAATTAATCCATTTCCTGGCTTCCTGTATGTCTTCCCCTCTTCTGGCTCTGATGGTGCTTCCTTTGCCTCAGGAGATCCCAAATGCTATTCCTGGCAAATTGATTATGCCACCTGCACCATAGACTGGAGGACTAAGACTGAAAACTGATCAGGTTTGCACATTGTTGAAACCAAGCTCCACACTTTGTAAAAATGCAGCTGCTAGGACTGAACAGATCCCTTTATATAGTTAAGGACAAATGGTAGAATATTGATTTCTCTCCCTCTTTGCTGTTATTTGAACGTTTATATATGAGTATTGTTTACTGGGCTATTTCCCAGCTCTTTGATGCCAGCACCACCTGCCTTCTCTGGAAAGGCAGAAGGTTCCATAGGTGACTGGCACCACAAATATCCCAGAAGGCGGCAGGCAATATGATGATGCATGGATGTCTCTTACTTAGCACTGAATTCAACTCAGAGCAACTTTATATCACTTTAAAGATAAAGGTAAAGGATCCCCTCGCACATATGTGCTAGTCATTCCTGACTTTAGGGGGCAGTGCTCGTCTCTGTTTCAAAGCTGAAGAGCCAGCGCTGTCCAAAGATGTCTCCATGGTCATGTGGCCGGCATGACTAAATGCCAAAGGCGCATGGAATGCTGTTGTCAAAGGTGGGATAAAAATGTTGTGAAATAGGGGGGAAAAAACCCAAATGAATGAAAGCCTAGTTGCCACCACTAACATTGCCTTGATGACTTTATTTGGGGAATATGTCGTTGTGACTTACCTATAAGTCACAACAACATGTATAAGATAAGTAAAGGTAAAGGTTCTCCTCACACATATGTGCTATTCGTTCTGGACTCTAGGGGGCAGTACTCATCTGCATTTCAAAGCGGAAGAGCCAACGCTGTCCGAAGACGTCTCCGTGATCATGTGACCGGCATGACTTAATGCCAAAGGTGCACTGAACGCTGTTCCTTTCCCACCAAAGGTGGTTCCTATTTTTCTACTTGCATTTTTTATGTGCTTTTGAAATGCTAGGTTGGCAGAAGCTGAGACAATTAACGGGAGCTCACTCCATTATGTGGTGCTAGGGATTCGAATCGCCTATCTTTCTGATTGACAAGCTCAGCGTCTTAGCCACTGAGCCACCACATCCCTTTAGTGAGCTTGAATAGATAACAACCAAACTGATTTAAGATATCTTGTTTCGATAGAGTGTGCCTCATTCTGGATTTCCACAGGAAAAATAGTGTTGCTGGTTGTTGCTTTTTGTTGTTCTATGTCTGATGGTGGAAACAGGAAGCACGTGGGACCTTCTGCTATGCATGCTGCAATACCAGGGTTGCAAAATTCTCTCTTCAGCAACTTTATCCAATTCTGGGTATGACCTCCTAATTCTCAAGTCAAGTCTTGAGTTGAGATCAATGGACAACTCTATATGGACGTTTTGGCAATACTACACAGGTCTTTGGTTATTGTCTTCTTCTGAAATGTCCTTTCACTTCTGGGTGCAGCCTTCTCTCCCAGGGATTTCCTGATGGGACCCAAATACTAACCACGCTTGTCCCAAAGGTGCTTTTCAACAGGCTTCCTTGTTTTTCCTTGAAAATGTATTTGCTTCTCATCCAAGAAGCTTCTTCAGTTCTGACTAAATGATGGGAAATAAAAGGATTTATATTCTTTGTGGTCACACTGGTAGTTCTCTGAAGGCCAGTCATTCGCTTTCTGAGAGAAGTTGAGGCCACTTGGGGATTTATCTATACCCTCAAGGTCATCCAAATCAGAGGTCAAATGGGTGCAGAATCTTTTTGGGACAACTGAAAGGACTGCATTGTAAACCAGAGATGGGTGGTGTCATATACCTCCCCCTGTGTTGCCTTTAATGATGCTTAGCTTCCCAGCACACACTATTGTGGCCCGCCAGTGGCCAGCATAGCTGGCAGCAGATTCAGACAGTGAGGAGGTTGCGGAGGAACATGGGCCAGACCTGGAGTCTGAGGAAGGCTGTTGAGGGCTCTGTGTTAGAGGCAGAGTTGGGACCAAGGCCATTGGTAGTTATTTGCTGCCTCCGGAGCCTCCAGAGTCTGACATCAGCAAGCCAGAAGAACAGTGGGAGCCTGTTCCCAGTGTGTCCATGCGCAGAGGTGCCAGAAGACAAGAACAATTAAGAAAACAGGATCGACTTGGGAGTAAGGCTTGGAGATGATTGGCCCCTCCCATAAGACATAAAAGAGGAGTGAACGGAGGTGAGCCTTTGCATGAAGCAATTAGTTCATCTGGTTGGTTCAAGCTTTGAGAAGATCTATTTGACTCTGTGCTAAGTTTGGCCTTGCTCTGCATTTGGCAAGTAGGTCTCTGGCAGCATTCCAAGGGAGATAAGTAAGCCTAGGTCAGAACACACACACACACACACACACACACACAAAGTTGGCCAGTTACTGCTAATAAAAAGAAATAATAAAGAGATTGGACAGTCGATTGTCTGGAATGGTGTAGTAGGGTTTGCTGCCTGGACAGGGGGTTGGACTAGAAGACATCCAAGGTCCCTTCCAACTCTGTATTCGGTAATACTGAGACCACATCTAAAAGCAAACAGTGAGTCCACTCTTTATAGAGTTGTCAGACAACTCTAGATTCATAATGTGTGTGCATAAAACAGGAGGTGCTATTAGGTTTCACTTTCTCTGGAAACTCCCACCTTCAGAGAAATGTCTCTGCTGGCTTTGCATTTTTAACTCATCTGTATGGTACCAGAAGGAGGAAGGGCCACTGGTAAGGAGACTCTCTTTTGAATACATGGATACCCTCCTGCTCAATTTACTCTATCCAGCTACACACTTGGGGAGCTGTTTTGCTAAGCTCCCACAAGGGGCCTTCTGACCTCCATGGGGAAGGAGATGAAGCCCACGGAGCCACACTGGCAGCAGGATGTCCACTTCATATGAACTTCACTTGGGCCTACATTATGGCAGGTTGAAAACAGCAAAGCTCCAATACTCCTGTGTTCATTATGCCTGCAAAATGCTGGCCAGTAGCAATATTCCAGTTGACTGGAACCAAGCCATTTTCCATGGCTTCTCATGCATCAGAAGAAATGTCTTTGATGAGTGGATTATCAGAGTCTGAGATGGAAACAAAGTTCATCACTGCTGTGAATGACTGACAGCCAGACTTAAGATAGGAGTGGTGCACCACTTTGTTTTTTAAAGATATTCAATGGTTTGGGATACCAATTAATATGCTAGCCTTTGGGGCTGCTTGCAAGGGTTGGGGATTGGAGGTTCTCAGAGATCCCTCTCCTTTCTTTTCTTTTTTTAAAATAATTTTTATTGAACAATTTTCTTCACTTTGTATCACAATTTCAATCTTTACAATGCTCCGGTATCAGTATATCTCACATTTACATTATTATTCCTTTCCTTTTATGTACGTAGCTATTTTATACAGCATGCCATTATTATAGTTACATCACTGTGTATATTACATTTTGGTCACCTCTTAATTTACTTTTTAACATTCTTGATCTTTACTTCTATTCTCTAACCAATGATACCATGTGTCCCAAATCAAATAGTATTCCATTTCTCCTCTTTTTTTTAATTTCCATTGTTAGCCTATCAATCTCTGCACATTCTAACACTTTTTTTTATCACCATTCCATCAGAGGGGATGCTATCATTTTTCCAGTTTTGCATATATTTGATTCTGTCCACTGTTATTATACGTAACATGATATATTGCCTTTTTTTACAGTAATTTCCTCTTAATATACCTAATAAAACTAATTCTGTTTTAAATCTGTTTGTTGTTTGGTAATTTCCTCTAGCCATTTTCTTAATTTTGTCCCAAATTTCTTTGCTTCTGGGCATGTCCACCACATGGGGAAATATGTTCCTTGCTTCTGTTTATATTTCCAGCATTCCACTGGACGATCCCTCTAAAGGCAGCAGGAGTGGTATTGGAAGGAGACTGAGGTTTTGGATACTAAAGCAGGCTGCCCCAGGCTCAGCCCTCTCCAATACATTATTTTCTACACGAAACCATTTGGAATAAACTTTGCTTTGGAATTAAGCATCATCAATATATCTCATCTGCACAGGCCAAGCAAACTTGATGGAAATTCCTACCCAGAGCCTGGAGGCTGTGAAAATCCAGGTGGGACAGCATAGTGGCCCCATCGGTTGCTAACTTGGAGGATGAGTTGGAACAAGGGCCATCAGACACAGGGGCACAGGGGACCCAGAAGCACTTGAAGAATCTGGAATGGTGGTGGTGGAAGATGCAGTCCCACGTTTGTCAGGCATTGGGGGGGGGGTGCGCAATGGAAGCTGCCCGCTGCAAAAGGAGGCTCACACTGACGATTAACAACAGTTTGTCTCCGATGAGGAACTGCTGCCACCCCCACCCAATCTTTGGACACTAAGAGTGGAGAGACACTCAGAGGCGGTCAGTGAGGCTGTTCGCGAGGAATCAGCCTTGCCCTTCCTAATAAGGAACGTTGGGTTGTAGATTGCTTAGTCAGTGCGCAAGGATCGGTTGACGAAGACAACTTATTCATTTTCTTGAGTGTCGTCTTTGGCTCCATGCTTCCTATATCCTGATTTTGCCCTGTGACGCTTGGGCTTGTCTTTCCTTCCTGGACCTGGACTTGATGCATGACATGTGTTTGATTGAGAGCTTATACTTCAGCTCCATGCACGTGACCTTGAACTTACTCACTGAACTGCTTGGGAGGGAAATGTCATGGTTGGAAGTGTCATGGTTGACTCGCTACGCAACCTTGCTCACAACCAGACAACAGTAATGGGAGGGAGGAGGGAAGCCATTGGAATGTAAGAGAGGTTTGGGAGGGAAATCTGGGATGCAAAAGTGCTGCCTGGAAACAGGAGACAGACCCAAACCACAATGTCATTGCCTGGGAACATCTGAGGCAGACAGGCCATTTCCAAAATAAAGCAAGCGCAACTCATTGGTGGACAGTGGATAATGGGAGGTCCAGGGCAGAAGTTTTCCTATGCTGTTTGCATGCGAAAATATCAGAGCTGACTTTTCTACTTCTGTACCAATATGGCTTTTCAGTAAATTACACTTGGAGATAAAAAAAAGTCTCGGAAGTTTCTTCTGCTGTTTGATGCTGTCAACAGGCAGTTTGTAATTTGGGGAATTTTTCTGAGATATTGTTATAATGAGACTTATTCTACTCATACCTATTGCCGTGTGTTTTACTTGGGTCAAGATTAGGCTCAAGACTGAATTTCAGCAAGTTGGAGATATTGTTCTGGCTCCATTTGCTGCTCTGGGAGGAGTCCCACTTCCCACGAAGGAACAAGGAATCTGAGAATTCTCCTGACTCAAAGTTCCTGATAGGAGTAACTGATAAGAGATTTTGTAGCAAAGAGATCCTTCAACCATCTTTAGTTGATCTGCTAGTTATAGCCTTTCTTGGCCAAAAGCCAATGACGACACTGTCAGATCCCTAACATGATACTGCCATTCAAATGAAGGGAGTGGGGGAGCATGAGGATAAGCTGTATTTTTATAACCTTTTCTCTGGTGCCTAAGCGCCCTGCAGTATTCTCACTTTCTTCAGAATGTAATAAGGAGGGAGGGCCATGTGGATTGTTTCAGGTTGTTGAAAGTGGAAGATCCTGAGAACAGCTCCTTATCTGTTTCTCAGGATGGCCATTTCAAAAACATCTTCATACCTGTGGATTGGGTGAATCCACATTTGGACCGGAGGGAGGGAGGGAGGGAGGGAGGGAGAGGGAGGGAGGGATTGATTGATTCTAAAGCCCTATTTCTAACTGTAGAGTTTGGGAGGGAATTTAGAGTCTGTTTCGCCTGTCCTGCTATCACTTCTTCTCAATAAAAGATTCCTTTTGAAATACGACGTTTTCAAGAGTCTATACTTTCTTGGGAAAGGAGGAGAGGCAGATCCTGACAGTGACACTTGTCATTGTTAGGCCACAGAAAATTGTGTTTTGTGGTGCTGTGTCAGTCCTACAAGTAGATCAGGCAAAGAAACTCATGCCATATAAGTTAGCACTACTTTTATTGGAACAGTTATAATAGCAAAAATTTTCAAATCTGAATATTCTCACTTTATATTTGGCAAACTAGGGCAGGTTGAACCTGATGCCATCACCCTCTTCTCACTATGAACAACTTGCCCTCTTCCAATCAGGAGTCGTCTCACTCTTTCATCCTTTCGGAAAGGGACGGAAACAGTATTCTGCTTGAGAATGTTCAGACTTTTATTTAGGATACAGCAACTGACATACTTTTAATTACCGGTATTTATTTTGTTCTGAAGTCAATACAAATTCATTATGAGCCATAGAAAAAGTAATCTAGTGACCTGAAATGAATCCATGTAATAGCAAATATTTTAAAGGGTTTCACAAAAGCTTCAAGAATTAAGGGTTTGTTTGTTTTTTTCAGCTTCCATATGATAGCTCTTAGTTAATGACCATTGGTACTTCCAACAAAGAAAGTCATTGAGGACGCCAGCAGGAAGTCACAAATGGGAATCATGAGATGTCTTGCCTAATGACTGCAAAGGATTCTCCTAGTAACTGCAACTGGAATGGCTGTTGTAAGTTGGCGCAATTGTGTGAAACTGAACTTTATGATCGCATCACTTAACAATAGAGTTCCTGTACCAATTATTATTGTTAATCAAGGACTATCTATAGGTATATGATGATTTTGATAAATCAAGATGGCCAGAAACCTGAAATATAGATGTTTCTTTTCTTGAACAGTAAAGTCAGGGACAAGCATATTAGGACATTGTGTGTTTGTGTGTGCTTCTGGTGGAGAATTTGTGGCCCTCCACAAGTTGGAGGCGTTGGATATGCTCAACCTTTTGTTAATACTCTGGGGAGACAAGATAACAATAGCACTTAGACTTATACACCACTTTCCAGTGCTTTACAGCCCTCTCTAAGCAGTTTACAGAGTCAGCAGCCTTTTGCCCCCAACAATCTGGCTCCTCATTTTACCCACCTCGGAAGGATGGAAGACTGAGTCAACTTTGAGTCTGTTGAGATTTGAACTGCCAAATTGCAGGCAGCCGGCAGTCAGCAGAAGTAGCCTGCAAGGACTGCACTCTAACCACTACTGCTCCTGAAGACCTCTTTCAACGTCCTGACGGGCTGAAATGGAGAAGAGGCAGAATTGTTCAGAGTTGCTCCCCAAGATAGAACCAGAAACAAGGGGGTTAAAATGCATATGGAAGCCGATTTCATCCAAGGTGAGATTTTCCTACTATCTAACCATGAACCATTCCGCTTTTGCAGTGCCCGCTCTTTTACCAGAAGTATTTAAACCAGAAGCTTGGGTGGGCAGATCACTGGACACTCTTGATTTTTCAATCCACCTTAATTCTATGAAAGGAGACGATGTTCAAGAATGCAATAAATAATTCTGACGGAAGAGAATATTTAACTGCAATGTATGTATGTATGTATGTATGTATATGTGCATATATATACACATGTAGAAAGCATCATCAAAAGAAAAAATTAACACATCATTTAATGTTCCAGCATAGTAACAGTTACAGAAGTGAAGGCACATTCTTGAGATAATGACATATGCTCCACATAAACTAATATTGCACACAATTGCTTAATATAAGTTCTTTTTAGCTTTCTTTCAATGACCTTGGACTGTTTCCTGAAAACGGAATCAGCAGATCTGGGACTTCAGCTTTTGACTGCAGGAAGCAAAGAGGCTCAGGGAGGCAAAAAGTAGTTCTAGCATTTTTTTAAAAAAAAACAACATACGCAGTTAATTTTTCAAAGTGGAGAAAAAGGGAAAGAGATTTGCCTTCCTTTGTGAAAGAAAATTATGATCAGCACAAGGGGTCAGAAGAACGACTCTTTGGCCTTTTTTCAACTTACCCAAAATGTTTGGTCAACTGGTGTCTGTCTCAGGTAGACCTCCTCAACAAGACTGGGATGAGTAGAAGCAGGTAAAATATGAATGTGCAGCACAGACATAAAAATCTCCAGAAAGCCCCATCATAGATGCAATAAAATCAACCCTGCATTATTTTCATTTTGGATGCACTGATATATGTTTGCATAAGATTTATGGGTACTCCTTGGCTTGTGACAGTAAGACTTAAACTGTAAAGCACTTCCAGTTGTCATAAAATGTCAGACATCCCCCCCCCCCCATCACACAGTCAAATGACTTCATTTTGGGCGCTTGGCAACCAACTGGTTGAAGTGTCCTATGGCCATGTGACTGCAATTTGAAAATGTTTTTGGAGAAAATGTTCATTCAGGAGAATGGATTCATTTAACAACCACATGATTGCCTCAATCACCGCTGTAAAAACAATTGAAAAAGTGGGTTAGGTTGCCTGGGTGCCTCAATTTACAACCGTAATTACTTAGGACCAAAATTCTGGTTTGAACGATGGCTGTTGAGTTGAGAACTATTTGTATATTTCTGGAGTGAAAGTCTGCTCTGGAAGCATTCCACCCCTCCCCCTTTTGTGACTTGGGAGCCTGCAAAAATGCTTGGATTGCAACTTGCATTATAACCAGCCAGGCTGCTGGATGATGCCAGATGACGATGTCAGGAACCAGGAACGATGGGAAGCAAATTCGGTGCATATTAAGAGGATTGAGGCTGGCTTGGAAGATCTAAGAGGCTGACAGACATTAAAAGCACCATCACTAATCCTGACCTCTCTGAAGCACTTTTTCAACATTTTTTTAAAAAAGGGTTCTTGCCTGAAATGCATACAGGTGGGCACCAAAAGGAGAGATGGGTGCACAGTATCTTAAAAGAAGGGGACATCAGCTGGGAAGGGAAAGGGACTTTTGAATTTAAATGCCAGAGAGAAAATGGGACGGAATGACATGGGGAAAATCCTGACTTGCATATATGTCTGCATATACGCTTTGTCTAATAATTTAAATACATCAGAAAAACATGTTTCAGATACATGGAACGACCAGAAGCAAGTAACAAAAATAAATACATTTAAACGAAATGCATAGCTTGTTCTAAAATCTGCTTTTGAAGCTGTTTGGCTGATCTCTGATAATCTAAGACGCCTGATAAACAACTGTGCTTGAGGCAGGAAAGGAACCTTTTTTTAACAAAAACAGCAACTTTACATTTTCGATAAGCATTGCACATTGAAAGCAAAGAAGCAACTTTTGGTTCTTTGAAACAAAGTCAAGTATAAAACCTTATTCACAAACATATCAAGATAAAGACTCTAAAAATCTTACCAAGGCATGCCAAGATGGCAGAGAATTGGATGAGAAGAGAGAGTTGGAGGGAGGGGGAAGGGATGACTTCCTCCTGAAACTATGGAATTCAATTCACCATGTGAATTTTCAGTTTTCATACTATACAATGCTATTCACCTGACTGAGGCATATACTTACATTAATATATAAGAAGTCATGCCCTGCTCTGTGAGCAGAATTTTTAATACACCTTTAAAAAGCCCAAACTTACTTTGCTCCATGTCAAAAGCACCAATGCTGCTCTTCCCCCAGAGCCTGGGCCAGCCAGGGCCCCAAAACTGGTTTGGCCAGCAAGCAGGAGAAAAGCTGTGGATATTGTGAACCACAATCCACAACCATCTGAAAAGGGCCATCTTGGTCAGGGGGATAAGCCAGGCATGAGCCCCGTTTCCTAACAACCTGATCAGCTAAGAGCAGAATCGGGGCCTGGAGAACAAAAACTTGCTCCCAGCAGGCTCAGGAAGGGGGGGGGGGGAAGACACCTCAGGAGGAAATGTTTAATTCTCCTTGGCAGTGGAGGCTTCTGGATCCCGTTCCAACTGGTACAGTTGGAACGGGCTTGGTGTGGTGCACAAGGATATGCGCAGTGCGTGCGCGTGGGGCGAGCGCATGCAATGTAGCTGCCATCGATGCTTCCAAAGCCTCCATGTCGCTCCAGCTGCTCGTCAGAGCATTGCGTAGGTGCTGTACGTGCCGTGCACGGAAGCGTCAAAGGCTTTAAAGGACAGGTAAGGAGCTTGGGCGGGTGGGTGGGCCCTCTGGAGCACCGTACCGGGATGGTACCCAGTGTTCCGGGAGGGCTCCGGTACGCCCGTACCAGGGCGTACTGCCTGCAACCCATCACTGCTCCTTGGGCACAATTTTACTTTTCCTCTCTCTTGGGAGTCCTTAGTGGATGCAATGGGCCATTGGGGATGTTTTTTGTGTGCAACTCCCAGGAAAGATAAATAAGTAGTGCAAGACACCCCTGGAAGTGGATTTTCACTCATCTACAAAGAATTTTGCAGTTCTTTCTTTTTGTATTGTCAGCACAATCGCTGCTGCTTTCTGAGCCCTCTCTCTTCCGGAGGCCACTCCTGGAGGACTAAAAGAAGAGAAAGGATTTTTAAAAGCTGTGGCTGTGTTTCTTTAGCCAGGTATTCCAAAGGGTTTTATAAGGGGGATTAAAATACCTAAATTGTGTGACTTAAACCAAACTGAAAATTAAGTAAACAATCTTTTTCATGAACTTTGATCCTGACAGGTGTATCTCATCGTTTTAAATGAAGACAAGTTCATTATCATCAGGTAAAAAAGACGCCACTGATCTCTCAGGGCTAATTCTCGCAATTCTCACTAATTCAAAATTATAAAAGCAACAAAGCCAATTCTGTTCTCCCTACAGCTGCTCACCATCAAGTCAAAGCTTGTCTTTTGAAGTCAGTGTTGGAGGAAGACTGATCTTACAGGGTGGAGGGGGGGGGGAGGCCCCAGCCTCTGAATTCTCTCAGCCAGGCAAACCTGAGACATTATTCTTCACATGATACAAACAGTTGAGAACAACAGGGAGGCCACTGGCAATCTCAGGTCTTTAAGGGTACTGGGTGACCATCGGAGGAAGAAAGAAGAGCTGGTTTGGCTAGATCCACACACAAAACAAGAAGGGAAGAAACTTGAGGGAGCAGGGAGGGATGGCACGGCTTTGATTCCTGCAAATCAGGCAGGGGAAGGAAGGGCAAGCTCACCACAAGAGTCTGTTCCTGCATTCCTCACAAGCCACAAATGAGGGTGGGAAAGACAAGGTGGAGTCCTGCTGAGGCCCAGAAGGTACCAGCCTGGCCTGACTGGCTCTCAACAGCTTCGGGAGGAGAAGGAGGAGGAGGAGGAGGAGGAGGAGGAGGAGGAGGAGGAGGAGGAGGAGGAGGAGGAGGAGGAGGAGGAGGAGGAGAAGGAGGAGGATACAGTCTGTGGTTGGCCAAGAGGCAAGACATCAAACAGAAGGACCGCTCTGCTTTCTCTCTCTCCCAGTTCCAGCCGTGACCTGTCCTGAGAATGCCTCTGCTCCGATGTAGAAGTAAGGCACGCTTCTTTGGCAAATGGGGGGGAAAAAAACACGACCTAGAAACTGTCTGCTGGTAGCTGGGAGGTATCCTTATTTTGGCTTCTTCCCCCCAAAAAGCAACTTGAAAAGCAACTCAGTACTGTAGCTCCGGGTTCTGCTTCCTTCTGGAATCTTTTGTCCCATTGCGGCTGCTCAGAGGGGCAAAACAGTGTAGAAGACTCTGATCTCCCTGGGGGGGAAAGAAAATCCAGAGTTCCTGCACCACTTCAGCTGAGCAGGTCAAGCACAAGAGATGCCTGAACAGCCGAGCCCTCGGCCCTGCTCAGCCTCTTCAGACGGTCGTGTCGTCTTCCTCCTGGGAATCCCCCACCAGAAGCGAGTGCTTGTCCGCCTCGCTCAGGGCCATGTTGTTGAGGGAGTGCTTGTCGGAGAAGAGGGAGCTGATGGAGGCTTGGCTGTAGTGAATAATTCGGTCCATGAGGCTCAGTTTCGGAGACCCTGGCCCAACGTCATCGATCCCAATATGGACACTGATTTCTGAGGTGCTCTTGCACCTCACCTGGGTGCGGGCGTGGCGCTCGTACTTCTCACAGGTAGGCTTCTTATAACTAAAGGGGAACAGAGCCAAGATTGGTGTGTGGTTCTTGACAATTCAAGCAGGCACTGCCCAGACCTTACAGCCCTGAGAGCTCCATGGGTGAAGCTGACCTTTCTGGCACCTTTTACAATTGGGGCAGAAGGGTGCACTAGGGGCACACTTTGTGTCAAGTGTGAAGAGCACAACTCTTCCACAAAACTACTTCCACACAAGAAACCTCGTCTTCTCTGCCTATCACTTTTGTAGCCTCAAAACATTTTCCTACCCCGTTTTCCCCAAAATAAGACCTCCCCAGATAATAAGCCCAATCAGGCTTTTCAGCGCATGTGCTAATATAACCCCTCCCCTGAAAATATTGCAACACAGCAGCAGCCATGAGGTGACCACGCTCGTCACCTCCTGCACCTCAAAAATAATAAGAGCTACACAAAAATAAGGCCAAGCACTTATTTTGGGGGTCAAAAGAAAATAAGACTCTATCTTGTTTTCAGGAAAACACAGTACCTGCTTTAAGCAGATCATTTACTAAACCTTTTGTTTAAGCTGACATTATTGCAAGTCTTCCTTGCCCTGGATGGCCTTTCGCTCACGGAGATCCCCCCAAAAGGAACCCTTTGCCCTCTCCTACACAAGGCACCTGGCAGTGCTCCCCCACTCCTGCCTGCAGAGCTACTCACAGTTTTAGCAGCAGAGAAGACAACACAACGGACACAGAGGAGGCTGCCATCGCTGCAGAGCCCATCCAAGGCTGCAGAACCAAGCCAATCGGCAGGAAGACACCTAGGACCAAGCATGCCAGAGTTCAGGGGAGCACCGAAACTCAAATACACAAAGCGTGAAGCATTTTCACAACTATTTTCTGTCACTGGAAGTGGGGGGAGGAGAGAAACTAGAACCCAAAGTGAAAAGAGGGGATTTAGGAAGCCACTTGCACAGAAGAAATTTCTTAGCCCTCCAAATTTATTTTATTTTGACTAAACTCAAAATTCCTCCTTTCTCTCCCTAAACCGACTGAAGCAAAATGAGAGGACAGTCCGGAATTTGATGTCCTCTTAATGCTTCTTTTCTCAGGTATAATTTCCTGCAGCTTTTTGTTTTACTTCTTAGCTCTCTCTCTATAAATTTAGAGACCTTTTGCGGAGGACACCAAGCACTTGGTTCAGCACCAAGAAATGTTACATACCTGCAGCGACAGGAATACCAATAAGATTGTATATGAGAGCAAAGATGAAGTTGATTCGTATCCTTTTAACAGTTTTCCGTGATAAATCTATGCTTGCCACCACATCCAGCAAATCATTCTGCAAAATACGTTGATTCAGAAATTACTTAACAGGATTTATTCTATCAATCAACACTTTAGATTCCTGGTAACTTAACAAAGCTGCATCTCTTTCTGGACCTCAGCTAACTCAACACCATTGGACCATTTTAGAAAGTGCACATATAATAAAAAAAATGTAGGGGGCAGGCTGGACAACCTGTAACCCTGAGGTCTGCTTTGCCTCCCTTTTCCTTTCATCTACTTTCCACTCAACTGCTGGGCTTCTGACTCTCATCTGGAGAAGAAACACACAAAAGGGATCCCTAAAGCTATATAGACTAGGCCTCAAAGAATAAATAAGCATTCTACCAGAAAAGGAAATAGAAAATAATAGCAATAGCAATAGCATTTAGATGTACCATATTTTTCAGAGTATAAGATGCACCGTTTTCAGAGTATAAAAGTGTGGAAATTTTGGTGCGTATTATATACCGAACATTTCTGGCCTCCCGAAGCTCCGCTCCCGCATCCCATTTTTGTGAAAAATGGACCATTTTTTGCCCATTTGCCCAAAACTGAGGTGTTTTTGCCTTCCCCCACCTCCCAGAAGCACTCTGCAGGCTTCAGCAGGCTGGGGGAAGGGAAAAATGCCCCCGTTTTGGTGAAAAATGGGCAAAAAACAGGGGCATTTTCCCCTTCCCCCAGCCCTGCTGAAGTCTGTAGAGTGCACCTGTGGGTCAGGGAGGACAAAAACTTATTTTTCTTATTTTTTCTCTTTGAAATCTTGATGCGTCTTATAATCCGAAAAATATGGTGTATACCACTTCACAGCCCTCTCTGAGCGGTTTACAGAGGCAGCCTGTTGCCCCCAACAATCTGGGTCCTCATTTTATCCACTGAGGAAGGCTGAGTCAACCTTGAGATTTGAACTGCCAAATTGCAGTCAGTCAGCAGAAGTAGCCTGCAGTACTGCATTCTAACCACTGCACCACCACAGCTCATCTTTAAAAATCCTGGCTCTGGCCTGCTCACTTTGTACCACTTCTCTACCCACTGGGCCTTTCATCAAAATAGGGTTCCTGGCCACCAAAACAGTATGTTTTTCATTCAAATGAAGAAAAGCGGCAGTAGGAGCAATTTAAGAGTGGAACGAGTGGCCCAGAGACCGCGACACCCCTTTCCTGAAGGAGTCCTACTGGGCTCCTTCAATAGGGCTCCTCCCACCGAGTAGAGCTTGAGTTACAGCCCCTTGGATTCCCTCCTAGCTTTTCCTCTCCATTCCAGAAAGGAAATGCACAAATCGATGCAGGCTCAGACTTTGGCAGAGTCTTCCCCTCCACCACACAACTTACCCTGATCAAAACCACGTCAGCTGCTTCTATAGCCACGTCTGTGCCTGTGCCAATGGCAATGCCAACATCAGCCATGGCCAGGGCTGGGGAATCATTGATGCCATCGCCCACCATAGCCACCCGCTTCCCTTCTTCCTGCAGCTGCCTCACTTTGGCAACTTTGTGGGAGGGGAGCACTTCAGCAAATACTTTTGTGATGCCAACCTAAAAGCAAAAGAGAGAAAGCTGAAACCTCCAAAGGAAGGAGGCTATTGGGGGCAACACCAGGCTCCGGAATCAGGGTGAGACAAGGCCCCCTCCCAAGAGACTCTGGTCTTTCTTCCCAAGGCATCTCTCCAGTCACCAGTGAGGGAAGGCAAGATATGACAAATGAAAATACGACATAAGCCGACTGCATGGTAAAGCCTTGGAGGCATCCAGGGAAGCCTCAAGAATCCAGCAGCTTACCTGAGAAGCAATCGACCTGGCAGTTTTGCCATTGTCCCCCGTTATCAGGACCACCTCCAAACCCATCCCCTTCAGAGTCCGCACAGCAAGATCCGCTTCGGGCTTCACGGTGTCAGCAATGGCTACCAGGCCACACAACTCCCCTAGGAGACAAACAGGTTCCCATGAAGGCATGGATGCCTCCAGAAAAGACACACTTTTCCATTATGTCCCTTCCTAAACTGAGAACTGACTTACGTAGTCATGTTTTACAAGATTAAAAAAAAATGTGTTGATTGTTGTGAGCTGCCCACAATTTTTGACAATCAGGCAGCCTACAAGTTTAAGGAGTAATAATAGTGGACCACTTGTTTAGTTGCTACAAGAAGATCACACAGACTGACAACAAACAACGGTGTGACAAAATAGCAACAATGGTGCATTGGAAGATCATAAAATTTAAAAATATATATGAATGATATGAAGGATTTCCAGGAGACAAGATTACTTAAAGTCAAATATGTGGTTAGGATTAAGAGAGGGAAAAAAATTATGACACACCTTCACAGAGAATAAACCTACATTTGTTTAAGCAAATAGTGTTCATCCAAGCTGGGCTTAACCCTGGTTTATTGTGGCATTCAATTTAGGCCAATGATTGAAATATTCCAATGAAACAAAGAGAATATTTTATTTCTAAAAGAGTTTAGTAAGAATTAATTTACTTATTTATTAGCTGTCCATCTCATATTGAAACAACTCTGTTGAATATTTGAAGGCAAGACTATTTGATAGTATATATATTTGCATTATTTAAGAAATAAATAGTCAATGACAATGGTTAACAAAGTTTAGACAGCCAAATGATTGAGCATTTATGTTTATTGTAAATGCAATAAATACTCCTAAATAGCCATTCAGAAATACTCTGGAGTTTTATTCATTATTTAGAACTTTTCTGAGGTGCATCTTTGTCAATAATTTTCCTCCCATTGATCAACATTTATACCCTGCCAATTGTTTCAATACTTCCGGTTATACGTCCTTTTTCCCTGCACCCCTTTCAGCCTTTTCAAACTAAAAGGCTGAATATCCCAGTCCTCAAACCTACCATCCACAGCTATAAGAACTGCCGTGCGGCCTCGGCACTCGTGCTCCATCATGGTTTCGTCAATGTCACTTTTGAGAAGAAGGCCGTTCCTAGACATCCACTCTCGGTTTCCAATGAGAACAGAGTATTTGTGCGACATCCATGTGTCTGAAGGGAAAACTTCCATTATCCAAAAAAAGAGAGGAACAATTTAACACTAAGAACAGTCATTAGTCAAGGGCAGCCAAAAATTGGAACTATGTTGCACCGTTTCAGGCTAATGAATATTATTCAAAGATATGGGATTTAGGGTTCACCGACAATACTGCGAAGCCCTTATCTGCGCCGACATAAGCGCGAAGGGCTAATCCGCGCCGTCGGAAGCGCTAAACGAAATGCGACCCTACCGCGCCGACATAAGCGCGGAGGGCAAATCCGCGCCTTCCCAAGCGATCAGCAAAATACGACCCTAAACTGAACCCTAAACCAAACCCCTAAACCTAACCCTAAACCTAACCCTAACCCCTAAACCTAACCCTAAACCTAACCCTAACTTTTATTTACATTTCACTGTTTCAAAACATTAAAAATACAAAAACCTTTCTTCCTTCGCGCTTTCGTTGTCGCGCTGATATCGACGTGGTAATGTGGGCATGCTAATGATGACGCGTACTTGTCGGCGCTTATTTGTCGCTGCTATTTTCACGAGCGCGGTTTTGTCGGGCCACAGGGATTTAGAATCATAGGGCTGGAAGGAACCCAGGCCTTATTCCATCCTGGACTAATGGTTGTCCAATATTTTTTTTGAAAACCACAGCAATGGCAGGGGTCAGCAACCTGCGGCTCTGGAGCTGCATGTGGCTCTTTCATCCCTCTGCTGCGGCTTTCTATTGCCAGTCGATAAAAGGAAAAAGTACGCCATGCTTGGAGGAGACTCTATGATGGGGGAACTGGACTTCGGGCCAGCTCTAGAATTGAATGGATGGCTTTCGATTAGGACCTTTGCGGCTCTTTGAGTGTTTAAAGTTGCCAACCCCTGGACTAACGGTTCTCATTGTTAGGAAGATTCTCCTCAGTTCCATGTTGGATCTCTCCAGCCACTCTCCAGCTTCCAGCTGTTTTTCGTTATGTCCACAGATGCTTTGGAGGATAAATTATCTCTCAGACTCCTGTTCATTAGGCAAAACATACCTAGTCTCCTTAGCTATTTATCATATAGTTTAGCCTCCAGACCAGTGGTGAATTCCAGATCCCGTTCCAACTGGTACAGTTGGAACAGGCCCGGCAGCATCCACATGGATGCGCGCAGCGCACGCATGCGTCTTAGCACCTCCGCAAGCCTCCATGATGCTCCACCTGCTCAGCGGAGCATGGTGCAGGTGCTGTAAGCGCCATGCACGTGCGTGGAAGTGCCGAAGACTTAAAAGACTAGTAAGGAGCTCGGGCAGGCGGGCAGGCTCTCCAGAGCACTGTATTGGAATGGTATCCAGTGCTCCGGGCAAGCTCCGGTACGCCCATACCAGGGCATACTGCCTGCAACCCACCACTGCTCCAGACCCCTTATCCTCTTTGTTGCTCTTCTCTGCACTCTTTCTCAGGTCTCAGAATCCTTTTTGCATTGTGGTGACCAGAACTGGCAGTGTGCCAGGTGTGGCCTTAGGGGGCTATCACTTCTGGTGATCTTGATGCTGTCCTTCTGTTAATGCAATCTAAGACTGCATTGGCCCTTTTGGCAACTGTAACACACTGCTGGCTCACAGGTATCCTCATGGTGGTGGACCATGAGGATACCTAGATCCCTCTCACGGGTACTACTGATGTTCATAAGGTATACCTCACAACAGATGCGCAAGAATAATAATAGAAGTTGGTCATCAAAAGAAGGATTCAAAACAAGGACAAAGTAGCATCAGGGCATTTTAATCTCTCAGGACACCCTATAGCAGATCTCAAAGAAACCATTATGGGTATAAAAAGAAGTTTTAATGACTTAATCGAGGGAGAGGTTGCTGAACTCATGTACACTAAAAAGTGTCACGCTACCTCAGGAAATCTCAACAACACAATGGTTCTTTATACAATAGTTAATCGATAAGGTCCTAGATAATTTATCTCACATGTACCCTGAATCTTCGTAACCAAACCATTTTCTTCCTTCCTACTCCCTGTCTCATCATAATTTCAATCGTACATCTCTCTAGCCATACTATCCAATCAAGGAAGCTGCAGCTGACAAAAGCTTCTGCTTTTTAAATAATATTTGTTAGTTGGAAAAGATGCTACCAAACGCCTACTGATATTTATTAAATAATAAATGGAACTGCTCATGAGTGGAAAGTTTGTAAGAATCTTTATTCATTTCTCGCTAAGGAATGAACGAGATCAGAAATAGCCTGATTACATGACTGTCCATAAATATGCTTAGAGCCAGTAAATTAAAAACAAAAATCAATGTGACCATCGTTGGACTGCTTTAAGTTGTAAGTGATGTCATACAATGGTGGGATTCAATTTTTTTTTACTACTGGTTCTGTGGGCATGGCATGGCTTGGTGGGCGTGGCAGGGGAAGGATACTGCAAAATCCCCATTCTCTCCCAAACAACCGGGACTCGGGAGGCAGATAATAGATGGGGGCAGGGCCAGTCAGAGGCGGTATTTATTGGTTCTCCCAACTACTCAAAATTTCCGCTACCAGTTCTCCAGAACTGGACAGAACCTGCTGAATACCACCTCTGGTGTCATCTTATGCCTAATTACGTTGCCATGTCTTCCAGAAAAAGCAGCTGTCCCTTCCATCTGCAGAATGAAATGAAAGTACCCGAAGCCACTGAGCATCTTACTGTGCAAAGTCCATCCCATTTGCTTCAATGGTCACAAAATAAACTAGTCTTAGAAAGGTTTACCAGCTTTCTACCATAGCCTGGGTCATCATTTAAAATTCAAAAAAGAGCCCCAGTGGGCCTGGGGATTGTGCATTTCTCCCCTTTGCCACAGGGCCAATCACTCCTTACTTTCAGTTCTGCCTAGGAATAATCTTCCTCTACAAGAGAATTGGAAAACAGCAGCTTCCTTGAAACCCAAAGCAAGTGCACCCAGACCAGATTCCATTTGCAGAACATCCCATGTGGGTCAGTAAGGCCCAGGGGAAGCTACAAGATAATCCTGCCCAATCATCCTTTGCTTTTTGGGTCAAATTGGACTGTCAACTCCCCCTCCCCCCTTCAAAAAAAAGTTAAATAAATAATCAATAAGGGCAATAAGGTATGCATATGTGTTGGTTTGATGAGAAGAAAATTGATATAAACAGTAAAGGATCTTCAGTTAACCAATATTAATTATAACAACTAATAATGGAATGATAAGGATAAGGGATACAGTTAATTGTGTGTCTGTGTCTGTGTCTGTGTGTGTGTGTGTGTGTGTGTGTGTTACCATAACAAAAGGAACCGGGACACAAATTGTAAACAGTGGCTTGGAAAAAAAAGGCTTAGAACTTGTCAACTAATCTTTATTTAGAATATGTTATAAAGGCTTAAGGCTATTGGATGATTTTGTAATAATTAATGAAATGCCATCAGGTGGTTGTGTTTTTAACTATTGATTATTTTAGGCAAAAGGACACTAAAACAACTTCAGTCAAATGAGAACTATGCTATGTTGATAGTAAGACTCATTAAGAATCTTTGACATCTGATATGAATATAAGTAATGACTGTGGAAGAGATGCACGGAAGCTAATTGTAACCAACTGTCGCACTTTTTACAAGATGTAATGTAAGATGATGATTTTTTTTGTGTGCTGTTTGTTTAATAAATTTTTTTTGCAAAAAAAAAAAAGTAGAAGATCCCAGACTTTATTTACAAACTCTTGTACCCTAATGACATAAAGCAGGCTATTTAATAAGCATCATAATGTAACTTGTGCCAACCGGAAGGCAGACTCTCTGTAGCAATGTAAATCCCTGCCCACTTGGCGGCTTCCTGCTGGGGCAACGAAGGAACATTTTATTCACATGGTTGTGTTTGGCTGTGAATTAACACAGAATGAAAGAGGAAGCATTTACCACGCAGTTGTCTTACAAGGCACGATAACACGCCAATCCAGAAAACGGAAATCCCCTCCTCTCTCCAGAAGCCAAACCCTTGCCAGGAACACAAGCTCCCATTTACCAGACACACATGTCACACGTGAACTCACCTGGCACCTGCTCATTGATGATCAAAGCTGGCTGCATGAGGGGATCAGTCTTCTCATCCATGTTCACTAGAGCAGCGTTCCTGACATTGGTCTCTTCCACAGTTTCACTCTTGCTACGGAGTAAGGCTTCAATATTGGTAACTTTACAGCTAATACCACAGCCGGGCACCACCTGGAAATCAGTGCACGTCCCAAGGGTATCTGCATCCAATTCCTAGAGAAACAAAAGGATCACACAACAAATTCACGTGGGCAGAAACAGGACCATCATCTCAAAAAAGAGTTCCAAATCGAGACTCCAATAGCAATAGCAATAGCACTTACTGTATATACTCGAGTATAAGCCTAGTTTTTCAGCCCACTTTTTGGGCTGAAAAAAGCCGCCTCGGCTTATACTCGAGTCAGTGAAAAATTTGCCCGAAATGGAGGAGAAAAAGGGGCGGGGCCATGCCGCTGGGTGACACTCGTGAATGGCCCAGTGCCCCTGTTAGTTTCCCCTCCCTCTGTGTCAGTTTGCCGCGCAGCGCGCACCGCACCATCCCCCCTCCTCACGTTCTAATGTAATCCAGGGCTGTCTTACGATTCCCCTTCCTCCCCCTCCTGCCACTCTGCAACGATGTCCCACCTCCTCCTTGTTATGGCAAGCAGCCACATAGCGATGTCCCACCTCCTCTGGTACAGTGATCCAATGATAGGAATCACTGTGCCATGTGTCATAGGAGGCGGGACATCGCTCCCGCGGCTGCACGGGACATCATCATCACAGCGGGACATCAGCATCATGAGGTGAGTGAAGTATTTCATTGAATACACCGCTAGTTTACTGTTTTTCTTTGAAATAAATATTCAAAAACATTATTGGTATCTATTTTTATTTTTGAAATTTACCGGTAGCTGCTGCATTTCCCACCCTAGGCTTATACTCGAGTCAATAACTTTTCCAGTTTTTTGTGGTAAAATTAGGTGCCTCGGCTTATATTCGGGTCGGCCTATACTCGAGTATATACGGTAGATACAGTGCTTTACGGCCATCTCTAAGCAGTTTACAGAGTCAGCAAATTGCCCCCAACAATCTCGGTCCTCCTTTTACCGACCTCGGAAGGATGGGAAATGCTGAGTCAACCTTGAGCTGGTGAGGCTCAAATGGCCGGCAGTTAGCAGAATTAGCCTGCAATACTGCATTCTAACCACTGAGCCACTACGGCTCCAATGTGGGAATAAAATACAGCGGTGTTTGAAGCAATAAGCAGCCTTCCCAAATCTGGAGGATGTGAGGAATGAAGACCTCCAAGAGGGATTATCTGCAGGCTATTTTGAATTATGTGCCCCACGTAACTGAATACATTACTAGCAGTACGGATCTTGTACATTCTGCCCATTTACTTATATTTGAACCCATCTTTTTTCTAAGGAGCAAAAGTAGCATATTTAAATCTCATTTTATTGCCTGCATTCTCTTATCGCTCCTGAGGAGTGAGTTAGGCTAAGAATGAGAAAATGGGAAATGACTCAAGATCTGCCAGTCCTCACACATCTGAATAGGGTCTGAATTCATTTGCCCCTCCTAGATGGAAGAAGGACAGAGTTCAAATCTGCAATTCCCCTGGACAGGACACTGGCAATGTTTCTGTGTAATGGTGAAGTATCCACTCTGACTTATCTTAGCAGTTATCTGCAATGTACTAGATCTCAGCACCCATACTTTCAGGAGTACAAAAGTGCTATGCCAGCAAGAGGTGATGGGAACTGTTCAACAGGGCATGTTGGTGAAGACAATTTCTAACATCTTAAAAGATCCGCGCCAAGTGCAAACTTGTTGGATTGCTAAAGGAGATAGAGGAAGGTTTAGAGAAGGGGTCCCCCACCTCCAGGCCGAATTAGGCCATGCAAGTGGCTGGCTGCAGCGTGCACAGCTCAACTTGTGTGAGTGTGAGCTGGTAGGCACTTGCACATGCGCAGTCTGTTGCTTGTGCGGCCCAGTTCTCCTCTCTACCACCACTCCCCAGCCAGACTGCCAAGCCACAAGGGTTGGGGGACCACTGATTTAGGGGCAAGTCTAACCACTCTGAGTCTCATCTGTGAGAATGAGGAATTCTTTGGCAAGTCTGTATTCAAAATAAAGGCAGCAAAGAAGAAACAACAAGGAAGACCAATAGTGGCATGTCACTCAGAGGACAAAAAAACCAACAACCCAGGAAGACTGTCCCCGCCACTGGAGTTGAACAATTTCATCTCCTCCCCTGGAAGAAAAGACAGACAGCTGCAGTCGGGGCTTCATCAAATGCTCCCTAATGGAAGAAAAGTGGCTCAGATCGTCACAAAGACAAAGAGCCCCCCCCCCCCCCAGTCCACCAAAGAGAAAAAAGAAGGTGGGACCGATTGGTGACTCCTTCTCAGAGTAATAGAATCAGCAATTTGTAGACCGGACAATCTATATCAAGGATTGTCTCCCAGGTGCAAAGATCAAAGATATGTCAGAGAAGCTCACTAAAATAACCAAGCCCACTGATTATTATTCCTTTCTCACCTTCCATGTTGGGGAAAATGATACTGTTAAGAGCCTGAAATCAGCATCAAATGAACAATTAGTGTAAGCCACACAAAACACTTGTGCCTGCCCAAAGTTAATTCGGCTTCTCCTTAGGCCCCTCCACTCCAGGTGTCCCTTGTGAGGAGGGGTGGGGCGACCACCTTCCCACTAGCCTTGCAGCCCTTCTCTGGGCTTGCCTGCGCTCTGCTCTCCGTGCCCTTGGATACAGCGGGGGAGGCAGCTGTTCCTCCTCAGAGGGGATGTGCAGCCTCTCAACACCACTGCCAATCAGCAGCCAATCTTCCCTGGGTCTGTGAGGGCAGGCAGCTCTCCATCTG
Organism: Thamnophis elegans; assembly: GCF_009769535.1. Classification (NCBI taxonomy): domain Eukaryota; kingdom Metazoa; phylum Chordata; class Lepidosauria; order Squamata; family Natricidae; genus Thamnophis; species Thamnophis elegans. The sequence continues at coordinate 37,512,899 of NC_045552.1, forward strand.
GTTGACCAGTTCCCCCAATGCCTATGGGGTCTGGGATGGCACTATCCTCAGCCCCTGGCTTTTCCAGATATGCCAAGAGAGATATCCCCATCAAATACCTCCCAGTTCCAACTCCTCCTCCGAACCAGGCTCGATGGGCCCATGACACTCATCTCTGCAGAGATCAGACTTCTCCCCTCTTTGACACTCTTTTTGAAATCCTGATTTTGCCAACGGGCTCGAGGAACTCAGAGTGGGATGAAGCCCATATTTGCTAATCAGTAAGCTGACTTGTGCAGAAAACACAACGATAGCAATGGTGGACTTCAGCGTTGAGAAACACAAGGTCCTGCATAAATGCGCAGGTACAAAATAGGTGGTAACTGGCTCAATAGTAGCAACTGTGAAAGAGATCTAGGTGCCTTAGTGAACCAGCACTTCAGTATGAGCCAGCAAGTTTCTGCAACTACCAAAAAAAACAACCCCAAAAAACAACCAATGCAATCTTGAGCTGCAACACAGGGATTACATCAAGATCACGAGAAGTGACAATGCCACTTTATAATGCACAAGTGAGGCTACACTTGAATATTGTATACAGTTCTGGTCACAGTGATACAAAAAAGACACGGAGACCCTACAAAGTGTGCAGAGAAGAGCAATGAAGGCAATAAAGGATCAGAAGGCTAAATCATATGACAAATGGTTGAGGACCTAGGTAGGTACTGTATTTTTCAGAGTATAAAACGCACCAAGATTTTAAAGAGATAAATTAAAAAACAAATGTTTTTGCACTCTGCAGACCTCCCAAGCCCTCTACACCCCTCTTTTTTTGTGAAAAACAGGGCATGCAGAGAGTTTGAGAGGCCTGCAAAGTGCTCCTGGGGGTTGGATGGCAAAAAACGGCCTGTTTTTCACTCGTTTTTTTTCCTTCCCGAGCCCCCAGGAGCACTTTGCAGGCCTTCCAAACCCTCTGCATGTCCATTTTGAGGCCAAAAATGCTGTATTCAGTGTATAAGACACAGCCAGATTTTAACCCTCTTTTTTGGGGGGGGGGAAAGGTGCGTCTTATACTCTGAAAAATATGGTGTCTAGTATATCAAAGGGAAGGATTAGTTGGGACAGGATAACTGTCTTCCAGTACTTGAGAGGCTTCTGACAGAGAAGAAGAGGGTGACCAATTCTCCAAAGGGCCAGAGGGCAGGACAAGAAGGAATGGGTGGAAGATCATTACAGAGAGAGCCAACCAAGAACTAAGGAGACATTTTTCTGACAGTGAGAACAATTAATCTATAGAATACATGACTCCCAGAATTGTGAGTGTTCCACCACTGGAGGTTTTCAAAAACAGACTGGGCAACCATTTGACCCAGATGATATCAGGTCTCCTGCCTTGAGCAAGGAGGACAAGAAGACCTCCAAGTTCCCTTCCAGCCCTCTGAGTCTATGTTCTGCGGTCTGCTCTTCTACCTGTTTGCAGTACTTTGTGATTGCTGCTCCTAAAGGGTGCTCACTGTGGCTCTCCGCGGTTCCCACCAGTGCCAAGACTTTCATGCGGGGTATCCGGTTACTCTCCACTAGCATCTTCATCTGCATCACCACTGGAGTTCCATGGGTGATGGTTCCTGTTTTATCAAACATCACAACTTTAACCTGCAAAACACCCATATGTCCATAGAACTTTAGAGTTGTAAACAACAGCAAATATTTTGGAAGGGGAGGGGGAGGATTCATAGCATTCTTGGACAAAGGTAAGATATGAGATCTTTTTGCCTCTGCCACTCAACCAAAAAGGACATTCCATTTTCTACCTTGTGTGCCATCTCCAGCGGTTCTCCGCCTTTGATCAAGATGCCGTTTTGTGCTCCTACACCAGTTCCCACCATCACAGCGGTTGGAGTGGCTAATCCCAAGGAACAAGGGCAGGCGATACACAGCACGGTAATGGAGGCTTGAAAAGCAAAGCGGATCACGACCTCTGCTTTGGAAATGCTCTTATTATAGCCCTGTTGGCACACAGAGAGAGAGGACTGAATGGACACTTGTTTTAAAGGAAGTCACAGTTTGATGAGGTCATGCGCTGCCTTAAACATGGTTTCTTTGGTTTCAAATTAATACAATAAGGAAACTCATCAGTTGCGGCATATAAAATAGGGTGTATAGTTTATCATTTTGCATTAACCCAGCCATAACTGTAATTTATTCAGTTGACCACAGATTTGTGTGAAGTGTAAATCTAGTCATCTTGGTTTTGGATATCATCTGTGTATGTGGGAAAGAGTGCAGTTCTTGCCGTGGGAAGGAGGTAAAAGGTTATGAAACAGTAAAGGGAGAAGTAACAGCAACACAGAAAGAGGAAAGTGTGGGAAATGAACTCAAAATAACTCCACTTTGATTATGTCCAGTATAAGATGTGGCAGAGGACAATTCCGATAGACTTTCAGGACCAATGTGGAAGAGGCACTAAACTATCCAGCTAGAGTCAAATGTCAGCAAAGAGAAACATTCAAGGAATACATTTCAACCTCCTGCTGTAACTTCCAATGACTGCATAAAGGAGGGTACAATACTAAGCATTTCACTAATCACAATGAATACAAGTAACGTTGTGATCCAACATTAAAAAATATTACAGAAAGTGTGAAGTTGCACTGCCTTTGTACATAATTTATTCTTCGTTAAGCTGGTGATCAACTGATGGTCAAAATGGGCCTTTCCCACTCTGAGATCTATAAAATAAGAATTCCTTTGTGCAAGCACGGATCATTTTCTTCTTGAGAAAGATGCCTTTTAAGCGTGGCATCATCCAGTCACATTTTCAGGGATCTTTATTAGCAATTATTAGCATTTAGAGTAGAATCATAAATCCCATTTAAATATTGGGAAAAAATCAGGAAAAATGTAAATGTGATGCAGGCAAAGCAACATTTTAAAAAGACCACTTTATGAAGCCATGCATCTGAATCGTATTTCCTTTTTTTTTTCTATTTAAATTCAAATTAATCTATCATACCTAATATAGGGAATATGAACAATAATCAAGAGAGGAAAACTTTTGGTTAATCAGATTTTGCAGGTGATTTCTTTACAAAAATTAAAAACAAAAGGAAAGAAACTTACAAGAAAATAGGTTTCTACCAGTTGAAAATTAACAAAGCCAATCACAATCCACGCAAAAAGTGTAATCACAGAAACACCAACAATGAAAGGAACAAAATAGCCGCTCAGTTTATCAGCAAACTGCTGAATTGGTGCCTAAAGCAAGGGAAGGAGAGAAAAAGAAGCAACATTAATTCTAGAAGTCTTTTTTGAGGCTCAGCTGGTTTGGGTTTTAGCCTGCAGATTTGTAATAAATAGTATACATGATTTTTAGTGGAAAAAGGTATTTAACTCATACTTTGCTGATGCTATAATTATTGGCACGGCCAAAAAAAAGGAGAAACAGAATTTTGTTGAAATCTCACTGCATAGACCAGTTTGGCATATTACATAACCATATACTGCAGCTAACTTTATTTTATTTTATTTTATTTTAAAAATAGGTTTTATTAAACATTTTCAAGTTAAAAAAGAACAAGAAAAAACAAATACAAAATGGATTAAAAACACAAACAACATAACAATATACTTTTACAGCTTTCTGTATCAGCAAATATTTCTGCTTTTGTGGTTTACAATTCTATTATTGCCTTCTCTTAGTTTTTAGCAATTCTAATGATAATGTGATGATTATATTATAATATTGTAGTATACGACTGCAGCTAACTTAAAGCTACCAACTTGCTGTCTACAATCAAGGCCATCAGACAGGAGAGAAACCTAAATGTGTTGGTCTAATTACCTTTGATGTTTGAGCTTCTTCCACAAGCTTTACGATCTGGCAGAGGGTAGTGTCAGACCCAACATGGGTTGCCGAGATCAACAGGGATCCATTCTGATTAATCGAACCTGCTATGACTGAACTTCCAGGTTTTTTCATCACAGGCATTGCTTCACCTACATAGATCAGAAACAAAACAAAATAGAAGCTGCTCTTTGACAATTTCCCTCCCCCCAGCATGGAGTCTAGGGCCCATGAAAACCCATTCTGAGGGCAACAATGGAAAGGAAGAAGGATGAGGAGGGAAAGGAAAAAAGGGTAAAAGCAGAGGAAGTAAGGGGGGGGAATTAAGAGTAGGAGAGGGAAATATTGGAATGTGCAGAGATGGGTAGGCTCATGAAAGAATTAAAAAAGAAAGAAGAATCTGACTATTACTCCATATGGGATTTATGATATAATTGGCTAGAGGAAAGGGGGGGGGGGGGGCAGGAAAGCAAAAAAGAAAGAAAGATCAGCAAATTAAAAAAACAACTACAAAACCAGAAAATGATTAAAAGATAGAAATACAAAATAGACTGTAGCAAATAAATAATAGGAAATGGATGCAAAACAATTCAAATGTAATAAAGTTTGTTATACATGGAATATATAGAATGTTATATATAGAATGAAGAAAAAAGATGTATGAAATAATATAAATGCACACATATATAAAGTTATAGCTATACAAGACTTATATGTACCGTGTTTTCCTGAAAATTAGACAGGGTCTTATTTTCTTTTGACCCTTGAAATAAGCACTTGGCCTTATTTTCAGGGAGGTCTTGTTATTTTTGAGGTGCAGGAGGCAGTGAGCGTGGTCACCTCATAGCTGCTGCTGTGTTGCAATATTTTCAGGGAGGGCTTATTTTCAGGGGAGGGCTTATTTTTGCACATGCGCTCAAAAGTCCAATTGGGCTTATTATCAGGGGAGGTCTTATTTTGGGGAAAACGGGACAGATAAAAGAATCACAACAGATATGTAAAAAAAGTGTAATGTGTTGCAAAGATTTGAAGTTTGCATAAACAAAATAAAATGTTTTTTTAAAAAAAGAGTAGGAGAGAGAGTAAGGAGGAGGAGAAGAGAGGGGGAGAGCGGGAAAGAGAGGGGAAGAAGAAAGGAGGAAGGAGAAGAAAAAAGAAGAAGACAGAGAAGGGAGGTTGAGAAAAGAGAAGGAGCAAGGTTGTTGCAAAATAAGATGGAGGCATGGGGTGGCAAAAAGTGACCCAAACTGTACTCATTTGAAAGAAAATAATAATAACAATTAACGATGAATAGATAAATGTTAAAAGTAATTATAAGAGTGTATATTTGTGAATGAATTTGAAAGAGAAAAATAAAAAACTTTCTAAAAGAAAAAAGAAATCCCATTCCGGCTTGCCTGTGATGAGCGATTCGTCTACCATTGAGTGTCCTTCAATGACTCGGCCATCCACGGGAAACTTGCCACCTGGGACCACCTTCACGATGTCACCCCGCTGAACTAGTTCAACGTCCACTTGCTCTTCGCTGCAGAAGAAGCCAGAACATTCAAGACTCAACGATGGAAGCTACGTAGCAGTTCAGATTGTTAAATCCTGCACAACAGAATGCCCTTTTCTTTTAAACTCCTGTCCAAAGTCTTCTTCATCTGCAGGAGGTTGGAGTAATGTAAAGAAATCCCCAGCTGAAATTATGTTTTGGGTAGCTTATATATGCAAATTCACGTCAGGTTGCTACTCTTGTCTCATTTACAAAGATTTATAATTGACACTGAACTGCATAGGCCGAATGTTACCTGGTACAATATGGAAGTAAAGACTCCAAGGAAATATCAGGGGACGAAGCACTGCAGCATATAAATATTTCATTAAAAAGCCACCAGAGAACTGGAAATACCTCACGAGGATGTTATCTGGACCTAAAGTAACAATAGTTGCTTCTGTTGCTTGTAGTGAAATTAGCTTCGCGAGGGCCTCTGATGTTTTACCCTAAAAAGATTTAAAAGTGTTTTACATTCAAAGCACCACAGAAATGCATTGCCAGCATCAAAATCATAGGTTAAGGAAGAGGTCTTTAACCATGAGAGTTTCCTCACAAGCTAGCAAGGAAAAAGAAAATCTAAGTTCCAAGGAAGGAATAATGTTTCCTTTCATTCAGCATTTGTTTTTAGAAGTGTGACATTTGTTTGAAATACATTTGCTTATTAACCGTTTGTAATGCCAGACACTGATAGATTAAAAAAAAAACTTTCATTAACCTGCAGACCTCCAGCCTGAGCAAATTTGAGGGCTAAAGTTCCTGAGAAGGGGGCACCCAAGAGATGGCCAGATCCCTCACCTCCCTATTCTTCCCCTGTTTTCCTTCACTTGCAGCTTGATGGAAGCTCAATTGGGAGTCGCTTGAATGCACACAAATGCCACTCAGCTCCCTTCCAGGCCTTCTTCAAGAAGGCTGAAAGGCTGCAAGAGAGGGAGGCAGTCAGCTTTGTGGTGTGTGTGTGTGTGTGTGTGTGGTGTGTGTAAATCTGCCATCCTGGGCCCAACATTTGGGAAGCCAGCCTCTGCTGTAACAAGCCAGGACAAAGGGTGAGTGATGGAGGAGTAACACCTCCTTAAAAAACCTTAGTCCAGCTGGCTTGGCCAGTAGCACCTCGTAAGGGCCCCTTTCCAGGGTTACAGGAGAAGACGGTCAATGCTTTTGAAGGTGGAAGAGGATTTTGTGCCCCAATGGCAGACAAAGCGGCAGAGCCATCTTCTAGGAGAAGGGAAACTCTGATGACAAACCTCCACTGCCTTGTGGCTCTATCAACTACTAGAAAAGGCTTCAGGAGTCAACCTTGAGGCAAAATCCAGAACCGGAGTCCCGAAAGCAGTTCGTGACTGCGTACAACCACATTCTGGTAACTCCTGCGATGCAACTAGAACCAATTGTATTGGCTCTGCCGTTCCATTGGACTATGTCAGCGATGTGGAGAGGGGGGATCTGCTGCTTAAGTAACAGTTTATCGTCCACATTAATCTACCCAGGTCTCGTGCTCTGGAGAGGACACTTCAGCTTTGACCTCTTCCCAGAGCATGATTCCATAGTCTTTTGAGACTGAAGGATGCCACTGCAATGCATGTGTGTATGTGTAGTACTATATTATTGTTACATATATTCTCGTCAATTGAAACATATGTTTTTAATAACACCCATTTTGTAGTTAAACACAAGTAGGTACAGAGCATGGCAGGTAACTTGAAAGCATAGTTTCCCTCCACCGTCACCACCACCCTGAACCAGAACTCTTTTGCCCTGACCTTTGCCACATGTTCCAACCAGCGCCCCAATGCAATAAACACGAAGAGCATTGGCGGTGTGTCAAAAAAAGTCACTGGATTGACCACTGCCTGCTCGGCCATTGCAACCAGAAGAACTACAAAGGAGTAGACAAAGGCGATGGTCGTGGCCAGAACAATCAGCACGTCCATGTTGGCTGTTTTATGCTTCAGCGCTTTGTAGGCTTGAATGTAGAAGTGCCAGCCTCCGAAGAACTGCAAGAAGAGCAAATGTCAGCAGCACATCTACACCGAAACACAGAAAACAGGGAGCAAAACGCTCGCTCACTGCCAAATTTCAGGAGAAAATTCACAGGAGTTTCCCCCTTAGCATGGGCATCTCAAGAAGACAACCTCCCATCTCCCCTGGATTTGGCAGGCAAGCAGCAGGTTCCCAAGGGGCATCCAACAGAGCAACTAGGGAGTTCTAGGGAAACCTCTTCTTGTGCGGCTGCTCTGCCTCACTAGCAAAATTCAACAGGGCCTTCCTTATTCTCCATTTGCTCCTTGCTTCTTCCATCCTTTCCTTTACTTCCCTCCCGCCCCAAGTTTGGTTTCGGAAGAAATTCAGAATAATTGTGAAATGCATTTTGTTTAGTGGTGCTAGAGGTATTTCACCAGGAAGAAAAGTCTCCCACTGAATGTCAAGGGAAAATGATACTGAAAATAACAAAACATTTGGACAGAAATGCTCAAAATAAAAACATTACTCTTGACTTTCTTCCAAAAGAATAGAAAAGAAAAACTATTTCAATAAACGAACCTCTAGGTTAGTCTTGTGGGGGGAGCAGTGAAAGAGTAGAGTCAAATGTTAACTGTAAAGGACGATGACTACTGGACACTTGGCACTTTCTGGTGACAATCTACACAATCACATGCTCTACCTAAGCACTAAAGAGGTACTCTGAATTTTACTCTCCCAAAGAGACTTAATCAGTGTTTCACAATTACCATATTTTTTGGAGTATAAGACGCATCAGTGTATAAGATCCACCAAGATTTTGAAGAGGCAAATTAAAAAAAAGTTTTTGCACTCTGCAGACCTCCCCAAAACGGCACATTTTTTTGTCAAAGAAAGGGCATACATAGCCTTTAGGAGGCTTATAGAGTGCTCCTGGGGGCTGGGGCAGGGGCAAAAACAAGAAAAAAAATGGCCCATTTTTTACTCATTTTTGCCCTCCCCAGCTCCCAGGGGCACTCTGGAAGCCGCCTAAAGGCTATGTACGGCCATTTTTGCAAAGGGGGCGGGGTTTGGGGGGCAAATGCTGTATTCAGTATATAAGACACACCCAGATTTTCATCCTCTTTTTTGAGGGAAAAAGGTGCGTCTTATACTCCGAAAAATACGGTACGTACCGCGATTAACCCTTCACCCTAACCCTAAAAAGAATTGGGGCATGACATTTATGTCCTGCCATCTGAAGGACTGCCACCTCTTTCTACTTGCCTGAACAGGAACACACAATAAAAAGGAGAGCAAATTCATAATGGACAACCCAGGAAGAATCTGCTGCTCCAGGAACATGGACGGGTGGTGGTCTTCTATGTCTTCTTGAGTCATGTTAGAAGCCGCTGACATGTGACTGTCCATCACCATCATGTAAATCATGAGCCCCATTACAGGGATGCAGAAAATGAGGCTTACAAGGAAGGACCGTTTCCACCTAAATAATAAGCGGACAAGATAATATGGAATAAACCATCAAAACTTAAGAAGTTAGGTAAAATTTCAAAAGACAGTATATAGTTAGTGGGGGGGGGAATAATGTTTTAGGAAACATGTGTAAAGCTACAACTAAACAGCAAAAAGGACTTACTGCCTTATTTCCTGCTTGTGGTCTAAGTGGCTAGCAGATCGGTCTTTCTTTACCAAAGTAGCATTAAATCCTAGATTCTGGAAAGAGACATAATGTGAATATGCACATTTCCACACAGATCTTAGCTAAAAATCAATAAGACATACCCAACCAGCAAAAGGAAACTGACCCTTCATCAGAGTTGCTTTAAAAGTTTAGACACTTCTGCATATTATTAAACATTGTCCAAAAACCAGTTGCTTTAGAATGAATGTTCTAAATTAACAACAATAGAACTCTGGCAACAGCTAAGAGCTTGAACAAACAGATACAAGAAATAAGAAAATATAATGGGGTGGGGGGTGGGGAGAATAAGAACATAAACCAAACTAAGAGAACCTAAGTTTCAGTCCTAAACCTAGCATTTTGTTATAGTCACGTAGTGGGATCAGAAAATTCCAACTTCAAAGCAGCTTCCATATTCCTCTACTTAGTTACAGTGACTTTTATGGGGAAAAAATAAATCTATATAATAAAATAATAAAACAAAACAAAATTATATATATATACAAAACAAGCTCACAGAGAAACTGTACTGGCAAAATACTTACCTGTATAATCTGTATAATATCTCGAGGGCCAATGATCTCCAGATCATACTTAACATGGGCTTTGTTGGTTGCCAGAGCCACTGAGCTGTACAAAACCCCTTTGGTTTTCATAAGGGTCGATTCTATTTTATGAACACACGAGGCACAAGTCATCCCTCTTACCTGTGTGAGAAAAAAAAATTCTTTGCAGAATATTGTTTCTTAAAGAATAATTTTGCCTGAGTGATGAATAATGAATCGGAGAATAACATGATGAAAGGTGATAGAATTCCCCCCCAATAAAACCTCTAATCTTAGCTCAAGATTTGGGCTAGCTTACTGCTTTTGTTATGCTTCTGTAATTGTTCTGCTTTCAAACTGCTAAATAAAATTACAGTTGGCTTAGTGGTTAAGGGATCAGGTTAGAAACCAGGAGACTGTGAGTTCTAGTCCTGTCTTATGTATGAAAGCCATCTGGGCGACTTGGGCCAGTCACATTCTCTCAATCTTACTCACCTCACAGGGTGTTGTAGTGGGGACAACAGGCAGAGGAAAGTATGTGGAATATGCTTGCTGCCTTGAATTTGTTTGAAAAAATAATGAAAGGCAAGAAACTAGCAAAACAAACAAACAAATCACTTTTTCTACTCCTGCAGAATGGAAACAATGCACAGATAGATAAATAGATATGATTAAGATTTTTTAACAGTCCACCAAAGAGTAAAAACTCTGGAGGAGTTGGGAAAATCTGTGTTTGCTCTGCATCTCAACACCCACCCATTCTGTCAGCTAGCAGTAGTGTTTCCCAGTCTACATACAGCCCTATCCTGCAAAGTGCATTCTTTGCCTTCCTGACCAACAGGAGAAAAACTGCTATGGACATTGAGAAAAAAGCAAACAAATAAAAATATACAAAAGCCCATCTGTTTGAGGAAAGCAGAGGGGGGGGGAGTGGAATCTCACTAAGACTAGAAACTTGGAAACAGCAACAGAAACATGCCCAAACTTTTTGGTACATAGGCAAAAATAGATACAGCAGCAAAATAAAATGGGTTTTAATTATAATTTTGAGAGGAAGGATTGCTACATTGAAGGACACTCCACCTAAACATGTTTAGACAGGCAAAGTTCCCCTAAAGAAGAGCAAGAAGGTGGAGTTGGAGGGCTGGCGCTGCCACTTCAATGTGGTCTCACTTAGATATACCGTATTTTTCGGACTATAAGACGCACTGGTGTATAAGACGCACCAAGATTTCAAAGAGGTAAGTAAGAAAAAAAAGGTTTTGTTCTCCCCGGCCCCCGGGAGCACTCTGCAAGATTCAGCAGGGCTGGGGGAAGGCAAAAACGCCAGTTTTTCACAAAAATGGGCAGAAAGCAGGATGTGGGGCTTTGGGAGGCAAAAAATAGCCGTATTTGGTGTATAAGACGCACCAACATTCCCATGCTCTTTCAGGGTGGAAAAAGGGTCTTATATTCCTAAAAATATGGTAACACCAGCAGGACTTCCAAGTTTTTCAGAAGCCCTGATATACTGCAGTTACCCAAGTGCTTCCATCCTTTCCATACGTGCTATGAAATACTGCCAAATGCATTATTTGTTGATAGTGAAACAATGTGCTTACAATCAGCTCCAAGACGCCATCTCCTTCATCATAATCCTCCAGCACAGTAGCACCAAACCCCAGTTCTCTAATCCTCTCTGCTATAGTCGGGGGCTGGATGACGGAAGGGTCGTATCTCACTTCAGCCTTCCCAGCCATCAGAGCAACGAGCACAGAGCATATTCCTAGAAAGAGGGAATCACACTTAGCAACATTTAGGGCAGGGGTGTCCAACTTGGGAACTTTAAGACTTGTGGACTTCAACTCCCAGAATTCCCCAGCCAGCTGAACCTTGATTTGTGGGACTCCTTTCAAAAGTGATTCCTTTTATTCTCCAAAAATATGGAAAATGAAATTTGAAAAACTCTTAGCACAGTAAAAATGCCAAAGTCTGTTCAGAGTATCCTGCATTAGTGACAACCTTCAGGGGAAAAAAGGGTGATTTGCGGTGGTCCAAGTGAATCAGGTAAGATCCCCCACCCAAAGATCAAATGTTAAAACCTGCATGGGGAGTGGAGGGGGTGGGGGGAGAAGGACACACTTCTTGTACCACACGGACCTCTGCCTCATCCTTGAGCAGGAGCTCAAATCAGAACAGCTCTCCTTCTTCCTTTACCTGAGATCTGGTCAACCTCAGGCATAAACTCTGTGACCGCAAAGGTTAATCAGCCTTATGGAAAGGTTTCTTACCATCTTCCCTCTTCAGGTTCCTCTCAATGTTTGCCACGCAAGAAGCGCAGGTCATGCCAGTGATCTGAATGTAGCATTTGGATGGTGCCTTCAAGCCCAACCTATTTGGAGCTGGCGACAGGTTGGCATGAGTGACTGTTTTGGGCAGCTTGCTTTCTTGAGTTCTAGCCAGCCTTTCCTGGGAAGGCTGAGTGATGAGCACCATGGGATCTGGACTTGGCGGCCCTGGCAGGCAGAAAATTATCATCAGAAAACAATGTCCCAGAGCTCTTCAATTACTGTATTTTTCGGACTATAAGACACACCATGATTTTGAAGAGGTAAATTTTTTTAAAAAGTTTTTGCACTCTGCAGACCTCCTAAACCCTCTGCACGCTTCATTTTTTTTTTTTAAAAAGGGGGGCTGGCGGAGGGAAGCAGAGCTTTGGGATGCTTCTAGTGTGTTCCTGGGGGCTGGGGTGGGAGCAAAAACAAGCAAAAAGCAGGCCTTTTTTCCTTGATTTTGCCCTCCCTAGCCCCCAGGAGCACTTTGCAGGCCTCCCAAACCCTCTGCACCTCCATTTTTGTGAAGGGGACGTTGTTTCGGTAGGCCAAATATGCTGTATTCAGTGTATAAGACGCATCCAGATTTTCAACCTCTTTTTTGGGGCAAAAAAGATGCATCTTATACTCCGAAAAATACAGCAACTGCATTCTCATGACAGGAGTAGATACGCTCTCTGGATGCCTAAGCTCCCTGTCCCACCTGGCTTTAGTTTTTAAGGAATTTCTCTTTTAGTTAAAAAGTAAAATTAATACCACATAAACAGGCACTGCAGGACTGGGAAAGGAAGAACTGGGTGATCTTGAAACTGGCCAGCCTATTATTGTCATCATGTTGTGAAAGAGTCCTTTTTATTTATCAGTTACATGCGTCACTGTCTTTTTCTCCCAGAGCACCAAGCCAGGCAGACAGGCTGGGCTGAGACAGCGCAACTAGACTGGACACAAATCAGCCAGGAAGGTTGGGATGCACTTAATGCATGATTGTTTTTTTTTGCAACACCACACTGATTTGTCTTAAGAATTTTCCCAAACTCCAAATGTATCCCATGAGCCCAAAGGATGCCCTTCTCTGCCCAGGGCCCGTTGCTACCATCGTAAGTGTGGATTGCAGAATGAAAAAAGGTCAGAGTCAATGTAGGAACATCAGGGTGCAAAAGGAAACTACAAACAGCAAGGAAACTGGACTTGCTCCTACATTCCTTTTGTTTTCCTTGAGTTTTGTCAGAAGATACTGAAATATGGAGAATTTCTGCATTCTCCCCCCAAAAATCTATTATAACTAGGTGCTCTAAGATAGCTGAGAGGAGGCTACCAATCACCCTTCACCACATCTAATCATAAGACAGGGCATGCAGAGCAGAGCAAATCATGGGGATCCAAGTCATTTTCAGGGCAACCGGACACCATAACCAGAAGGATGCTGTGCTTGACCCTGCACCTTTCCCATCCGGCCTCCCCTAATGGCACCAAGAATGATTTCCCTACAGTGGACTAAGATGACAAATCGGCTGCTCAAAGGGAAAAGAAACAGCCACTTGCTGCTCAGAAAGTTGTAGGATTGATCTTTAAATCCGCTTTAAGGAAAATGCAGGTTGCATGAATGGGGCACAGTCAGTGCAATACGATGTTGTAGGACCCTCTCGAGCAGTGCAGGATTATTCCTGCAGGGGGATTGTTACAAAAGTTGTGGAAATAATGTGGAATCCCCCATTCCCCACAAAACAAAAGCAAAAAAGCAAAAAGCAAAGCACTAATGTATTTACAGTAGGCACATTGGTTACCAATCCTTCCTGGAATGATCCTGTCATTGGCTGGATGAGCTTCTAGGTGACTGAATGGCCTGAAAACCAGGACTGGAGGGGAGCAGCAACACACCACCCCCTTCAGTCTATTGCTCGCCTTGAAGCACAACCCATCTGCATGCGCTGCAACCCCCCCCCCAATAAACCACTCCCGTTAAAGAAATTACATTACCCAGCATAATATGCCCCCACCCAAAGAAATCCTTCTCCTAAATAAACAGCTGTGGTTGTCTTCTCAAGTCTGCCTGAAATCTAAGGAATAGCTTACCAGCTATGGAGGCATCAAAGCCCATGTCTTCAATTGAGTTTTTTAAATCGGCTGGAGAGGTTAGAGTTGGGTCATATTCAATAGTCCCATTTCGGTCCCGCAACGACACACAGACTGATTTCACACCAGGTTTCTGTGAAATGAGCCCCTCGATCGACTGCACGCACGAATGGCACGTCATTCCTCCGATGCGGATGACAGTCACCAGCATCAGGGGATGAGGCCCGATGTTCTGGACAGCTGCTGGAAGAGAAGATTTCGATGGGGATTTGGAGTTGTTCAGGTGCTCGGCCTTTTCGTGGGCATCCAAAACACAGACCTTGAAAGTCCCCGGGGAGACGGCCTCAATCGCCCTTCTGAGCGCACTGAGGCTGATGAGGGCGGGGTTATACTGGACAACGGCTGACTTATCTTGCAAAGACACCGTGATGCGGCTCACCGAAGGAAGCGCCAAGAGGCTGTTCTGGATATTGAACACGCACGAATTGCAGTGCATGCCATCCACGTGGAAGGCGACAGTCTTCACGCTCAGCTCGCCTTCAGAACTTTCCCGCGGGGTCCTTTCCGAGCGTTTGGTTTGGCTGCTCTTGAGCCGCTCTATGTCAATAGAGCCGAGCTGGAGTGGTTTAGGCATTTTCTTTACAGAGGCGATGAATCCTGCCGCTTCAATTTGCTTCTTTATTTCTTCTGATGTAATGAGGTGAGGCTGGTAAGAGACCACAGCTTCCTGATTATCCAGGGAAACTGCAAGGCAAATGAAAAAGGATTGGTGTAATTCTCTCTTGGTATTCTGTAAAATGTTTATCCATGAAAAGACTTCCTGCAGGTTAATGGTCTAGTTAACCTGAGGAGCTGGAAATCAGGGGACTGAAAACCTAGCCCAGAGGCTGCTGTTTTCTGGCAGTGGGTGGTTCTGAGCAGAGATGTGAGAAAAAGAGGGTGGGAAATGTGCCATCTGTTCTCCTCCCCTTAGCAGCTCTCAGCATGCCACATCCCACCAACCAGCCAGCCACTTCTTTTCTGCTCCTCCCTCTCCATAGCCATCATTGAGAGCCTTGGGCAGTGCTTCTTAACCGTGGCAACTTTAAGACGGGAGGGATTTCAATTCAAAGACTTTCCCACCCAGAATGGCTAGCTGGGGAATTCTGGAGTTGAAGTCTTCACATCTTAAAGTTGCTAGAATTGGAAATGAATCTCTTTGGGGCTTTTGGTACACTTGTTCATTCCCTGCCTGGAAAAAAACACAACAGCTGTTTCACTCTGGACATGGTTGAAAAAGCTTGATGCAGTTTAGGCATGGACCACACCAAAGCCAGTGGGGAACAGTTTGCCTGCTGATACTTCCAAACAATCCAGAAGTATCTGTGAGTGTTCTGAGACGCCTTTCAAACAGGTAACGTCCAGAGTGCTTGACACAGGCAATTTCAGGGTTAGACTATTCAGCAATGGAGTGTTTGGCACAGATTTACTTGGAAAGCATCCTCTTGTTCAGCTAGAAAAAACCTGGAGGGAGACCCCCATCCTTCTGTTCTTGCTAGTCCTAATGACTTACTAGAATGGGGGGGGGAGAGAATTACCGTATTTTTCAGAGTAAAAGATGCACCTCCCCACCCCCCAAAAAAGAGGGTGAAAATTTGGGTGTGTTTTATACACTGAATGTAGCCCCCACGCACCAGCCCCAACCTTTTGGCCTCTGCCTCCCAGCAATTTACCTCTTTGCAGAAAACGTGGGCTTACGGAGGCTTCAATAAGCTATAGCAACCCCTGCAGCCTGTCAGGAGAAACTGAAAGTTAAACTTGCTGTTTGCTCCATAAGGCAAATTGCTGGGAGATGGATTTTTTTTTCTTGTGCTAATCAGGCTGTTTGCTGCAAGGAGGTAAGTCAACAACTATAAATGCCTATAGAATGTTCAAATTATTAGACTTATTTAAATACTGCTTTATTATTAGTCTAAACAACTTAACAAAATGAAGAAGCTTTTTAAAATAAATGCTTGATCTGAAGAGGCCCAGTGCTATTGTTTTTAAAAATGCTATTCTTTTAAATAGCAGAGAATAACAATACTTCCAGAAAGCACATCACTTTTAACAGCATCTGTACAAGTATAGTCTGGAATATAACACTACACACTGCTGTGAGGCAGAAGCAGATATTTTTCCCTTGTTTTCCTCCCCACAATCTAGATGTGTCTTATACTTCGGAGTGTCTTATACTCTGAAAAATACGGTATTTCAAATGTGTATGGTCTCAGCATGGGTTCTGTTTCTTGGTTATATTTAAGAATACAAAAAGTTGGATGTTATCTTTTAGAAATATTGTAGCTTTACGAATGGTGGCTTTATGAAGGACCCACAGGTGGATTTCTCCCTAAACAGAATTGTCATCCATATTTTGTACTTCTTGGAAGTTAACTTGCCTATTCAGGTTATACTGGAGAACTGATGAAAACGGTTTAAAAGGACAAAAGCTCCCAAAGTGCTCTATTTTTAATTACCTTTAATTCGCTTGACCCCTTGCAGCTTGCCAATTTTTCCTTCAATGGTGCTCGTACAGGAATGGCACGTCATCCCCTCTATTTTCAATCTCAGCACCACGTCATTTATTTGGTTTAAACTTACATCTTCAAATGTTCCTTGATTTTCATCTTGTAATGCATTATCCGAATTTAATCCCGGTACTATTTGATTAATCTGTTTGCTATTTAGAATAGAAGAGATAAAGGTTACGACTAGAGTTGTTTTGTCGGAAGAGATTTTCACATCCAGGATGCCTTTGATCTTTAGGAGGTCGGTACGAATCTGTTCACAGGTTAGAGCTGCCTGGGTGGGGATCGTAAGAAAAGTGGTGTCATGTGGAACGGACTGTGGGTTGGTGTTGCCAAGAACAGCATCAAACCCCATGTCTTCAATGGCTTCCTGGAGCGACTGTGGGGTTTGTTCTTTGGGGTTGTAAACAATGGTGGCGCTCTTCTCATCCAGGGAAACCTTGCAGAGGAAGAGAAAAGGTAAGTGAACCAAGCAAGATTAAGATGGTATTAAACTGGCATTAACACGTCAACAGCTTTGGCTTATTACACTGACACCCTGAATGGCAGCTTCCCTCACCTGAGAAGGGAATGCAAGGTGGTAACTATGAAACCATAAATTAAGTCGGATTTATTTGTAAGACAAGACGACTAGCTACAGAGTTGAGCCACAATAAAAGCAGCAAAACTATTTCAGAAATCTCTCATACAATACAGGATACATTTCTCACATGAACTTTCTACAGCACCTTAAGTATACATTACAATCGATATACGATAGTGACAGATAAAGATTACTCTAATCTTCAACTGTCATGCCCAGAAAGTTAAATAGCTGGCTGATATGGAACATGACGTTACACTTAATGCTACATTGACTTAGGGTGGGCTGTGATAAGGGCCATAGGTTGGGATGAACAGAGCAACCCCCCACTCCTGAATTTTTTAAAGTATTCTGTGGCATATAACTGATGAGTATTTAACTAGGAAAATGGGCTTTGAAATTCCACACACATTGAAGAAAAGGAAAGCGAACTTTAAGGGAAGGAGTGGCAGAATCTGGGAGCGGAGTTAAAGAGAGATAACCAGGTAGCCACAAGGGGACTAAGTCCAATACCCCACCCCCAAATTCTTTTGACCCATATCTACTCCAAACGGGGGCTAAGTTAGTTGAGAATATCCTTGGGCATCAGTTTAATTAGGCCTTCGCGTGTGGACCTGATTTTTCATGCCTGACACAAACTCCCATGTTGTTTACTGCTAGTGTGTTAAGGATAAGTTTAATGCTAATTAAATTCATATTTTAATAAAAAGTTACAAACGCACCGTAAATAAAGAACTAAACACTGTCAGGATGGAATGGCAAGTCAGAAATATGCTGTACATGAAAAAAATGGAAAAGGGAAATGGTGATCAAGCCCACAGGAGAAACTGAAGGAGCTACCCAAATAGCTTGACTTATTATTCTGGAATCTGAAGAGTTCCCTTCAGGTGGATCCCATGTCAAGTGTCCAAAGGCAAAAGAATCCGGGCCAGGGAGGTGGATAATCAAAGTCCTGCATAGCTTCCCTTGATGGGCTCCTCCCAAAACAACCTTATTATTACTCTGATTATTTTCTTCCATGAACCCATAGCAAAAGAGACTTTGACAGTTTGGATTTTAAGCAGAGAACAATAGTTCCCAACCTGTAGTCCAGAGACCACAGGTGTACTAGGAAGGTGCAGCAGGCGGTCTGGATACTTAAAATCAAAATGTTTTTCAAAGGACCTCAATCTCTTGACAAATCGCAGAACACCTTGGCATTCCCACCCAAACTCTTGCGACATTTGGTAATTTCAAAATATTGGAGCTATTTTAGAAACTTAAATGAATGTTAATTTGTTATAGATACTGTAAGGCGGGGTGTCCAAACTTGGGTGCCCAAACTTGGGAACTTTAAGACTTGTGGACTTCAACTTCCAGAATTCCCCAGCCAGCTATGAATTCTGGGAGATGAAGTCCATAAGTATTAAAGTAAGTCTCCCCAGCATAGCTGGCTGGGGAATTCTGGGAGTTGAAGTCCACAAGTCATAAAGTTCCCAAGTTTGGACACCCCTGCTGTAAGGGAATAACACATGCCAAGGCACACATACAAGCTCTAGTCTAGGTTCCATGAGGGACGTATGACAGGATACAGGCATCCACAATACAAGTTTGGACTCTAATTGCTGGATTGCTGGGCTATAAATCCAGCAGACCAAAAATTTCCATGTAACATCTCAAGGTTCCCGTCATACCAGTGATTTCTCCATCCAAGAAAAAGCCTCTTCCTCTCTCTCTCCTGGGTGGAAGGCCTGGCTGGGATTAAAACTGATATGCTGTTCCTGAGAGCCTCTTCTAGCAGAACAAGCACCTCTATTCATCTTAGCCTCTTTACTTATGTAAAATACGCAGCATAGATAAGTAGGAATAGGCTCCGATTCTTTGCCCAAAAAAGTCAGAGTTCCACTGAGATACCAAGATTGCAACAAGTGGGAGGAACTTCTTTGAACTTTTACCCCTCACAGATTTACAAATGTCAGGAACTTTCTCATAATACCTAAAATCTGATTTGTTTTCCAGGACATATCCTGTTGCTTCAATTTCTAAAAGGGCAAATGGACATTACTGAAAAGCCCATTGAATTAACGGCAAATTTTCCATTTGCCATAGGCAAAATGCAGGCTAGGAGCCCCCCCCCCCCGCTGTAATTAAATTACACAAAGGTAATCATTTTAAAATATTGTGGTTTCTTTCTTCCGCCTTTGGCTATAGTATCAAGGATTGATTTACTGCCAATTGTATGGAAGATAACCAAATTCAGGCTCTCTGAATTGCACATCCCTCCCCCAGCCCCCTCTTTAAGAATACTGAATCTAAAACCTATCAAGATTATTCTGCTAAGTTGCGTGGAAAAGCAGTCCTCCACTGCTGCGCCCCATCTAGCCTCTGACCTGTAATAAAAGCAAAATTACTTACTTTAATGACGTGAACGCCATTTAGTTCCCCAATATGCTGCTCAATTGTCTGCACGCAAGAACTGCATGTCATTCCCTCCACCTGAACCACAATTGATCTGGCCCCTGATGATGGATCCATTCTTTTATCCTCTTGCATTCCTGAAAGAAAAAGATAATGGCACAAATCAAACAAAGACATAAATCAGATGCCCCATTTATACGGAAATGACAGCACACCTACAAGAAAACATCCAGGAACAATGGAGACCAGGTATTAGGTCAGACATCAATTCTTTGCCTGGCTTGATTCACTATTGGAAAATGAAAAGAAAAGGGGGCTGCTTTGAGCTGCTTGGAGCACAGAAAGAGGCAGAACAGAAATGAAATGAATATATAAGTAAGCAAAGCAAAGGGTGTGGCGAGGGGCGTGTAAACTACACCATCTACTGTATTTCCAAAAGCAAAGCATTACAAATGCTAATGAGAAGTAAGTGGGGTTGCTCAAAAGAAACAACTGGAACAGATACAAGGCTGACAAGTTTATTTTCACTGGCATGTGGAAAAGCCTTCAGAGGAGTGACCCAAATAACAAAAGTGGAGTATGCAATTACTCCATATGACTAAACCCTTGTTTACATTAACTGTCAAAGTGACAGTACTCGATCATCCAGAATGTGCAGAGATTTTTATCCACCTTTTGCTGAGTAGAGTTTCCCTGTAATCTGCAGAACTGAAGGCCGATCTACCCCCGTGCTTATTGATCAACCAAATAATTAAGGATCCTAGCTAGCATAGCGTGTGCTTGATGTGCATTATTTGTCTGGGTATAATTCACTGCAACCACCTTAGGAACCAACACACTGGAAGTCACAATCTGGAATGACTAAAACCAGATCCATAACTAAATGAGAATGTGATATAATACCTCTCCATTAGGAAGCAGATAAAGATACCCCAACTTTCCTTTTGCTATCACAAAAAGTAGGCAGGAGCATCAAGAGGTATTCTCTCCAAAAACCCCAAATAGGGTTCTCATTCACTAAATAAGGAATGAACATTACCTTGATATTTAATAGTACAGGGTACGTTATAAAATTACTGGAATCAAGTTTCCTACTAATCTATGGCTGGTTACTAAAATTAGCTTGGGTATTAGTATTATACCCCAAACTCTCCCAGAAAACACAGAAATTATAGCAGAAAAAAAGGGATTCATATTCTGGATTGATTAGCCATTTCAATAATGATCTCAAAAACTGTCTGTGTCTTTCAATGTTAACCTTTCACAATTAACCACAAGGACAAGGATTCTTAAGCGTTTCCCCTTCATCTGCTGTTTAGAGTTTACCGAGTACAAAAGCATCTGTTATTGCATAACAATGACTCTAAACATTTTTAAGCGCATTTTAAAAGCAATTAAAGATTTAGAATTTTAGGTGGCAATTAAGTAGCAGGTGCAAATGAAGCTTTAATAAAGGAAGTTTCCATATAAATAAACCTAACTGGGGAAAATAAATCCAGCTAAAATGCACCGTGGCATTTTCATGACAAACATGAATCTGATATTAAAGCGCAGGCATATCATTTCACACACATTACCTTTCAGGCGCAAAGAAAAAAATTAAAAGGCAGGAGATAGAAAAAAAAATCCGTTACATCAGCACTAGTTATTAAATTCCTCAATACCTCTCTATCTTGCACAGCAATCTTGCTTTTACTATACGTTACCTGATAATTTTATTGTTCAAACGTCTCATCTCTCCAGCAAAACGACTTTTCTTGGTCTTCATTTTGTTCCTCATTATTTTTCTCTCTATGATCAAACTATCCCAACACGCTTATTTCATACAATCACTTGCTTTTGTATTCCTTATACCCTTAGCACTCATATTCCTCTGCTCTCACCTTTATTTTCTGTTTCTTCTGGATTTGGTTTGCGCAGGTTATATTCAAAACAAGGAGAGCCAGGTGTTAAGGGTGACACGCTGACCTGGCCCTGCTCAGAACCCTCCTTTGGCCCAGCCAAGAAGGATTCTTCTGAGGAGGACAAGAAGCAGAGGGAGGGCTGAAATGAAAGGTGGATATAAATCAAATACACGTAGCTCTTGCTTAAGTCAAAGTAATTGGGACAGGCATTAAGTGATGTGGTACTAAAGTTTGATTTCATATGACCACGCTACTGACTGCCAGCAGTCGCTGTTGCCATTATGAAGTGAGGACCTCACAGGTCATTAAGCAAAGGCCTTGCCTGACTTCCGACTCCCTCGCTGATTATGCTTGTGGGACACTGGCAGGGGAAGCCTGTCAATCATGATCACGTGACTGTGAGATGCGGTGACAGTTGGATACCTGAGCTGGTTGCCAAGTGATCACGAAGGCAGTGGTGCTGGGAATTTCAGGGATTGTGTTTTAACTACCTCTCATTAACCATTATTACAGGTTTGGTCCCTAAAATGCGATGTTAAATGAGGACCACCTGTAAATAAATTGCTTTTATGAGACGGTTGGAAGAAACACCATTTGGGTAGGTTCTACTGCCCATCTGAAGTGGGAAATGGAAGTCGTATAGACTTGTGGATTCTCCAGCTGGCTGAAGAATTCTGGGAGTTGAAGTCCACAAGTCTTAAAGTTACCAAGTTTGAAGACCTCTGGTATAGACAAGTCTTTGACTTGCAACCATTTGTTTAGTGATTGTTTGAAGTTATAATAGCAATGACAAAAGGGACCGATGACCGGTTTTCCTACCTACAACCATTGCCACAAATTTGGACGCTTTTGCTAACTGCGGTGTATTTACGACGGTTACAGTGGGGGTGGGGGTGTCACGTGCTCGTCTTTTGTGACCTTCTGACAGACAAAGTCAATGAAGAAGCCAGGTTCACTTTACAACCATGTTACTAATTTAGCAACTGCAATGACTCAATGAACAATTTTGGCAAGAAAGGTCACAAAATAGGGCAAAACTCAGTTAACAACCATTTCGCTTAGCAAAGGAAATTTTGCCATTTCAATTGTAATCATAGGTGGATGATTTACCGTATTTTTTGGAGTATAAGATGCACCTTAATTTTTGGGAAGGAAAACAGGAAAAAAAGTTTCTGCCTCTGACTACCAGCATCCATCGGTATTAATCTGGCTAGTGTCCTTGCAGAAAACGGCCTGGTCAGCTTCAGCATGTTCTTGCAGCCTGATTCAGCAGGAGCAGCTGATTGGCTGGGAATGGGAGATGGATCTGGCCAGGAGGAACACACAGGAGGAAAAAGAGTGTTTCAGGCAGTGGGCGGTTCCAGGCTGCAGGAATCGCAGCACAGTCTGGAACTGCCCGCCACCTGAAACGCTCTTTTTCCTCCCCGATTGCAAAAATGGGACATGCATTCCTCCTGGCCAGATCTGTCTCCCAGGCCAGGAGCAGAAGCCAACCGCACTCCGCCTGGGTTGTCTGGAGAAGCGGGAGGCCGAACACTGACCCACTGCCTCTTGTGCAGTGCCCACTTCACCTGCCCCTTCTCCAGACGACCCAGGTGGCTACATTCGGAGCTTAAGACATACCCAGATTTTCACCTTCTTTTTGGGGGGGAAAAGGTGTGTCTTATACTCTGGAAAATACAGTATTTATACATTTTCTCCAACTGGCAACATAGCACCAGATCTTTTATTTTCAGTTGCACTCAAGAGAAATCTCTTGGCAGCTTTAAGTCCAATGTGGACTTCAAGAATTACCCTTCCCGTTTGCCTTAAAATTTTGGGCTTTGACTCCCAGAATTCCCCAGAGAAGTTCCTGGGAGCTAAAGACAGCACACCATAAAGTTGTTGAGGTTCAGAGACATCACTCTAGACAGAGCCAGGCTCCTTTTTAAAAAGTTTAAAAGGACTGGGGAGCTGATAAAAACAAAGGCAGGCTAGAGATAAAATTGTAAGAATTGTTCAAGTATTTCCATTAGGCACAACTTAATTATACATAATTCACTAAACGTAACTAGGGACCATGCACTTATTTTCAGAACACTCTGGAGAAAAGAGATCACAATTTTCACCACAGAGTCAAATCTAATCAAATAACATGGGGAATAAATCAGATTTTCTTCAATTTAGACCTGCACAAACAATATTCCAGCGAAGAAGCCCTGTTTTGCTTCCTGTTTTGCTGTCATCCTAGAATCATATTCAGCTAAAGGTAAAGGTTCCCCTTGCACATATGTGCTAGTCGTTCCCGACTCTAGGGGATGGTGCTCATCTCTGTTACAAAGCCGAACAGCCAGCGCTGTCCAAAGATGTCTCTGTGGTCATGTGGCTGGCATGACTAAACACCGAAGGGGTATGGAACACTGTTATCTTCCCACCAAAGATGGTTCCTATTTTTCTACTTGCATTTTTACGTGCTTTTGAACTGCTAAGTTGGCAGAAGCTGGGACAAGTAACGGGAGCTCAGTCCATTACGTGGAGCTAGGGATTCAAACTGCCGACCATTTGGACCAATAAGCTCTTAGGGAGGGAAATGGCACTGCCGCATTGAAGACATTGAAGACGCTGTTTTCGGCGTTTTATGGGCCTAGTCCTGTTTTCCTTGTCGACTGGGAGGAGCCCCCGGTGTTTATCGGACTGCTCGAGGACTATTGTTACCAAAGAGGAGGTGGGTGATTCGAACGACACTGGATGAGACAAGTGCCTCCACCTGCCTACTGGACCCGTGTCCTTCCTGGCTGGTCTCGACCAGCAGGGAGGTAACACGAGGCTGGCTCCAGATAATTGTCAACGCCTCTCTACAGGAGGGATCTTTCCCGCACCCACTGAAGGATGCGGTGGTGAGACCCCTCCTTAAGAAGCCTTCTCTGGACCCAGCTATCCTTAACAACTATTGTCCAGTCTCCAACCTCCCTTTTGTAGGGAAGGTTGTTGAGAAGGTGGTGGCCTTTCAACTCCGACGGTCATTGGATGAAACAGATTATCTAGACCCTTTTCAGTCGGGTTTCAGGCCTGGTTACGGCAACGAAACTGCTTTGGTCACGCTGATCGATGATCTCTGGCGGGCCAGGGATAGAGGACATTCCTCTATCCTGGTGCTTCTTGAACTCTCAGTGGCCTTCGATACCATCGATCATGGTATCCTTCTGCGGTGGCTGGAAGAGGTGGGAGTGGGAGGCACCGTTCTACAGTGGTTCTCCTCCTACCTCTCAGACAGGTCGCAGTCGGTGTTGGTTGGAGGACAGAGGTCGACCCCTAGGCCCCTTAAATATGGGGTGCCGCAGGGCTCAGTCCTGTCCCCCCTCTTATTTAACATCTACATGAAGCCGTTGGGTGAGATCATACGCCGGCACGGGATCAAATACCATCAGTATGCGGACGATACTCAACTGTATCTGTCCGCTCCGTGCCAACTCAGTGAAGTGGTGGAAGTTATGGGCCAGTGCCTGGAGGCTGTCAGGGTCTGGATGAGAGCGAACAAGCTTGCACTCAATCCAGACAAGACCGAGTGGCTATTGATGCTGCCTCCCAAGGATAATCCAGATATTCCATCCCTTAGCCTGGGGGGTGAAATTTTACACCCCTCAGAGAGGGTCCGCAACTTGGGTGTCCTCCTGGATTCGCAGCTGACATTAGAATATCATTTGTTGGCTGTGGCCAGGGGGCCTTTGCCCAGGTTCGCCTGGTGCACCAGTTGCGGCCCTATCTGGACCGGGAGGCACTTCAAATGGTCACTCATGCCCTCGTCACCTCCAAGCTCGATTACTGTAATGCGCTTTACATGGGGCTGCCCTTGAAAAGGGTTCGGAGACTACAGTTAGTCCAGAACGCAGCCACGCGGGCGATTATGGGTGTACCTAGATACACCCATATTACACCGATCCTCCGCGAGCTGCACTGGCTTCCGATCAGTCTCCGCACACAATTCAGTCTCCGCACACAATTTAAAGCCCTACATGGCTTAGGACCTGGATATCTGGGAGACCGCCTCCTGCCACATACCTCCCAACGGCCGATAAGAACTCAGACTGGGCCTTTTCCGGGTGCCGTTGACCGGACAATGCGGGCTGGCGGCTCCTCGGAGGAGGGCCTTCTCTGTAGCTGCTCCGACCCTGTGGAGAGACCTACCCTTAGAGATCCGGACCCTCCCCACTCTCTCGGCCTTCCGAAAAGCCACTAAAACCTGGCTATTCCGGCAGGCTTGGGGCTGTTGACTCAGGAATGAAGTCCAGCCCGACTCAGATTGAGTGTATGGTATCTTGTTTTTAGATTTAGATTTTTTAGATTTTAATGAGCATTCATATGCCGCCCTTTTCCCTGAGGGGACTCAGGGCGGCTTACAACAATGGGGGGAAGGGAGTGCAAGACAAGACTTAAAAGAAAAAAAAATGTGAATAAAAAAAATTAACCATAAAAACACAACATTCACTCAACATTCGGGCGGGGTGAGAATAAATCCTATCCCCAGGCCTGACGGGATAGCCAGATCTTGAGGGCTGTGCGGAAGGCCTGGACTGTGGTGAGGGTACGGATCTCCACGGGGAGGTTGTTCCATAGCGTCGGAGCTGCAACTGAGAAGGCTCTCCTCCGCGTAGTCGCCAGTCGGCACTGACTGGTGGATGGAATTCGGAGGAGGCCTACCCTGTGCGATCTGATGGGACACAGGGAGGTAATTGGCAGGAGGCGGTCTCTCAGATAGCCAGATCCACTACCATGGAGCGCTTTATAGGTGGTAAGTAAGACCTTGAAGTGCACCCGACGATCAACAGGTAGCCAGCGCAGCTCACGGAGGATCGGTGTTATATGGGCGAACCGTGGTGCGCCCATGATCACTCGCGCGGCCGCGTTCTGAACTAGCTGAAGTCGCCGGATGCTCTTCAAGGGCAGCCCCATGTAGAGCACATTGCAGTATTCCAGCCTAGAGATCACAAGGGCTCGAGTGACTGTTGTGAGAGCCTCCCGGTTCAGGTAGGGCCGCAACTGGCGCACCAGGCGAACCTGGGCAAATGCCCCCCTGGTTACAGCTGACAAATGGTGGTCAAAACTCAGCTGTGGATTTAAATTGTTTCTTTTTAAATTGTTCTTTATTTTTAACTCTTTTATCTGTCAACCGCCCGGAGTCCTACGGGATTGGGCGGCATATAAATCTATTAAAAGTTAAAGCTAAAAAGTTAAAGTCTTAGCCACTGAGCCACCGCATCCCCTATATTCAACTTACTTTATAACAAAACCTCATCTTCTGCAGATTTTACTGTTGTTTTATAGTTATTGGTTGTATTGTTGTTATATACTGCCCAAATTGCTTAAAATGTGTGGCCATGCAAATCTTTTAAATAAAAATAAACAAATAGGACCCCTTAATCTCAAGTCTGAAAATAAAACCAGGTTTCTTGCCTGATATCAGGCAATAGTTGTCCGGATCTCTGGGGGCCTGCAGTACCAAAGGACAAGTCTGGCCAACTTCTGTTAAAGCCAACTTCTTAGGTCCCAAAAGAATGAGATCACTTGAATAAATCACTCCTGGTCCATTCAGGCCCATTCTACCTAATTCTACTGGGCAGGCAGAAACCATAGGAAATAAATGATCCCTTGAATAACCAGGCCCTGGGCTGTGAAAGGCTTCATAGGTGGTAACCAATACCTTGAATTGCACCCAGAAGCCAACTGGTAACCAATGCAGATTGCAGAGCAGTGGTGGCACATGAGGGTATAGTGATGTGCCCATCACCCTCCCCCCATGCCACTGGGGCATGAATAATTTTTTTGAATGACTTCCCAATCTAGCAGTGGGCACAACCGTACTGTGCAAAAGCCCTCCTGACATCAGCTGCCACCTACTCTTTGTGCACTTGGCTGTGTGTTTGATACTGTTGCACAAACAGAATTAGGCAAAACAGTTTTTCAGAGCAAGACGTTTGGTGAATGTATTATCACAGAAAATGAGCTTTTGTGGTTTCACAAGTGTGACAGAAATAACATTTACAACTTTTATTTTTTCCCACAAGTCAGATATGAACCATACTGATGATGAACAATTCAGGACCCCTGTTAATATGAAGCTCAACATTACACCCTCAACACATTTGTGGTTGTAGCAAGAAAGATGTGCAGGTAGAAGCAAGGAGGGGGCAGCAATTGAGAACACAGGCTGACATCACATCCTTTTTCTAAGGCTACACTTTCTAAGATTTTGGCTGAACAAGGGGGGGGGGGATTCTCATTAAAAAAAATGGGGCCAGCAGTACTTTTGCCATGGGCACCTGCAGGGATTGGAAAAGGCTAGTTTACATTCCAATTCCAAAGAAGGACAATGCCAAAGAATGTTCATTGCACTCAATTCACATGCTAATAAAGTTATGCTCAAAATCCTACTAGCTAGGCTCCAGCAGTAAGTGGACCGAGAACTACCATAGGCAGGATTTTGAAGAGGCAGAGGAACTAGAGATCAAATTGCCAACATATGCTGGATCATGGAGAAAGCTAGGGCGTTCCAGAAAAACATCTACTTCTGCTTCATTGACTATGCTAAAGCCTTTGATTGTGTGGATCACAACAAATTGGGGCAAGTTCTTAAAGAGATGGGAGTCCAGATCATCTTATTTGTCTCTTGAGAAACCTATATGTGGGTCAAGAAGCAACAGTGAGAACTGGATACGGAACCATTAATTGATTCAAAATTGGGAAAGGAGTCTGACAAGGCTGTATACTGTCGCCTTGCCTATTTAACATATATAGAGAGCACATCATGAGAAAGGCGGGGCTAGATGAATCAAAAGTTGGAATTAAGATTGCCGAGAGAAATATCAACCACCTCAGATATGCAGATGATACCACTCTAATGGCAGAAAGTGAAGAGGAACTAAAGAGCCTCTTGATGTGGTTGAAGGAGGAGAGTGCAAAAGTTGGCTTGAAACTCAACATTAAGACAACTAAGATCATGGCATCCGCCCTTCTCAATTCCTGGCAAATAGATGGGGAAGAAAAGGAGGTAGTGACAGATTTTATCTTCCTGGGCTCCCAAGATCACTCCAGATGGGGACGGCAGCCAAGAAATTAAAAGACGTTTGCTCCTGGGGAGGAAAGCTATGGCAAATCTAGACAGCATAGAGACGACACCTTGCCACCAAAAGTGCGTAGAGTCAAGGCTATGGTTTTCCCAGTTCCAATGGATGGCTGTGAAAGTTGGACCATAAGGAAGGCTGAGCGCCAAGGAATTGAGGCCTTTGAACTCTAGTGCTGGAGAAGACTCCTGTGAGTCTCTTGGACTACAAGGCAATCAAACTGGTCAGTCTTAGAGGAGATCAACCCTGACTGCCCTTTAGAAGGCCAGATCACTGGAGAGGAGCCTAATGGTGGGAAAGATGGAGGGCAAAAGAAGAAGGGGACAAGAGAGAATGAGGTGGCTGGATGGAGTCATCGAAGCAGATGGCGTGAACTTAAATGGTCTCCAGTGGATGGTAGAAGACAGGAAGGCCTGGAGGAACGTTGTCTATGGGGGTCATGATGGGTTGGACATGACTTTGCAACAAACAACAATACCTGCAGGGTCAGATGGAAAATAGAGTCCCTCCCCAGACATTTGTCCCTGCTAATATGGACGAGAGGAAGAAATATTAACAAAAATCAATCATCTATTATGCCAACATTCAATATTCCTCAAGGGGTTCGCAAAATTAATATGTCAAAATCACCCCATGCTTGCTACTCTGCATTAATACTAATGAAGTACATACAGAAAAACAAGATCCAGAAAAGAAAAGTAAAGAAAAAAACAAGTTAGACATTTGTCTGCTTATTAGGCATGAATATGGTGGAAACCCCCATTGCCAATCTTGGATTAGAAAAATATGGAAAATGGGTAGAGGGGAATTAATGCTTTGATTTAGGAGGTGGTTAATGCTGCCTTACTTGAGGGCAAGAGGCCATTGTCCTTGAAAAAGCCAAGACTGCACTCTCCTTGGTTGAAGGCATCTCTTGAAATGTGGCTGCCTTGAGTGTCCTCCTGGATGAACATCTCATCCTAGAACAGGAGTCTTTGCCCAGCTTACGGCAGCTATTTTATTTATTTCTCATAGGTCTTTGCAGATGTAATCTCAAGACTCTCGGCAGCTAACAAAGTATAACGAGACAATAAATACAAAAAGACAAAATGCAACTCAAGAGCCAGATGTGGTCCCAGATGGACTAGGAAGCCCCGAGGACAGTGACTGACTCACATCCTCATCACCACAAGCTTCGCTACCTGGAACACCCTGCCTCAGAAGCCGCCTTCGCAGACAACCTGGAAGCTGCAGTGGTACAAAATGCAGCTGCCCCAATGAGAGAATGATTATGCCCATTTTGGGGGTCATGGACCTTGCTATCAATAGGTTTCTGAGTCAGCTCCCAAGGCGCTGGGCTACCATCTCTGAAGCCCTGCAGAGCTTGGCTGCAGGAGATTGGCTCTCCATCCAACTTCTTTGCAGACTCACTCCTTCTCTCTATTGGTCTCCCACACTACAAAATGAATGTGTATAAAAGTACTCCCTGTTCTCATTTTCAACATATTGTGAAAACAGGCCATTGAAGCTTGATTTAATAAGGGTTTTTATGCTGATAGGATTTGTGTTTTCTTTGGCGTTGTTGAAGTCTCATTTTTTTGTTCTTGCTTTGGTTGCCATTACTTCTATTTATATCTTTTAATCCTCTTATTCAAAATTGTCCAGAATCTAGGAAACTGGACAATATATAAATGTATGCAAATAATAGCACTACCAATAGCACTTATATACCTCTTCATAGTGCTTTACAGACCTCTGTAAGCAGTTTACAAAATCAGCATATTATCCCTGGATCTTCATTTTACTGACCTCGGAAGCCGGAGTCAAACTTGAGCTGGTCAGACTCAATAAATATATGCATTTACCATAGTAACATAAGTATATGTACAAGGATTTTCTCTTCAAACACAAAACACTTATAGAAAGTATAGGGTTCCATCTTAGGCCCAATACTCTTCAATACTTTACAAAACTAATAAATCATAATAATAATAATTAAAAAATAATATCTTCATAAATGACTTAAATGAAGAAATAGAAGGGGAACTCATCAAATTTGCAGATGACACAAAGTTGGCAGGAATATCCAACACCCCAGAAGAGCTCAACCTGTGTGAGCAGTGGGTTGGTAAGCACTTGCACGCATGTGCACCAGTTTGCCACTTGCGCATCCCAGTTTCCCTCCCCACCCCCGCCTTGCTGGGCCACCAAGTCGCAAAGATTGGGGATTGATGAACTAGAAAACCTCCAAGGTCCCTTCCAGCTCTATTCTGATTGATTGATTGATTGAGACATGAGTCTACAACTGAAACAGGCTGTATTTCTCCTTGCAATATTGCATAGAACCAAATAAAAGATTCAAAAGCAGCAACTTTCAAGGACTCTGAATTCAAAATAAGCGCATTTGCATTTCAACTTTTTGCTAAGGTTTTGTAAAAATGCATTACATATTACATTGCAAATCCCATTTTTTTATTTATTTCACATAATACCCTACAAACAACAGATGCACGGAGGAAAACATAGGTAAGTCTTATTTCCAGCTAAATCAACAACTGATTGCCTTTTCCCATAAATGTAAAGAAAACCAAGCATTTAACCTAATTTCCAACTGTACCACACTATTTGCAGCTTTTATAATCCAATTTATAACTTAAGATGACTTAAGAAAGGAAAGCCTTTAAAATAAAATCATAAAAGCACAGTACACCAAACCATGGAAGTAAACAAGTAAAGATTTAAAAAGTTGGACTTTTTAATACAAAAATATTTTCCTGGCAGGGAAATGATAATAAGCAGAGGACATTCTGCCTCCATCTCTTGCCCATCACTCAGCAAGGCCATTTAGCCATGTTAGACCTCCATCTGGATTCCACCATCTGAAATGGGGGGGGGGGGGTGTTCCTTGAGATTCCCAGCCCCAGCATACCCTCAGGGCCAAAGGCAGGCAGCAGCCTCCTAGTCTGAATTGCTCTGACATGGATTCAGAGGTGGCATTCAATGTAAACAGGCCACAGGAGTACCCACCCAAGAAACTGAGAGGGTGGAATCAAAGGAAAAATGAATTGCTTTCTCCATGCACTGGGGCTATCGAAGGAGATACCCAAGTTCAGAGTTTCTCAAGTTTAGCAACTTGTGTTGCTAAAGATGTGTAGGCCTACCTACCAAATTGTTTTGCGACAGACAACATAATCTAGAAATGTCCTTAAAATAAAAAGATTATCCTCTAATTAACTTTAATAACCTCCGACGCCCTGTTTTTGCAGAGCAGGATACAACCTCAAATGTGATGCAATATTACATCCAAAAAGAAGAAGTAAAAAAGCTCCTTCCAAGTTTTTCTTCATGCCAGCATAAAGAGAGGGAAAAGATGTTTCCTCTGCCTTCCATTGCACACGAAGGCAGACTAGCTTCCTAAATTAAATGCATGCTTTAGAAATGGTTTAATGCTTCTTTTATTATGAAGCACTTTCTTTACATATCGCTGCATCCATGAAGGAAGAAACGTGGAAGGAAGGAAGCGACATTTCAAGCATACCAAGGAACATATTTGGGGAACAGAAGGAAGGTAAAAAGATGCCGCAACAGGCAGAAGGAGCCAGAAAAGAAGCTCTATGCAAAAGGCAGGACTGGAGAAGCAACACAGGGCAAGGCCGGAGGAATTTCCGTCCTTCCCCTCGAAATGGGAGGTCTCTGATCTCAGACTCCTTTGGAAAACACCCTCCACAATTTGCCCCTTGGAAGGAGAAGGCCGAAGAGAGGAATCAGATGCAGAGCCCGAACAGAAAGAAGCATCCCTGGCAACTTTGAGATGGCTGGACTGCAAGTCCCAGGCTCCGCAGCTGGCATGAGGAATTCTGGGAGTTGCAGTCCCCTCATCTGAAAGAGTGAAAGAGAGGTGAAAGAAAAAAAGGTGAAAGAGAAAGAAAGAAAGAAAGAAAGAGAAAGAGACAGGGGGAAGGAGGAAGAGAAAGAGAGAAAGAGAGAAAAGAAAGAGACAAAAGAGAAAAGAAAGAGACAAAGGTGAAAGAGAAAGAAAGAAGGAAAGATAGAGTGAGAGAAAGAAAGAGGGGCAGAGAGGGAGAGAAAGGGAAAAGAAAGAGGCGAAAGAGAACAAGAGAGAAAGAAACAGAAAAAGGAAAAAGAGAAAGAAAGGGAAGAAAGAGAAAAGAAAGAGGGGAAAAAGAACGAGAGAGAAAGGCAAAAGAGAATGAAAAAAGGAAAGAAAGAGAGAATGAGAAAGGTGAGAACGAAAGAAGGAAAGAAAGAGGGAGAGAAAGAGAGGGAGAGAAAGAGAGAGAAAAGGAAGAGGTGAAAGAGAATGAGAGAAAGAAATAGAGAAAGGCAAAAGAGAAAGAAAGAAGGAAGGAAGGAAAAAAAGAGAGAGAAAGCTGAAAGAGAAGGAAAGAAAGAAGGAAAGAAAAAGGAAGAAAAGGAAGGAAGGAAAAAAAGAGAGAGTGAAAGAGAAGGAAAGAAAGAAGGAAAGAAAGAAAAAGAAAAAAGAAGGAAGGAAAGAAAGAAAGAAAGAAAGAAAGAAAGAGAAAGGTGAAAGAGAAGGAAAGAAAAAAGAAAGGAAAGGAAGGAAGGTAGGAAGGAAGAGGGACGCGCTTCTCTCTTCCGTCACCAGAACCCCCGAGGGCCCCGGCAATCCGGCTCCTTCTGCGTAGGGGGCGTGGGGGGGATCTTCGAGACAAGCCCTCCCCCCTGACAGCCGGTCAGACTGGAGAAGCCGCCGAAGTCCCCGCAAGAAGCTCCTTTGCCCCACAGGGCAGATTCCCCCCCCCACTCCTCCCTCCCTCTCAGCTCCTCGCCGATCACGGGGCCAAGGAGACCCGCCCGGAGGGAAGAGCCATGCGGGAGGGGGGGTCTCGCTCCCTCCGCCACGTCCGAGCCCGCCGTACCTCAGCCGCGGCCCATCTAGCGCGCGCCCCTGCCGCCGCCGGACCTCTCCCTCCTTCCCTGCCCAGCGCCGTCGCCGCCGGCTCGGCCACGCCCCTCCCTCCTGGCCACGCCCCTCCACGCGACGGTTGCTACGCTCTACACGCCGCCCTGCAGAAGGGAGCGGAAGGGAGCGCCTTCACGTGGACGGGGGAAGGGAGTCAGGTGATCAGAGTCACGTGACATCATCCGTAGGTGGTGCGAGGCTCCTTCAATCTCCCGGACTTTGGACCCCCTGCAAGGCGGGGGGGGGGGGCGGCGCTGGGGGGAAATCGCGGGTGAGGATGGCACTGCCGAGCCTTATGAGGCTCCAATTCGCTCAGATTTCCCAGGGTCCTCCTGAGCCCACGTAGCAGAGCTCCTGGGGGCAACCAGGGCAGCATTTTTCACAAATCTTATTAAAAGATGGGAACTTTATCATTAAAATGATAAAGATGACACTGGCAGGGATAGCCAATCCTCCTGAAGACAGGCTTAAGATACAGAAGGATTTTGACAGACTTAAACATGGGGTGCTAACAAAATGAAATCCAATGGTGAAAAAAGGTTCTACATTTAGGCAAGGAAAACAAAATGCACAGGTACAGTATAGGTGGTACCTTGCTCAATAGTGGTAGCCGTCAGAGGGATCTTGGCTTTTAAAAGTTATATCTTTCACTACTACAAATAGAGTTGAGGGTCTTTCTTTCCTGAACATCCAAGCTGGGACAGGCCTGACACTGGGTGCCTTAACCACTAGAACAAACTGCCTCTAATAGTCCAGAATGCTGTGTTCTGCAAGGACTGGACATTAGGGCCCCTTGCCACCAATTCTCCAGGCCCGCCACTGTTGCCAAGAGGTATCAGGCATCATTCAAAGTGATGGTTTTAATATGACTGCCACATGGGCACTTTCGCTTTATCCTTCTACTCCTTCCTCCCATTGAAATTTTCAGCACTATCCCATTTCTGAGAAGTGGCAGCAGAGTGGTAGGGGTGGTGGGGGCACCCTGTTTCTTTGCAATGGCCCTGGTCTTCTCATAGAGGTGATATTGCTTCCCTTAATAGTCTTTCTGAAAAAACGCAATGTCACAAAGCACAATGCTATGTAATTTTAACTTAATCTGAATCTTCTGAATTTGTTCTTTCTCACACATACACTCATCCATACAAACCCATGTCAAATGACAAAGGCTGGGTTAAAAAATGATTCAAGGAGGGGTGGACTTTAGGACCCCTTTTTACCCCCAGGTTTTTGCTTTGATTAGCTGGGATTGGATCCCCCCCCCATGTGCTGAGGCCCAACTTTGACTGGTTCAAGTAATTTGTTTTTCCTTCCATGACTTGTTTCGTTTTTATCTACCTTCCCAAAGGGATCTTTTAGACACATTTCTGGCACTTTGTCTTCTCTGCTTATATGCTTACTTCATCTTTAGGTTACAGTAGTTTCAATCTCGACTCAGCCTCACTCACAGCCTCCTTTCCTACATGATTCCACCCAGCATCCCTTTTTCATTCTTCCAATTGGCCCAATTCCATATATTTCTCAATTATTTTTACTCTGTTCCGAGCAGTTCAGGTAGGTCACAATTAAATTTGATTTAGTGCAATTTGTAAATTGATACCAGGTCACGCTGGAATCAAAATTCAGTTAGTGCAAGGCTAACAATGTGGGCAGTTGAAATAAGCACCTGCAGTAGTTGTTTGTGCAAAAAGTTCCAAGTGAGGAAGGCCCAGCAAAGATAAGGCTCCTTTTGAGAAAACAGGAGAACAGATATGCTTTGGATGTGGGTTTATCCTCTTTTACTGTAATAGTGTTTTTTGTTAAAATAAAAATGTATGGTTAAAATTTTAATTGTCTATTTCCATCAAGCTGAAATTATTACATTATTTTCCATAGCAGTATGACTTCAAATGGTGCAAATGCAAATAGCGTGAACCTTTTTTGAAATTAATCACAGTAATCAAAACACATTTGTAATCTTTTTTAGGTCTGCTTTCCATTCAGTCTTTTGCGAAATAATGTCAGGTTCCAAAAACCAAAGACACATTCTGATTCTTCCAAGCAGATTTTGTTTATTGTTCTTATCTCAAAAATCTTGCACACTAAAGCATGCTACTACCCCCATAAAACATTTACTCTCAGAACTATTAAGGAAGGGAGGTCTTGACGCTCTTACTCTCACATGAACCATCTGAACTGAGTTATTTCTTGTCCCTCTGGAATGCCCCCCCCCTCCTGGAATCTGAACTACATTCCATCACAGTTGTGTGGATAATGCATGCAGGTGTAACATTCAGACAAAAACCCAACTTACTTGACTACCAGTTCTGCATTACAAGTGTATATACATTATGACCCCAAATTATTTATTTTCAATACTTTTATTATATCATAAGTAGCACAGAAGAGTGCCAGGTAAGGGTGGCACAAAGAAGCTCAGATTACTTCCCCATTCCCAGAGGTATCCCAAAGTCACTTCTAGTCTTCTCTCCATTCTTTTGGAGTAAGTCGGCCAATTGGAGAGAAATTCCATACAAGTGGAAGTTGAAGGCAAGCCTGCAAGAGTGATCAGAAATAAAGCCTTAATCATTGCAGCAATTCTCTTCACACAACATATTTACCCACAGCCCAAGTGCCTGGAATGATGCCACAAAGCCCACTTTAACAGGCAAACCCAGCAACTGTTGGAAGAAAGGTAGAGTTCTGCCCTGGTTGCAGTGAACTCTGCCAAATACTTACGTAGGTCCAAATGCCAATACCAAACGCCACTCCAGAAAGGAGAACGAGGTTGCCATACTTGTCATGGAAATCAGGTTCAAGTTTGCGGTGAGCCTGTCTCGTCACCGTATGTTGAATGCCACGGGCTGGAATACAAAGCTCTCTCAGTTGAACCGCCAGTTCACCAATCAACCAAGTAAATTGACATGAAGCAGGTCTTATTGTTATCCTGTTTTTGATGCAGAATATACTAAGTGCTGAAATTCAATGAATGGCAATCATGGAGGGACTGGGCAAATTATGTGTGGGAGTAGGAATGGATTTCCAGAGGAAAAAATTGCAGACTACAGGAACCATTTGCACCACTCAGGTGACCCTGAGGATACAGATAAACCTCCAAGTGGCCTCAGGAATCCTCTAAAATGATGCAAATGACCAGCTGTCTGCAAGGAATATAAATCTTTCCATACCCCACCATCCAGTCAGAGCTGAAGAAGAAGAAGCTTCTTGGATGCTCAGGCATCCTCCATTGCGCTGGCATCTCCTACTGGTCTTGTTGTGATTGTTTTGATTGTCGGGCCAGAGTTGTCGAGCGCAGTGGTGGGATACAAACTTTTTTACTACCAGTTCTGTGGGCGTGGCTTGGTGGGCATGGCAGAAGACGGATACTGCAAAATCCCCATTCCCTCCCGATCAGCTGGGACTCAGGAGGCAGAGAATAGATGGGGGCGGGGCCAGCCAGATGTGGTATTTACCAGTTCTCCAAATTACTCGAAATTTCCACTACTGGTTCTCTAGAACTGATCAGAATCTGCTGACTTTCACCCCTGGTCGAGCTGACATTTATCCTTCTCCTGGGTCAGGCTGCCCGGGACTTGAGAATCGGCTGAGGGTTGGAGGCATCCAGGGCAGCTGAGCCAAACCCAGCAGGTTGATGGGGAAGCTCAAACTCCCCTTTGCTTTCCCTGCAAGGGCTGGTCGGCTGCTGAGGAGATGGGAAAGGCCCTGCCCGGCAGGAGGAGGGTGGCGGCACCCCAGGCAGTCCTTGAGTTACGGCCACACTTGGGCTCAGCATTTATGTTGCTGAGTGAGGCATCTAAGAGTTTGACCCTTTTACGACCTTTCTTGCCATGGTTGTTAAGCGAATCACTGCAGTTGTTAGCTTAGTCACATGGTCTTTAAGTGAATCACGTGACCCCACCCCCGGACGCTGCAGCCATCATAAATGAGACACCCGCCAAGGCTCTGAATTTTGATCACGTGACAGCGGGGGAAATGCATCAACGGTCGCTAAGCGTGAAAAAACGGTCCCAAGTCACTTTTCTCAGCGGCGTCGCAACTTCCAGCAGTTACTAAATAAACTGTTGTAACCCGAGGAGCACCACCTTTCCCCTCCCCCCACACCTCCACCAGGCCTGCCCGGGGGGGGGCTCCGGGGCAGCAGACTCACCCGAAAGGCCCAAAGCTCTCCGCGCCAGAGGGAACATCGCACAGCGTCTTCTCGCAAGGCTTTTGCGGTCACCTAGCCGGGCAAGAGGGGAACAAAATGGCCACTGACTTGGACGTCACACTCCTGCGCCCGCCGAGGAGCGATGCATCCTGGGACATGTAGTTTGTTTGGGGGGGAGAAGAAAAAGAAGAAAGGTGGGGGGAGTGGGGCGCCGCAATCGCGAAGGGGAGCGATCCGCGCCGAGTGAGGGGGCTCCGACCGGGCCACATTTCGGTCCCTGTTTCTTGATTCGGCTCAGGAGAGGGGTCGTACCACTCACTAAATGCAATGTTCCTCCGCTGCGCAGCTCCTCTGGAGCCTTGAAGAGCCTCCGTGAGCGCCCTTCCCACCGTGCTGTCAGGATGGCCGAGTGGTCTAAGGCGCCAGACTCAAGGCGATGAGCCTTCCCGGTGGGCGGGGCTTTCTGGTCTCCGAATGGAGGCGTGGGTTCGAATCCCACTTCTGACAGGGTTATTTTTTGGGGGACTTTGCAAACGTTTAGTTGCAGCAAATGGAAAGGAAGCCTTGGGAGGGCGGGGGTCTTTTCTCTGCCCCTCCCGCACCGTCATCTCCTCTGTCCCGGCAGAGTAGCCGGCGCCGCCCCTCTGAGTCTGCAGGGAAAGGAAGAGCGTTTTTTGCAGAAGAGCCCAATGCTCTTCTGCGAAATGCTTACATGCTTCCAGGCACGAAGGACAAGCAGGTTGGAGGGGGGGATTGCCAGAACCCCCTCCCCAATCCCTCTAACGCCCCCAAACACATGGGGGCTTCTCTCCCCAAACGCATCTCTCCTGAGACCCAAAGGAGCGTGATAACAGTAACAAGAGTTGGAAGGGATCTTGGAGGTCATCTACTCCAACCCCCTGCTCAGGCAGGAGCCTGTTTCAATTCAGCCTCGGTTTCTGTAGCATTTATTCATTTATTTAGCAAATTGATACAGTTACAGCCCACCCTTCTCACAAAATGTGATTCCTGTATTGCAAAGAAAATTTAAAATATTATATCGAAAACAACTTTGTTTCCATCCTGTTTCTGACCCTCCTTTTCATCACTAATGGGACTAACAAAGTAAGGGAAAGTAGGAAAACTGTGTTGCAAAGACCAGGAATCCATTTCTTACTCTGGTAATTTACAATCAGCCTAAATAAATAAATGAACCTGCCCAAACAATAGTAAACCAGGGAAAGTTCTTTACACAAACTGCTTTGAACTCACAAATGAGTTGCCCCAACTTAATGCATACAATAAAGAAAAAGATCTGCAAACGTAAGAAAAGTTAATTAAAATATTTTCTCCACTGGAGTTACACGTCCAACCAAATTAAGCGTCAGAGACACTTAATTACAAGTACACACTCATACCATACACCCCCACAGACTACCTGCCCTGTATTTATCTCTAGCCTCTATACCGCCATTTACACCTTCCTATGAGAGCTATCTGTATGCTCCCAAATAACTTTTTTTCTCTTTCAAATAGCCTGCTATGGGACATAAGTCGACCGCCCCTTCTTTGTGGCAGTTCCTCAAATATTGTAAGGCTGCCATCATATCATTTCTAATCCTTTTCACTAGACTAGACAAACCCAATTCTTGCAACTGTTCTTCATGTCTCCAGGCCCTTAATCATCTTAGTTGCTCTTCTCAGCATGCTTTCCAAAGTCTCAACATCTTTTTTTGCTTTTTTTTGCCACAGTTGTTCTGCTTTTATTTATCTGTTGTTTTGGAGAATAAGTTGACCCCCCTTTCTTTGTGGCAGCCCCTCAAATATTGGAATACTGCTATCATGTCATCCCTAATTTTTCTTTTGTTTAGACTACCCAAATCCTGCAACCATTTTTTTCCTATGTTTTGTCTCCAGGCCTTCAATCATCTTAGTTGCTCTTCTTTGCACTTTTTCCAAAATCTCAACACCTTTTTTGTAATGTGGAGACTAAAACTGGAAACTAAAACTAAAACTGGATGCAGTATTCCAGTGTGGTCTTTTAGAAAGCAGTACTAATACTTCACATGATTTTGATTCTATGCCTCTGTTTATACAACCCAGGATTGTATTAGTTTTTTTGGCGATGGCTGCACACATTTGACTCATACTCAGGTGATCATACCCTAGGACTCCAAGATCCCTCTCACAATTACTTGTTTGTTTAAAGTTCTTATTGTTCAAAGTTATGACCTACCTGAAAAAGCATAGGATCCAAAGTTCTGATAGTGGAGTCCACTTTGAGCACATTTATGGCTGTTTGCAGAGTTCCATGGTCATCTGATGGGATTTTAACAGTTTTGCCAAAAACAGGCACTTCTGGTTTTCAGTAAAACTCTGTCATAGTGACTAATGGGCTTGTTTAAGGACCATGGTACTTGCTTAATGACTGCAGCATTTATGCTTAATATTTGCTTGACCACTGCCACAAAATAATGCTTTAAAATTGAATGTGTCACATGAAAAACCCAATTTATCACCGTTTTGACTTACAATTGTAATGGGCAAGTTCCATTACAGTTGTAAATCAAAGACTGCCTATATAATTATGCTTAAAACATTTTTTAAAACCTTATAATCTAGAGCTGTGGTGGGGCAGTGGTTAGAATGCAATACTGCCTGTCTAACTTACAGCACACTGCAGGAATTAGATTCTGAGTGGCTCACGGTTGACTCAGCCTTCCATCCTTCTGAGATGGGTAAAATGAGGATCCAGATTGTTGGGGGCAATTCACTGACTCTGTAAACCACTTAGAGAGGGCTGGAAAGCAGTATATAAGTCTAAGTGCTATTGCTATTGTTATCCAACATCATAAGATCACCTTGTGGGCTACCCATGGGATCCACAAGTTTCCAGGGCTTTCAGGAAGGTTAACTGGGATGGGGCCAGTCTCAACCGTGGAGGGGGGTGGGATGATGTTCTGGGGGCTGGGAGTGTGGTTAACAGCAGAAAAGGCAGGACAGGTCTTCTAGGTCCTGTCTGAGCTCCTTTGGTGGTTTGCACGCCACTATCCGGCATAATGGGAATGGGAAACAGTTCAAAAAGTTGGATAAATACCTTAGTTCAGTAAGCCATAGTTCAGATCATTATGGTTCATATAGTTGTTAACATCCAGCCACACTATGTCTCCCTCATCTCAGTTGGACACCTTTTGACCAGAATCCAGTGGGTCATGTTTTCTTTAAACACACACACCCTTTAAACACAGTGGAATATCCTGATGATATGGAACAGGGGTCAACAAACACCCTGTATGTAAAGAAAGAGCCATTTGGACCCGTTTCCCACTGAAAAGAAAACAATAGGAGCCGCAAAGTTCCTAACCGGAAGCCCCCTGTTCAATTCTGGAGCTGACTGGAAGTTCAGTTCCCCCACCATAGAGTCTCCTCCTAGCGTGGCGTACTTTTTCCTCTACCTGTCATAACTGAAAGCCCTATCAATGTGGAGACAACTGGAAAACCCTTCCCTTGCCATAGAGTCTTCTCCTGGCGCACTGTGCTTCTCTCTCCCCCCCGGACTGGAAGCTCCTCTCAAAATTGTGGCACTGACCAGTGATGGAGCCGCAGCAGAGGGAGGAAAGAGCCACATGCGGCTCCAGAGCTGCAGTTTGCTGACCCGATATATAAGATCACTTTGTTAAAATTTAGCAATGGAATGATATTCACAATGTTTATTTATTTGACTGGATTTACAGAAAATTGTAATTTAGTAGCAAAGGCGTTTTAAAAACTATTTCCCAAGCACATTATAAAGTTTTAATATTGATGGGCTTTATTTTCACCTTATCATTTAAAATATACAATTAGACTACACATGATCTGGTGGGTTACCCTTTCAGAGATATTTTCTTAATAGATTCCTCAGTCTGTTCAACTATAGCAGAATGTCTAATCACTTCTAATTTTATTATAATTTTATGTCATAAAGCATTTTATAAAATTTGTCAAATTTTGCAATTCCTGGATCCCGGATTTTGGACACATTGTGTAAATTAGCCCATTTGAGTTACATTGGTTCAAAAATTATTGCTATATTCATCCAAATAAAAATTTTGTGAATGAGTTTTTTAGTAATATATACCCCCCTTTCCCCGAAAATAAGACTTCCCTGGATAATAAGCCCAATCAGGCTTTTGAGTGCATGGAGTAAAATAAGCCCTCCCCAAAAATATTGCAATACAGGAGCAGCCATGAGGTGACCATGCTTGCCTCCTCCTGCACCTCAACAATAATAAGATCTCCCCGAAAATAAGGCCAAGCGCTTATTTCGGCGGTCAAAAGAAAATAAGACCCTGTCTTATTTTGGGGGGAACATGGTAGATTGTTCATATTTTGTTGTATTTTTGTTTAGCGTGGCACAGATGCCAATCAGAATCAGACAGGAGAGGCGTTTCATGGAACTTTTATTGAAGTTCTTCAGCAAAGGAGTCTCAGCAGCTGAAGGAACCAACAATACAAATTTTATACAGTTATGATTAAGGGAGTAAACTTTCTGCCTTGGCAATTCCTTTAAACAAATTTTCTTAATTCCTTCATTCTGGAAAAAGATCAAGGCTGATGGGAAGCTTTATTCGTAACTCTATTTTAATAGAACCCTTTGGCACAGGAGTCATCGTTGTCTTTGGAGATTCTCTATGGTAACCGTTCCAATTTTACCAAGCTTGCTAATGGAGTCTTGAACGCAATCACCCTCAAGATATGCGGCAAAGCAGCATCCATCTTCCTCAGTCAATACAGATAGTCCTCGACTTACAACAGTTCGTTTA
The DNA here is from genome assembly GCF_009769535.1 of Thamnophis elegans. Classification (NCBI taxonomy): domain Eukaryota; kingdom Metazoa; phylum Chordata; class Lepidosauria; order Squamata; family Natricidae; genus Thamnophis; species Thamnophis elegans. The sequence goes on from NC_045552.1 coordinate 37,555,208, forward strand.
GTGATTGTTCAGTTGCAACGGCACTGAAAAAAGTGATTTATGACCATTTTCACATTTACGACTGTTGCATAAGGTGACCAGATGCCCCGCTTTTGGCGGGATAGTCATGCTATTTCACAATTTTTCCCGCGTCCCGTTTTTTTTAAAAAAACTCCCGTTTTTTTTTAAAGTTACGAAAAAGCCTCCAGCCGCCGAGGCTCTCTTAGCAACTGGGAGTGTATATTCTTCTTCGAGACGAGTGCATTCCCACCCGCGCGTCCCTGGGAGCTGTTGCCAATGGCTGAGGGAGGAGAAGACTTACTCCATGTGGAGACCGCGGACTTCCCTTACGGATTTTTTATTTTTCTGTTGCTTTGAGCAGCCCCTCCCTCCCCTCTCTCTCTCTCTCTCTCTCTCTCTCTCTCTCTCTCTCTCTCGAGCTAGCAGCTGCCTCCAAGGCTGTCGAAGCTCAGCCCCTCCCCCTCCCCCGCCCTGGACTGCTGCTTCTCTGTTGTTGTTTGAGGAGGGGATTACTGATAGAAACACAGCATGTGTCTCACATGGCTGATAACCTGGTCTCTACAGAAGAGGTAATTTTAAAAACTTCTGAGCGAATCCAGAAAGAGGGGAGAAAGAGGCTGAAGGAGTGTGTGAGGAGGGGGGATTTCCTAAACCCCATTGAATCCAGAGGAGGGAAGAGAGAGAGAAAGAGGGAGTGTGTGAGGAGGGGGGATTTCCTAAACTCCATTGAATCCAGAGGAGGGAAGAGAGAGAGAAAAAGGGAGTGTGTGAGGAGGGGGAATTTCCTAAACCTCATTGAATCCAGAGGAAGGAAGAGAGAAAGAGGGAGTGTGTGAGGAGGGGGGATTTCCTAAACCCCATTGAATCCAGAGGAGGGAAGAGAGAGAGAGAAAGAGGGAGTGTGTGAGGAGGGGGGATTTCCTAAACCCCATTGAATCCAGAGGAGGGAAGAGAGAGAGAAAAAGGAAGTGTGTGAGGAGGGGGGATTTCCTAAACCCCATTGAATCCAGAGGAGGGAAGAGAGAGAGAGAGAGAGAGAGAGAGAGAGAGAGAGAGAGAGAGAGAGAGAGAGAGAGAGAGAGAGAGAAAGAGAGAGTGTGTGAGGAGGGAGGATTTCCTAAACCCCATTGAATCCAGAGAAGGGGAGAGAGAGAGAGAGAGAGAGGGAGTGTGTGCACAGGAGGGGGGATTTTCTAAAAGTCCCATTGAATCCAGAGGAGGAGTGTGTGTGTGTGTGTTTGTGTGTGTGTGTGTGTGAGAGAGAGAGAGACTATCACTAAGTGTTGTAACTTATGATTCTTGATGAATGTATTCTATTTTTTTTTTATGTACACTGAAGACAAATTCCTTGTGTGTCCAATTACACTTGGCTAATAAACTATTCTACTCTACTCTACTCATTTCTATTTCAATTCTAATAAGGAGTTTAGCTTCTCTCTTGAAAATGTAAGCTAGCATAATGCAAGCTAGCTTTAGCTTTCAAACAGTTCATTTAGTGACCAAAGTTACAATGGCATTGAAAAAAGTGACTGATGACCATTTTTCACACTTAGCGACCATTGAAGCATCCTCATGGTCATGTGATCAAAATTTTGATGTTTGGCAACAGATTCATATTTATGATGCTTTCAGTGTCCTGGAGTCATATAATTGCCTTGTGTGACCTTTTGACAATATAAAATTTTTAATCAAGCCACCCGGCCCTCCGTCCCCGGTCAATGGTGTCCCTCTTTACCAATCTGAAAATCTGGTCACCTTACTGTTGCAGCATCACCAAAATCACACAATCAAAATTCAGACACTTGATAACCAACTCATATTTACGACATGGGTGCAATATCCCCTTTTCATGGTTATGTGATCCCCTTTTTGCGACCTTCTGACAAGCAAAAGTCAATGGGGAAGACAGATTCACGTAACAACTGTGTGGCTAACTTCAAAACTGCAGTGACTCGCTTAACAACTGTGCAAGAAAGGTCGTAAAATGGGGCAAAACTCCATTAACGAATGTTTCACTTCCCAAGATAAATGCTGGGCTCCATTGTGGTCGTAAGTCGAGGACTACCTGTATTTGCATTCTCCCTCCTATTGGGACCCACAGCACTTCCTCAAGCACCCCCGTCTCCCGCCCCGCAAGAGCTGTAGGTGGGGCCACGGCGATTTGGACAGCAGCTCCGCCTCCGCCCTCCAATCATATCGCACCAGATAGCCCCCTTCTCATTCGTTGAAGAGCCTCCTGCTCCCTATAGGTGAAAGGTCGGAAGCTGAGCGGAACCGGAAGCGTCACGGACCAATGGCGGGCGGCGGAGTGGCAGCTCGACCAATCAGAACCTGGCCCGACTCCCCGTCTGACCAATGGGAGCCGGGCTGCCGGTGCCGGCCGTCTCCCTCTCTCCCTCCGTCTCTGGCGATTATGGCGGCTCCGCGGCTCCTGCTCCTGCGGGCCTTGATGCTGGGCGGGCTGGGGCTGCTGGTCGGCTGGGGCGGCTCCGGAGTGGAGGGGCAGAAGAAAAAAGAGGTCAGCGGCGCGCCAGCCGCGGGCTCGGGGGTAACCCGAGGTCATCCAGCCGCGCATCCACCCTCGTTGCCTGGGCGAAGGGAAGCCCTCTGAGCATGCGCAGAGAAGGCCAGGCGGCTCGACGCGTGGAGGGGGGAGGGCGGCCGTGGGGGAATGCGAAGAGACCGGCGGGGCCTGGTGGGGCCCTTCGCGGCCTCCGAGGCTGTCGGTGGCGGCGTTTCGCACCAGACCCGGGCGGCCTGGGCGTCCCTCCGCCTCTCGATGGGAAGAAGCGCTTCAAGCCGAGAAGAGGGCGCCTCTGGGCGCCTTCCTTCCGGCTCTTCGCTGCCGCCTTGTCGGGAGGGAAGCCGAGCCGCCTCTCAGTTGGGGGCCTCTCAGGCAGCCCGATACTCGCCAGGGAAGTTCCCCCCACCCCGAGGGCGGACCCGGGACACCGCTCGGCGGCGGGATGGGCGCCCCTCCGCCTGGCAGCCCTGGCTGCGCTTCCCTGGGAGCGCCGTCCGTCTCTCCGGCGGAGTTCTGCCCAGAGGGGGAAGGATCATTCAGGCGTTTTCTTTGCCGGGACCCTGCAGTGTAGGGCCTCCCTGCCTTGCACCGGACTGGCCGAGGCTTACAATAGAATAGAATAGGAATAAGAATAGAATAAGAAGAATACAATAGGAACAGAACAGAATAAGGAATAGAAGTAGAATAGAACAGAAGTCTTTATTGGCCAAGTGTGATTGGACACCCAAGGAATTTGTCTTTGGTGCAGATGCTCTCTGACAAGATACATTCATCAAGAATCATAATCAACAACTTTAGGGTCGCTTTGAATATGCAAATCCGCATATATTAAAATGAAATTCGATTGCCTGCAGCTCTCAAAGTGTCTCCTCCCCCTCCAATGTGGATGACATGAACATGGCACACAGGCTGAAAGGGCAGGGAGGGAAGATGTGGCTGTAGGTCTATGGAGATTCTCTGTCCTCCAGGCCATGGTGGTCCCAAAGGTGCTTTTTTTTCCAAGAGGCAACTGGACTTTCTGGGTTTTTTTCTTTTGAAGATGGTTTGCTTCTCATCCAAGAAGTTTCTTCAGCTCTGACTGGATTGTGTGGAACAGAAGGATTTATATTCCTTGCAGTCTTCAAAGAAAAAAAAAAGTGCAGAAGTGCCTCCTGAAAAAAGCATCTTTGGGACAACCATGACCTGGACGACTGAGAATCTCTACAGACTTTTAGCTATACAATTGGGATGGACACCTTTGGAATGGTGTGGGAGTAGGAATGGATTTCCAGAGAGAAAAAAACAATTGCAGACTACAGGAACCAGGCGCACCAACTCAGGTGACCCTGAGGAGACAGATAAACCTCCTAGAGCTTCCAGGGCCCTCTAAAAGGATGCAAATGACCAACTGTCTGCAAGGAATATAAGTCCTTCCCTTCCCCACTATCCTGTCAGAGCTGAAGGAGCTTCTTGGATGAGAAGCCAAACGTCGTCAAACAAAAAACAAGAAAGTCCAGTTGCCTCCTGAAAAAGCACCTTGGGACAAGACGTCGCTGTGTTTGCACAATATGTATCTGGCATCCTGCACAGACTTAACACATGGCAACTTTGGTGTTGATCTCAGCCAAATCCACTTTGGAGGGTGGTTGCTGGGGGGGGGGGGAAGAGCAGGATGGATGGTATGCCAGGATAGGAAAAGTGATGTATAAAAGCAACAGCGTAATTAATGTTTTTTTTTAAATTTACTGTTATAAGCAATGCAAAGAATATAGCTAATACTTTTTTATTTTTATAAATAACTCAATGCCATGAACGTAGCTTCCACCTATTTTCTCCACAACCACAATCCTGCGAGGTGGGTTGGGCTGACAGAGAGTACCTGTTCCAAGTTTTACCTAAGGCAGGACTAGAACTTGCAGGCCTCCCCCCCCCCCCCAGTTTCTTTCCTGGGTTTATTTTTAATTTGCAGACCCTTATTTTTCATATAGGCATATTGTGCAAAAATAATGTGAATATTTGTGTGTTGTTGGGTTTCTTTCAATCCTTCAAATCCTGTGAATTTGCTTGCAGATGAACTTGACAGTGAAAGGTGAAAGAGGAAAAAGAGGGTGGAAATTGTGGAATGCCATGTGAAGAGAGATCATATAATCCTATAGTACTACAGATTTACCACATCATGGTAAATTAGTGGGAGGCGACACTTCTCACGATAAGCTGTGATGTGAAATACGCTGTGAATGAATTAACATTTAAGCTGTGACCATTTAGGTGCCTGAAAAACGGCATGCATTTAACATTGCAGAATTTCTTTCTAACCTAGATGGTGCTTTCTGAAAAAGTAAGCCAGTTGATTGAATGGACTAGCAAAAGATCAGTTATTCGACTGAATGGGGACAAATTTCGACGTCTGGTAAAGGCACCACCAAGGAATTATTCTGTGATAATAATGTTCACTGCCCTTCAGCCTCACAGACAATGCGTTGTGTGCAAGTAAGAATTTCAGTTATTTAGAAATTCACCATATTGCCAGAAGAGTATACTCATTAATGCATTTTAAGAATTTCCATGCTGGGGTTATGTTTGTTAAAAGCTGATAAAACAGCCATTTGTGAAATGGTAATTTATAAATATTTCTCTTAAAATGAGCTCATGTATGGGGATTAATATTATGCTGAACCTGCTATAATTGCAGGTTATGAACAGCATTTCT